>NC_134413.1:47434250-48052435 GCF_038048845.1 Mixophyes fleayi | reverse complement strand
AGTTGATGGTTTTCTTATTATGTTGTGGTGACCACTCCTCTACGCAGTCCAGGTACAATTTTTGGTGTAATTAAGACCAGTTGATGGTTTTCTTATTATATTGTAGGGACCACTCCTCTACGCAGTCCAGATACAATTTTTAGTGTAATTAAGACCAGTTGATGCCGGTTTTCTTATTATATTGTGGGGACCACTCCTCTACGCAGTCCAGGTACAATTTTTGGTGTAATTAAGACCAGTTGATGGTTTTCTTATTATATTGTAGGGACCACTCCTCTACGCAGTCCAGATACAATTTTTGGTGGGATTCAGACCATTTGAGGGTTTTTAAATTATATTGTGGTGACCACTCCTCTACGCAGTCCAGGTTCCAATTTTAGTACTACCTTCTTTCTTTCTCTATTTAAAAGAAACTAAATAACTGCCATTTCTAGTACTACCTTCTTTCTTTCTATATTTAAAACAAAAAATAAAACTGTCATTTCTATTACTACGTTAATTGTTTGTGCAGTCACAAAAAAGAGGAACTGCGCCCTTAACTGCTATGTTGGTTTTACATGTCCATCCGATGTCCGCCATCTGTTCTTTGGAATTCAGACCAGTTGAGGTTTTTCTTTATTATATTGTGGGGACCACTCTGTCCACTACTCAGTCCAGATACTTGTTTGGTGTAATTAAGAGCAGTTGATGATTTTCTTATTATATTGTGGGGACCACTCCTCTACGCAGTCCAGGTACAATTTTTGGTGGGATTCAGACCATTTGAGGGTTTTTAAATTATATTGTGGTGACCACTCCTCTACACAGTCCAGGTACAATTTTTGGTGTAATTAAGACCAGTTGATGGTTTTCTTATTATATTGTGGGGACCACTCCTCTACGCAGTCCAGGTACAATTTTTGGTGGGATTCAGACCATTTGAGGGTTTTTAAATTATATTGTGGTGACCACTCCTCTACGCAGTCCAGATACAATTTTTGGTGTAATTAAGACCAGTTGATGCCAGTTTTCTTATTATATTGTGGGGACCACTCCTCTACGCAGTCCAGGTACAATTTTTGGTGGGATTCAGACCATTTGAGGGTTTTTAAATTATATTGTGGTGACCACTCCTCCTCGCAGTCCAGGTACAATTTTTGATGTAATTAAGAGCAGTTGATGGTTTTCTTATTATATTGTGGTGACCACTCCTCTACGCAGTCCAGGTACAATTTTTGGTGTAATTAAGACCAGTTGATGGTTTTCTTATTATATTGTGGGGACCACTCCTCTACGCAGTCCAGGTACAATTTTTGGTGTAATTAAGACCAGTTCATGGTTTTCTTATTATATTGTGGGGACCACTCCTCTACGCAGTCCAGGTACAATTTTTGGTGGGATTCAGACCATTTGAGGGTTTTTAAATTATATTGTGGTGACCACTCCTCTACACAGTCCAGGTACAATTTTTGGTGTAATTAAGACCAGTTGATGGTTTTCTTATTATATTGTGGGGACCACTCCTCTACGCAGTCCAGGTACAATTTTTGGTGGGATTCAGACCATTTGAGGGTTTTTAAATTATATTGTGGTGACCACTCCTCTACGCAGTCCAGATACAATTTTTGGTGTAATTAAGACCAGTTGATGCCAGTTTTCTTATTATATTGTGGGGACCACTCCTCTACGCAGTCCAGGTACAATTTTTGGTGGGATTCAGACCATTTGAGGGTTTTTAAATTATATTGTGGTGACCACTCCTCCTCGCAGTCCAGGTACAATTTTTGATGTAATTAAGAGCAGTTGATGGTTTTCTTATTATATTGTGGTGACCACTCCTCTACGCAGTCCAGGTACAATTTTTGGTGTAATTAAGACCAGTTGATGGTTTTCTTATTATATTGTGGGGACCACTCCTCTACGCAGTCCAGATACAATTTTTGGTGTAATTAAGACCAGTTGATGCCGGTTTTCTTATTATATTGTGGGGACCACTCCTCTACGCAGTCCAGGTACAATTTTTGGTGGGATTCAGACCATTTGAGGGTTTTTAAATTATATTGTGGTGACCACTCCTCTACGCAGTCCAGGTACAATTTTTGGTGTAATTAAGAGCAGTTGATGGTTTTCTTATTATGTTGTGGTGACCACTCCTCTACGCAGTCCAGGTACAATTTTTGGTGTAATTAAGACCAGTTGATGGTTTTCTTATTATATTGTAGGGACCACTCCTCTACGCAGTCCAGATACAATTTTTAGTGTAATTAAGACCAGTTGATGCCGGTTTTCTTATTATATTGTGGGGACCACTCCTCTACGCAGTCCAGGTACAATTTTTGGTGGGATTCAGACCATTTGAGGGTTTTTAAATTATATTGTGGTGACCACTCCTCTACGCAGTCCAGATACAATTTTTGGTGTAATTAAGACCAGTTGATGCCGGTTTTCTTATTATATTGTGGGGACCACTCCTCTACGCAGTCCAGGTACAATTTTTGGTGGGATTCAGACCATTTGAGGGTTTTTAAATTATATTGTGGTGACCACTCCTCTACGCAGTCCAGGTACAATTTTTGGTGTAATTAAGAGCAGTTGATGGTTTTCTTATTATGTTGTGGTGACCACTCCTCTACGCAGTCCAGGTACAATTTTTGGTGTAATTAAGACCAGTTGATGGTTTTCTTATTATATTGTAGGGACCACTCCTCTACGCAGTCCAGATACAATTTTTAGTGTAATTAAGACCAGTTGATGCCGGTTTTCTTATTATATTGTGGGGACCACTCCTCTACGCAGTCCAGGTACAATTTTTGGTGTAATTAAGACCAGTTGATGCCGGTTTTCTTATTATATTGTGGGGACCACTCCTCTACGCAGTCCAGGTACAATTTTTGGTGGGATTCAGACCATTTGAGGGTTTTTAAATTATATTGTGGTGACCACTCCTCTACGCAGTCCAGGTACAATTTTTGGTGTAATTAAGAGCAGTTGATGGTTTTCTTATTAGGTTGTGGTGACCACTCCTCTACGCAGTCCAGGTACAATTTTTGGTGTAATTAAGACCAGTTGATGGTTTTCTTATTATATTGTAGGGACCACTCCTCTACGCAGTCCAGATACAATTTTTAGTGTAATTAAGACCAGTTGATGCCGGTTTTCTTATTATATTGTGGGGACCACTCCTCTACGCAGTCCAGGTACAATTTTTGGTGTAATTAAGACCAGTTGATGCCGGTTTTCTTATTATATTGTGGGGACCACTCCTCTACGCAGTCCAGATACAATTTTTGGTGGGATTTAGACCAGTTGAGGGTTTTTAAATTATATTGTGGTGACCACTCCTCTACGCAGTCCAGGTACAATTTTTGGTGTAATTAAGACCAGTTGATGGTTTTCTTATTATATTGTAGGGACCACTCCTCTACGCAGTCCAGATACAATTTTTGGTGGGATTCAGACCATTTGAGGGTTTTTAAATTATATTGTGGTGACCACTCCTCTACGCAGTCCAGGTTCCAATTTTAGTACTACCTTCTTTCTTTCTCTATTTAAAAGAAACTAAATAACTGCCATTTCTAGTACTACCTTCTTTCTTTCTATATTTAAAACAAAAAATAAAACTGTCATTTCTATTACTACGTTAATTGTTTGTGCAGTCACAAAAAAGAGGAACTGCGCCCTTAACTGCTATGTTGGTTTTAGATGTCCATCCGATGTCCGCCATCTGTTCTTTGGAATTCAGACCAGTTGAGGGTTTTTTTATTATATTGTGGCCCCGGTATCAAATTGGGTACTGGGGCCACTCCACTACGCAGTCCAGATACTTGTTTGGTGGAATTCAGACCAGTTGAGGTTTTTCTTTATTATATTGTGGGGACCACTCTGTCCACTACTCAGTCCAGATACTTGTTTGGTGTAATTAAGAGCAGTTGATGATTTTCTTATTATATTGTGGTGACCACTCCTCTACGCAGTCCAGGTACAATTTTTGGTGTAATTAAGACCAGTTGATGGTTTTCTTATTATATTGTGGGGACCACTCCTCTATGCAGTCCAGGTACAATTTTTGGTGGGATTCAGACCATTTGAGGGTTTTTAAATTATATTGTGGTGACCACTCCTCTACACAGTCCAGGTACAATTTTTGGTGTAATTAAGACCAGTTGATGGTTTTCTTATTATATTGTGGGGACCACTCCTCTACGCAGTCCAGGTACAATTTTTGGTGGGATTCAGACCATTTGAGGGTTTTTAAATTATATTGTGGTGACCACTCCTCTACGCAGTCCAGGTACAATTTTTGGTGTAATTAAGACCAGTTGATGGTTTTCTTATTATATTGTGGGGACCACTCCACTACGCAGTCCAGAAAGATACCTTGTTGCAACGTTTTGGACTAATAACAATATTGTGAGGTGTTCAGAATACACTGTAAATTAGTGAAAATGATTGTTATTGAATGTTACTGAGGTTAATAATAGCGTAGGAGTGAAAATAAGCCCAAAAACTTGATTTTTGAACTTTTTATGCTTTTTTCAAAAAAAATCTAAATCCAAAACCTTAAATCCGAACCAAAACCTTTCGGCAGGTGTTTTGCGAAACAAATCCGAACCCAAAACCTCAAGCAAATCCGAATCCAAAACACTAAACACGAGACACCAAAAGTCGTCGGTACACATCCCTAATATATATATATATATATATATATATATATATATATATATTGTGTAGATAGATAGATAGTAAACATTGAAAATATTATGAAAAGATACAGACTGCAAACTCTAAAAAGATGCTTGCAAATCTGTAATTTTATTTAAAAAAAATCTGTACTCACAAAACACTGCATATGCATACTTGAGATACTCAGCCTCAGTTTTCGGAAAACCAAGCCCACCCAAACGTAGCAAATCTGAATACCGAGCCGAGCCAACTTGGTACTTTTGCAAACCCTCGGAACTGAAAACGAGGCAAAACGTCATTTCACAGAGAGACACAGAGTGGATAGCAGGGATTTCCAGTGCTGTTGGGCAGCGTGATTAATGAAAGAGAAAGAGGAGGGCTGGCAGTGTTCTTAAAAGCCTGCAGTGGCATTCTACTGTGCCATTGCTCCCCGCGAAAAACAGGAGAGGTGGCAGTGTTCAGTGTTGAAAAACAAATAATAGGGCTGTCACATTCTGTTGTGCAATAGCTCACCCAGAAACAGGAGAAGTGGCAGTGTTCAGTGCTGAAAGAGAAATAATAGGGTTGGCAGTGTTCTTAAAAGTCTCCAGTCACATTGCTGTGTGCCATCGATATGGATTATCCACGGAAGACCAGAAGCACCAAGCAGCTGCTGACACCAGTCATGATGATCGTAATCCCTCTGTGTCATCTGCTAAAGACTATGTTAAAGTGCATAGTGATTTTAAGCCAGGGAATTTTTTTTTTAAAAAGAGCCTTTTACCTCGGTAAAGAAAAAAACACCAGTAATCAAGGCAAACTTAACTGCAGAAAAACCATGTTACAATGCAAGGGGTGCAAATTAGTATTCTGTTTTGCACATAAGTTAAATACTGACTGTGTTTTCATGTAGCACACAAATATCAACTTTAAATTTCAGTGTACAAATAAGCTATCAAGTATTTGTGTGCTACATGAAAAAACAGTCAGTATTTAACTTATGTGCAAAACAGAATACTAATTTGCACCCCTTGCACTGTAACATAGTTTTGTCCAGGAGACTGAACTAAGAAGTTTCTTAAGTTAAGATCCTTAATGAATCAGGCCCCATGTCTTCTCTTTGCTTCTAAATGACCTATATCTCAAGAGAGGCAAGGAGCTCCTGGTGAGCAAGTTGACAGCTCAAGTGGTACGTGGAACGATGACGTCTCCTCCTTCAGTTTCTCAGGCAACTGCTGCTAAGAAAAAACTTAGCTTTCCCAAGAGACACAGGGATGGTGCAGATGACTCAGCAGAACATTTTGACATCTGGTTTGGTCTAAAAGAATTGACCAAAAACCGTGACACCTATGCTGCAACTCCACCTGATCCTACTATTAACATCCAAAGGATGGTGAAGGATTATTTTAACAACAGCATAGAAATTAACATGTCCCTTTACATAATGGGGGGAAAAATGCATTTTGGAGACCCATGTACAAACTCGCTTTGCAATACTTAAGCTGCTAACCCTCCAGTGTGAACTCAGAAAGGCTTTTCAGCACAGCTGGGCCCTTGTCAGTGATTGATGTAGGAGGCTACTTGCTAAAAATGTGGAAAAGATCATGTTGATCAAAATGAACTACAAATTCCATGAGCAAGGCCTTTCCCTGCAATTACATCAAAGTACAGAGACTTCTTTAATGGTGGATTCCAATGGGGATGAATTAATATTGTTTAACGATGTTGAACACACTGATAAAGTGAGGATGAGGCTGAGGATGATGACAACAACGTCTAGCTTAGCTGCCTTAAGCCCGTTGTTAGCTTGTTTTGTGGGGGACCAAACAAACCAAGAATTTCAGCCAGAAAAGTGGCAGTCATTGTCGCTGAACTGCTTGGTTTGCTAAAGTGTGCATGTCCTTTTAAGATCCAATATAAGGGTGCACCACTTTTCCTTTCAACTACCACTGTTTGCTAATGTTACCTACATGTACAATAAACTGTTGTGTGCTTTGCAAAATTTAGCTTTTCCAAGACACCCATTGATGATGCAGATGACTCAGCACAAAATTTTGACATCTGGTCTGGTCTACACTAAAAGAATTGACCAAGATTTGTGACACCTATTAAAGTATTTCTATCGTTTTCAAATAAGCATTGCAAAGGCGATTGTATTGTGTTTCTAACGCACAAAGTGATTTATTTTAGCAGATGTAAATAGTCAACAATTCAATACATTATTATATTATGATACAGTACAGTACAGCCAATACCAAAAGATAAATACATACCGCTTGCGCTATGCTGCGCTAACCAGGGGCCCAGTGAACAGTAATTCACCCTTTGAATACTGTGATCAGTGAAGACTGAGGCTGGTTGAGGTGCAGCTATGATTATATATACAGTCAGTGTTACACAGTGAACAAATAGAGATACGTAGCTTGCTTCTATAGGTCCAGACAAGGGTGGTTCTAGGGTAAACAGGTCATAGGCTGATTCAATCTAAGGAATCCAAAGGTGGGGGTCATCTCTCCAGGGGATGTGCTCCAGTTACAATGAGTTCATTAGCATATCACATGTCTGATATCAATCTGGCTATTTATTCCCTAATATCAATAACTAGAGTATGCAATATGCGATCTCTTCGACGATGGAACCGGACAGCTGCTGATGAATAGGGGATTAGTATGATATCAGACGTGACACATTTCCCATAATCTGAACCTTAGATAACATTAAAGTGTACATATAATCATAATATATAAACTAATTATAAACCAAATACTGTCTGTTCATAAATTACTGTGTAATGGATCCAACATGAATATGAATTACATAAATAACTAAATGTTGTCATGCGAGTGTGTGCGTGCGTATTTTACCGTGCGATCGCCGTATGCCACGTGTAGCATGGCATACTAAGTGCAATCGGCCAATAAAACAATATTAACCAATATACTTTCGTTCATCCAATTATACGACTTCGACAGTTCCACCCTTTGATAGTACAATAAACTATCACCTTAAAGATGTTATATGCAGGATCTCAGTACCATGTTTCATTGCTATGTAATGCAAATCCCCCTTGGGGTATGACCACGCTGTTTGTAGATCTAAACAACTTATCATAAGAGAGTCTTAATCCTCAAAACGATTTCTTCTTTTACTATAGACCGTACATTTCTGGAGCTTGGAGATAACCTTTTGTATGCCCTTCAAGGGTGCAATAAAACACGTAATACATTATTTGGAAAGGTACAAGGTACAATAGAACATGTATCAGCTATACAGAATACTCTACTACAGTTCTTCAAGTTTAACAGGTTCATCTGTCCAACGCATGTCTTTAAGCTCAGAATACATTTAAACACTTCATGTTCATCAATAGCATCATCCTATGTCTATCAATAATGTCATATACAATATCCTTCAGCTTGCGTTAATATACACACTTCTAATAGTGTCATCAGTTCTTTTCCTCAACACTTGTGGGCGGGCTATTGTCTGTTCGTTCTTCCCAGTCTCCCAATACTCAGATTTAACAGTGATCGGCTTGTAAACTATTGGGAGACTCCAGACTAAGGGACCTAGGTGTTGTACTTTTCCCATAGTGACCTCCCACCCATAATTCGGGTCCCTCAAGAATATTTAGTGGAAAGAGAACTAATCCTACTTGATATAATCATTGAGGCACTTGAGAGCACGCCCAGCACTTTGTTTCGTCTAAAACCTTACCCTCCCAATGTTAGGAACTCCCAAGTCAGTACAGTGAAACTCGGGAACTACTCTGAAGGCCAAGTGTTCGCTGGAGCCCCTAGTGGTGGGGACAGACTGGGCTGCGGGCCGACCGAGGGTCGAGTAACGTATACTGACTTAAAGGAGTTCCCAGAAGTGGAGTGATTGGTGGACAGTAGAATAAGAAGAATCCTAGGTCAAAAAGTCACAGGCACAGATGCAATATCCAAGGGCAAGCGAAGGGTCAAACTCACAGGCAGAGAAGCAAAATCCGAATTCCAGGCAAAAGGTCAAGGTCAGAAGAGAAGGGTCACAGGTCCAATAACAAGCAGGGGTCAAAACACGGGTAGTCAAATCCAAGGTAGCAGGAACCAAAATGGATAGCACAAGCAGGCAGCAGAACTGAGGACAGAACGCTATAACCGGCAGTGAGGCTGCAGACCTCACTGCCCTAAATACCACAAGCCACCAATCAGAGCCTAGCTCTGAGTCTCACACAGCCCCCATATAAATCACATTAATCAGCCCACAGGCTGTGTTAAATTGCGCGCATGCGCCCGGCCACTAATACCGCCGGGACGCAGCGCTAAAGTATAAGCGTCGGACCGTTGCCTTGGCAACGGCCGACCAGGAACTGGAAATGACGTCCCGGTCGTCAAGGTGACGGCCGGGACGCTAGCAGACCCAGGAAGCGAGCCTCGGCGGCTCGTAACACCCAAGAATGATAATCATTCTCAAGGATGCCTGCTCAAGTCCGAATATTACTGGACTGGCATCGCTGGGTGTACCTCTTTTTAACTATGGGGTCGCCGCACTTACGGACGTAATGCTACTCAGACAATAGCCCCTCGCACTTTCTCCAAGCTCCAAGGTTTCCAAATTTTCCTTTACCCCTGAATTGAATAGAGTAATTGGCTGGACCGATTATACTACTAACTTCTCCTTCATCCCCCATTCATACCTCATTATCATTACCTGAACCAGCCTCTGTCACCTGCTAATAATTAAAAGAATTGACCGTCCTGAGAAGAGAATGAAATGAGTGAACACAAAACAGGAAAAACTACAACTTCATGCTGGACAACTGTCTTAGCCTTTGGCTCAGGTGCTACTAACTGCATCCGAGGCCTTCCAAAATCGACTCATGAGTGCCCTTGGACCCTTCTCTGAGTGTTGGCCCCTCTGCAGTGGGTGGAATGGGCACCAGTGTGTCTCTGCTACCCTTGAAGCCGTGATGCTGGTAGCCTACATCTGGTACCTGTCTGTCAAATAACTTGAGCCTAAGAAATTTCTGTTCCACAACTTACTCTTCCGATCCAACATCCTGACAGTTAGTGTGACTTTTCAGGAAACAGTGTTTTGGACGTTCTTGGTTGCTGTCTCACTATTTACCTTCTCTCAAGGTCTAACCTAGCCTCCTAATTACAATCTCATCTCACGAGGGGTCAAGAACATTTCAAAAACTGACAGGTTAAGAGGCTGCCCAGGAGTTATCTTTTGGTAGCGGGGGAAGGACTAGTGGCCGAAGCTATCAGTCACTTCAATCAAGTTCCAACTCTTATTCTATTCAATTCGTTCTACCTAGTACCACAACTTTATGTTCACACTGGTTTATGGCTAATTAAAAGTATGTGATTTGTTTCCACTACTCATACATTATACATCTGTTATCAATAACATGAATACCCCTATCATCTATTATAACTCTAGGACTATCACATTGAATAACAAAAGCTTTGAGTATGACACAGTAATACATTAGACACATTTCAATACACCTTTACCCAGACATATTTCATTGGTACACAAGTGTATACTTGAGGATCCTGCATGGTGGTAATTGGATGACGTGGATTTGTTTTACCTGGAGGAAAACCCATCTGCAGGAGGGATATGGGATGGCTCTATTGGTATCATTTTCCTGACATTCTCTTAATCAAGATAGGACGTTGCCGTCCTACTAGCATGAGACGAAATGTCTGGTGCACCCCAATATACTCTTACCAGCTTGCACATACCTTCTGTACCCAGCTGAGCCAGACCATGTGCTGCCTTCGCTGGGTCTGGAAGATACACTTTGGAGAGATGGACAAGGTAGACCAGTAGCTCCCAGAGTCCACCAGACTCCTCACCACATCTCTTCACCTTCCAGACAGTTAATTTTTCAGGTAACACAAATCTTCATATATTAACTAATATGTGTATGTGTGCATGTTTGTGTGTGTTCACATTTTAAAACAATACAACGAAAAACAAAAGAAAACATAAATTTGTTAGCTGTCACATAAAACCCAGCTGTCTATTTAACAGCTATGTTCGCCCTGGTGTGACAGCCATGTATGGTCGTGTGTGTAAGTGTGGACTTTACTAGCAGCTACTTCAGTTGGTAACTGTGTCACTGTATAAAGTCCTCTATGTAGTGTCCTACTCATGTGCTGGAATTGTTATAAAAAGATTTTTCAGTCAACTCAACATCGCCACCTAGACTAGAAAAATGCTGATGACCACTGTATATCAATCGTTTTTTCCTCTACCAACTCACATGACATTCTCAGTACCTCACATTCAGCTACTTGACTATGTGAGAAAGACAAAGGGGTCTATTTCTATAACACTTTCTTCAAATATAACAATATCCAGTACATGTCTGTCTAACAGTGAAAAAATATAAAACACGAAAATTCTACATTTTCTAGGGTTTCACATTATGTCGTATCTTGTGGCAAAAATCCTACTCCAATGTTCTATACAGAGATGCATATCTGTATGCCTAACCTCCATCAATCTCTCCACCTTTTGTGCATAAATATAAAGGCACACTTTGTACAGGAGGCAAAAAGCAGATATGCATTCTAAATAAACAACATTATTCATTTTCTTTTCACACAGAACTTTCTGCTTAACATTAGCAGCTTCTATACACATAACACCAAACCCCTGACTGTTTCTGTAACTCATGTCAATCTAGTGTGTGTCCCTGAATTTGTCTTATGTAAAAGAAATAAAAAAATAAAATATGTGTTAGCCCCATTGATGAGACTGTGTAGAGAGAGAGGGAGAGAGAGAGAGAGGGAGAGAGAGAGGGGGAGAGGGGGAGAGAGAGAGAGGGGGAGAGAGAGAGAGGGGGAGATAGAGAGGGAGAGAGGGGGAGAGAGAGAGGGGGAGAGAGAAAGAGGGGGAGAGAGAAAGAGGGGGAGAGAGAGGGAGAGAGAGAGAGGGAGAGAGAGAGAGAGAAAGAGGGGGGGGGGAGAGAGAGAGAAAGGGGAGAGAGGGAGAGAGAGAGGGAGAGGGAGAGAGAGGGAGAGAGAGGGAGATGGAGAGGGGGAGAGGGAGAGAGAGAGAGAGAGAGAGAGAGAGAGAGGGAGAGAGGGAGAGGGAGAGAGAGAGAAGCATAGATGTAAAGAATGAGAAATAAGAAAGCAATGAATAATAGGAATACAAAGATTTGAATACAAAGGTTTGAAAACAAACATACATGCAGAAAGGGAGATTCTACAACAAAAAAAATGACAGCTGGATTGGACTTTATGGGAAAAAGGCTATATTCATTCCACTAATCCCCTTAGCTATTTGCTAAACTATGACCCCTCCCCATACTTGACTAGGGGGTCTTAAACCAACCATGCAATCCAGTGTCGTCCGTCATTTGTTCATTAAGAACTCGGTATCACATTGACTACCTACCTTTTCAACGGACCTTCTAACTTATGGCAGAGAAATATAGAAGTTAACTCTTAATGACTCATCTGAGATGCATAAAACGATATTTTTGGAGAAAAGTATGTACATACTTCATTTTTGGATAATGATTCTCAGCCAAACAAATTATCATGAGTCACTGCAGCCTGAAACAAAGAGTGTTCCAATGATCCATTGTTAATTAGTCTTTCAAGAGTAATCTTTCTATTTCTCTACCTCACCCCTTTAAACACTATGTATATATTTCTTCTGTGTACTCTTTATCTGTGAGAGGGAAACAAGATAGTTATCTTAAAACAGCAAACAAGTCAAACATTTCCATTCTTTACCATCGGCCAGCGATTAGGAAAACAAGCATTTGACAACATAAAACAAACAAACAAACAAAATCAATAAAGATTACCTTTTAAATCAGGTTTTTTTTTCTTTCTAAACCTGCTCACCAATACTTACCACAGATTAACTCTAGAGTTGGCTATAGTTCTCCCCCAAAAGTATTAGTTGCTATGGGGTGTGCAATCAATTGTTGGGGAACCTCTGAAACTTGTGTACACCTCCTTTGTGGGTGTCTATGTGGTTTCCAACCCAGGTATCCCTTTTTCTCTCTACACAGTTCCTACTCATGTGTCCCTTCTTAAGGCAGTAAAAACACGTCCTTGTCATGTCTGCACAATCTTTTGCTAGGTGTCCTATTTTATTGCATTGAAAACACTTCCTCAACTCATGTTGTTTCTTTTCCTTAAACCAGGTGTTATTATACTGAGGTCGTGCGTGCAGTCCCTCTGGTGCTGGGTTACTTACCATTCTTAGCCTATCACTTAGTGTCTTTCTCTCTTTACATATATTTTTATCATGTCCTATAACTGACTCCCTGAGAACATTTACAGTAATATCTCTCCAGTGTGGTAATGAAGTTTGCACCCTTCTTTTCAAGTTTTCCTTGAGGCCATTAGAACTTTAACAGCAACCTCTCTGTAGTGTACATTATCTTTTATGTCTGATACCCCAGTATATTTGGCCATCACTATTAGAGCCCTGCAAAAATCTGTTGCATTTTCATTGTCCTTTTGTTTGATAGTAGAAATTTTACTCCAGTCCACTATCACGGGAAAGTATATAGCCAATTGTGTGATTATTTGTCTAATATTGTCCTGATTATCATCCTCTGTTAAGGATTCATCCTCCTCCAACATACGATACTTAATGAACTTTTGTATGTCAATATTGAGAGGAAGACAAGCTCTAAACAACACTCGCCAATCTTTATTAGTAGGCTCATGTGCATTACCAAAATGTCTAATGAATTTCTGACTCTTGGCCAAATCATTTCTAGGATCAGGGAAATCAGACATAATTGAAAATATTTCATGGATCATGTTTTACTAAATCACTACATTCTGAACTAGTTGCTGGAATGGCTGTTGCAGCATAATGAATGTCCCCCTTTCTATTAATTTCCATATTATTCTCACCGATTTCAGCCGCTGCCCCTGCTGGTGGGATTGTTTCTTTTCCTTGTCCGTGTGGTGCCCCCTTCATATTACCAGCATGAGCAATGGCCAAAATGACGGTGGGTACATTTCTTTCTTCTGAAACATTACTCTTAACATTACTCTAAACATTACTTAAAACAACATACAAGTTACTAGTTACAGTTTTCACATTTTTGGTATTGGCTGTACTTTCCGCCCGACCGAATTTGTCAGGGGCATGCTTGCGCTCAGTTCTCCATGCTTTGCAATGCACATTTCCGGAACGCTCATTACCGGTGCGCTGACTTCCGCTGTGCGCGCACTTTTCGCCACACTTACTTCCGCTGTGCATTTGCTGCTCTGCCACGTGTTACCTTACATTTGCCACAACTTTAAACAATCATCATGTTTATTTTTCACTTCCGTTGACTTAATCAACCATACTTTATCTTTTACGTTATTTATTACCTCTGCATTAAAACTCCCTATTGTTGGTAAAGGCCTAACACACTCTTTGGTCATCTCGACCCCTGTGTCGCAATAAGCCGTTGCGTATGCACCATATTTATTACACATACAAAACCTTGCTGAATCCCTAAGGCCTTCTTTAGGCAGTACATTGGCCATGTCTAGCGTATGCTTAGCACCCATGTTGAACAGTAGGGTTCCAGGAATATCACACTATCCTGCCACAATATAGGGTCCCAGGAATATAATAATATCCTGCCACAATATTGGGTCCCAGGAATATAATATCCTGCCACTACTTTCAACACTCTGCCACCCGTAATCTACCGCTAGAGATATTTTACTGGCCCGTGGACGTATTTGCTACAAGCTGCGTCCACTCGCTTCCTCTTGTCTTAGACAAAAACCCCTAATACAGAAATATCAATGCGGACTAAAAGGGTTATCAGCTCCTCGATTACCCCTGACTCTCCAACAAAATCTGCTGAGTTTACACAATTTTAAACAAGGACTCCTAATACAGAAATCATCACTGTGGGACCCAAGGGCTATCAGCTCCTCGATGCCCTGGCTAAACCACAAAAATCTGTTGAGTTTATTATAACTGGGAGAACAAAGTCGATACAATCAACCAGCCTTTCCAACATAATTCCTCCTAGCTGCTTCACCAATTCGCACTAACGGTTGTCGTGCGGTTAGATCGCACCACCTACCACTACTAGTTATTAGCACACCTTGCGATCTATTGGTAGCGCTTTGCAAAAACCCAGTTTTCGCATTCGGTATACCTGCCCTGTATACCGTCCTTCAGTTGGGCAACCCGCCTCGTCAGACAGCAACTGAGCACAATGAATAAACAGTGTATCTACGTTACAAAATCCCACACTATACACCTTTTCTGTGCAGAAAATCAAACGTTCCCAACAACAGTAATAATGTCTCAGAGGCTTTCACAAGTAATTATACAATGCACATTTAATAACTATCAAAACGATTGTTTAACCACGTGGCAATATTACCGGAAGTACACATACTCACTGCAGGAAATACACATACTCTATGCAATGCAATACCCTTTAAAACACAAAACGACAATAAAAAGAAACATTTTTCTTTCTTGTCCCTAGATTCAAATTAGCGTTCCTTCAGTCTATGCAACAACGGACATTCGGTTTCGCAACACAAAGTGAACCACAGGTCTTAAACACATTGCATTTTTTCCCGTATGAGACGCGTCCATCAACCCACCCTTTGTTGAGGAACCGAATATCGTAAGCGTTGCATACCTGCTGATAACTTAACTCACCTCCGAGCCCCCAAATTATTAAAGTAATTCTATCGTTTTCAAATAAGCATTGCATAGGCGATTGTATTGTGTTTCTAACGCACAAAGTGATTTATTTTAGCAGATGTAAATAGTCAACAATTCAATACATTATTATATTATGATACAGTACAGTACAGCCAATACCAAAAGATAAATACATACCGCTTGCGCTACGCTGCGCTAACCAGGGGCCCAGTTGACAGTAATTCACCCTTTGAATACTGTGATCAGTGAAGACTGAGGCTGGTGGGGGTGCAGCTATGATTATATATACAGTCAGTGTTACACAGTGAACAATAGAGACGTAGCTTGCTTCTATAGGTCCAGACAAGGGTGGTTCCAGGGTAAACAGGTCATAGGCTGATTCAATCTAAGGAATCCAAAGGTGGGGGTCATCTCTCCAGGGGATGTGCTCCAGTTACAATGAGTTCATTAGCATATCACATGTCTGATATCAATCTGGCTATTTATTCCTTAATATCAATAACTAGAGTATGCAATATGCGATCTCTTCGGCGATGGAACCGGACAGCTGCTGATGAATAGGGGATTAGTATGATATCAGACGTGACACATTTCCCATAATCTGAACCTTAGATAACATTAAAGTGTACATATAATCATAATATATAAACTAATTATAAACCAAATACTGTCTGCTCATAAATTACTGTGTAATGGATCCAATATGAATATGAATTACATAAATAACTAAATGTTGTCATGCGAGTGTGTGCGTGCGTATTTTACCGTGCGATCGCCGTATGCCACGTGTAGTGTGGCATACTAAGTGCAATCGGCCAATAAAACAATATTAACCAATATACTTTCGTTCATCCAATTATACGACTTCGACACACCGCAACCTTAACTCCACCTGATGCTACTGTCAACATCCAAAGAATGGTGGAGGATTGCTATTTATTTATTTCTACAGTATAAAGACAACAGTGTTATTAACAAATAACAATGTTGCTTTCAGAAGTAATATAAGCATGGATGTCTAAATAGACGTGTATATGTATTACTTAAACCTTCCACTTTGCTGCTATTTCATCAGTATTGTACAAAGTGTTTGTGTCACAGTCTGTCTGAAGCAGATCTAATGCCACTACAGTTGTAATATCCATTCCGATGTCTACATAAGTTTGGCAGTTCTTCAGAGATGAGAGGGAGGTATCCAAAGAGGAGAAGGAGATTAAAGGTGCTGCACGAGCAGACATGGTTTAATAATATAGAGTTCATTAACAGCAGTGTTGGGTTTAAGGCAGCTAAACTATTGGTAGCTTGTTTTGTGGGGGCCCAAACAAACCAAGAACCTCAGCCACAAATGTGGCACTCTGTCGCTGAAATACTTGGTTTGTTAAACTGTACATGTCCTTTTCAAAATCTTACATAAGGGTGGGTGGGAAGGCCCAAGTACAATTACATCTTGCACTACTTTTCGTTTCTGCCACTGCTGTGTGGCAATCTTTCCTAACTGTGCTATGAACTCCTGTGTGTTTGTCTCGTTGCTCTGTCGCTAAGCACCCAGCCAGCTCGCTGCAGTCTTTGTCCGAAAATGGATGAAAATAATATTGTGACCTGTTAGGTGGTCAAAATTGACCGGAAATAACTGAAAATTAGTGTTATTGAGGTTAATAATAATGTAGGAACGAAAAAAAGAGCAAAATTATGTGATTTCACCATATTTTAGCAATTTTTTCAAAAAATACAGGTCCAAAACCAAAACAAGCGAGGGCGGTTTTGCCAAAACCAAAACACAAACTTAATACAGATCCAAAACATAGCGGTCAGTGAACATCTCTAATGCATACTGTATCTTTCAATCACTGTAGTGTGTTCCAGAAAATGAAGGGGTTCACTAAAGTTGAATTTTCATAAAGACATCGTGAATTGTGCTTCTTAATCTCCATAAACTTTACTTGCATCTCCCATTGTAACTAGTATGTGCGTTTCTTGAAAACCCCGGCAATATTGTTTCAGCTCCTAAAGGAAATAGCTGGGTGGATGGGGGCACCTAGAAGAGGGTTGTGGGGTACAAATTACAGTGGCACGGGCCCTCACTGGAGCAATGTAGTTTTTTTTTTTTTCATAAACTACTTATTTTGTTCCAGTGGCTGGCGCGCACCCTGCTAGTTTGGAGGGAGTTGACAGCTGCTCCTTGTCCCTGGACAGTGTGTGATGACAGCATATGTCATCACACACTGACCAGCAGCCTGCAGGGCAAGCCGAGGAGCTCCAAATCTCACCAGATTATGGAATCTCGCGAGACTAAGATCTTCCCTGCTCACTCTGCAGGATGTTTTCCACCTTGATGTCAGCAGCATAGGTACGTGTAGTGGGCTAGGGAGGTGTCATAATGTGTATGGAGGGGTTATAATGTGTGTGGGTGGTGTCATAATATGCCTGCGGGTGAAATGATAATGTGCCTGAGCGGGTGACATGATAATGTGCCTGGGGGCTGGCGTGATAATATGCCTGGTGGGGGCGTGATAATGAGTCTGGGGGGTGGCGTGATAATGTGCCTGGGGGGTGGCGTGATGTGATGTGGCAGGGGGTGGCCTGATGAGGCTGGGGGAGATAAATGTAATATTTTATGAACATATATGTATTAAATATTGCGTGATCTGTAACATAAACAAATGGCAAACTGAGATGGCCCTTCTAACGTAACCAGTGTGTGGAAGATAATACACACTAAAATGCAGACGTGAATGCATAACCAAAAATCCTCAAGAAGAGATGACTCAATTACCAATCTGTAAGTTCAATCAATAAATGAAGTATAGTCAGAAGTTCCAAGTGATAAAATTAGTTCATTTCCTGAGTTAAATCAAATCCTGATGTCTGATTCATAGAGGTTCTCCAGAATTAAACATGTGGAAAAAGGAGAAGCATAATATCATAGCGTAAACAATGCTACAAAAATGACATCCTTATAGATACTCCCACTACCATGAGTGCCTGTAATGAATAGATGTGTTTCACCACGTGATCCTCTTGTGACCCATGAGGGAATACACTTACATCAATTAGTGGAGAAACAGCATGGTATATCAACGTGATGTCTTGCACTTGTGGAGTCTTCTAAACAGTGATGACTGGCAGGTGTTAATTAGGCTCACGATCATTCCCAGCAAACCAGATGTAACATGCTTGGGAGACAAATATCGCTCATAGTATAAAAGCTTACAAATATTTATTATGAATAAAAATGCATATGTAAAATTATGTTAGAAATCTCCATACAGAGAAAACAGTCTTGGTGTGTCAAAAAACGTAAGTCCAGTACGGGTAGTAATAATGGACTCTTACCCCACCTCCGTGATATTCGGGTGTGTAATGGAAACAATGTCTCTCAAGAAGCTAAATGAGACCGCCGGCTTCCTTTCCATATATCCATCCGAACAGAGGAGGTAGAGAACAGTTTACTCGATAACTGTCCGCCGTAGCCACACCACCTTGCTGATGCGTTTCGATATAACAATCTTTATCAAGACTTAGGAAGACTGACAAACAAACAATTCTTAATAAACAGCTCTGCGACCAATCACAATTGGTCTAACTTGCCTCTCTTAAAATCATGAATGACTCACCCATTCATTCATGCTGCATGTAATACTATAATCATACACACATACTAGAACCAGTGCACAATATTAAATAGACAACCAGTAACCATACCAGATCAGTATTCTAATAGGCACTACAACATACAGGCTGAACGATATGTTTCATTTGATGATTACAAATAATAAAAATTAGCATGTATAGACCTTCAATCACAATAATTTGTGATATAAACTCCTATGGAAAATAAAAACATTCTTATATTAACATCCTAGAGTGGCGAAAAACCTCAGTCTGAACGCACGTTCTAAACACCAGATGGATATGAAAATATTTATCTGCTCATAAATCGTATAAACACTTAACCGTAGTCCCTGAGGTATGTATATATCTCTAACTATAAGGCATTTACAAAACATGTTATACATCTGATCTTCTGGTACCTTTCTTTAATTGATGACTCCCAATCAAGCTCCTTAGTGTCCCAGTTCTATTGTTATTGTTTCTTTCATTCAGACCAATGTCTGTTCAAGAAGAACTTTTCACCGTACTTTCTGTAAGGGCCCTTTAGTGGCAACTTTTGAAAGGATGGTTAAGGAAGATTTGCAGAACAAGCCGGCAGATAAGGGTGGGAGTATAGTAATTAAAGATAAAGATAAATATCATACAAAAATTATAAGACAACTTAATGACAAGAAAACTTATAAAACCCTTAAAGGTATTTTGGATAAATATCATTTAAAAGGGGTGATTTCAAAGAAAGTAAATGATTACATTTCAATTACCAATCCATCTATTCCTGTACTATACACACTTCCAAAAATTCATAAAAAATCGCTTGAGTTCCCCTGGTAACGAGCACAGAGTCTATTACTTCTAATCTCTCACATTATTTGGATCATCACCTTCAATCATTCATGACATCCATTAAATCCTATTTAAAAGACACAATGGACATCTTAAATAAATTGGATGCAGTAGAATGGCAGGACTCGTATACGGCAGATGTTGGGTCCTTGTATATGATCATTAATCACGATAAGGGAATTGAGGCTGTCAAACCTTTTTAGTTCAATCTACCCTTAATTAGGATGTACAAGATTTTTTGGTAGAAGGTATCCGGTTCATACTTGAAAATAACTTTTTTTGGTTTTCAGATAATTTTTATTTACAATTATGGGGCACGGCCATGGGAACCAGATTCGCCCCCAGTTATGCCAACATGTGTATGGGGTGCTGGGAGAAGAATTATGTTTGGAATGACCCCACTGTGGGGGCGAGTCTGGTTTCCTGGCACCGCTATATTGACACCTCATTGATTAATTTTTGTAATGGTTTGAACAACAATACACTTAATATCACCCTCACGTTCGATACAGTTTCTGGATTTTAGTATTTATATTAAGAAAGATATATTATTTACGAAAAATTAACATAGACCTACAGACTCAAATTCTCTTATTCCAAAGAATAGTAATCATTACATAAAATGGCTTGACAGTATTACTACTGGTCAATTCCAAAGGATCAGGCGGAATTGTACAGAAATAGGTACTTTCAGATAAACTGGATACCTTCTACCAAAGGGGAATGACTGCATTTTGTGTGGGTAAGTACTTAATTTTTACAAATCCTTGAAGGTCATTGGGGACTTACTTCGATGACTCTATTTGTCCTTGTAGTCAGGCACTGTATAAACCCGTGTGCAGCTTGTACTGCTTCTTAAGCACAATACTACATCCTTCTCAGCCTTGTCCCTGTGCATTAGCAACAAAATATTCTATTTATCAAAGTCGAGAGTCCCCAGTACTCCCCATCACCAGCCTGTCCATTCTGGGCTGTGAAGGGTAGTCCAGGGGACTCCCAGTAATATTCATTTATACATCAGAAAGAATACTTTTTTTATAATTATTAAAGTGGCGAAGGAGAATCTGGTCAGTCTGGAGTCTTTTTATCCAAATAATTTCATTATTGTTTTTTTCTTAGGAACCCATTTTCATTATACTGAAATCATTGTGGTGGCAAAGTTAATTTCAATCTCATGCATAACCTCAGTTATCAGCCCTCACAGCCCAAGGTAGTCAGGATGAGCGCCAGGTCTTTTCAGTACAGGGCTGCTAGCCTCTGGGAGAGGAGATGCTTTTTTTGATGCCCCCTGTAAGAAAATGCCAGGCTACCTAAGAGATCAGCTTTTTATTTCTCATCAGCAATTATTTTTTCTAGTTTAGCTTTTAACGGCCCACAATTATCAGTTTTGTTTATTTTGCTGTTTATGTACGATTCCTTGTACTTTGTCCTTGCTTTTAACAAAGTGTTCAAAGTATGTTCTTACAACCTCCCAGCTTGACGTGATACTGTATGTGCTTAATGAGTGCTCCCATAGAATGTGTTATGTGCGTTTTATCGCTAACCAATAACGATTGTCGAACCTCGATTTGTGTTTCCAATGCACAAAGATTTATTCGCAACAAGTAGAATAATATGCTCAAGCGAAGTGATAATAAATACAGCCGTTACTTATCGCTGGCGCTCTGGATCCAGTGTGCAGTCATTCAATCCTGAAGTCTGGGGACAAGATGTCTGAACACTAGATGTGAAGCTGCTGCTTATATACACACAGAAATACAGTAATACAATGAAGATGGTATAGCTTGCATCTATTGGTCCAGGTCTCAGGAAGGTCCAAGGGGTTGTCAATCATTGGCTAGTTCATCCTAAGGAATCCAAAGGAGGGGGTCATCTCTCCAGGGGGTGTTCTCGGCTTTTCCCGCCAAGATTCCTTAGTCTTAAGTAGTTCATAATTCCCTATCATTCATAACTTGTGTATGCACTCTGCGATTCCTTCGCAGAGTGAACCAAACAGTAGGAAATGTTAAGAGGTTTATTATGATACCATGATATCATGATATGATTCCTTCAACCCGTTCTGTATATTTCACTAATATGCATGTAACTTTAATATAACATATAAATACTACTATATTTCGACATAACTGACTATGTGTTGCAACTACCATTAATGTGTACTTTTTTATAAGTATGCGTGTTTGTGCGAATGTATGGTAAAAGACCAATTACTGTTGCTGCCACGTGTAGTGGATGTGTACGCCCTTTCACGCCGTTGCGTGCCCTTGTACGTCGTAGCGTACCGTACGCATCTTTTCAGACAAAGACAACCAAGTTTGCTCGACTTTAATTGAAATGACTTTATCCAATTTGCTGACTTCGACAGCTCCACCCTTTGATAGTGTAATAAACTATCACCCAATCACCGTTTCAAGTTCAGGATTATACAATACTTCTTCACAGACCATGATCTCGGTATTTGGTACCACCCTTTCAGTCTCTTTTTCAGTGTTACTCCTATGAGACTGTTTTCCACACTTCAACACATTAGGAACACATTTGACAACTAAACCAATTGCTAAGATGACAAACAGTATAAGGAGAAGGAGCTTACCTACACTAGCAACCATTTCCTGTACCCACTCCCCCAGACCGGAGAACCATTTCACAGGGTTCAACCACGAGAACCAACCCACCACCTTCTCCCCGACCTCATATAATGAAGAATTGTGACTCTTTCGAAATTCCCATTTCAGCTGCAAAATTTCATCCATCTTCCGGTCTATAACCTCTTTAGGGTCATCCGTATTATTAGTGATGTATGTGCAACATTTGACACCGAACTGGGTGGCCAGTGTTACACAGTACCCACCAGTAATAGAGGTGAGATAATTTAGTACCAGCCTATGTTGCACCAACTCCTTCTTGTACGCTTGTAGCTCCCTTCCAGTATACCTGAAAGTGTCATCATACATCTCGGTGATATTATCTATTAATTTAGCTAGGTCTTGGATATATTTAAAGTTTAATGTTCCCCGAGCGGTCCTGGTGAGATCTAGAGCAACCATAACTTGGAAACCAGCAGTTTCACTAATCAATTTTGTAGCTATGGCTTCCTCACCAGGAATCATATTTCTCTTGCCACGGTGTTCATACTGTGTGTGTATGTATGGTGGTGATGTAGTCTTGTGAATACCAACCATTTCTTCATGAGTAATAGTCATGATTTCAGGAACCAGTTTAGCTAAGAAACACAAGCCCTTGGAACTCGGAGTCACCCAGGAATAAGCTTTCCTTCCACAAACAAAATACACATCATCAGGGAGAACATAAGGAACAGTATGCCTATGAATTATATCACACAGAGTTTTGATAAAACTACCCATGCCTAGTGTCTCCATTTGCTCTAGACACGTGTCGGCATTAATGACATTTTTACATTTATCTGTAGAGACTTTTCCAATGGATACCTTCTTATGTTTGGTTATACGCCCTAATTTGTGACTTCCATCAACATTCCTACCTAGTAGTGACCTTATGAGCCTCCCTCTAAAATGAGTGTGGCGAGCCATTGTCTGATCTGATAGGTCAGCCTCCCAATTCTCCAGACGCTTTGCATGAGAGATATTTAGGCACAGCAAAGATCTGCCTATTGAGTATTGTCGAAGCGTCAGACTAGGGGACCTAGTGTTATTGTACCTCCCGTCTATGGGCCTCCCACCCCTCAATTCGAGTACTTCGGATATGTTTAGAGGGAATGGCACTAGTCCTATATTATGCTGCCCTTGCGGCACATGAGAGCACACCCAACACTCGGTCTGGTTTAGCACCTTACCCACCAGGGAGTGATAATCCTCCAAAGGATGCCCGCCTATATTCAGAGTACTGGGGGACTGGCATCGTTGGATGCATCTCTCTTCAACTAGGGAGTCGCAGAACTTGCAGATACAATACTCATCAGACAATAGCCCCTCACACTGCCTCCGAGTTCCTGAACTAGCAGACCTTTTCATAACCCCCGGACCAAGTCTGATAATGGGCTGCTCTGAGTATCCTAACAACTTTTCCTCTGCCTCCATCTCATCCGTATCACTACCAGAACTCTCCTCCTTCCTCCATCCTCCTTCACAAAAATAGAATGTCCTAGAAAGAGTAAAAACAAGGAAAATCCTGGAACAAAAGAAAAACAAAAACTGCCACTCCATCGCTGGAAAGATAGTTCTGGGGCAACGTCTCTGGTTCAGGTGTCTCGACTGCAGGCTTTAGGTCTCCCGGAACAGACTCACAAGTGACAGATCTATGTCGTCGGTCTTAGTTTTATCTTGCACTTTCTCCGGATTATGGACTCTCCTGCAGTGGGTGGAATGGACCCAAGTGTCTCTCTCTGCAACCTTCAGTGATGTAGTACTGGTCAGCAGCACTTTGTACGGGCCTTCCCAACGGTCTGTTAAACAACCTGAACGTAAGAAATTGCGGATCATAACATAGTCTCCAGGTTCAACATCATGACAGTTCGTTTCTGGCATACCAGGTGACAGCATTTTTAGTTTTTGTTGTTGTTGCTTTAGCTGTCTACTCATTCTTATAAGATATTGTACAGTCACTTCATTATTACACTTCAAGTCGTCTTGTGGACTCACGATCAAATGAGGCTGTCGTCCGAACAGTATCTCAAAGGGGGACAGATTAAGAGGAGGTCTAGGAGTGGTCCGAATGCTATGGAGGACCAATGGCAAAGCCTCAGGCCATGCCAACCCAGTTTCAACCATTATCTTACCAAGCTTGTTCTTTATTGTACCGTTTACTCTCTCCACCTTACCACTGACTTGTGGTCGGTAGGGGGTGTGAAGTCTGCTACCGATTCCCATGAGTTTACACATATTTTGGAAGATATCACCAGTAGAATGGGTACCCCTATCACTTTCAATGATTCTAGGGATACCGAACCTACACACAAAGTCTTGTACAATTTTCTTTGCAGTGAACACAGCAGTACTAGTGGCTGCCGGATATGCTTCTACCCAACCGGAAAACACATCAATACACACTAACACATACTTTAAATTCCTGCACGGTGGTAATTGGATATAGTCAATTTGTATTACCTGAAAAGGTCCGTCTGTAGGAGGGATGTGGGATGGCTCAGTTGGAATAGTTTTCCCAACATTTTTCCTCAAACAAGTAAGACATGACATTGCTTTCTTACCAGCCTGAGAGAAAAATCCAGGAGCACACCAGTATGCTCTCACCAGTTTGCACATACCTTCTTTACCCAGGTGAGTCAGACCGTGTGCTGCTTCAGCCAGGCTTGGATAGTATGTTCGGGGAGCTACAGGCTTACCTTGTCCATCCCTCCAGAGTCCTGAGGACTCTTGACCACATCCCTTCGCCTTCCAGACCGCCTTTTCCTGCAGGGAACACAAATCTTGCATTTCAATTAATTTCTGCATGTCTAATGTCTGAAAAACCATCATAGTCTCGGCCGATACAGTCATAGGTTGCCCTGCTGCCCATTTAGCAGCTTCGTCTGCCCTGTTGCTGCCCAATGACACTGGGTCTTCTTCAAAGGTATGGGCTTTGCACTTTATGACTGCTACTGTTCTAGGTAACTGATATTTACAAAGGTAAGTAGAAAGTAGAAAACGTGTATATTAGGGGCACTCTATGATTGTTTATTTATATAAAACATATATTTTATTAGTTCATTTAAAACAATAGTGGAGTCTCAAATTAGTACCTTAGTACCACTAGTAGCGAAATAAAACAAAAATAATAACCAAAATAAATTTATTAAAAAGACAGAACCAACTGCCTAGCCTCACTGTGTAGTAAATATTACTACACAGTGAGGCTAGGCAGTTGGTTCTGTCTTTTTAATAAATTTATTTTGGTTATTATTTTTGTTTTATTTCGCTACTAGTGGTACTAAGGTACTAATTTGGGACTCCACTATTGTTTTAAATGAACTAATAAAATATATGTTTTATATAAATAAACAATCATAGAGTGCCCCTAATATACACGTTTTCTACTTTCTACTTACCTTTGTAAATATCAGTTTTACGTGTGTAGGGTGCACCAACCCAGTCATATGATAACAAACATTATAATGATAGACTGGGTATATGATTATCTAGTGCGTCGGTATATATCCTTTTCTGTTCTAGGTAGTTGTATCGCTGTCAGAAGTCCTTTTATGTGTTGTGAGTGTGCCACTGGTGTACCTGCTGCTGTCGTAAAGTTTCTAAGACGCCAAAGGGCCCCAAAATCGTGCACTACCCCGAAGGCGTACCTAGAGTCAGTATATATATTGGCTGATTTACCCTCTGCCAATTCACACGCTCTCCTTAGTGCTACTAGTTCCGCCACCTGGGCTGAGTGAGGTGGGCCAAGGGGTTCAGCTTCTACCACATCCTGATCGTCTACAACAGCGTAACCAGTACATAGCTCTCCTGTTTCTGTCTGTCTATGACAACTTCCGTCTGTATAAAACGTAAAATCTACATTTTCTAAGGGGGTGTCACGTATGTCGGGCCTTGCAGTAAAGGTCTGATTCAGGTGTTCCATACAGTCATGCGTGTCAGTATTCTTGCCTAACTCATCATCAACCAGGGTCTCCTCACCTCCCACCCTTTGTGTCTCTAGAGACACATACGGAAGGTATGTAGCTGGATTTAAGGTGCTACATCGTTTGATGGTGATGTTTGAGGGTGCCATCAGGGCTGGTTCCCACTTTGTGAATCTAGCTGAAGAAACATGTCTGGTTTGGGCTGAATTTAACAGAGCTGATACAGCATGGGGTGTATAGATAGTTGAACTATGTCCTAATACTACATCCTCGCTCTTACTTACCAGAAGAGCCGTTGCTGCTACACTTCTGAGACATGTTGGGAGTGATCTTGCCACATTGTCTAATTGTGCACTGTAGTATGCTACCGGTCTGCTAGCGTCACCATGTTTCTGTGCGAGGACACCTGCTGCACAACCATCAGCCTCTGTACAAAATAGCTCAAAAGGCTTTTCATAATCAGGTATTCCCAATGCAGGTGCTTTAGTCAGACTGTCTTTAAGATTAAAGAACGCTTGCTCTGACTCTTCTGTGTGTACAATACGTTCTGGTTTTGAGGAAGAGATTAGCTCCTGCAATGGTAATGCCATAATAGAAAAACCTGGGATCCAGGATCTACAGTATCCACACATCCCCAGGAAAGTACGAATCTGCTTCTGGCTCTGCGGCAGAGTCATGTGTTGTATGGCCTCAATCCTGTCGGTTGTCAGGTGTCTTAGCCCCTTAGTGAGGCAGTGTCCTAAGTATTTGACCTTAGTCTGACATGGCTGTAATTTATCCTTTGCCACCTTGTGCCCTGTTTGTGAAAGATGAAGCACTAACAATTTAGTATCATGTAAACATGACATAAAAGAATCAGAGCACAACAACAAATCATCCACATATTGAATTAGAACAGACCCATTGTGGGGTTAAAAGGATTGCAAACAGTCATGTAAGGCTTGGGAGAAAATACTGGCGCTGTCAATGAACCCCTGGGGTAGTCTGGTCCCGTGTGTATTGCACTCCCCTGTAGGAGAATGCAAAAAGGTATTGGCAGTCAGGGTGAAGAGGGACTGAGAAGAAAGCAGAACATAGATCAATGACAGTAAAATGACTGGCAGGCGGTGGAATCTGCATGAGGATGACAGCTGGATTCGGCACTACGGGGAATTGGCTCTCAACAACTTTATTAATTCCCCTTAAGTCCTGGACTAATCTATAGCCCCTCCCCCCATTCTTCTTCACAGGGAAAATGGGACTATTTGCTGTACTGGCTATACGAATTAAAATCCCTTGTTGTAACAGCCTCTCAATAACAGGATATACCCCTAGTTCCACCTCTGGTTTTAATGGATACTGTGGGATTTTTGGAGCTATCCTACCACTTTTTAGATTGACCATGACAGGGGCTACATTTGCCATCAGTCCAGTGTCCTGTCCATCTCTGGTCCATAGTGAACCTGGTATTTCCAGCAACATCCCCTTTACTTGAGATGGACTTTGTTTTATAACAGGAGAGTGTAACATAAGCCTTTGAGGGGTGTCCAATATATCCTGTACCTCATGTGCGACCTTCTCCGGCATATCTAAGAACACACCATCAGAAGTACAGTATATGACACATCACATTTTACATAACAAGTCTCTCCCTAGCAAGTTAGTAGGAGCCGCCGCAGCCAAGAGAAACGAATGCTTGGTATGCAGGGGCCCGATAGTAACCTCAGCTGGTTTAGTTAGTGGATAATGCAACACTTTTCCCATTACCCCGATGGCTGAAATTGTTTTACTGGTCACCTGTAGATTGAAAGGAGAGGTTAACACAGATCGGGCCGCCCCTGTATCTACAAGAAAAGTTTCTTTCCTACCAGCTATGTCAACTATCATTGTTGGTTCTTCTCTCTGACTCTCAGTTAACCTCACTGGCTGTAGACTACAGCTATGACCTGACCCCTAGCGCTGACTATTGCTTTCCCGCGCAGCATTTGCTGATATAACATGCGCAGGTAATGGTGTGTTCTCTTGCCTATGTGTGTTTCTCCGTGGAGGATACCTATATGATTCCCTATCCATATGTGTATCCTGTCTTGCTTTTTTACAGTCTCTTGCAATATGGCCTTCTTCGTTACACCTGAAACATCTGATTACTTTAGGTTTCTTGTTATATGGGTTGTATGCTGGTGGTCGTGTATGCATCCCCTCTAGAGCCTGTATACTCACCGTTATTAACCTATCACCTTCCTCCTCCTTCTGTCTAAAAAGGTTTTAGTCATGCTCCACAGCAGACTCCCTAAGAGAATCTACTGTGATGCCTCTCCAATTAGGTAATGTGGTTTGTACTCTGGTTTTTAAATTTTCTCTAAGGCCATCCATTAATACTCCTACAGCTACTTCCCTATGATGTGGGTCCTCCCCTATGTTGGATATCCCAGTAAACCGTGTTATCGCTGCTATAGCTCTAGCAAAGTAATCTGAGGCTGTTTCACTATCCTTTTGTTTTATGGTGAAAATCTTACTCCAATTTACTACTACTGGAAAATAGATGGCTAAGTGTTTGACAATTTGTTCTATATTTTTTTGGTTAATCTCATCAGTCAAGGTGTCATCTTCCTCCAACAAACAATCTTTAATAAATTTTTGTATGTCAGTATTGGGAGGAAGACATGCCCTCAACACTACATGCCAATCCTTATCGGTTGGTTCGTGTGCATTTCCTAAGTCTTTAATAAATTTCTGACACTTTGCCAACTCTTTTCTAGGATCTGGGAATTCAGTCATAATGGAACGCAATTCTGATCTAGTCCAGGGACAATGCATTGTAACATTTCTTAAAGGAACTACACCATCCTTATCCGGTTTCCCATTGGGAACTGATATTGTGCGGACTGGGTATGCACCCACTGGTTCACTGACTTCAGGGGACACTACAGGATTTGCTGTTTCAAGATTTAGAACGCTTTCACTCCTAGTGATCACGCTACTCTCACCTATTTCAGCCATTTTCTCATACATGCGCTGAGCCTCTAGTACACTAACAGCATGGGCAATGGCTGAAATCACAGTGGGTTCATCTTCATCTTCAGATACACTTGATTTAAACTGGCTTAAAACAGGATACAACTTAGCAATTTTTCTTTTTCAGTTTTAATAACGGCTGTACTTACAGCTTCTCAACGGCCACATCCGTTGTGCACGCGCTTTTAGCCACGCCTACTTCCGCTGTGCATTCGCTGCTCTGCCACGTGTTACTTGCCATTTGCCACAATTTTAAACAATCATTATTTCTATTTCTCTTTTTCGTTGACTTGATCAACCATACTTTATCTTTTACAGTATTTAGTACCTCTGCATTAAAACTTCCTATTGTTGGGAAAGGCCTATCACAATCTTTGGTCATCTTGACCCACGTGTCACAATACACAGTTGCGTATGCACCATATTTCTTACACATGAGAAATCTCGCTGAACCAATAGGACCTTCCTTAGGCAGTACACTGACCTTCTCTAGCGTATGCTTAGCACCCATGTTGAACAACTCCAATCTACACGGAACACAGACACACCGCAATGCTCTGTTCTTTCCACCCAACAATTTCAACCCTGTTGCTACAATCACTGCTAGAGATCTCTAATGCCCTTGTGAACGTATTTCCAAATAGCCGCGTCCCCTCACTTTCTCTTGTTTCGAACAAGAATTCCCTAACACAGAAATATCACTGTGGGCCCCAAGGGCTATCAGCTCCTCGATACCCTGGCTCACCACAAAATCTGCTGAGTTTATTATCGCTGGGAGCACAAGTTGATAAAATCAACCTGCCTTTCCAGTATAATTCCTCCTAGCTGCTTCACCAATTTGCACTAACGGTGCGGTTAGATCGCACTGCCTACCAATACTAATTATTAGCAAACCTTGCGATCTATTGGTAGCACTTTGCGAAAACCCGGTTTTTTCGGTATACCTGCCCTGTATACCGTCCTTCAGTTGGGCAATCCGCCTCGTCAGACAGCAACTGAGCACAATGAATAGTAAACAGTGTATCTACGTTACAAAATCACACACTATACACCTTTTCTCCGCAGAAAATCAAAAGTTCCCAACAATATTAATAATGTCTCAGAGGTTTTCACAAGTAATTATACTATACACATATAATAACTATCAAAACGATTGTTTAACCACGTGGAAAATCTATCGGAAGTTTGCGTACGCACAGCAGGAAATACACATACGCTAAGCAATGCAATACAGTTAAAACGCACAATGACAGTAAAAAGAAACAGTTTTCGCTTTTGTCCCTAGGTTCTAGTTTGCGTGCCCTAGACAATGCAAAACGGACATTCGCTTTCACAACACAGAGTAAAATTCAGGTTTTGAACACATTGCGTTCTTACCCGTATATGACGCGTCTCCACCCTTTGTTGCGGAACTGAAATCCGTTGGTCTTGCGTATCATCGGCAACGAAACCTCCAAAGCTCATGAGCCCCCAAATTGTTATGTGCGTTTTATCGCTAACCAATAACGATTGTCGAACCTCCATTTGTGTTTCCAACGCACAAAGATTTATTCGCAACAAGTAGAATAATATGCTCAAGCGAAGTGATAATAAATACAGCCGTTACTTATTGCTGGCGCTCTGGATCCAGTGTGCAGTCATTCAATCCTGAAGTCTGGGGACAAGATGTCTGAACACTAGATGTGAAGCTGCTGCTTATATACACACAGAAATACAGTAATACAATGAAGATGGTATAGCTTGCATCTATTGGTCCAGGTCTCAGGAAGGTCCAAGGGGTTGTCAATCATTGGCTAGTTCATCCTAAGGAATCCAAAGGAGGGGGGTCATCTCTCCAGGGGGTGTGCTCGGCTTTTCCCGCCAAGATTCCTTAGTCTTAAGTAGTTCATTGTGTATGCACTCTGCGATTCCTTCGCAGAGTGAACCAAACAGTAGGAAATGTAAAGAGGTTTATTATGATACCATGATATCATGATATGATTCCTTCAACCTGTTCCGTATATTTCACTAATATGCATGTAACTTTAATATAGCATATAAATACTACTATATTTCGACATAACTGACTATGTGTTGCAACTACCATTAATGTGTACTATTTTATAAGTATGCGTGTTTGTGCGAATGTATGGTAAAAGACCAATTACTGTTGCTGCCACGTGTAGTGGATGCGTACGCCCTTTCACGCCGTAGCGTGCCCTTGTACGTTGTAGCGTACCGTACGCATCTTTTCAGACAAAGACAACCAAGTTTGTTCGACTTTAATTGAAATGACTTTATCCAATTTGCTGACTTCGACAAATGTCATTATATCCTACCAAGCCTTAAGCATTATTGCTCGTGAATGATGCAGGCAAAAGTTCAATTGTTATTAAGCAAAGCAAAGAAAGTGCGTTTGTGTATAGGACCTTTTGCTCACATGATTTCTGGACTATTTGTACATATACAGTATAATTTTACATATAGATCCTCTGCCCTTTTCTTATCTTACCCAGCATCAGACTTTCCCACCAGGTACTGGGGAAATCCCAGATGGACCCAAATGTCTGATAGCCCCGCACTCTACTGTAGGGGGTGAGGCAAAGCCTGTGCCATAAAAAATGCTATATGTGTTGAATGGGAAGAAGAGGAGCTGCCGAAGCACGGATCTAGGAGCCCTTAAGTGGCAATATTGTGTCAGGTTAGCAATTTTCAACAGTGCTGCACTCATATATACCGGGGGGGAGGGGGTAGGGGGAGAAGCACTACTACTATACATTATTACTGGGGAAAGATGTGTACTAATACTAGACACTATTATTGGGGAGGGGAAATGTACTAATACCACTCAATATTATTGGGGAGATGTACTAACACTTCACACTATTATTGGGAATTGGAGATGTACTAATAATATTATACACTATTATTGGGGGGATGTACTAGTACTACGCAATATTATTGGGGGGTGTACTAATATTAATCAATATTATTTGGGATGGGAGATGTACTAATTATTGGGGGATGTACTAATACTATACACTATTATAGGGGACTGGAGATGTACTAATATTATACACTATTATCGAGGAGTGTGTACTAATACAGTACACTATTATTGGGGATGGAAAATGCACTAATACTACACACTATTATTTTGTGACAGTAGAGTCTGGCCCATGGATTCCTCTCGTAAATCCGTCTCCTCATGAACTTTTATACCAGTTGTTTGGACATGTGGAAAATAATCAACATCAACTTAAGCAGTGCATCCAAGGTCTCTCTCAGTGACTCGATGCTCTTCAGTCAGTCTCAAATGTCCGTGCTGCTCCTGCTCCTTCAGCGCCTGAAGCTCCACCTCGTGGGATAACAGTGCCTCAACTCCATATTCCTAACCCACCCTAATATAATTGAGACCTAAGAAATGCAGCGGCTTTCTCAACCAATGCTCCATCCATTTTGAGCTCCTTCCTTGGCATTTTGTGTCTGAAAAAGCAAAAGTAGCCTATATTATATCCTTTCTCAAGAATCAGGCTTTAGCTTAGTTCTCTGGGAGCGAGACAATCCTCTCCTCCATAATCTATGAACCTGGTCGAGTCTCCTCTGCAGCAGCCGGCCTCCTTTGTCTACATCAAGGTTCACAAAACCTTGGTCGGTATGCAATCTAGTTTCAGACACTCAGATTTGAATTGGAACAATGATGCCCTGGTGGCCACATTTTGGCAAGCTGTGGCAGACAAGATCAAGGATCAATTAGTATCCAGAGAACTTGCCTCCTCCTTAGATGACCTTATTTCTTTGTGTAACAAAGTTAATCTTCATCTTAGAGAGCGGTCTCAAGAGAACCACTCACGACACCAAAACATTAGACTGGCTCCCTGTTTTCAGTTACCTGTGTGGTCCATTGATGAGCCAATGCAATTAGGTCACTCCAAATGAACCTCAGAGGAGCGTGAGAACCAATGTAAGTATAACATTTGTCTATAATGTACGACCCTGGATCGCTTAGTCACTGACTGTCCCAAAAGAGTGGCAAATACCATAAAGTAGGTAGTATTGGGGAGCCTATTTTAGATTCTATTTGTCAATCTCCCTCATTAGATATTTTTCAAAGCTTTTCAACTCCAGTGTCTCTCATCATCTCTAAGGCGGAAGTTCAAGTGTCAGGCTTCGTTGATTCTGGGACAGGGGAGTGGTTTACAAATACTCACTCAGGCTCTGTCATGTGTCATCCACTTACATGCCATAGCTGGTAATAAGGTGTCAAAGGGTACTATTTCTCACTGAAACCTACTTGTTTTTTTTGCAAATTGGAGCTTTACATCAGGAGCATATATCTTTTATTTTATTTCCAAGACTATCAGTACCATAATCTTACAGCTATCTTGGTTACAATGCCCCGGTTCTGGACTGGCACACTGGTCATGTAATTTCCTGGGGATCGAAACCTTAAATATTTAAAAAAGGTGTTTCCCATACATATTTCTATGTGTTTTTCTGACACAAAGGTTCTTCTTCCGTCTCAATATTTGCTCTCATAGGGAGTGGGATTGTCTCATCTATTTCCTACCTGACAAGACACCAGCCAAAGGTCATGTCTATCCTTAATCCTTACCAGAGACCCAAGTATATCCAAGAAAATCTGTAACGCGTGCTCATACGGAAGTCCTCTTTACCTGCTAGAGCCATTGTTTTATTTGTAAAGAAGAAAGACGGAAGTCACCATCCTTGAATCGACTATCGAAGTCTCAATAATATCATCATTAAGAATAGGTACCTCCTCCACTCATCTCCAAATTATTCGACAATATCAAGGGTGCCAAAATTGTCACCAAACTTTTCTGGTTTCAGTCATGTGTTTCCTGACACATGACAAACCCTCTCAGCTATTTAAACCCACTCTGTGCAGTAATCACTGCCAGAGTTTCAGGTCTTACCTTTTCTAGCTTTCCCTGCTGTTTTCTGCAGCATAATCAATTCTATGAATTGACTTTGTTTTGCCTCTCGTTTGATATCTGTTCTTGTAACCTCAACCTTTGACTTGTTTCTGGCTCCACTTTTGGCTACTGGTTTGGTGCCTCTTTCCTGACATTATTTACCAGCTAGTCATACCACCTTGCAACAGTTCCCAGAGAAGACCGGGGGATCCATTAAACCTATTCCCTCAGTGTGAAAATTATGAATTCTTCCTGTTTGAGCACAGCCTATGGAGATCTTTAAATAACGGCACTATAGACTTTCAAAATACTCGCAGTTTGGCAATATTTGCAACCATTACATGATTGGGATGTGTTCTGTTAAATATTACTAGGTAATAATCAGATGTTCCTAGCGCAACATGTACCTGTAACCTGTACTCACGCATTGTACTCTGTGATCACACACATAGAAGGCATGTGCTCACATATTGTTGCACAACACTGTGCCCTCACACATTGTACCAACTATTTGCTTAGACATATCAAATATACCTGCCTCTACTGAATACAGAAAATGCCAGCCTGAACACATATTATAGTAAACCCGGATAATCATAACTTGTACACCCATATGTGTTTTAAAATTTAATCCCAAACTATTATCACCACTGTAGCCATTTAAACTTGACCCCCCCTCCATTGTCCCACACAACGTAGATCAATTGCTCCCCCACTCTATCATTATCTACCCTAGCTAATCCACATCTCATACATCACTCCACCATGCACCAACTCAATTTTCCTTCTCTTTTTCTCCCATTTACATTCACCACACTTCTCTCCAAACTTCTCTTTTCTCTACAGCATCCTATTTGTCCCTCCCCTATTATTGTTTCCCCTTCACTACTTCTCTCCTTTCTAGTCTGTATCCATGAATTGTTTTGTTTCCTGCAGCCCCCACATTCACAGGACTACTTAAGCAGAAATAAACCTCACAATTACAAACCACTCTTGTATGTTTTCTTTCTCATCCTGCTCCTTCTCGTGGCTGCTAGCAACATCTCACCCAACCGAATGCCCAGTGCAAGCCCAATTATCTGTTCATGCTTTTCGTTACACCCCAAAATTCAGTCTCCTCATACCTCCAATACCATCAATCTTATCTATGTATCCCCACTACCTCCCCTCACCGTTCCATGTGCATTTTGGAACATGAGATCTGACAAACTTGTATCCAGCCCTAATTTATTCATTTCATAATCTTTTAACCGCTTTGCCATTACAGAAACCTGGTTTACTTCCTGTAATGCTCCATCGCTTGCAGCTCTGAAATATGAGGGATTCCCCCACAGCCACATTCCCAGACTTGGAAACAGACAAGGTGGTGAAGTAGGCATTCTATTTTATTCATACTGCTCCTTCTGAGTGATACCCCAGAACCCTCCCCTCTTTCTTTTTCTTTGATGTCCACGCAATCTGTCTATTCTCTCCTCTCCACATTCATGTTTCTGTAATTTATTGCTTCCAGGGTCCAGTTTCCCAATTCTTTGACAACTTTGCTTCTTGGCTCATGTATTTCCCTTCTTTGACCTGCCTACTCTCATACTAGGTGATTACAACATTTCTATTCACAACCCCACTGTCTCTGCTGCAAATAAACTTCTTTCACTTCCTTCCTTCTTTGGTCTTTGGACTTCTCCCAACTACTATGATGGACCCTTGACCTTGTCTTCTTCTGCTACATCCATAGATTCTTCAAGTTGGTTATGCTCTCCGATCATAACCCTGTACCTGGTACCTCAAGTTCTGCATCACTTTGATAAATAACTAGAAAAGTTAACAAGGTCATCAAGGACACATCCTTCCCACTCTACCAGAAAGGCAGGAACCAAGCAGGGATGTAGACCAATGTCCTCCTCTTTTCTAGGGTACACAAAGTAACAATGTCAGTGGAGGCATATAAGATCTGATCAATTGGCACAATCTTGGACCACCCCAACCCTAGTCAATAATGTCCAGAAGTAAGAAAGAGACTTGAAGCATATGTGACCTTTTATATAGACCAAGAACCAATCTCCACCCGTGCAATAAATTGACATAAATAATTGAAAACTGCACCAATCCTGGGGCTCCTTAACAAACCTGGAAGGGGTGGTAGACTGTACTGGGTCATTCAGGGGCTCTGACAAGACTTGGCTTCATGAGCGTGATCATTTTATTTGTTCTATGGATTTCATGGATGTTGTACACTTTTATGTTGCATGTATGTGGATGGCACATTTGATTGTACAATACAGTCTGGGAAGCTTCCATAAGTGTTTCTAACTCACACACAGAGAGAAACTCACAAAAGAGCCCACCTTTGGAATGTGCTGATCAAGATAACACCTCCCTCTGTCTAGTTGAGACAAAAGGCTAACACATGATTCTCTGTGTGCACAGACTCTCTTACAAACTACCAATACCTCAATACATTTACTGCATTCTAATGCTATACGTTGTACTGATAAAAGGACTAACTTTCAAAAATAATAATAATCTTTGAACCCACCAAATGACATTTAAGGACATATAAAATGCTACACTTTAAAATACATGCAATTACTGCATTACTGGTACAGAGAGCATCTGAAGCAGAAGTAAACTTTATATTCATCTCATCATATCACCCTACAACCTTGCCCTTCAACATCATTCTCTCGCAACTTCTCCATTCACTCGCCCCCACTACATGCCCACCTCTAGCTCACCTCCACTGACACCTTTACATCTTCTTTTAAACTTGCACTCATCTTACAACTCCTAATGATAACTCCAGTCAATGCATCCTCTATCGCCAGCTACTGCCCTATTTCTCTCTTTTGCCTCCAAATCACTTGAGCGACTTGTATACAATGGCCTACTTCACTTTCTCTCCTCTCACTCCATCGTTGACTCTGCAATCGGGAATCTGCCTCAACATTGCACTGAGATTGGACTCATAAATGTAATCAATGGTCTACTGCAGTAAAGTCTAAAATTACTTCTTCATACTCATTTTTCTGAAACACTCTGCTGCTTTCAATAGTGTTGATCACCCACATGTTCTGTACACCCTTCACTCCACTGGCATTCATGACACAGTTCTTTATTGCACATAATGTATTGAATAGCATATATCAGTGTCTGAAATATTGCTAACATTGAGATGTAACTAAAGCTAAAAGGTTGTAGACCGCACTGGGAGAACCCTTTCAGAGATATTTTAGATTAAACATAGGTATAACCTATTATATAAACCTCTGAGTTTTGGTGCACCCTCACATATTATAACATTTCGAACCAGAACAAAGAGCAAAAGAGAGTATGTATAGAGGGGCACTCTAGGGGTTACATTGGTATTATGAGCAATCAGAACGAAAAAAAAAAAAATTTTATTAAAAGGAGCATAACTTTATTGATATACATTAAAAATACTAAGTATCCCATATAATATCCGAGATTAATGATAATACACAGAATTAGCGAAAGTATTAAAAGATGTAAGTGACTGATAGTGACCAAAATGAAAATACTATTAAGAAGCAGTATTAACTGCTAAACTGTGTGGCTGTCTAACATCTCTAGTATGGGTAAAATACCCTTAGTATTTTAGTGAACATAACTGTTATCTAAACCTATCAATGGCATAATGAAAAAATGCCTAGGGGGAGGCCCTAGTAATATTAATAATAATGATAATAATAATAATAATAATAATAATATTAATAGTAATATAGCCTGGTTATCACGTGACTGGGGTTTCCAGTGAATGTACAATAATGGCTCTGCAAAAAAAACACTGTATGTAAGAAATATTACTGCCAAGGTCCAGTTCTGGCTAATGCACTAGAGATAAGACTGTCAGCCCACTTTAGATGGATAGGGTGCAGTTTCAAACAGATCACTTTAGGGAGTATTTGCTCTAGTCCACAGTATTAATTTTTTTTCAACTTGGGAAAGGGTTTTTTGGCCAACCCTTAAACACACTAAGGCACACACATAATGCTAATTCCTGATTTGTCTACAAAACCACCCTAACACATCCTACTCACCCCCACATATTATACCAAGTCACCCACTCTCTGCACTAACTCCTCTATACACATCACTGTACACATTAAACTGTATCACCCTGTTTCTAATATTGCTACAGTACAGACAGACACACATTACACTACATCTCCCTCAATACATATTCACAAATCTACACATCTTGCTATTACTACTATATAGTACATTGCCTTACACACCACGCAACATTCCTTCTGCATTCAGTAAAAAGCACTGCACTTTCACGGTTTGTCCCTGCCAAACTGACAGCCAGGTCACTTTTCCTGATAGAATAATGAAGTGGAAAAACACAGGCTTTTAAATAGGTCATATTTTCCCTTCTAGGTATCCTGTAAAAAAGAAGCAAGTCAACAAAATGTATTTTGCAACACGACTTAAACTAACAACGGATCCTTGTATACATGCCAACAAGCTTCTCTATTGTCTGAGCAGACAACTCTGAAAACAGACCTTCATGACTTCTCACACAGTCTTTCTGCTGTTACATTGCTTTGTTTGTTGTCTCTCATTTACATGGACCAGTCACAACTCTGTCGAGATTCTGGCTTAAAAAGGAAACAAAAAACCCAAATTGAAAACAGTTATTAAAAAACTCTGTGTCTGAAGCATCTACTTGTACTTTTGAAAAGAGACAAATGGATAATACCATCTGACTTACATCAGTTTTACAATTTTTGTGTTTGCTGAAAGGCAACTATAATGGTGATATGTTTCAAAGTAGATACTAACAGACTGTATACGTATAGTGCAAATATGCTCTTATAATAGAAGAATTTCTAAGTCATTTTTAAAACAGACAAGGGAAGTAAAAAAAAAGTCTGCTGTGCATACATTACTGATAAGACTGTCATTTAAGGTGAAACACACCTTCATTACCATCATTATCCTTTATTTACCTTCCCATAGTAAATGTGTTTCATTACATCATTACTTTTTTTAACTTTTGACCATATATAAAATAAACAGTGTTGCTGATCTGTCAAATGTTTCAGTGTGTAGCGACAAATCACTTATTATACTGGTCAATGAGCCGTAGATTTACAGCCGCTCAAGTTGTACTCCACGATATGGAATGCACCTAAAGATAGCACTCCAAGGATGCATTTAAGGCACCCTTGTGTACAGTAAGTACTTTTTCAGCTTGACTAAAAAAGTTATAAATCATAGATAGGATTTCAAAAGCTGGATAGGACATTTTGGGTCAACCACAAATTTGGTAGTGAATGATTAAGCAAATTCTAAATAAACCCACAGTTATGTGCTTAAAATGTGTAGCTACTGGTCCCGTTCCTCATTATGCCATACCCCCTTATTTCTAAACTGAGCTACTGCCACAAAATTTGGCTCATCTCATCTTAATAGAATGTGTAGTTATGTTTCCTAGTAATTAGTTGTAGTGGAGATATGTTTTGAGGGTTTAAAAGAACATTCCTAATGCTTCAACAGGATCTCATGTATCGCTTTGCGGGCTGTAGAAGTATGAGACTAATCACAGGAGCTCCTTTCTCTGGAAAATAGACATTTGCTACATTCAATGACTGTATAAATGCAATAGACTCCATTAGATCTTTTTTTTTATTACAACATACAATAAGAATTGCCCTTACATCTGGAAGGATAATCAGGTGCATGTGAACATTTAACAGGCTGCTCAACACCATGATGAGCGGAGACATATCTCCCAAATTCCCACTTGTTGGGACAAAGACGCCAACTTGCAGGAAGTCGGGACAGTCCTGAGATATGTTAATATATTACATAGCTGTAGCACTACCATATTCTACTTTCCAGGTGTGCTACATGAACTTTACTATTTACCTGCCGTAGAATTGTATCTTGCAGTTTGTTGTAATGCATCTACTGTAGCACATGGAGCTATGTCTGCACAACACATAGGTCTTTTTACAGTCTACACTAGATTAACACTGAGGGTTTATTTTTATTTTATCAAGGATAAGTTTGTTCCTTGACAATGTCAGTACAATATTTGTTTCCTCAAGTAGGCAATGCACACTCCCTGATAGCTGATATCGTTCTGACTTATCAAGCGTACAAAGTGTTATCTTATCGCAGAGCGGTTACTTTAATGGAAGTCTGACATCACCATTTAATAGTACGACTCTTTCTGAAATGTTTTGCGTTTCTCAGTAGAGTGACTGCAGGCAATTCATCTTTAAAACATGCAAAACAAAATATTCTATAAGCACATAATAGGCTTTATCTCACAATTCTCATTTAACAAACTGTTTGCATGTTCTGATGCCTCAGGCCACACTGGAAATTTCATCTATCTTGTTATAGCCAAACACAGATAACAACAGACTGAAGGTGAAGAACAGTAAATATTGCTACATGCTATACAAAGTAATTTCAGACTTAAAATACAATATTTTAATAAAATACTATAGCAAAATGCAACTTTGAAATCATTCATTTTCAATAAAGTTCACAAATGAACACTAAGAGGGATATTCAATTGTTAGTTTTAACGCGCTAAAACACAAAAAAACGAGTGCTCGAAAAAAACTTCATATTATACGGTCATTTTGCGCGCGTAAACAGTTAATACGGTACTTACTCGCTGCCAGCGGGCTGAATTTCAGCTCGCAGCTCAGGGAGCTGCGAGCTGAAATTCTGCAAGTAATTACCGTATTAACGGTAAGATTTTTCGAGCGCTCAATTGTTAGCGTTAACGCTAACAATTGAATACCCCCATAATATTCTGTATCTTGTTTTTTTTCAGGGCCCTCTATGTTACTGGGTCCAATAGCAGTCACATAGCCTTCTAAGGTTAAAGCTACCAATTTAATCACTTTCACATAAAAGTCTCTTACACTGAGGTTTTAAGTAGAGATGAGCGCACTCAGATTTCTGAAATCCGAGCCCACCTGAACGTTGCGGATCCGAGACAGATCCGGGTATTCCCGCAATTGCAAAACTGAAACCGAGGCTCTGACTCATAATCCCGCTGTCGGATCTCGCGATACTCGGATCCTATAAATTCCCCGCTAGTCGCCGCCATCTTCACTCGGGCATTGATCAGGGTAGAGGGAGGGTGTGTTAGGTGGTCCTCTGTCCTGCTATATCTCGTGCTGTGCTCAGTCCAGTGGTGCTGTGTCTTGTGCTCTGTCCTTCTGAGTTAAGTGGTGCTGCTGGGTCCTGTGCTGTGTCCTTCTAAGGGCATTGTTATTTCCCCATTATTCCCAAATTATAAAAAATTTCAAAAAAAGTGGAATTTAGACCAGTTGAGGGATTTTTTATTATATTGTGGGGACCACTCCACTACGCAATCCAGATACTTTTTTGGTGGAATTCAGACCAGTTGAGTGTTTTTTTATATTTATATTGCTTGATGTTTTGGGTTCGGATTTGTTTCGCAAAACACCTGTCGAAAGGTTTTGGTTCGGATTTAAGGTTTTGGATTCGGATTTATTTTGAAAAAAGTTCCAAAATCAAGTTTTTGGGCATATTTTCACTCCTACGCTATTATTAACCTCAATAACATTCAATAACAATCATTTCCACTAATTTCCAGTCTATTCTGAACGCCCTCACAATATTGTTTTTAGTCCAAAACGTTTCACCGAGGTAGCTTTCTGCACTGCATAGTGGAGTGGTCCCGGTACCCAATTTGGTACCGGGCCACAATATATCACCCTCAACTGGTCTGAATTCCACCAAAAAAGTATCTGGACTGCGTAGTGGAGTGGTCCCGGTACCCAATTTGGTACCGGGGCCACAATATAATAATAAAACCCTCAATTGGTCTGAATTCCAGTGCACAGATGGCGGACACCAGATGGAAAAAAAGAAGGTAGTACTAGAAATGGCAGTTATTCGAATCCCCAGGAGAGTTTAAGTGGGGTGAGCCACAGAGAGATTATTTCCCTCAGTTTCTCCAACAGGTTGTCAGTGTTTTGCCTCTTCTTAAAACCTGTGATACATAACTACACACATTCGGCAAAGCTTTTACAAATTATCTGCGGCACAGGAGAGTACCACTGGACTGTACTTTAATAGCAGTACCTATTATTTTTGGGTACAGCAACAGTGAATGATCGTAGATAGACTTTTAAATAGCAGTACAAGCTAGATTTTTTAAAATTTAGTAATATTTTTTTCCAATTATTTTGGGAATTTTTTTTATTATTTTTCTTTATTTTTTTTTTAAATTAATTTTTTATAATTTTTTTTATAAATTTAAATTTGTTTTTTTAGAACTTTTGAATAACTTGGAAATAACAATGCCCTTAGCAGAACAGACCACAAAACACAGAAAATACAGAAAGAAATAAGGTAGCAATAGAAATGGCAGTGCCTCTTTTTTGGAACTGCACAAACAGTGATGAAAATGAAGGTGGAGCTGGTGGCATGTTACGGTCCTCTTCAGAGGACAATCTCCTGACCAGCAGGTCTTAGCACCGCTGTAGACTTGTGTCCGCCGGAAACAGAGACACAACATACGCTTTAAACCGGGGATCGAGAACAGTGGCCAGAATGTATTCCTCTGACATTAAAAGACTGACCACCCTCGAATCCTGGCAAAGCCTACGAAGGGCTTCATCCACAAGAGCTACATGCATGGTGGAATCGCAATGGTGTACCAGCTCCTCCCTCACTTTCTCCAGCGGCTTCTGCAAAAGCCTGATCAGGGGAATCACCTGACTCAAGCTGGCAGTGTCGGAACTGACTTCTCGTGTGGCAAGTTCAAATGGCTGCAGAACCTTGCACAACATGGAAATCATTCTCCAGTGCGCTTGACTCAGGCGCATCCCCACTCCTTTTCCTATGTCGTAGGTGGCTGTGTAGGCTTGAATGGCCTTTTGATGCTCCTCCATCCTCTGCAGCATATAGAGGGTGGAGTTCTAGCACGTCACTACCTCTTGTTAATTTAGATTGCAAGGCTTGTAAATACTTTGAAGATAAAAAAAGAAGGCTGCACAGACTGTGGAGCTAGAAAGTGAAATTAAATGGACCACGTTACTTTGGTGGCTATCTATGCCCCCCCCGCCCTACACTTGTAGTTGAATATAAAAAAAGCAGCTTGCATAGACTGTAGAACTAGAAATTCAAATATACAAAGAAATGGACAAAGGCTGTTTGGTATTTGTCTGCATCGGATCCCCTCTCCACTAGGAGTAAAATAGAAAACTATTCAGCCGTTATATAATCTAGAGTATAAATAGAAATTGAGAAAGGCAATTTGGAATCTGTCTGCATCATAATCATCAACATCCTCCTCAGCGCCAGCTACATCAATATCCTCCTCCCGGTGTACAACATTCACACCTTCATTAGCCAAATCTGTAACTGGACTGTGGGTGATCCTTCCATTATATGCAGAGGGCATGCTGCAAATGGTGGAAGGAGCCACCTCTTCCCTTACAGTGATGGGAAGGTCAGGCTTCGCAACCACCAACAACCTTGGACTCGCCTTGGGGATTTGTGATGTCATCTTTTTAGAAGGCAGAGTTGTTTGCTGTGTTGTTGCTGACAGCATAACTCTCTTAAATTTTTTTGTAGGGGGGGGAGGAGGGCTTAGTTCCTTGGGTGAAGCTGAACCACTAGTCATTAACACGGGCCAGGGCCTAAGCCGTTCCTTGCCACTACGTGTCGTAAATGGCATATTGCCAACTTTACGTTTCTCCTCAGATGATTTTAAGTTTCTCTTTTTGCTACTTTTACTGAACTTGGACTTTTTGGATTTTACATGCCCCTTACTAGGAGATTTGGCATCGGGCTTGCCAGACGACGTTGATGGCATTTCATCGTCTATGTCATGACTAGTGGCAGCAGCTTCAGCATTAGGAGGAAGTGGGTCTTGATCTTTCCCTACTCTATCTTCCAAATTTTTGTTCTGCATTATATGTAGCACAAGAGAGTGTACCCCGAAGCCACACACACTCGGCAAAACCTTTAAAAATTATATGCGGCACAGGAGAGTACAACTGGACTGGAGTTATACAGCAGTACCACTGGACTTGTACTGCAGAATGAGTGAACTTTGTAATATTGCAGTATCAATGGACTTATACTGCAGAATGAGTGAACTTTATAATATAGCAGTACCAATGGACTTATACTGCAGGATTGTTTTGGGATATTTTTTTTATTTATTTTTTTTAGAATTACTTTTTTTGTAATTTTTTATGATTTGGGAATAATGGGGAAATAACAATGCCCTTAGAAGGACAGAGCACAGGACACAGCACCACTGGACTGAGCAGAACACAGAGCACAGCACAGAACTAAACAGCACGAGATATAGTAGGTACCGAGGACCACCTAACACACCCTCCCTCTACCCTGATCAATGCCCGAGTGAAGATGGCGGCGACTAGCGGGGAATTTATAGGATCCGAGTATCGCGAGATCCGACAGCGGGATTATGACTCAGAGCCTTGGTTTCAGTTTTGCAATTGCGGGAATACCCGGATCTGTCTCGGATCCGGCTCGGATCGGCAACGTTCGGGTGGGCTCGGATTTCAGAAATCCGAGTGCGCTCATCTCTATAAAATAGAGTGTATACTTCACCCACCGGTGAGATTTGTTATGTTTCACCATAATCTTATCAAGCCTATTTTAAAAGAATTGTGGTGGTACAAGAATCACCGATATCCTTGTTCTGTTATCGCCATCGTGATCACCCATTTAATGACCTAGGTCACTACCTAGGGCCATGCAGGACTCTGGGAGCTCATTCGTCACCAAGGGGCAAGCTGGGCTGGGGGGCATTTGCCCCCCGTGCCGTTCCCATAATGGCCTACCTTGGGTTGGGTTACTGGGCCATCTGCATTTTTATCCTTTAAAATAGGCTGCTGAGTCAAGTCTTGCCCCCCAGACTGAAATTTGTCAGCCCTCCCCTGCCGGCATCACCTAAATAGAACCATGTGCCTAGGTTGCTTAGCGAGTGATTACCATTACAGTAATTATTGGGGTCACAGTCTGGTGATCTGTTTCCAAGTGGCTGCTCCCCTGCGACCAGCCACCAAAGCATTGCACAGCGGAGATCTGCTCCTTCTCCCCATCCCATCCGTCTCCTCCTCTATCTGCCCATTCCTGCTTTGCATTCTGTATCAACTCTCTATCCCTCTCAACCGCAGCTCTGCACACTGACCGATACGAAAGCCTCAGCATTTTCTTCAAGTTTAGGAAACTAATGTAGAGATTTTATCTGGGGTGGGGTGTAGTAATGCCTATAACTATGCTAAATTTAAAATATATAATTCCAGACATCAAACCTTTGCAAATCTGAAAACCTTAGAAAACCAACTGTCCAAAAGTGTAGATGAAAGGCTTGCAGCAGAGGCATCAGTAAGTAGTTGTAAGATATGTGGCAAATATCTAATAAGCAAATCATGTGGCAGCATAAAAGCAGGTAGACAAAAATGAGAAAGAAATGTGTTCTAAATGACTTTGACAGTGGAATGATTACTGGTAACAGTCAGGCTGGTTTGAATTACTCAGAAACTGCCAATCTTTTGGGATTTTCATGCACAATAATCTCTAAAATTTTACAGAGAATGCTGCGGAAAAAAAAAAAAAAAAAAAAAAATCAGGTGAGCAACAATTCTTTGGGGAAAAATGCCTTGTTAACGAGAGAGATCAAAGGAGAATATCCAGCCTGGTTCAAGCTGATGTAGAGATGCCCCCGGAGCCGATGCCAGAGAAGCGGGCGAAGATGCCTGCTGTGGCCGTGTCCCTGGAGGGACAGAAGATGTCTCCGGGTTCCTGTGCCCAGCAAGAGGGTGAAAAATTAAGAAAGAAGTGACTTACCCGTCCAGCGCTCCCGCGGCGGTAAGTATTCATTCTTTTCAGGTTCTGGCAGCCGAGGAAGGATGAGCCAATTAGGGCTCATCTCCCTCCGCTGGCCAATCAGCGGCCGGATGCGCTAGCCAATCGCGGCTCGCGCCCGGCTGTTTAGAAGATTGGCGCCGACGCGAGCCAATAGGCGCTCGCGCCGGCTAATGACGTCGCGCTGGCGACTATATAAGTCGCCGGGCGGCGCCATTTTGCCAGAAGAGAGTCGGCGGCGGAGAGAGAAGGACATCGTGGGATGTCCGGAGCGGCGGAGCAAGACCAGCAGCGGAGATAGTCGGCGGGGAGCCCTTTTTGGGGCTGAGAGCGCCCCCGCCAAGCAGCCCTCAACAGCGCCGAACAGGAGAAGAGGCGCCACCGGCTGGAGGGTCTGGAAGACCCGAAAAAGAAGGCAGAAGACGGCGTGGCAAGTTGAGTATCCTGCGCGGAGCAGGTAAGTAGCCTCAACGTTAGGTCGGGCACTAGGCCCGTGGCCACAGTCGGGCATAAGGCCCGTGGGACATGAATTAGGGGCACAAGGCCCAGGGAAATGGGCACTAGGCCCCAAACAAGTAGTGGGCCAGTAGGCCATATTGTTGTTAAAGGGGACAAGCCCCTGTTAGTTAGTTAGGCAGGGGGACTCAGAGCCCCAGGTATAAAAGGGCTCAAGGCCCTTAGTCAGGTAGTGGCCTAGAGGCCATAGGAGAGGCCACAGGGCCTGGTTAGGGGGCTGAGAGCCCATAGACTTAGAAGGGCACAAGGCCCATAGCAGTTAGTGAGGCCTCAAGGCCTGAGTAAGTAGGTGCCTAGTACCCCTAGGTAGCAGGGCACAAGGCCCTAGGTAGTGGGCTCAGAGCCCTGAGTTAGAGAGGGGGCTGAGGCCCATAGTCAGAGCACAAGGCTCTGTAGGCAGCTGTGCACAAGGCACATGGTGTGAAGGGCGGAAGGCCCTGGTAATGTGATAGAGGCATGAGAGCCTTGTGAGTATAGGCGTGGTCCTGTGTGAGGTGAGCACACGGAGTTAGGAGGTACAGTAGAGTGGAGGCTCCTGTGGGTGCGGTAGCAACCGGCTGGTTGTCTAGCAGCGGTGTGCTCTAGTGAGTAGCGTACAAAGTACTGTGACTTTGGGTGTGCTACATAATTGTGTCCAGGGGCAAGACGTCAGGCCCCCATTAAAGGTAGGCTCTTGTTCCCTGTGTTTTCCTGTACTAACCCGTGCTGTCGGGACAAGTGTAGATTACCAGCTTACACATAGCCAAGGGAAGAACATACATAGTTTTCCCGTCCCTTAGGTCCCTGGGGTCACACTGGTTTCCAGAGGGGGTGACTAAGTGAGTCAGTGTCAGTGCAGCACAGCTCAACGCAGTTCCAGGGGTGTCCCGTGGTTCTGGTTGAGTGTCCCAGTCCTCAGTTCCGTGCAGGTCCCCTGGCGGTTCCGGAGTGGGATACGTGTTTGATATCTGGGCCCAGGCAGTCGGGCGGTTCAGTTTTGATCGGCTGTTCCGGACGGCAGTCTGTACGCAGGTTAGTGTGCTGTTCCAGTGAGCCTCAGTCGGGCCTGGTGCAGCCGGTCCTTAGGATCGGTGGGTGACCCCTTAGCAAGAAGGCAGCTTCTTGGTACGGCCTGGGTGAGGGGGTTAGGAACCGCCCTCCGGTATAGTCAGTGAACACCGGCTGGTGTTCCCCGTAGTGGTTAGTGAGCAGTTCCGTTAGTGCACCACACCTAGTTAGTCATAGTTGTTTGACTTAGTTGCGTTGCCGACCATTAGAGCGTTGTTATGGTCAGGTCGCTGTTGTAGACAGTTTAGTTTTGTGGGTGGCCATCTTAGACTCACTGAGAGTGCAGAGGGAGGCTGTGTGTTCCTTGTCATCCGCAGGTGTCGGGGAGGTGCAGGAGAACCGGATCGTAAGTGGGAGTGTCCCGGTGAGTATCACGCTCGATTCCCCCTTTCGGTTAGGCCCTCACCGGGTGGTGTGCGAGGTTCTTGAGGCGGGACTAGTCCTGGTCTGTAGTGTCTGTAGTCCCCCGTGCCTTGGCAAGAACAAAGTGAGGAGGCGGCAAGGGAGCTTGGACTGAGAGTGTCCTTGTTCATTGCCGTATTCTCGGACAGCCCTTACCTGGTAGGCACGGCCGTAAACTCTGTCTCTTTCTTAGAGGGACGTGGTTGGAGGTGACAAGGGTTGTGGCTGCGGATCTGCTGGGATTGGATCGCAGCTGGGATATCGGAGGCGGACTGGAGGTGACCATCGTTTACAAGGTAAGTTCTTTTGTGTTGCATCTGTCCTGTTCACCGCAGGTGCTACACTGACATGAAGGCAACACTAAGTCTAATGACCATGCGTTTACAACAGTGGTATTAAGAAAAACGTCTCTGAATGCAAGCAAGTCGAACCTGCATGAGCTACAGCTACGGAAAACCGCACGGGGATCCACTCCTTTCAGCTAACAACAGGAAGCTGAGGCTACACTGGCCACAGGCTCACCAAAACTGGATAGCTGAAGATTGGAAAAATGTTGCCTGGTCTATTAAACCTTGATTTTTGCTGCAACATGCCGATTATAGAGTCAGAATTTGGTGTAAACATCTTAAGTCCATGGATCCATCCTGTCTTTTGTCAGTGGACAAGGCTGATAGTGGAGTAATGGTGTGGCGAATGATTTCTTAGCACATATTAGGCCCCTTAATACCAATTGAGCAAATGCTATGCCCGCCTTCCCCATCCTTTACGGACACATTCTAATAGCTACTTCCTGCAGTATAACATACCAAGCATATATCTTCTCAAGCTAGTTCCACAAACATGAGAACAAATTCAGTGTACTCCATTGACATCTACAGTCACCCGCTTTCGATTCAATAGAGCACCTTTGGGATTTGGTGGAACAGAAGATTTGCAGCATGATTGGGTAGCCGAAAAATGATTACAACTTGGACAAGAATATCTAAGGAATGTTTCCAGCACCTTGTTGAATATATGCCACTAAGAATTCAGGCTGTTCTGGGGCAAGGGGTGGTGGGTCTTACCCAGTGTTACAAAGGTGTACCTAATAAAGTGGCCACTGAGGACCTTAGTCATTAAGGAAAATAAGGCAAAAAAAAGGAGTAAATGTTCTCCAGGATAAACCATGTTACAATGCGAGGGGTGCAAATTAGTTTTGCAAGTTAAATACTGGCGGTTTTTCATGTTGTACACAAATACTTGATAGCTTTATTTGTACACTGAAATTTAAAGTTGATCTAGAACATGCCCTACCCCAACTACAAATCTGTCCCCACATTTTAAATTTACCTCCCCCTCCAATGTAACATGGTTATGCCCAGGTGCAAAGTTACTCCTTTTTTATGCTTTGCTCTCCTAAATTACTCAGGCCCTGAGTGTATATGTATTAAAATCAGCCTCAGCGATGCATAATAATAAATAGATCTTTAACACAGAAAGTGCATGTGCAGAGTCCCAAGCAGCAAAAAATAGCAATGTGTCTTCTGTGAAACTGTTGTGGGAAGATTGTGGTGTCTGTTTACACACCTTTATATGAAAAAAGCGCATACATCCAACGTAAGGTATTTGTTGAAAATTTCAGGGTTTTTATTTTCACTTTAATCTTTGATTCAGGACAATTCCTTTTTCCTGACAGATGGCCAGGTGACAATTATATCATTGCATGCCAAACCTTAGTAACACCTGTTGCTGTACAAACAGATGCCAGATGTCACATTGATATATTAATAACAAAGGTGAACATTAAGGAACAATAAATGCTCCATAAGCCAAATAATTTATAAGAAGCATTTCAGTAAAAAAACTGATTGACTGTAAGAGCCTGCTTGCAATCAAACAACTAATAGATCAGGTAACCAAAAATCGATGTGGTAAATGTCCATACTTTAAAAATTACATACAAATGGCGATTCATATTGCTAGATTAAGGACGCATAAAAGTATATATAATAAAGTAAATAGAAACTGTGAAGTTAGCAAAGTAATGGATTGATTAGATGGACCATTCATTGGAGGTGGCAGAGATCAGACTATGGGGTATATTTACTAAACTGCAGGTTTGAAAAGGTTGTTGCCTATAGCAACCAATCAGATTCTAGCCGTCATTTTGTAGAATGTACTAAATAAATGATAGCTAGAATCTGATTGGTTATTATAGGCAACATCTCCACTTTTTCAAACCCGCAGTTTAGTAAATATACCCCTAGGTCTTACACTTTCATTATGACAGCATTTGCACCTTTTATGCAAACTTTATCTAGGATAGCTCAATTACATTACTTTGGAAGTCAAATAATTGGATGAAGTAAACCAAATTGATTAATATTGTTTTACAGTGTGATTGCGTTTAGTACTCCACGTGGTACGACCCATTCGAACAGGTTAATAACACACATTTACATTGGGACTTACACTCGTAAATAACACACATTTATTAAGGTAACAATTCACATTTATTTATTGGTAAAATTAATTAGAGATTGTTTATATATAAATGATAATATATTAAAAGTAATATAAAATATGGAGTGTAATACAGCGCTACTGGAATCCCAAAATAAGCAGAACAAATACTGACTTCGTTGTATTATAAAGAACACGGAGCTGTAACAAATAATCAGGCACGTTCTATTGAAAATAAACTTACAATAGTAATGCCATCGATGTTCCCGTAGCAGGTACTTGTAGCGGAGATCGTCTTCTAATGTAACGGATGTCAGGTGTGCAACAATGATAGCCGTCTTCACCTTTTAATAGGGAAACCATCCATGTTCCCGTAATGAATACTTGTGTCGAACACCGTCTCCAAATACTAAATGCTATCCGATGTGTCAGATATCAAATAGTAACACTCATAGAATAACTACGTTTGAAAAATGGAGCGTCCAAATGATCGTCACCACGAGTCCGGTTAACGGGTTCTCAATACTTCCGTCCTCCAAACACCGACGTGTTTCGACTTGGAAAAAGACTTAAACCGGACTCGTGGTGACGATCATTTGGACGCTCCGTTTTTCAAATGTAGTTATTCTATAAGTGTTACTATTTGATATCTGACACATCGGATAGCATTTAGTATTTGGAGACGGTGTTCGACACAAGTATTCATTACGGGAACACGGATGGTTTCCCTATTGAAAGGTGAAGACGGCTATCATTGTTGCACACCTGACATCCGTTACATTAGAAGACGATCTCCGCTACAAGTACCTGCTACGGGAACATCGATGGCATTACTATTGTAAGTTGATTTTCAATAGAACGTGCCTGATTATTTGTTACAGCTCCGTGTTCTTTATAATACAACGAAGTTAGTATTTGTTCTGCTTATTTTGGGATTCCAGTAGCGCTGTATTACACTCCATATTTTATATTACTGTCAAATATCTCTACAACTTATTTGCAGTTGTTTTGGAACTGTATCTCTGCTGCCACTGTATATCTAGCGCTTTATGTGATTCTATAATATTTTATCTATAATATATTAAAAGTATCTAAGGGTCAGGATATAGGAAAAGTATCATGTTTAGTGTCATTTAGATCTGCACATTACCATCTCGAATGCGCTACTTTCGACTTTGAGATCGCTTCCTGCGATCAATAGTTATGGAAGATAAAGGATTACTGATCAAAATTACATGGTGTTTGGAAAACTGATAGGTTGGTAGAATCTGGTTTAAGTCAGTTCCTTAGGCACAACATGTGTTCAGCAGTTGGGGGTGCAGTGGTCACACTTTATCAGAGGAATCCTTTGAATTAATCTTTGACCAGCAGGCAACTGGAACATCATTAACCCTGAGCCAATGAAGACCCCTAGACGTGATGCTTGTGTACATAGTGACATCATCAGTAGTTTTTTTCTATACTGAAACTGGATATTATCAAGCTGCTTCCCCCAGCTAGCTCTCTTAGCCTGACTACAGACAATATGACTCCTCTAATCCTGGGCCTGGGTGAAGCGTTTGAGAAAATGAAATGTATTCAGTATTTTATACTTTCCTGCTATCTTTTATGCGTAATAATGGCTTGCTATAAATCCTGCAATTAAATATGTTTGTGCTTTGGAACCACAATAATCGCATTGGACAATGTTTATTTGGTAAGCGATAAAATGACTTTAATAATTTGGGGGCTCTTAGCAGGAGATCATGCTACCGCAAGAGTCGCAAAATCTACAGATTTTAGTTTACCAACAAAGGGTGGAGACGTGCCATATACGAGTAGGAACACAAATAGTTATATGCCTTTATATCATCCAGTGTTGCCAAACTGAATATCCGCTTTGTGTAATCCAAGGAGTGCTGGTTAAAACCTAGGGACAAGAAAGAACTGTTTCTTTTTCATGCTATTTTTACGATTTAAACGTGGTTTGTTTGCTTAGCATACGCATATGCTTCCTTGTACATGTTTAAACAGTTGTATTGATAGATAGTCCTGTTGTATTTTATAGTGCAAGTAATTGTTAAAACCTCTGAGAAGTTATTACAGCCAATTGGAAAGTATTTTTCTGCGCAAAAAGCAAAGGCGTATGTGTATGTGAATTGTGTGATTGTGAAGATGAAGATGATTTACTGTTGAAAGAGACAGGAACAAATGTTCTGTTGAAAGAAACAGGGTATTAAGAGACCTTTGTGGCATTCTGTTTGAAAGAAAACAGGGTATCAGGAGACGCCGGAATATACATGATATACTGTGAAAACAAAAGAAAGGGTTTTTCGTCGCAATCCCAATAGTAGTCGCAAAGTTTATTGATAGCTAGTATCTCTAAGCAGTGCGATCGGACTGCATGGTTGCGTGTGCAGCTGTGATTGTGATTTCGGAGTTGTGGGAGGAAATACGCTGACAAGGCTGCTATTATTAAATAATTAGTGCTAGCAGTGGCAGAATACTCAGCAGGTGTACTGGAAAGGCAGGATTTTGCAAAGTTGATATTTTTGTGCTCCCAGTTTCTGTGTTAGGGAACTGGCTGGGTACGTTGACAATCACGTGTATTGTTTAGTGGTACACAGTGGAGAAGGAGTGAGTGGATGCAGCTTGTGTAATTCGTGCACGGCCAATAAAAATCTCTAGCGGGAATTTTGCACTGCAAAGCGCTGGAAAATTGCTGTCACAAGCAAAGTATCGGAAGTCCTTACCTGCTGGTATTTGCGCTGCTATGCCAGGAGGCGCGGAGTCTAACCACGCCCCAGGTCTTCACCAGGGAACCCCGCAAGGAGTTTTGGACTTGGCCACTGAGACGTGTCGGTCCGGCCCTCCCAGGTAGCTACCAGCGAGGTAGATGAAGCGTAGTCGTCAATCCGAGGTCAATACCGTGCGGGCAATGGAGGTACCAAGGGGACAAGCAGGAGAGGAGTCAGGAAGCCAGGGGTCAAAAGCCGGGAGGTCAATACTGGAACCAGTGGTAATCCGAGAGAGTGGTCAGTCAGGCAAGGGTCAGAATCCGGAGAAACAATAGGAGTATATATATATGGAATGTATAAGAAACAAGGGAGCCTAGAGAGGGACTAGAGGACTAGATACTCTGGCACCCTAGTCAGGCTTAAATAGAGGGAGATCCCCATTCATTGGTGGGAGTGGAGGTCGGCGGTCATGCGCCCGAACACCCTGTCTGCCGGGCGGAAGTGACGTCCTGTTGCTAGGCAACGGGACGAGGGCAGAGAAGGCGTCCGTCCCGGCACCAGGTAGGAGTGCGGGACGGTGCCTGACAATTGCGTTTCCACATGGGTGCTAAACAAGCGTTAGAGATGGTCGATAAGTAGGCCCGATAGTAGAGAAGTGTAAGATAAGTATACAATGGTATACTGTGATTAGTGGGTCAAGATGACCGATGAATGTGTGAAACCCTTTTCCATGGTTGATAATATTTATCAAGAGAGTAAAGTTAGAAATAAAAATATTTGTGCAAACTGAGAATTAAACTGACTGTTTAAAACTGTGGCAACTGTAAGCACGCATGTAGCAGGATAGCGTGCATAGCGAAAAGAAGCAAAGCAAAATGAAGCGAACGCAAGCAGGAAAGTATAAAACGAATAATATAAAATAATTTAAAAAAAAATAGCAAATGTTACTGATAATCTGTATTAAGTGTGTAATTGTTCAGGTTTAAAGAGGAGTAACTTAAATTTATATTTTCTTTTGTGTTTGTGTATGGTGTGTGATTGAATCTAGGGAAAAAAGGAAGCAATGGAATCTTGTGAGCCCATATTTTCAAACAGTCTGAAGAAACCTTTGTTTCAATTCCATTTATTAAAGTGCAGCCAGGGACAAAAAGTGTATAAAGATTAGATTCAGAAATCCTAGAAGGAAAAATAAGGTTTCACATGTGTGTGCCATTAGTAGGTGAGAGATATTCATTATGTCAAGACAAAGGGTCTTAGTTAATTGACCCTGATTGCAATGAGGCTATATAGTCTTAGAAAAATACAAGACTGAAGCAGTTGCTAAGGAATTTTCCTGCATAAGAAACAATTGTCACCAAGGAATGAATGCAGTCTGAGTTGTTTTTTTTTTATGTTTTGTGTTTGTTTTTCTGGTGAAAGAAAATAAATGAAAATGTTTTGTTTGTTTCTGATACCAACTTTTATTTTTCTCTTTTGTAGACAAGAACAACTAGAGATATATTTAGTAATTATGGGGATTGCAGGAGAAATACAAAATTTCCCCTTAAAAGACAAGATAACAATGGGTCATTGTAACAGGTTGAGATATATTATTTAAAATGAAGTGTGTATATACTCTGTTTCTAATGTGTTTTTTATGTATTCCAGGAAGCCACACATGGGAGATACAGAGTATGCATCACAAAGGGTTAATTTTGCACTTCTCTATTATACTCAAAAGTCCATTGCAAGGTATATAGGTATATTAGGTTTAGAGATACTGGGTTCCATATGAGCTAACGATGGATAACACTGGATTGGATGGGTGATGTAACTCCCTGTTAAATTGTTACGGTGCTGGTAGTTACAGGTCTGATAGTCAGAGCAGGTCTGTACACGACCAGATGCTGAGTCTACTAGGTTCAGAATAAGGAGGCAAGACACAATGTAGTTCTTCAATACTTCAATGAAAAACACACACACACATTATATATATATATATATATATATATATGCAGATGATGATATGCAGATGTCAATTAGCCACGGCAGAGCGTGACAAGGTGGTAAACACAATAGCAGTCTATTCACAGCACAGATGATAATATGCAGGTGTCCAATAGCCATGGCGGAGCGTGACAAGGATAAACACAATAACAGTCTTGTTATATGCACATGAACAGACTTGCAGCAGGCTGTGAATCAGTAGAGGCACAATAGAGAGAAAACAAAGTCTTGGTAATATGCACAAGATGATACTTGCAGCAGTAGAAGTGCTCCAGCACTAGGTAGAGAACTGAAACTCATACACAGGAAGACACAGGATACACAGGAGTCCAAGGAATCAGGATAGCAACAAGTTGCACTGACATTGAGCAGATGTCAGTGCAGAGTTTAAATAGAGCAGGTAAAGTGACCACGCCCTGAGGGTGAGTCATGTGATGCACAGAAAAACAGAGCAGACAGGGAAAGTAACAAAACCTGGTCAGGATTGTTACAGTACCCCCCTCCCTAGGGGTGGACTCCGGACACCTACGATATTTTTTTAGGGAATCTTTTCCGAAACGGTTTGAGTAAACGAGGAGCATGAATGTCTGAAGCTTTAACCCAGGAACGTTCCTCAGGCCCATAGCCTTTCCAATCGACCAGGAATTGCAGTGATCCTCTGGATCTACGAGAGTCCAATAGTTGTTTAATCTCATATTCAGTTTGATTTTGAGAAGTAGCAGGAGGCGGAGAAGCTGTGACTCTTGAAAATTGATTTTGTACTACAGGTTTTAACAGAGAGACATGAAACACATTGGGAATCCGTAGTGAGGATGGAAGTTCCAATCTGAATGCTGCTGGATTAATTATCTCGGAGATTCGGTAGGGACCGATAAACTTGGGTGCTAGTTTCATACTAGGAACTTTTAAACAGATTTTTTTTTGTGGATAACCAGACCTTATCCCCTGGAAGAAGTGGAGGTGCAGGACACCTTTTCTTATCGTAAAATTTTTTGGCCTGTGCAGCAGAATTCTCCAGATTACTTTTGGTTTGAGTCCAAATGAGAGAAAACTTGCGTAGCAGGGAATTTACTGCAGGAACTGAGGCGATAGGAGTTTGAGAAAAGGTAGGTGGTCTGGGATGACATCCATACATGACAAAAAAGGGTGAATTACCAACAGCTTCATGGAAATGATTGTTATGGGCGAATTCAGCCCATGGGAGGAGTTCCAGCCAACCCGCTTGGTGAGCAGACACATACATTCGTAGGAATTTTTCGAGCTCTTGGTTATGTCACAGGCACTAGGAGTTTCTACCCAGGATTCACCAGGTGTGATTATGCTTACCAGAGGGGCGGAGTTTATCACAGCGATCCTCTGGGCAGTATGGTGAATGGTTGGAACAGTACAACAACTTAGGATAAGGAATGTCAATGGAGAGTCAGCGACTTGCAGCTATGCAGCAGGAGAGTCAGCGACTTGCAGCTATGCAGCAGGAGAGTCAGCGACTTGCAACTATAATGCGGAGGTAGGTATAACAACTGATGTGCAGTGAAGAATCGTGCCAGTGCAGGTGGGTAGCAGGTAGAGTCAGTGGTCTGCGGAGAGCAAGTTGTACCACTGCTGTGATGGGAAGAATTGTCCAGGTGCAGGTAGGAGCGGGAGCGTCAGTGGTCTGCAGATAGCAAGTTGTACCACTGCGGTCATGGGAAGACTTGTCCAGGTGCAGGTAGGCAGCGGGAGCGACAGTGGTCTGCGGATAGCAAGTTGTACCACTGCGGTGATGGGAAGACTTGTCCAAATGCAGGCAAGCAGCTGAATAGCAAATAGTCTGTGGCGGGTACATTACCACTGATGAGCAGAGCAGGCTTGTCCAGGTGTAGGTATGCAGCGGAATGGCAAGCAGTCTATAGCGGGTACATTTACCACAGAAGAGCAGATAAGGCTTGTCCAGGTGTAGGCATGCAGCGGAGTAGAGGTAGTCTGTAGCGGTCAAGTTTACCACGCAGAGAGGACTTGTCCACAGCAAAACTGATCACACGAGCAGAACACAGGAAACACCTAGGAGTCTCAAGGGAATGAGAACCAAGAACAGGCAACGATACTAAGGACACAGGTGCCTTAAATAGTGAGTGGTGATTGATTCACCAATGGGATTAAAAGCAAGGTTTTAAGTTCAAGAGTCCTGCACATGCGCAATCCAGTCAAGATGGTGGACGGCCGCGGCTTAGGACAGGCACCGGCAGGAATGAGAGAGAGCCACGTACCAGACCAGAGGCACTAACCGTCCGGTGAGTGACAGGTTAGTCCGTTCGGTCAGGCCATTAGACTGAGGATGGTATGCCGATGAAAAGTCCAATTTAATGCCTAACTGTGAAAAAAGGATCTCCAGAACCTTGAAACAAACTGTGAACCACGGTCTGACACGATATGGAGTGGACAGCCGTGGAGGCGAAATATTTCTTTGATGAAAAGTTCTGCCAACAATGCAGAAGAAGGGAGTCCTTTGAGAGGAATGAAATGAGCTGCTCTCGAAAAACGGTCTGTCACCACCCAGATAACTGTATGAGCTTTGGAAGGAGGCAGATCAGTAATAAAGTCCATAGATACTTGAGACCAGGGTACTTCAGGAACAGGTAGAGGAATAAGAGGACCGAAGGGTCTATGCCGAGGAATCTTATGTTGTGCACATTTAGAGCAGGCAGAAACAAATGATTTTACATCTTTCAGAAGGGATGGCCACCAATAGTACCGGGTCAGGAGTTCTCCAGTCTTCTTGGCTCCAGCATGACCCGAGAAGCGAGATAAATGGGCCCAGCGTAACAACTTGAGACGTAGATGTGGTAATATGAAGGTCCGGCCTGGAGGGCAAGTAGATTTATTCACAGAAGTAAGAGCCAAGACACAACTAGGGTCAAAGATGGGATTAATGTCCTCAGGAGATACCTGGTCTTCGGAATGAAAAGACCTAGAAAGTGCGACTGCTTTTTTATTTTTTGATCCCGGATGGAAGGTAAGTCTTCTATCAAATCTTGAAAAGAACAAGGACCATCTGGCTTGACGCGGATTCAGACATCGAGCCGAAGGGAGATAAATTAGGCTCTTATAGTCTGTATATATTGTAATAGGAAACAAGGCCCCTTCCAACAGATGTCGCCATTCAGACAGGGCTAATTTAATAGCCAATAATTCTTGATCTCCTATACCATAATTCTTTTCTGCTGGGAACAATTTGCGAGAGAAAAACCCACATGGATGTAGTTTCCTAGAAGCGTCACTTTGAGACAAAACTGCACCAGTGCCCACAGAAGATGCATCTACCTCCAAGAAGAATGGACGTTGGCAATTAGGTTGTTGAAGAATAGGAGCATAAGAGAAGGCTGACTTTAGATGCTCAGAGGCAGAGATGGCCTCGGGGGACCAAAGCTTGGGATTGGCTGATTTCTTGGTAAGAGCAGCAATGGGGGCAATGATGGTAGAATACCCCTTGATGAATTGTCTGTAATAATTGGCAAAGCCAAGGAAGCGTTGGATAGCTTTCAACCCGGTGGGCAAGGGCCAATCCACAATTGCTCTTAGTTTAGCTGGGTCCATTTGAAGGGCTGTGCCCGAGAGGATGTAGCCTAAGAAAGGAATCTGAGGTTGCTCGAAAAGGCACTTTTCAAGTTTACAGAAGAGGTTGTGTTCTCTCAGACGAGTCAGGACTTGACCTACATGCTCCCTATGTGAAGGGAGGTCTCGAGAAAATATGAGAATATCTTCCAGGTAGATGATGACGAATTGATAGAGAAGGTCTTGGAAAATATCATTCATGAGGGTTTGGAATACAGCTGGAGCATTACAAAGCCCAAAGGGCATTACAAGATATTCAAAGTGCCCATCATGTGTGTTAAATGCTGTTTTCCATTCGTCACCTGCTTTAATATGAACGAGATTGTATGCCCCTCGTAAATCTAATTTGGTGAACACCGTAGCGCCTTTAATGAACAGCTCGGAGATGAGGGGTAACGGATACCTATTCTTAACGGTAATAGCATTAAGTCCTCGAAAGTCAATGCATGGCCGGAGGCCGCCATCCTTCTTTTTAACGAAAAATAATCCAGTGTCACGGGCACTAGGAGTTCTGCCCAGGATTTCACCAGATGACTTTGCTTACCAGAGGGACGGAGTTTGCACAGCGGTCCTCTGGCAGTAGGGTGAATAGTGGAATGTATAACAGCAGATGGAGTGAGGATGCCAATGAAGCAGATGAATAGTCAATGACTTGCAGCGATATAGGTAGATGAGTCAGTGACTTGCAGCGATATAGGTAGATGAGTCAGCGACTTGCAGCTATAGTGGAAAGGCACGTTTAACCATGGAGACCAGAGTGGACGTGCAAAGGTGAAGGAAGGTAACGGGTAGTCAGTGGTGTGCGTACAGCAAGTTGTACCACTGCTAGTAAGTGAGGACTTGTACTGGTGCTGATAAGTGAATAAAGGGAAAGAGTCAATAACTGAATGAGGACAATGAGAGCACAGAGGAACTTCTCCAAACGGGTAGGCAGCGTTATCGCTAATAGTCTATGGTGATATGTATACCACTGCTCAGTAGAGAGGCTTGTATCAAGCGGATAGGCAGAGTATCAGCCAAAGTCGATAGCGGGTATGGATACCGCTGTTGAGAAGAGGAGCTTGTCCTAAGCGGATATGCAAAGTAACAGTGGATAGTCAATAACAAGTGAGCATACCGCTGATGAGTAGAGAAGCTTGTCCACGAGAATATGAAGACACAGCAGGAGCGTTGAACGACTGTAGCGGGTATGGGAGCTGCAGGTGAGCAGAGTAGATAATCCAACAGGCAGCTGAGAACACGAGCAGGATACAGGAGTCAGTAGCGGGTATGAGAACCGCTGATGAGCGGAGCAGGTGATCTAGCGGACAACTGAGGACACGCGCAGGATACAGGAGTAGGTAGCGGGTAAGGGATCCACCGATGAGTAGAGCAGGTAATCAGCAGGAAGCTGGAGACACGAGCAGGACACAGGAGACACCTTCAGAGACTCACAGGGAATGAGACTCAAGATCAGGCAACGATGTAATGAGCACAGGTGCCTTAAATAGGGAGAGGTGCCTGATCCACCAATTAGGTTAAAAGCAAAAGGTCATAAGTTCTTGGATGCTGCGCATGCGCAGTCCATCAAGATGGCGGACGGCCGCGGCTCAGGACAGGCGCCGGCAGGAAGGCTAGAGAACCACGCACCAGCGCAGAGGCACTCACGGTCCGGTGAGTGACAGTACCTCCCCTTTTAAAGGTGGGCACAGAACACTTGGAGCCGGGTTTGCCCGGATACTTGGAGTAGAATCTTTTTAGAAGAGCTAGAGCGTTGAAATCATCTGCGCGGATCCAAGAACGCTCTTCTGGGCCAAAGCCCTTCCAATGCACAAGGAAGTGAAGAACTTCTCGCGAAATTTTAGCATCTAAAATAGGAGTAATCTCAAACTCCGATGAACTTGTACTGGCCGAGGTGCTGAAGGAGGAACAGAGAAACGGTTGATGATAAGAGGCTTGAGTAATGACACATGGAAGGCGTTGGAGATACGAAGGTTCTTAGGTAATAGTAGTTTGAAGCACACCGGATTTATCACCTGAGTGATTTTATATGGACCAATGAAACCGGGAGCAAACTTCATGGATGGAACCTTCAAGCAAATATTTTTGGTAGAAAGCCATACGAGGTCTCCAATTTTAAGTGGTGGAATAGCTTGCCTCTTTTTATCAGCAAAACATTTGTATCTGGCAGATATCTTCTTCAAGCAGGAATTAACCTGAGACCAGATATTTTTGAAGCTCTGACAAACACTCTCCACTGCAGGAACTTGGGTGGGAGGGAGGGCAGGAAATTCTGGGAAAGACGGATGGTGACCGTATACCACAAAGAATGGGCTTTTTGAAGATGATTCGTGAAACATGTTGTTATGGGCGAATTCAGCCCATGGAAGTAAATCTACCCAGTTGTCTTGGTTGGCTGAAGAGAACATCCTTATGAAAGTCTCGAGATCTTGGTTGACTCTCTCGGTCTGTCCATTTGATTGAGGATGGTAGGAGGATGATAGTGACAATCGGATACCCAAGGTCTTGCAAAGGGCTCGCCAGAATCTGGAGACGAATTGCACTCCTCTATCCGAAACAATCTCAGATGGACATCCATGAATTCGGAAGATCTCCTTGATAAAATGATCAGCCAGAGTAGATGAGGAAGGTAAACCGATCAAAGGAACAAAATGTGCCATTTTCGAAAATCTATCCACCACTACCCAGATGGTATTGCACTTTTTACTAGGAGGAAGATCGGTGACAAAGTCCATACTAATATGGGTCCAAGGTTTGGAAGGAATGGGTAGTGATTGAAGTAATCCTGCCGGTGTTCTGCAGGGGGTCTTAAACTGGGAACACACCTCACACGCGGACACAAATTCTTTGACATCTCTCCTCATAGAGTGCCACCAGTAGCTTCGAGAAAGGACTTCTAACGTCTTGCGTTCACCCGAATGTCCAGAAAAGCGTGAGGAATGATACCACGATAATATTTTTCTCCGAAGAGAAGGAGGCACGAGTGTTCTCCCAAATGGTAGCACCATGGTGGAAGAAGTGGCCAGAGTCACACATTTGGGATCCAATATAGGATGATTAGGACAATCAACGTCTGAGGACGCTTCAAACGCCCGGGATAATGCGTCTGCTTTCCTATTCTTGGAAGCTGGTTTAAAGGTTATGATGAACTCAAAACGGGAAAAGAAAAGTGACCATCTTGCTTGACGAGGATTCAAACATTGGGCTGAGTGTAAGTATAACAGGTTTTTGTGATCCGTAAAAATAGTTACAGGATGACGAGCTCCTTCCAGCAGATATCTCCACTCCTCTAATGCTGCTTTTATGGCCAGCAACTCCTTGGCCCCGATAGTGTAATTTCTCTCCGCAGGTAGAAGACCTTGGGCCTGATTCATTAAGGATCTCAAATGAAGAGGATACTCATTTCAGTCTCCTGGACAAAACCATGTTACAATGGAAGGGGTGCAAATAAGTGTTCTGTTTAAAACATAAGTTAAATACTGACTTTTTTCATGTAGCACACATATATCAACTTTAAATTTCAGTGCACAAATAAGCTATCAAGTATTTGTGTGTTACATGAAAAAACAGGCAGTATTTAACTTATGTGTAAAACAGAACACTTATTTGCACCCCTTCCATTGTAACATGGTTTTGTCCAGGAGACTGAAATGAGTATCCTCTCCATTTGAGATCCTTAATGAATCAGGCCCCTTGAGAGTAGAAGGCACAAGGATGGAATTTTTGTTGCTCCGACCTTTGAGATAGTATGGCCCCTAGGCCAACATTAGAGGCGTCAACTTCCAAAAAGAAAGGAAGGGTCACGTCAGGCTGTTGAAGAACAGGAGCGGAAGAGAAGGACTTCTTGAGGAACTGGAAAGCTTGAAGGGCCTCGGAGGACCATTGTTTAGTGTTAGCTCCTTTCCAGGTCAGAGCCACTATAGGAGAAGCGATGGAAGAAAAACCTTGAATAAAACGTCTGTAGTAGTTTGCAAAACCTAAAAAACGTTGAATTGCTCTGAGAGTAGTTGGCTGGGGCCAACGTAATACAGCATTCACCTTTTCAGGATCCATCTTGAGACCAACACTGGACACAATGTATTCCAAGAATGGAATCTGGGATAACTCAAAGGAACATTTTTCTAACTTGCAGAATAAGGAGTTTCTCCGGAGTCTGGAATGGACCTCTGCCACATGTTGATGATGAGTGGGCAGATCCTGAGAAAAGATTATATGTTGTCCAGATAGACGACAACACAGACATACAACAAGTCCCGGAAGATCTCCTTCACGAAACCCTGGAAGACAGCTGGGGCGTTACACAACCCAAAGGGCATAACTAGATATTTATAATGGCCATCCCTGGTATTAAAAGCTGTCTTCCATTCGTCTCCAGACTTGATCCGGATTAAGTTGTAAGCGCCTCGAAGATCAAATTTGGTGAATATCCGGGCTCCTTTAATGCGATCAAAGAGTTAGGTAATTAGTGGAATAGGGTACCGATTTTTGATGGTAATGGCGTTGAGACCACGGTAATCTATACAGGGGCGTAATGATCCATCCTTTTTCTTCACAAAAAAGAATCCCGCTCCAGCGGGAGAAGTGAAAGGTTGGATAAATCCTCGCTGGAGGTTCTCCTTGATATATTCAGATGTTGCTTGAGTCTCTGGTAACTAAAGTGGATACACACGACCCCTAGGAGGATTCTTGCCAGGTTGCAAGTCAATCACACAATCACACGCCCGATGAGGAGGAAGGCGTTCGGACTGGATCTTATCGAACACTTCCGAGAAGGAAGCATACTGTGGAGGAAGACCCGGTGGACAGGGTGTAATGGAAGACTTATTTACTTTGAGAGAAACGACTTGAGAAAAGATCTTTGATGACAATCCGGACCCCAGGAAGTGACTTGAGGAGTGTTCCAATCAATCTGAGGTGAATGAAGTTGAAGCCATGGAAGGCCAAGTACAATGGGACTGGTGGTAACAGAAAGGACCAGCAAGGAAATTTTCTCCTTGTGTAAAGCTTCGATTTGAAGGGTCAATGGAGCCGTACATTGAGTGATAAGTCCATTACTTATGCGTGAACCATCGATAGCAGTGACAGCTATAGGTGGTTTTAAAGGGATCACTGGTAGGGACCAGTGATTCACTAGAGAACTAGAGATAAAGTTTCCAGCAGCTCCAGAATCTAGAAGCGCTTGAGACAAAAACTAGTTGGTAGCAAAGGAAACGGTAACATCAAAAGCACAGATTTTAGCATCCATAGAAGTTGGAGAGGACTCCAGGGACCCGAACCTTAACTCTCCGGAACTGGTTAGGGCCTGGCATTTCCCGACTTCCTAGGGCATGAGTTCAGCATGTGAGTAGAGTCAGCGCAATAGATACAGAGTCTATTCTTCACTCGTCGCTCCCTATCTTCAGATGTTAGTTTAGAGCGTCCTACCTCCATGGGTTCTACTGGAGGTGGAAGATGACGAACTTGGGATGCTGAGCGAACAGACGCTTTGGAGGAAGTTACTCTTTTGGAATCTCTCTCACAAAACCTCATGTCTACACGATGGCATAGAGAAATCAAATCATCCAAAGAGGAGGGTAACTCTTGTGAGGTCAGTGCGTCTTTGATCTTGTCGGCAAGCCCCTGCCAGAAGGCAGCTATCAGCGCCTCAGTGTTCCACTGGAGCTCGGAGGCAAGGATCCGAAATTGGATGACGTACTGAGCTACAGACCGAGATCCTTGGCGTAGTCGGAGAATACTGGAAGCTGCAGAGATAACACGACCAGGTTCATCAAAGATTCTTCAAAACGTGGAAATAAACATGGCACTTTGATACAGTGCCACACAAGAGGTTGGTTTACAAAATAAGGGAACTGGGTCTAGGAATCAAGATTTGTACTTGGATCGAAAACTGGTTAGAGAATAGGGAACAGATAGTTGTGATAAATGGAACATTTTCTAATTGGTCAAAGGTCTTAAGTGGAGTACCTCAAGGTTCCGTGCTGGGACCACTCCTTTTTAATATATTTATTAATGACCTTGGTGATGGTTTAGAAAGTAAAGTTTCTATTTTTGCAGATGACACTAAACTCTGTAAGGTAATAAAATCAGAGCAAGATGTAGCTTCTCTACAGAGGGACTTAAATAAACTAGAGGAATGAACGGCTAAATGGAATATGAGGTTTAACACAGATAAATGTAAGGTTATGCATTCAGGGATCAAAAACAAGAACGCAATCTATAAATTAAATGGAATTAATTTAGGAGAATCTATAATGGAAAAGGATTTGGGAGTGCTCGTAGACAGTACACTTAGCAATAGTGCTCAATGTCAAGCAGCAGCTGCAAGGGCAAACAAAGTATTGGCATGCATAAAAAGGGGCATAGATGCAAGGGAAGACAGTGTAATTTTGCCACTGTATAAATCGTTGGTAAGACCTCATCTTGAATATGCAGTACAGTTCTGGGCACCACTCTATAAAAAAGATAATTTGGAACTAGAAAGGGTTCAGAGAAGGGCGACAAAATTGATAAAGGGTATGGAGTCATTAAGTTATGAGGAAAGGTTAGCCAGTTTAGGCATGTTTACTTTAGAAAAGAGGCGTCTAAGGGGAGATATGATTACTATGTAAAAATACATTAGGGGTCAATACGGAGAGCTTTCATGGGAACTTTTTACCCCAAGGACCATACAAAGGACACGTGGTCATCCCCTAAGGTTAGAGGAGAGGAAATTTCACAACCAGCAAAGGAAGGGGTTATTTACAGTAAGGGCAGTCAAGATATGGAATTCATTGCCAGGGAAGGTTGTGATGGCAGATTCAATAGATATGTTTAAGAAAGGGTTAGAATTTTTTTTAGCGGAAAGGTGTATCCAGGGATACGACCGTTAATTTAAAATAAAGGATAGTAGTGGATATAGGGTAAAAATTGGATTGCAATATTGAGTCTGGGGGGATTTTCAAAATTGAAACAGATTGGCGGCTGCTTACTCTGGATTAATTTCAAATATAAGTGCAGGATTGCAGCAGATCCAAAATAGGTTGAACTTGATGGACTTTTTTCAACCCCATCAACTATGTTACTATCTTCCAGTAAGGGGTCATTTCTTTCCCACAGAGGGGAGGCCCATGCGAGAGCCTGTCCGGAAAACAAAGAGATGAGATAGGCCACTTTGGAACGATGAGTAGAAAAGTTATGAGGTTGAAGTTCAAAATGAATGGAACATTGGTTAAGAAATCCCCTACAGGTTTTCGGGTCTCCATCATACTTAGAGGGAGTAGCCAGGTGTAGCGTGGAAGCGGTAGACACCTGGGATGGCACTGGGGAAGAAGACGGAGGTACTGGAGGGTCAACAGTTGCTGCTACATTTTGCTCAGGGATCCCTCGGGAGGCTAGAGCCTGACAACATTGAAACAACTGTTGCTGTCGAACATCTTGTTGTTCAATTCGAGTAACAAGGTACTGCAGCATCTCTTTAGCTGTTGGTTACGATCCTGGGTCTGTCATGGCCTGATCTTACTGTCACGGGCACTAGGAGTTCTGCCCATGATTTCACCAGATGACTTTGCTTACCAGAGGGGCGGAGTTTGCACAGCGGTCCTCTGGCAATAGGGTGAATAGTGGAACGTATATAACAGCAGATGGAGTGAGGATACCAATGAAGCAGATGAATAGTCAGTGACTTGCAGCGATATAGGTAGATGAGTCAGCGACTTGCAGCTATAGTGGAAAGGCAGGTTTAACCACGGAGACCAGAGTGGACGTGCACAGGTGAAGGAAGTTAACGGGTAGTCAGTGGTCTGCGTACAGCAAGTTGAACCACTGCTATGGTGAGAAGACTTGTCCAGGTGTAGGTAGGTAGCGGGGAAGTCAGTGGTCTGCGTACAGCAAGTTGTACCACTGCTATGGTGAGAAGACTTGTCCAGGTGCAGGTAGGTAGCAGGGAAGTCTGTGGTCTGCGTACAGCAAGTTGTACCACTGCTAGTAAGTGAGGACTTGTACTGGTGCTGATAAGTGAATAAAGGGAAAGAGTCAATAACTGAATGAGGACAATGAGAGCACAGAGGAACTTCTCCAAACGGGTAGGCAGCGTTATCGCTAATAGTCTATGGTGATATGTATACCACTGCTCAGTAGAGAGGCTTGTATCAAGCGGATAGGCAGAGTATCAGCCAAAGTCTATGGCGGGTATGGATACCGCTGTTGAGAAGAGGAGCTTGTCCTAAGCGGATATGCAAAGTAACAGTGGATAGTCAATAACGAGTGAGCATACCGCTGATGAGTAGAGAAGCTTGTCCACGAGAATCTGAAGAAACAGCAGGAGCGTTGAACGGCTGTAGCGGAGCAGGTGATCCAGCGGACAACTGAGGACACAAACAGGATACAGGAGTAGGTAGCGGGTAAGGGATCCACCGATGAGTAGAGCAGGTAATCAGCAGGAAGCTGGAGACACGAGCAGAACACAGGAGACACCTTCAGAGACTCACAGGGAATGAGACTCAAGATCAGGCAACGATGTAATGAGCACAGGTGCCTTAAATAGGGAGAGGTGCCTGATCCACCAATTAGGTTAAAAGCAAAAGGTCATAAGTTCTTGGATGCTGCGCATGCGCAGTCCATCAAGATGGTGGACGGCCGCGGCTCAGGACAGGCGCCGGCAGGAAGGCTAGAGAACCACGCACCAGCGCAGAGGCACTCACGGTCCGGTGAGTGACATCCAGCGCCAGATGGAGAGGTGGACTTCCGGATAAAACCTTTTTGCAGGTTTTCTTGAATATATGTAGACATTGCCTGGGTCTCAGGAAGAGAAAGGGGATATACACGACCACGAGGAATAGGTTTGTCAGGAAGAAGCTCGATTCCACAATCCCAAATGCGATGAGGGGGAAGCTTGGTTGCCTCCTTTTCACAGAAGATGTCTGCATACTGTTGGTATTGATGAGGTAAAGATGGTAATGACAATACAGTGGTTAGATGAAGAGGTACTACTTTCTTCAGACAGTAAGACTGACACCGTGATCCCCAGGACAAAATTTGAGCAGTATGCCAGTCCAGAGTTGGGGAGTGGAGACGTAACCATGGCAGACCTAACACAAGGGAATTGATGGTCTTTGGAAGAACTAGGAAGGATATTTTTTCCTGGTGCAGGATTCCAATTTGAAGGGTGAGGGGAACCGTCCGGAACTGAATGAAGCCTCCTGGAATATTACTGCCATTGATGGCTGTGAGGTGTACAGGACGTTCTAGTGGTGTAGTAAGAATATGATATTTCTCAACCACAGTGGCGGCAATAAATTTACCGGCTGCACCAGAATCCAGAAAGGCATCCAGCGGAATAGAGAGATTCCCAAAAAACAGAAAAACAGACAAAAAGAAGTTCTCTTTGTGATGAGAACTGTTGAGGGAAAAATCAAACAGACCTAACGGGGTTCCCACTTGCTCTGTTTGGTCTGAGCATTTTCCTGGACGCGTAGGACAACTACTGATGCGATGGGACTTCCCTCCACAATAGAGGCACAGATTATTTTTAAATCTTCTCTCTCTCTCACTTGGAGAAAGGCAGGACCTACCCACTTGCATGGGTTCTTTTGGGGGCTTAGCGGCCCCTAAGTTATGGAAAACATGGCGATGATTAGGACACCGAATCTTTTCCTTTTCTTGAACCCTCTCCTTGAATCGAAGATCTATTTTGACACACAATGAGATCAGATCATCCAAGGAAGATGGGAGGTCACGGGAAGCCAACACGTCTTTTATTTGATCAGATAGGCCTTGCCAGAACGTGGCCACCAGCGCTTCGTCATTCCAGCGCAGCTCGGAGGCCATTGTCCTAAATAAGATAGCATATTGTCCCACAGAATGAGAGCCTTGTCGTAAACTAAGAATTCCTGTAGCTTCACTGGAAAGCCGACCAGGTTCATCAAAAATGTTTTTGAAGGTTGTCCGAAATTCTGTATAATTTTGCAGCAAAGGGTCATTCTTCTCCCATAGGGGTGAGGCCCAGGCCAGGGCTTGACCAGAAAGAAGGGACAAAATGTAGGCAATTTTTGCCCTATCCGTAGGAAAGTTTCTGGGCAATAAATTGAAGTGAATTGCGCACTGATTCATGAATCCTCTACATGACTTGGGGTTCCCATCGTACATAGGAGGATTAGGAATTTGTGGGTACATGGTAGTTGTGTTAGCAGAAGACTCAGCAGATGTCTTAGATTTATGGGAGGATGCCAGAGTGTCCTGAAAAGAATCCAGACGAGAGGATACATCCTGTAAGAACTGCATGAGACGATCTTGATTGGTCTCTTGTTTTTCCACTCTCCCTATTAGGTGTTGAAATAGGTCCTTGGTAGAGGGATCGTTCATGGTGTTCATCTCCTTTTTTGGGTCAGTGCAAACTGTTACGGTGCTGGTAGTTACAGGTCTGATAGTCAGAGCAGGTCTGTACACGACCAGATGCTGAGTCTACTAGGTTCAGAATAAGGAGGCAAGACACAATGTAGTTCTTCAATACTTCAATGAAAAACATATACATATACACACATATATATATATATATATATATATATATATATACAGATGATTATTTGCAGGTGTCCAATAGCCACGGCGGAGCGTGACAAGGTGATAACCACAATAGCAGTCTATTCACACCACAGATGATAATATGCAGGTGTCCAATAGCTATGGCGGAGCGTGACAAGGATAAACACAATAACAGTCTTGTTATATGCACATGAACAGACTTGCAGCAGGCTGTGAATCAGTAGAGGCACAATAGAGAGAAAACAAAGTCTTGGTAATATGCACAAGATGATACTTGCAGCAGTAGAAGTGCTCCAGCACTTGGTAGAGAACTGAAACTCATACACAGGAAGACACAGGATACACAGGAGTCCAAGGAATCAGGATAGCAACAAGTTGCACTGACAGTGAGCAGATGTCAGTGCTGAGTTTAAATAGAGCAGGTAAAGTGACCACGCCCTGAGGGTGAGTCATGTGATGCACATAAAAACAGAGCAGACAGGGAAAGTAGCAAAACCTGGTCAGGATTGTTACATAAATTTAGTAAGAATGGTTGAGGAGTCATAGATTAGTTAAGAGTCAAGGAAATTAGTGGAATAGTTGAGAGCCAATTCCCCATAGTGTCCAATCCAGCTGTCATCTTGCTGTAAATCTCTTTTTCTGCAAGTCATTTTGTTATTATTATTCTTTGCTGTCCTATTTCTCATTCTTTACATCTCCAACTGTCAGTATCTCATTATTTTCTTATAAAGAGATACAAAATAAGTAGACACGGTCCCAAAGGTTATAGGCAACCTCAATATTTTGAAACACGGGTCTGGCATGGCTGTTTTCAAATTTTTTTTCAACCAATTAAAGTGGTGCAGTATGAAAAATAGTTTTGCTGTATCCTGATTTGTTTATATCATCAGTGTTTGAAACTAAAGACTTGTTCATTTATTTCTCGGTAACAGGACATGAGGTTGCAAGGGGATAGATCACAGGCATGCCAGACAAAGGTCCAATACTGGAGATATTGTCTCACCCACGGCACTATGACATTTTTGACAACTGACAAAATTAGGGGTACACACTCAACGGACAGTCAAGAAGGTAGCTAAAGGTTTTGTTTTTATGCTTATAGAAGCTGATTTTAAGCAGGTGTTTTGTTGTGGAAATGTTATTCATGATCTATAGATTGCACGTGGTAGCTGCCTTTTGTCTCCTGAACGAAGTGTACAAAGTGTGCCTCTAGATGCACAAATGGTGGAAGGAGACAGGAGACTAGCTGAAGGTGAATCAGGTAGACATACAGATATGCATCTCTGTGTGGAATATTTGATTAAGATTTTTGCCACAAGACCTGACATAAGTGAAACCCTTTAGAAAATATAACATTTTCATGTTTTTTTTATATTTTTCATAGTTAAATATAAGGGTACTGGATATTGTTATAATTGACAAAGGTGCTATAAAAATTAACCCCTTTGCCCTCCTCACTTAGCCAGGTAGCTGAATGTGTGTGATTGAAAATGGCATGTGAGTTGGCAGAAGGTAAATCAGTTGATATACATTGACTTTGAGTACTTCTCCAAGATAGGGGGCGACGTTGAGGCGACTGAGGAATTTTTATGACAATAACAGGACATGAGTAGCACACTCACATTACATGAAGGACTTGTGACAGTGACACAGTTACCAAATGAAGTAGCTGTTATTTAATTTAAAGCCTACATACACATGACTCTAACAAAAAGGCAGACAAAGCTGTCAAGTGTGCAGCAGGATTAAATATTACAACTGACAAATCAATGTTTTGGTTTTTTTTTTCTAAATTGAAAACACACAAGAATTAGTTAAAACATAAGATTTGTGTTCCCTGCAGGAAAAAGCGGCCTGGAAGGTGAAGGGATGTGGTCAGGAGTCCTCTGGACTCTGCAGAGATGGACAAGGAAGGCCTGTGACTCCCAGAGTGTATCTTCCAGGCCTAGCTGAGGCAGCACATGGTCTGACTCAACTGGGTAAAGAAGGCATGTGCAATCTGGTAAGAGCATAATGGTGTGCATCAGACTTTTCTTCTCAAGCTAGTAGGAAGGCAATATCCGGTCTTACTTGATTGAGAGAAAATGTCAGGAAGACAATACCAATAAAGCCATCCCATACCCCTCCTACAGATGGACTTTCTCCAGGTAAAACAAATCAACTTCATCCAATTGCCATCTTGCAGAATTCTCAAGTATATACTGGTGTACTGATGAAATATATCTGGGGAAAGGTTTATTCAAATGTTTCTAAAATTGCTGTGTCATATTCAAGATTTTTGTTAGTAGATATGGTATCCCTAAAGTTATACAGAAGGTGTAAGGGGTATTCATTCCTATTGGTAATAGCTTTTAGATAATAAGTACAACGTATGAGCAGTGATAGTAAGTTACATACTCTTTATCAGCTACAAGCCAGTGTGAAAATAGAGTAAACGGTACTATCTAGACCGAATTGAATAGAGTGATGGTTGAAACTTGATTGGAGTAGCCGGTAGCTTTGGCCACTAGTCCTCCCCACTATCAGAATCATTCCTAAACCGCCTCTTAACCTGTCACCTTTTGAAAATACTTTTTACTTTCCCTGAGATCAATTTATAATAAGGAGATTGTTCAAGATCTTGTAAAGAAAAACAAATAGTGAGACAACAACAAAAGAGGTTCAAAACACTATCTCCTGATACGTTACACTAACTGTTATGAGGTTGGACTGGGAGAGTATGTTATGGACTGTATTTTCCTACGCTCAAGTTGTTTGACAGACAGGCACCAAGTGTTGACGACCAGCATCACATCCCTAGGAATAGCAGAGAGACACTTGTACCCATTCCATCCACTGCAGAGAAGTCAAAAACCTGGAGAAAGTTCAAAGTACAGCCGAGAGCGACACTCGTGAATTTGTGCCGGGAGACCCAAGATCGCAGTTAACAGTACCTGAGCCAAGGACTTTGCAAAGACTGTTATCCAGCATGGAGTAGCGGTTTTCCTGTTTTTTTCCCTGTCCAGTGTTTCTCTTATCTCATTCTTTTTTCAGGACAGTCAATTCTTTCGATGGTGAACAGGTGACAGAGGCTGGTTCAGGTAGTGATACTGAGGAAGTGGGAATGAAGGAGAAGTTGGTAGCACAATCGGTCCAGCCAATTATGCTATTCAATACAGTTGTAAAAGAAAAAATCTGCTAACCTTGGAGATCGGAGACAGTGTGAGGGGCTCATGTGCCTCAGAGATTATATTAAGTAGGACTAGTTCTCTTTACACTAAGTATTCCAGATGTACCCAAATTATGGGGTGGGAGGCCAGTAGGGGAAAGGTAATACAGCTAGGTCCCTTAGTTTGAAGTCTCTCAATAGTTGGCAGGCCGATAACTGTTTCACGTACAAAGAAACTTGAGTACTGTGAGACTGGGCAAAATAAACAGACAATAGCCCGCCCCACAAATGTTGATGAAAAACCTGTTGATATTATTAGAGTGTATTTAACTACAAAGGTTGAAGGAGATCATAAATGAAATTGTTAAATAAGACATGCTTCGGACAGATGGACATGCTAGGCATGAAGAACTTTAGTAGAACATTCTATATTGATGCTACATATTTTTTTGTACCTTGTATTCCTTCAGATAATGTATTACATATGTGGGTGAAGAAGATACAAAAGGTTAACTCCGAGCTCCAAAGGTATATGTTCCATAGGAAAAGAAAATGGTTCCTAGAATTTTGATTTTCTTTATGGTAACCTAACTGATATCCACAGACAGTGTGGTCATACGTAAAGGGGGACATGCATTACAGAAAAATGAAACGCACTACTGAGAACCTGCAATAAAATTTTAGGGTGAGAGTGTTAGGCATACTCTCAAAGGGTGGCCTGTGAAAGACAAATTATTGGATGAAGTGTTATTGTTTCACCGTGCGATGGCGTTTAGTACGCCACGTGTTATGATGCAATCGCACAGGTTAATAACACACACATTTACATTCGCACTTACACTTGTAAATAACACATTTATTTAGTAAAATTTAAATTTAAAATTTCATTAGTAAAATGAATTAGAGATTATTTATACATATATGATAATATATTAAAAGTATCTAAGGCTCAGGATATAGGAAATGTATGTTTAGTGTCATTTTGATCTGCACATTACTATCTCGAATCCGCTACTTTCGGCTTTACGATTGCTTCCTGCGATCAATAGTTATGGAAGATAAAAGATTAATGATCAAAAATATTACATTGTGTTTGGAAAACTGATAGGTTGGTAGAATCTGGTTTAAGTCAGTTCCTTAGGCACAGCATGTGTTCAGCAGTTGGGGGTGCGTTGGTCACACTTTATCAGAGGAATCCTTTTAATTATGACCAGCAGGCAACTGGAACATCATTAACCCTGAGCCAATGAAGACTTCTAGATGTGATGCTTGTGTACATAGTGACCTCATCAGTAGTTTTTCTCTATACTGAAACTGATATAATCAAGCTGCTTCCCACAGCTAGCTCTCTTAGCCTGACTACAGACAACATGACTCCTCTTATCCTTGGCCTGGATGAAGCGTTAGAGAAAATGAAATGTATTCAGTATTTTATACTTTCCTGCTTTATTGTAACATCTTTTATGCGTAATAATGGCTTGCTGTAAATCCTGCTATATGTTGCAATTAAATATCTTTGTGCTTTGGAACCACGATAATCTCATTGGACAATGTTTATTTGGTAAGCGATAAAATGACTTTAATATTACCAATTCTGAAAATATATTAAAAACATTCAAATACAAGATGCAATAAAGACTGTTCCTATATTATATTCACTATTATGAGTTTTTAAAGATATAAATTAGGTTCAACCAAGTATGTTTTAGTTGATAAAATGAGAAGTTGAAGTTAATGAAGTTGGTGGCCCTAAAGTAAAACTGATTAACATTTTTACTCCTTATGGGCCTGAGTCATTAAGAAGAGCAAAGCATAAAAAGGGAGTAACTTTCCACCTGGCCATAACCATGTTGCATTGGAGGGGGAGCTAATTTTAAAATGTAGGGACAGATGTATAGTTAGTGTAGGGCATGTCCTAGAACAACTTTAAATTTCAGTGTAAAAATAAAGCTATCAAGTATTTGTGTGCTACATAAAAAAACAGCCAGTATTTGACTTATGTGCAAAACAATAAACTAATTTGCACCCCTTGCATTGTAACATGGTTTTTCCCAGAGAACATTTACTCCTTTTTTTGCCTTACTTTAATTATTGATTTTAATTATTTTCCAGTGCCTTAACTAGATATTTCAGTGCCCTGGGCGAGACAGGGCACCGGCGCACCCCATCGAAGTGGGAGTGACATTTGCCAAGTGGGTGTGGCCAACCTAATTTTGGGGTGTGGCTAGCACTTTACTGAAAGAGTTCTGCTACACATATTTGCAAATGCATGATATATATATATCTATATACATATAGCTATCTCAATAAGTTATATATATATTTATATATATATATATATATATATATATATATATATATATATATATATACACACACAGTGGTGGGATGCAAATAAATTAACAACCGGTTAATTTAACAGCTGCTAAGACAACATAAGACAATATTTTGAGGCAAAAACCGAGAAGAATTAAGCCTGGGCTCAGTATATGCCATATTATAAAATGAAATACAAACAACACCCAGAAATCACTATTTTTAAACTACTTACTACCTAGTTCTTGCTCTAACGCTCCTCTCCTATGTCGATTCTTCTCTGGCCCCTGTCAACGATATGGAAAAAGTACCAAGTATTTACAGATGATCTTACGGCACAATCTCACTTTTTAATGAGCCAATTGAAATGCGCATTGCTCAAAACAGCATGTGTTTTGGGTCTTTCAAAACCACCAATCGTATGCTATAAAATACAAACCACAGGTTCACCTCTCTGTCTGCCTGTGTTACCCACACACAATACAAATACGCTGGCCACACACACACACACACAATACAAATACAATGACTGCGCCCAAACACACACAAAAGAAATGCAATGCCTGCACCCACACACACATAATATAAATATAATGCTTGTCCACACACACACAATAATCTCTGACTACTTGCATCATATATATAACATGCTATGTATATTTTAAGCTTGTTGCACCTATCATGATGACACACCTTGATTGCAGGAATGATCTTTGTGAAAGAGGTTGTAGGCATCAGTGCAAAATATGCTCTCCATGATCTGTAGAAAGCGGGAGGTTTGGGCAGAAGTCCCTCTCTTTTTGATAGGCCATGTGCTTTTTGGGCTCCAAAAAAAAAGTAGTGGTTCTGGCAGAATTGGGGCAACTGAGAATACGCTGATGTTGCAGATTGCTGCACAGGCTCATGGGATGTTCATGCTCGTGAAGATGGACGACTTCCACAACTGTAAAATATTATTCCACACTAGAATGTCACTAGTGGTAATATGTACATAAAACAGGGTCTGTCTGTTCCACCATTGGCTGGTTAACTGGGTGTGTGGATATTACATACTTGTATGTCCCGTGTTGGAGGTTTGAAGTCAAAATCGGTAGGGCCAAAGCTTAAGTAAGTGGGGCAATTGGTGGTTTTTCAAGAGAACTGCAGTTCTATTAATGGGCATTGGCCTGTCTGCAACCAGCTATTGGCTCCAGCTCCTTATGTATGTATATAAATCCATCCCTCTTATCCTTACGGGGAAATATTTGGCATTAGAAAGGGGACATACGATGTTCAGCTACAATTTGTACACATGGATTATCCATATGAGATAAATACATATGAGATATTGGCTCAGCAAGCACAGCATTACCAGTGTTACCAGAACCACTAGTTCTGGCCTTAATAGTGTCATGTCGGCTGCCCATTGGCTGCCAGTATGTTGTTAAGCTCCAAAGCCAGAAGCTGCAAATATTAAAAAAGCTCCAGGTGCTTCATATGAAAACGATAAATAAAATAATTATTCTTAAGTGACAAACTCTTTATAGAACTACGAAGAGAACTAAACAATAAAGGGGGGTAGTGCTAAGTGACAAACTCTTTATTGTTTAGTTCTCTTTGTAATTCTATAAAGGGGATAGTGCTTTTAAGCTGTCAGTAGGAAATTTGAATGGCATCTCCAACTAGGCACCAATGTATTCACATGTCTTCTGCTCAGTAAAACCGGATGTACCCCTATGATATCACCCTCTGGTAAATGGATGTCTACACAATCACGTGGTTTTAATTCATTGGGTTCTTCATAGGTGTTCTATACCCAGCATGTCTGGTAAATGTCATGGGTCTGCTCCCACAGCTAGTCTGCCCTACGCCCACCTCTTGTAATCCATTATATTGTTCCTCACGGCTGGCGATCCCATTGGATACTACAACAGGCAGAACGCCACACAACCGCCATGCGATTGGTCTATGCTTGCTTTCTATTGGCTGGTCAGTCTCTGAGGACAAAACGCATCAGGCTGATGCTACGGATTCCACGCCACAACGCAACCATGATGATGCCGGGCATGATGATGCCACGCCCGACATTCAGTGGGAGCGAGGAGACTGCCGGGAGCCGCCGTGAGATCAGGTGGCTGGTGGGTTTTTTTTTGTTTTTTTTTTCTTTCTTTATTAACATGGCCGCAATTTTTTTTTTTACTCTGTGCCACAGAGGGGAAGGTAGCGGGCGGCTCCTGCGCCCCCTTGGGCTTGAGCCCTGAGCGATGGCACCGCCCGCACCACCCTAGTTACAGCTGATATTTTCATCTAGACCCTTAACAGACAAAAAGGCAAATTTACTCATCAAGAAATGCTCTTAAAGATGCAGTTATTTCTGTTAAGGTAAAAGTGAATTCATCCTTAGAGCAATATTCATAAAACTAGAAAGTCTTATGAAATTGCATGTATGCTGCAATACTGGGAAAAGTATACAAATTACATAACATTTTTAAAAACAAAGCAATATGCTATACAAATGTTGCACAAACATGGTAAAAATATGCAACAACGCCCTTAGAATACAGAGAACACAGGCACTTCTGGGGAGTAGGTAATTATTTTGCTGCTGAAAATTTCCAGCACAAGCACTATAATTACATAATAAGTAAAGCACGGTAGAGCAATGTCTAAGCCATCCAGTATTTCTCCATCACTGCAATCACTTCATTACAAAACCATAAAATTTGAACTTCAGTGTTAACATTTTTATTCATCAAGAAACACTTGAAATATCTGCAATCTTTTGAATGTCAATATTCTCTCTAAATAACATGTTCTTTTTCAGTGTACAGTTTATATTTCAGTTCATATTTTTACAAAATAGGTAATCAAAAAGAAGGATAAAATACTAGGAAATAGCTTGTGTAGCAATAGCTTATGCAAACCATTAAATGTTACATGTCTAAGTTAGAAGGTGCTGTTATAAGACACGTATAAGACAGGTAAAGCACCTCACACACATGGCATCCACCCATGTATGCTAAAGGAGCTAGGAATAGTAATTGATGCACTACTATTTCCTATATTCATGTACACCCTCATAAACAGGTCCAGTGGCTATTCCACCATGAGTGCAGGTTGTACAGTACACATGGGCCCATAGGTCAAGGGGACCCTCACCATCCCCATGACTTAGGGTCCAGACTTGTAAAGCCTTGCCGTTTTGCTTTTTACTGGCATGGTGGGAAAGGAGAAGGTCATGTCTGGCCAGCTCAGGTTTTTCAGTGCAAGCTTTGGACTATAGGGGACAAACCCTGTAGTGAATGTCCTGTTGCTGACTGCAGGTCTCAGTCCCCTGCCTTGACTGGCTTAGCTCCCTGTCTGTTAGCTTAAGGTAGGATGTCTAAATTGATAAATAAAGTACACAGCCAGTTTGGACAAGTGGGATGATTTCTGTTTAACTTTTATTCGTGTTCTGTCTCTCCCCTTTTACTCCTCCTTTTCCCTTCCCTCCCTGTTTCTCCTCTCCTCTTCCCCTATGTTCCTCTTTTGCTGTTTCCACCTTTTCTTTCACTTTTATTCCATTCGCTCCACCCCTGTTTCTTAACCTCCCCTCTGCTTTTCCCCTCCATCCTTCAAAATATGTGGGGCTGGTTGTGGCTGATCAGCTCAGCAGTGTGCAGAGATCAGAGGCAAACACACGCGTCTGCCTCCCACATCAATCATCTACAAAGCAGCCTAGAGACTTAATGTGGCGGTGGGGCATTAATGTAGGAGGAGGGTATTACTGTAAAGTATAAGGGCTGTTAATGTAATGTGGAATGGTTTCAGCAGGAAGTTTTCAATTCATGTGATATATTTGGATTTTGCAAAGGCATCTATTACTGTACCCAATAGCAATCTGATACATAAAATAGTACTACATCATAGGCAAAAGTAGGTACATGGGTAGAGAACTGGTTGAAGAACAGAAGACAAAGTGTACTGATAAATACAATATTTTCAGACTGGTTTAAATTTTTGTTGTTGTTTACTACTGAGATCAGTATTTGGTCCTGTCCTTTTCAAACCTTTTGTGAATGCCCTTGTTGATAGCCTAAAAAGCTGTGCCCCTACTTGCTGATTAGACAAAGTTATATAGGGTTATTAAAAAGAAGCAGTAACTTTTTTACAGACAGAATTTAAATGAAATGGCAAACTGTAACATGAAATGGAATCATAATTTTAATTAGGGGTGTGCATCGCCCACTTTTCGTGTTTTGGGTTTTGGGTTTTGGGTTCTGATTAGCTTGAGGTTTTGGGTTCTGATTGGTTTTGCCAAAACACCCCACTAAAGGTTTTGGTTCTGATTTTGGGTTTTGGGTTCTGATTTTTTTTTAAAAAAGCATAAAAAGTGCTAAAATCTATATTTTTGGGTTTTTTTTTCACTCCTACACTATTATTAACCTCAATAACATTCATTTCCACTAATTTCCAGTCTATTCTGAACACCTCACACCTCACAATATTGTTTTTAGTCCAAAAGGTTGCACCGAGGTAGCTGGATGTCTAAGCTAAGCGACACAAGTGGGCGGCACAAACATGTGGCCCATCTAGGAGTGGCACTGCAGTGGCAGTTTGAAAAACTAGGCCCCAAAGAGCATATAATGGCAATAAAAGAGGTGCAATATGGAATTGTCCTTGGGCCCTCACACCCACCCTGATGTTGTTGAAATAGGACATTCGCACTTTAACAAACCAATCATTTCAGCGACAGGGCCTACAAAACTGTGGCTGAAATGATTGGTTTGTTTGGACCCCCACAAAACGAGCTGGCAAAGAAAAAAAAGAGGTGCAAGATGGAATTGTCCTTGGGCCCTCCCACCCACCCTTATGTTGTTGAAATAGGACATGCACACTTTAACAAACCAATCATTTCAGCGACAGGGCCTACCAAACAACTGTGGCTGAAATGATTGGTTTGTTTGGGCCCCCACACAAAAAAAGCTATTCATCTCTCCCTGTACAAACTAAACTGGCTCTACTGAGGCAAGATGTCGTCCTCATCCTCATCCTCTGATTCCTCGCTCCCTTCAGTGTATACTTCCTCATCCTCACACATTATCAATTCGTCCCCGCTGGACTCCACAATCACAGGTCCCTCTGTAGTCTCTGGAGGCCAGTGCTGGTCTTGATTGAAGAATTGATAATTCATTTTTATGAACATCATCTTCTCAACGTTTTGCGGAAGCAACCTCCTTCGCCGCTGACTGACCAGGTTCCCCGCTGCACTAAAAACTCTTTCCGAGTACACACTGGAGGGGGGACAACTCAGGTAAAATAGAGCCAGTTTGTACAGGGGCTTCCAAACTGCCTTTTTTTTCTGCCAGTAAGAATAAGGACTGTCTGACATGTCTACTTGGATGGTGTCAGCAAAGTAATCCTCCACCATTTTTTCAATGGTGACAGCATCCAATGCAGCGACAGTAGACATGTCTGCAATGGTTGGCAGGTCCTTCAGTCCGGACCATATGTTCTCAGCATCCCCGCCAGCGGGTCATTTATGAAATCTCAGCTGTTTCCTCGCAGCCACAGGTGTGGAAGAAAATGAAGGAGGATCTGTTGGCATGTCACGGTCCTCTTCAGAGGACAATCTCCTGACCAGCAGGTCTTTGCACCGCTGTAGACTTGTGTACGGCAGAAACAGAGACACAACATACGCTTTAAACCGAGGATCGAGCACGGTGGCCAGAATGTATTCCTCTGACTTTAAAAGAGTGACCACCCTCGGATCCTGGCAAAGCGTACGAAGTACCACTGGACTGGAGTTATACAGCAGTACAAAATCCTTTATACTGCAGGAACAGTGAACGTAGTTTAATATCGAAGTAATAATATTTCTGGACTGCAGGAACAGTGAACGTAGTTTAATATCGAAGTAATAATATTTCTGGACTGCAGGAACAGTGAACGTAGTTTAATATCGAAGTAATAATATTTCTGGACTGCAGGAACAGTGAACGTAGTTTAATATTGAAGTAATAATATTTCTGGACTGCAGGAACAGTGAACGTAGTTTAATAATGCAGTAATAATATTTCTGGACTGCAGGAACAGTGAACGTAGTTTAATATTGCAGTACTAATATTTCTGGACTGCAGGAACAGTGAACGTAGTTAAATATTGCAGTACTAATATTTCTGGACTGCAGGAACAACTCCACTTTTTCAAAACCACAGTTTAGTAAATATATCCCATAGTTTCAGGCAGTGGCTGCAAAATCGATTTGAATATCGTGATGCTTACATAAAGTGAGACAAATGTACGAGATGCAAACATTCACTATAGAGACCTCATTTAAAATTTTGGCCACCTCACAGTAAGAAGGCTGTAGGAGAATTTAAAAGGTTTTATAGGGGAACAATTTCATTAATAAAGGGAATAGAAAGGTTATATTTTAAAGAGAGGTTAGAAAAACTAGATTTGTATACTTTGGAAAAAAGAGCAATATAGTTTCCCTAATTAACATGTATACAATATCATTAGACAGATTTACGTCACATATTGTTATTTTGCTCCAAAGTGCATGCCGAGGACAAGCAAATGGAAAAAGGAAGGTCTCATTATCAGCATACAATGGAATATTTTACTGTAAGGATAACTGGGCTGTGAAGTATTTGCCACATGTGGTGGTGATGGTAAATTCTTCCCATCCTGGTTGAATGGGAATTGAAACCATGAGTGGACTCCTCCCAAGGAGCACTCAGCGTGAAATTAATCTCCAGTGAGCCAGGCTAGTTAATTGCTGTGCAGCCTATCAGGAGTGACCTTCTACACCAGTTACAGATAGTCTATCCTGATGTGTGCTACTAAATGGAACAAACATGCATAACATTGCAAACAAATAACTTGTATAATAGAATAGCTTGAGATTTATCCTACATATATTCAAAAACAACATACACAGGAACAAAACTGCATAGATATTATAAACCTTGCTTCCCTGTGGGTTCTACGCCAGCTCAGTCGTAGAATCTCAGAGCGCTTCTTCAAGCTCAGAGAGTAACCAAGGAGCAGGTAGGACATAATTGTGGTGACAGCTGTGGAGCCTTCACACTGATTGACTGGGACATGCTTTCCTCATCAAGTGAAAGTGCAACACCTACCCACTCCCAAAACCAAAATTTCCTCCTCTTGTCATCACCACTGGAGCAGGGAAAACTAGCAGAAAAGTTTGATATTGCTTTTTTTTCTGATGACAAGTTTTGTGCATAGGAACATGGGTGTCATAGATGTCTCTACAGCTTTTAATGCAATCACTGAATACATGCCCACATAACATGAATACTCCTTCCTCCCCAGTTCCTGTATACCATTACTTCAACCCCAAAATATCATTAATACAACCCCAAGAAAACATTAATACACCCTCAAATAACATTAACACACAACTCAGACAACATTGATACACAACCCCAGATAACATTAATACCCCCCCCCCCCAAAAAAAATAAAAAAGACACTTATCAATGACAAAACTGCTCTAGTCTCTGTAACAGCCAGTGTACAAAGCAATGGAGAATGGGTGGAGATCAAAAAATGAGGAGAATGAATGTTTTGTCCATGGAGTGGTAGGAGAAGGAACAGATCTATGATCTGCAGCCACCGGGAAACAGAGCAATAGTGGGGCCGACCCTTTTAGGCCATAGCCATCCCCATAATCCCCATAAAGCACATAACCAACTAGGTAACTCAGGCACTCCACCATTGTTTGCTGGTGGTAGCTGTGGGCAGACCCCAACTCTTAATTTGTCCATCTCTCTTAACCATACACCCACCACCTACTTCTACCCACCACACGAATAGAAGTTCTACAAGTTGTACCACATAGATTTATTGTCATTCTAACATCTCCTCAAGGTTTTCAATCACTTAAGCTTTCCTCTCCTGAGTTTCTGTCTGCTATTCAGCTCACCTCTCCAGATGTTCTGTCTGTGGTTCACCACTCCTCTCCAGAGGTTCTGTTTGCTGCTCTGCCTACTTTTTTATCTCCTACATGACCCACGAGCTGAGACATTAGCCAATCGGAGACAAAGACTTTCCCTGGAGCAGAGGTCAACGGACAAAACTGGAGTCACAGCCACTATGGAGCTCTGATCCATGATAGGTTGACACTTGGATGAGGACTTATAATCAAAGGGAGAAAATAGCGGATAAAACATCTGCCTTATTGTTCTTGGACCCCAGAAACCATCTTGCTTGGCAAGAATTTAAACACTGAGCTATTTGAAAGTAAAAAGGGTTTTTATGGTCTGTGAATATGGTCACAGGGAAGAGGCCCCCTCAAGAAAATGTTTCCATTCTCCAGGTACAAGTTTAATAGCCAAAAGTTCCCTGTCTCAAATGCTGTAATTCTTCCCCACTGTTTGTAATTTATTTGAGAAAATGAAGCTTCCCAAAAGATGCTCTTTGAGACAGAACAGCTCCTACTCAAGCTGCTGAGGACTCTACCTCCAAGAAGAATAGAGAAGTTATATCTGGTTATATCTAGTTGTCTGATGATGTGGCAGATGTGAAAGCTTATTTGAGGCAAAGAAAGATATCAGTGGCCTCATGTAGCCACATTTTGGGGCTAAAAGTCAAATCTGCAATAGACACTACTACCAAGGAATATTCTTTAATGAATTGACACAGTAGTTTGCAGACCTTAACCTTTTACTTTCTTGGATCCATTTGGAGATTGGAGCCAGACACAATATACCCTGAGAAGTGTATTTGGTGTTGTTCAAACAAGCAATTTTCTAATTTAAAATTCAAAGAATGACCGCAAAGTTAATACTTACACTACTTGTCTCCTGTGTGTTTTGACATCATGAGAGAAGATTAAAATGTCATAAAAATATGCCAAACTGGTAAAAGACGTCCCAAAGAACTCAGTAATAAAATTTTGAAAGACAGCTGGAGTTTTGCATAATACGAATGGCAATTCTCAAGTCTAAAGTAGAAAAGATAAAAGCACCTTTGAAGAGATCCATTAACTCCGAAATAAGGGGCAGGGAATACAGATTATTAACCGTACTTCTTAACAAATGAATGCTCGCTCCAAATTCTACTGGATGTAGTTAGACATGATCTTTTTGGGTAAGGATAGTGGATTAACACGATCCAGAGGAAGTGTTTGCTCAGGTAGGAGATCGATTGCACAATCCCACTCCTGATTGGGTGGTAGCTTCTCTGCATATTTAGGAGGTATACAAAGTTCCATGGATGTGAAGAACACAGGTAGATGAGGATGTCATGTTCTCAGTCATATGGCCCCCAAACGAGTGCCAATCTTGTACTGGAGAATATAGCCAACATCACGGAAATCTCAGGATCACCAGATTGAGTATCACAGGAACAACATACAAAAAGATACTCTCTTTATAAAGAACTCCAACTTGCAACGTTAAAGAATCCATGTATTGCCAAATGGTACCCTGCATGACTAGGGGGTAAATGTATCAAGCTGCGATTTTGCAACTCCAGCGATTTTCTCGGGAGAGTTGAAACTCGCCGATGTATGAAGCTGAGTTTTCATACAAAATCGCCAGAGTTCTGCTTCTGTCAAAATCGCTACTTGTAAAATCGCCAGAGGTCAAACTCACCACTGTTTGCCACTGCAGCTATACAAGTCTCCAATGTATAAAGCTGCGAGTTAGCAAACTCAGGAGAGTTTGCTTGTAAACACACCAGATACAACACGCTGCTTGATAGCAGCGTGTTGTATCAACACATCACTGTTACACTGCCCTGGCAGTGAGGTCCCCCCACTATTCATGCTTAACCCTAGTGCTGCCTGACTAGTGCTGGTCCCGTGAAAATCGGGGAAAAATTTTGCGTGGGGTCTCCCCGATTTTCACTTTACCAGCACTAGGCAAATCAGCCAGGGTTGGCGGCACTATAGCAGTGGGACGCTGGGCAGGGGTCCCCCTGCCATAATGACTAACCAACCCTAGGCTGTTCAGCGCTGGGCTGGATTCCCTAGGCAGTGAGGTCCGCCGAAAAAAACGAGCGAGGCCCCCCCCTAGTAAGAACCAGCCCAGTGCTGATAGCACTAGGGCTCTTCCTACTACCCCTGGGCTATGGGTAGTAGGGTAATACGGCGGTAAAGGGTTAAAAAAAAAAACCTGACACCAATTTTGTTTGTGGAACTACAAGTGCCAGCCAGCCAGGTTGCCAAAAACAGTGTGGCCATGCTGATGCTTGTATAACTACAAGCACCAGCATACCCACGGCAGCCAAGGCATGTTGGCACTTGGAGAACCACAAGTGCCAACATGCCCTGACATCCCTGGCTTGCTGGGCCCTGTAGTTCCACAAAGAAAAAAGTTTACAAAACAACAACTCCCTCATACAAACCAGACATATTTATAAAGGGCTCACCGTGTATGTTCCGTAAACCTTACATCAACCTTATAATTCTAAACCTTTGAATGCAAATAAACACACGGAGACTTGTATAAGTTATTAAAAATTGCCAGAAATTTTATTATGATTTTAATTTTAACTAGACCTATGGTGGTGGAGAAAGGGCACTGCGAAACAACTCTCAAGCTGACAAACACTATCACATGTGTACTGGCGCAAACCGCCGTACGTCCACCACCACGGGGAACAAATCCCAACCTAACTTTTGCGCTGAGTTGGCGTCAGAGTGACTGCCCCTTTTTAAAACTCACTCTGCCCTCCCTCACCGAGTCGAACAGGGACCCTCCTCACCGAAGGGCCAAAAAGGGAGTTACTGGTGCCTCAACGGGGGGCAGTGACCTATGACAACTACCAGTGCGCCCACAAATCAGCCGCTGAACGCAGTGCCTTCCTACCGCAACATAACCGGACATACCCTACCAAAGGAGTGGGTGGGTGGGATCTCGTGCTGTGGAATGAACCAGAACAGGAAGTGCAGCCTCCTATATCAATCAAGGTCCCTCCCACTGGATTACACATCGGTCGAGCCAACCCATGTTAACACCTTCAGGTATTTGTACAGCTTACTACAAACCCTGTCGCCCTTTAAGTGCATTCGTCCTATTCAGCCTCTTTTGTCATAAAGGGCTCACCATGTATATTCCGTAAACCTTACATCAAATGCTGTAATTCTTCCCCACTGTTTGTAATTTATTTGAGAAAATGAAGCTTCCCAAAAGATGCTCTTTGAGACAGAACAGCTCCTACTCAAGCTGCTGAGGACTCTACCTCCAAGAAGAATAGAGAAGTTATATCTGGTTATATCTAGTTGTCTGATGATGTGGCAGATGTGAAAGCTTATTTGAGGCAAAGAAAGATATCAGTGGCCTCATGTAGCCACATTTTGGGGCTAGTAGTCAAATCTGCAATAGACACTACTACCAAGGAATATTCTTTAATGAATTGACACAGTAGTTTGCAGACCTTAACCTTTTACTTTCTCGGATCCATTTGGAGATTAGAGCCAGACACAATATACCCTGAGAAGTGTATTTGGTGTTGTTCAAACAAGCAATTTTCTAATTTAAAATTCAAAGAATGACCGCAAAGTTAATACTTACACTACTTGTCTCCTGTGTGTTTTGACATCATGAGAGAAGATTAAAATGTCATAAAAATATGCCAAACTGGTAAAAGACGTCCCAAAGAACTCAGTAATAAAATTTTGAAAGACAGCTGGAGTTTTGCATAATACGAATGGCAATTCTCAAGTCTAAAGTAGAAAAGATAAAAGCACCTTTGAAGAGATCCATTAACTCCGAAATAAGGGGCAGGGAATACAGATTATTAACCGTACTTCTTAACAAATGAATGCTCGCTCCAAATTCTACTGGATGTAGTTAGACATGATCTTTTTGGGTAAGGATAGTGGATTAACACGATCCAGAGGAAGTGTTTGCTCAGGTAGGAGATCGATTGCACAATCCCACTCCTGATTGGGTGGTAGCTTCTCTGCATATTTAGGAGGTATACAAAGTTCCATGGATGTGAAGAACACAGGTAGATGAGGATGTCATGTTCTCAGTCATATGGCCCCCAAACGAGTGCCAATCTTGTACTGGAGAATATAGCCAACATCACGGAAATCTCAGGATCACCAGATTGAGTATCACAGGAACAACATACAAAAAGATACTCTCTTTATAAAGAACTCCAACTTGCAACGTTAAAGAATCCATGTATTGCCAAATGGTACCCTGCATGACTAGGGGGTAAATGTATCAAGCTGCGATTTTGCAACTCCAGCGATTTTCTCGGGACAGTTGAAACTCGCCGATGTATGAAGCTGAGTTTTCATACAAAATCGCCAGAGTTCTGCTTCTGTCAAAATCGCTACTTGTAAAATCGCCAGAGGTCAAACTCACCACTGTTTGCCACTGCAGCTATACAAGTCTCCAATGTATAAAGCTGCGAGTTAGCAAACTCAGGAGAGTTTGCTTGTAAACACACCAGATACAACACGCTGCTTGATAGCAGCGTGTTGTATCAACACATCACTGTTACACTGCCCTGGCAGTGAGGTCCCCCCACTATTCATGCTTAACCCTAGTGCTGCCTGACTAGTGCTGGTCCCGTAAAAATCGGGGAAAAATTTTGTGTGGGGTCTCCCCGATTTTCACTTTACCAGCACTAGGCAAATCAGCCAGGGTTGGCGGCACTATAGCAGTGGGACGCTGGGCAGGGGTCCCCCTGCCATAATGACTAACCAACCATAGGCTGTTCAGCGCTGGGCTGGATTCCCTAGGCAGTGGGGTCCGCCGAAAAAAACGAGCGCCCCCCCACCCCTAGTAAGAACCAGCCCAGTGCTGATAGCACTAGGGCTCTTCCTACTACCCCTGGGCTATGGGTAGTAGGGTAATACGGCGGTAAAGGGTTAAAAAAAAAAACCTGACACCAATTTTGTTTGTGGAACTACAAGTCCCAGCCAGCCAGGTTGCCAAAAACAGTGTGGCCATGCTGTTGCTTGTATAACTACAAGCACCAGCATACCCACGGCAGCCAGGGCATGTTGGCACTTGGAGAACCACAAGTGCCAACATGCCTTGACATCCCTGGCTTGCTGGGCCCTGTAGTTCCACAAAGAAAAAAGTTTACAAAACAACAACTCCCTCATACAAACCACACATATTTATAAAGGGCTCACCGTGTATGTTCCGTAAACCTTACATCAACCTTATAATTCTAAACCTTTGAATGCAAATAAACACACAGAGACTTGTATAAGTTATTAAAAATTGCCAGAAATTTTATTATGATTTTAATTTTAACTAGACCTATGGTGGCGGAGAAAGGGCACTGCGAAACAACTCTCAAGCTGACAAACACTATCACGTGTGGACTGGCGCAAACCGCCGTACGTCCACCACCACGGGGAACAAATCCCAACATAACTTTTGCGCTGAGTTGGCGTCAGGGTGACTGCCCCTTTTTAAAACTCACTCTGCCCTCCCTCACCGAGTCGAACAGGGACCCTCCTCACCGAAGGGCCAAAAAGGGAGTTACTGGTGCCTCAACGGGGGCAGTGACCGATGACAACTACCAGTGCGCCCACAAATCAGCCGCTGAACGCAGTGCCTTCCTACCGCAACATAACCGGACATACCCTACCAAAGGAGTGGGTGGGTGGGATCTCGTGCTGTGGAATGAACCAGAACAGGAAGTGCAGCCTCCTATATCAATCAAGGTCCCTCCCACTGGATTACACATCGGTCGAGCCAACCCATGTTAACACCTTCAGGTATTTGTACAGCTTACTACAAACCCTGTCGCCCTTTAAGTGCATTCGTCCTATTCAGCCTCTTTTGTCATAAAGGGCTCACCATGTATATTCCGTAAACCTTACATCAAATGCTGTAATTCTTCCCCACTGTTTGTAATTTATTTGAGAAAATGAAGCTTCCCAAAAGATGCTCTTTGAGACAGAACAGCTCCTACTCAAGCTGCTGAGGACTCTACCTCCAAGAAGAATAGAGAAGTTATATCTGGTTATATCTAGTTGTCTGATGATGTGGCAGATGTGAAAGCTTATTTGAGGCAAAGAAAGATATCAGTGGCCTCATGTAGCCACATTTTGGGGCTAGTAGTCAAATCTGCAATAGACACTACTACCAAGGAATATTCTTTAATGAATTGACACAGTAGTTTGCAGACCTTAACCTTTTACTTTCTCGGATCCATTTGGAGATTGGAGCCAGACACAATATACCCTGAGAAGTGTATTTGGTGTTGTTCAAACAAGCAATTTTCTAATTTAAAATTCAAAGAATGACCGCAAAGTTAATACTTACACTACTTGTCTCCTGTGTGTTTTGACATCATGAGAGAAGATTAAAATGTCATAAAAATATGCCACACTGGTAAAAGACGTCCCAAAGAACTCAGTAACAAAATTTTGAAAGACAGCTGGAGTTTTGCATAATATGAATGGCAATTCTCAAGTCTAAAGTAGAAAAGATAAAAGCACCTTTGAAGAGATCCATTAACTCCGAAATAAGGGGCAGGGAATACAGATTATTAACTGTGCTTCTTAACAAATGAATGCTCGCTCCAAATTCTACTGGATGTAGTTAGACATGATCTTTTTGGGTAAGGATAGTGGATTAACACGATCCAGAGGAAGTGTTTGCCCAGGTAGGAGATCGATTGCACAATCCCACTCCTGATTGGGTGGTAGCTTCTCTGCATATTTAGGAGGTATACAAAGTTCCATGGATGTGAAGAACACAGGTAGATGAGGATGTCATGTTCTCAGTCATATGGCCCCCAAACGAGTGCCAATCTTGTACTGGAGAATATAGCCAACATCACGGAAATCTCAGGATCACCAGATTGAGTATCACAGGAACAACATACAAAAAGATACTCTCTTTATAAAGAACTCCAACTTGCAACGTTAAAGAATCCATGTATTGCCAAATGGTACCCTGCATGACTAGGGGGTAAATGTATCAAGCTGCGATTTTGCAACTCCAGCGATTTTCTCGGGAGAGTTGAAACTCGCCGATGTATGAAGCTGAGTTTTCATACAAAATCGCCAGAGTTCTGCTTCTGTCAAAATCGCTACTTGTAAAATCGCCAGAGGTCAAACTCACCACTGTTTGCCACTGCAGCTATACAAGTCTCCAATGTATAAAGCTGCGAGTTAGCAAACTCAGGAGAGTTTGCTTGTAAACACACCAGATACAACACGCTGCTTGATAGCAGCGTGTTGTATCAACACATCACTGTTACACTGCCCTGGCAGTGAGGTCCCCACACTATTCATGCTTAACCCTAGTGCTGCCTGACTAGTGCTGGTCCCGTGAAAATCGGGGAAAAATTTTGCGTGGGGTCTCCCCGATTTTCACTTTACCAGCACTAGGCAAATCAGCCAGGGTTGGCGGCACTATAGCAGTGGGACGCTGGGCAGGGGTCCCCCTGCCATAATGACTAACCAACCCTAGGCTGTTCAGCGCTGGGCTGGATTCCCTAGGCAGTGGGGTCCGCCGAAAAAAACGAGCGGGCCCCCCCCCTAGTAAGAACCAGCCCAGTGCTGATAGCACTAGGGCTCTTCCTACTACCCCTGGGCTATGGGTAGTAGGGTAATACGGCGGTAAAGGGTTAAAAAAAAAAACCTGACACCAATTTTGTTTGTGGAACTACAAGTGCCAGCCAGCCAGGTTGCCAAAAACAGTGTGGCCATGCTGATGCTTGTATAACTACAAGCACCAGCATACCCACGGCAGCCAAGGCATGTTGGCACTTGGAGAACCACAAGTGCCAACATGCCCTGACATCCCTGGCTTGCTGGGCCCTGTAGTTCCACAAAGAAAAAAGTTTACAAAACAACAACTCCCTCATACAAACCAGACATATTTATAAAGGGCTCACCGTGTATGTTCCGTAAACCTTACATCAACCTTATAATTCTAAATCTTTGCATGCAAATAAACACACGGAGACTTGTATAAGTTATTAAAAATTGCCAGAAATTTTATTATGATTTTAATTTTAACTAGACCTATGGTGGCGGAGAAAGGGCACTGCGAAACAACTCTCAAGCTGACAAACACTATCCTGTGTGTACTGGCGCAAACCGCCGTACGTCCACCACCACGGGGAACAAATCCCAACATAACTTTTGCGCTGAGTTGGCGTCAGAGTGACTGCCCCTTTTTAAAACTCACTCTGCCCTCCCTCACCGAGTCGAACAGGGACCCTCCTCACCGAAGGGCCAAAAGGGGAGTTACTGGTGCCTCAACGGGGGGCAGTGACCTACGACAACTACCAGTGCGCCCACAAATCAGCCGCTGAACGCAGTGCCTTCCTACCCCGCTGCGCCCCACAGCTGCCGCAGCCCACCACCACTAATCTAAACACGCCGAAACTCCACCGCAAATGCTATCTATAAACAACACCATACCTTCCTCCGTTAGATGTACGCCATCACTTCTAAAAAATTGAGGTGACTCTACCCCTAATCCCAGGTGATTGATAACTAAACCTCCCATGGACCGCACTACTTTCCTAATGGCGCTATTCAGTTTCCTGACCATAACTGTCATCTTTTTTAAGGGGATAGTTGTTCTCCAAGCCAGCCGGGGGATTAATGCCGACCAACCCATGATGATATGTCGCCATGCCTCGGGAATTTTCCTAAGGTCTTCCCGAATCGAAATAATGAGCTCCAGAGACTTTCCTTTCCCCAGGTCATTGCCTCCCGCGTGCACTACTAAAATATTTGGCGGGCCATGCTGTTTAATTAGCCTCGCCAACCATGGAACCAAATCAGGCCAACCTAATCCCCTTCTACCCAACCATCTTATTACGGTGCCTTCGTGATTCGGTATAACGTTAGACCTGGGGTGGCCAGCGGCTCAGAACACAAAGGAATGACCCATTATCCACACCATCTTAGTTGTAACCCATCACCTGGAAGCAGAAAAACATTGTTACAAACATGCCACCATAATTTGGAAGACAGGCCAGGCATAGCATAAAAGCATGAGAAGGATAGTATAGAGGAAAACCGTACAACAGAGGGGGATCAGGGAAGAGGAACACAAATGGGGAGCAGGCCACTCAGACGAAGGTAAACAACACCCGGAAAAACCCCGGCAGCACACCACTAATCAGGACTTACGCCCAGGGAAACCCGGGTGAAAATCCCTTCGCGCCCCCGCTTCAAAGCGACGAGCGGAAAAGCCCAGGGTAGCCCACCAAATGGAGGGAGAAGGTAGGGTAGGGGAGGGCAGTGTGGGTGGTTTAGGGTAATAATAAGAGAGTGAAATTGTAGAAAAAGAAAAACTGCAAGGCAACCTTTTGATTAGTGGAACAAAACATTCAAACATCAACATTGTCAATCCTGACATCAGATTTATAAGCCGTGGATTTCCAGCGGCCCAGAGCTTTTATTGTCTCAGTGGAGGATCCCGCCAAAGCAGCAGATGTGGCCGCCCCGATCCTGAACGAATGCGTTCCATACATAGAACTGTCTAGATTTAATGACTGTAGGGACTTCTGCATAATGGCCGAAAATTGATATTTCGTCATGGGCATGCCGTTATGGTGACATAAAAACAAACGAGCCTGAGGTCTCATATTCATAAACCGTGACACTAAATTAACCGGGCAGATGTTACTATTATTAAAAACACCGAAAAAGGCCATAGAGAACGCAGTGCTAAATAAGGTCTTCTCATATTCATCAACTGCGATCCCTCCCAGGGTCCCTATCAACTGGTCCAGAATATTGTTGGTGATAGGCAAGCGCGCATCCGCCTGCGAGGGTCTAGCCCTAGCCCACCCTTTTAGGGCCTTACTGATCATGAACCCCTTTGTGACATCCGTGTAACCTTGCAGCCTGGCCATGAAAGATATCCCTGCCAAAGTAGACGCCATAGAGGCTCTAGATTCCCCTTTGGAATAGCTCTCCCACATAAATGCTAACATAGCATCACGCTGACCTGCCTCAGATTGATCTTTTTGCCCGCTGAATAGTGACCACCGTCTCCATGATGCCTGATACGTCCTCAGGGTGGAAGGGGCTACCGCCTGTTCTACAAGCCCCCTTATGCCGGCTTGATGATCTGCCAAACACAAGAGGGACACGGAATACCAACATTGTCCGCCTGGGAAGCCATACTACGAAACTTGCTCCATTGTCCTCGGGACAAAGCATCGGCCAAACTATTTTGCACCCCTGGCACATGTCTAGCCCTGAAAGAAATATCGTACTGCAGGCAGCGCAACACTAGGTGGCGCAGCAGAGATATTGCATGATGAGAGGATGCGCTTTGTTTATTGATCGACTGGACCACCCCCAAATTGTCGCACCAGAAAACGATGTGCTTCCCCCGCAACGTGGACACCCACAGTTCATTTGCCACAACAATAGGAAATAGTTCCAGGACCAACAAATTTTTGGTAATTCCTACCCTATGCCACTCCTCCGGCCAGCTTTCCGCACACCAATGCCCGTCCAGGTAAGCACCGAAGCCGCATGCTCTGGAAGCATCCGTAAACAGGTCGATATTAACGTTTGTTACGGGTGGTGAAGGCCATATTCGTGTCCCGTTGAAATCACTAAGGAAGGTGAGCCAAATCTGCAAATCTTCCTTGATGGCCCTAGAGAGACGCACAGCCGCATGCGGCCTACTCCTCCCTGCAGTGGCTCTCTGTAGCTTTCTACAGAAAACTCTACCCATGGGAATCACACGGCAGGCAAAGTTGAACCTCCCTAACAGGGACTGAACCTGTCTGAGCGGGCTGGCGCTGGATTCCAACGCTTCTGCAATAGCCTTGCACATCTTGGACACTTTATCAGTTGGGAGCCTGCAAATCCCGGCCACCGTGTCGATCTCAATTCCAAGGAAAGAGAGACACGTGGCTGGACCCTCCGTTTTATCCGCAGCAATGGGAACGCCTAGCACCCTAAAGAGAGCCTCAGTGGAAAACAGCGTATCCCGACAACAAGTGGAATCAGGAGGCCCGATAACTAGGAAGTCATCAAGATAGTGTGCGATCCACCGACACCCCGTTCCCGCCTGAATGCACCAATGCAAGAAGCCACTGAACTTCTCAAATAGCGCACAGGATATCGAACATCCCATAGGCAGACAGCGATCGATATAGTATCCACCACGATGCCGAAAACCCATGAATCGATACGACTCCGGGTGAAGGGGCAGTAACCGAAAAGCCGACTCAATGTCGATCTTAGCTAACAGGGCTCCCCTCCCACATTCCTGCACCAGTACCATGGCGGATTCAAACGCTTGATAATTTACGGAACTAAGGGTGGCGTCTATAGCGTCGTTCACTGACAGACCAGCCAGGTACGACAAGTGCTGTATCAACCTGAATTTACCCGCTGCCTTTTTGGGTACTACCCCTACGGGGTACAGAATAAGATTTTGAATGGGAGGAAGCGGAAAAGGGCCCACCATGCGACCCAGACCAACCTCCTTCGCGATTTTAGCGTCTAGGACTTCCGGGAAAGCGAGCGCCGATTTCAAATTGATCGGCGTCGCCGTAGAAATGCTGCCCTGCACTGGTAATATAAAACCTATGTGAAAACCGTCATGTATGAGAGCAGCGGTGTCTCTATCTGGGAACCAAGCGAGCCATTTGTCCAGCTGAGCCAAATTAATTGGCGATGGACCCTTGACTCGGCACAGCTGGGTTTGCACCTCTTCCGCTACCCCCACTCCGTCGGGCCTTTGCACATTCGGTGGCTGGATGCTGACCTCCGCAAGCCATGCAATTGTGTTTAAATCGGCATGATGTGCCTCGCTGGCAGGCGCCTGCATTGAAATCAAAACATCGACCTTTTGTGGGGAGGGTTGCTTGTACCCTCTCCGGCCCTTGAAACCTCCTGCCCATGTAACCCTCGGCCCCTTGACTGCTCGGTCTCATGAGCTCCAGCCAGGTGTCTATGTCTTTTGACCCCAGCGGGAGTGTCACTCACCAGACTGTGAGTGCTTCTTCCCGTGTGTTTAGGAACCGTGGTCGTCCACCATCCTGAGGGTCTGCGCATGCGCAGCCCTTTCAAAACTTTCAGTACCTGTTCCTTTAACTTAATTGGCTGATCAGGCAACACTCCCTATTTAAAGCACCTGCTGTCCATACCTTGTTGCCTGATCTTGGAGTCTCATTCCCCATGAGCCTCTGAAGGTGTTCCTGTGTTTCCTCGTGTATTCAGCGCTGCTGATTCCTGTGGTTTCCAGACCACTTCTACTCCTGTGGTTTCCAGACCACTTCAACTCTCCTGTGTTTCATCGTGACTGTTAGCTGATTCCTATCCGCTGCCTCCGTGCACTACAGTCTTCAGACCACTTCAACTCTGCTGTGTTTCATCGTGACTGTTAGCTGATTCCTATCCGCTGCCTCCGTGCACTACAGTCTTCAGACCACTTCAACTCTCCTGTGTTTCATCGTGACTGTTAGCTGATTCCTATCCGCTGCCTCCGTGCACTACAGTCTTCAGACCACTTCAACTCTGCTGTGTTTCATCGTGACTGTTAGCTGATTCCTATCCGCTGCCTCCGTGCACTACAGTCTTCAGACCACTTCAACTCTGCTGTGTTTCATCGTGACTGTTAGCTGATTCCTATCCGCTGCCTCCGTGCACTACAGTCTTCAGACCACTTCAACTCTCCTGTGTTTCATCGTGACTGTTGCTGATTCCTATCCGCTGTCTCCGTGCACTACAGTCCTCAGACCACTTCAACTCTCCTGTGTTTCATCGTGACTGTTTGGCTGATTCCTATCTGCTGCCTCCGTGCGCTACAGTCTTCAGCTCATCTCAACTCTCCCGTGTTTCCTCGAGACTGCTACAACTGATTCCTATCCGCTGCTCTCCGTGCTCAACAGTTCCAGCTCAGCTCTACTCTCCCGTGTTTCATCGTGGCTGCACCTGCTGGTTGCTATCCGCTACCTCCGTGTACCTGCAGAGTCCTGCTGGCTGCTACTCCTCAGTTCTACTCGTGTCTGCAGCAGCTGATCCGCTCTCCGTGCTTCTCAGTGTTCCTGCTGGTCTCTACTCGCCAGTCTGCATCGGATCTGCGCCTCACTGCTTTCATCTCGTCTAGACCATCGCTACTCTTCAGGGTCCTCCAGGAGTCCAGTTCTACATACTACTGCTTCCTGAGTATTTGTTCCCCTGCTGGTCTACCTACCTGTGCTCTGCACCTACTTGATTACCGCTTCACCCTCCAGGGACTTCGCATCCTGCTGGCCTCCAGCCGTTCAGGTATCTCTGCACTCCTGTCTGACAGCCTGCTCCTGAACCACGGTATGCATACTTCTCATTGACTGTACTGGTGTATTGCATATCTTGCTGGACTGAGTTGTTCTCCTCTGGAGCTTACTATCCGCTGAGACTTTTGCCATCATTGACTGTGTTATCTTTTGCCCGGATAGTTTCTATGACTTTGTATTATTGCAGTGCTGTTCAGTCATTTCTATATTGTGCATGTCATTGTGGATCAAGTTCAACGTGCCCGTGTATCCTCTGTATTGCAGTCTCTCCCCGTGCTCCTCCTCACATATATATTCAGTGGTACAACTTGCTAGAGGCAGACCACTGATTCCTGTTTCCAGTGTCACCTGTTCCAGTGTCCTCTCACATAGCAGTGGTACAACTTGCTAACGCAGACCACTGACTTCCCGAATACCTTCACCTGGATCCCATTCCTTCACCCAGACAGCGGTACAACTTGCTAAACGCAGACCGCTGACTCTCATCACCTCCTCGTTTCTGTTGGACATTCCTCCTCACTATAGCAGTGGTACAACTTGCTACCGCAGACCACTGACTACCCTCACGTGTCCTTTGTCCATTCAGTTCCTCGTGTATTACTACATATATTTTACCAGTGCTGCTAGTCATAGACTTTCCCGAGCATCTCTATCATCTGCTGTCTCCTGTTCCGTGATCACCCCACTACCAGAGTACCATATTACCACCTATACTGCTCTGGTAAGCTTATCACCTGGTGATCCCTGGGTAAAGACTCCTAGTGCCCGTGACAGTAAGATCAGGCCATGACAGACCCAGATTCGAAACCTACAGCTAAAGAGATGCTGCGGCATTTGGTTACCCGTATTGAGCAACAGGAAGTTCGCCAACGGCATTTACTGCAGTGTTACCAGGCGTTAGCCTCCCAAAGAACGTCTGTGCAAGATGCCACAGCTACAGTTGATGCTTCTGTGCCTTCCTCCGTTTCCCCAGTGCCATCCCAGGTGTCTACGGCTTCCACGCTTCACCTGCCTACTCCTTCAAAGTATGATGGAGACCCCAAAACATGTAGAGGTTTTCTTACTCAATGCTCTGTTCATTTTGAGCTTCAACCTCAAAATTTTTCTACCCATCGTTCCAGAGTGGCCTATCTTATTTCATTGTTTTCTGGACAAGCTCTCGCATGGGCTTCCCCTCTGTGGGAAAGGAATGACCCATTATTACAGGATAGTGCCAAATTTATTTCCACGTTCCGAAGTGTATTCGATGAACCAGGTCGTGTCATCTCCGCTGCTTCCAGCATCCTCCGTCTACGTCAGGGTTCTCGTACAGTAAGCCAGTACGTCATTCAATTTAGGATTCTAGCCTCTGAACTTCAGTGGAACACTGAAGCGTTAATTGCCGCCTTCTGGCAGGGGCTTTCCGATAAAATTAAAAACGCACTGACCTCACAAGAAGTACCCTCCTCTTTGGATGATTTGATTTTCCTTTGCCTTCGTGTGGACATGAGGTTTCGTGAAAATGATTCTGAAAAAGTAACTTCTTTCAAAGTGCCTCTTCGCTCGGTACCTCAATTTCACCCAGCTTCATCTCCGGTGATACCCATGGAGATAGGTCGCTCCAAATTAACTTTAGAGGAGAGGGACCGAAGAGTAAAAAATAGACTTTGTATCTATTGTGCTGATTCCACGCATATGCTCAATTCATGTCCCAGGAAATGCCGGGCTCTAACCAATACTGGGGAGATAAGGTTAGGGTTCCTGGAGTCCGCTCCTTGTTCTACGTAATTAAAAGTCTGCGCTTTTGATGTTTCCGTTTCTTTGCTACCAAATCCTTTAAGTCCCAAGCACTTATTGACTCTGGAGCTGCGGGAAACTTTATTTCTGAATCCCTCGTGAATCAATGGTCCCTACCAGTGATTACTTTAAAGACACCGATTACTGTGACTGCTATAGATGGATCACGTCTCATCAATGGTCTCATCACCCAGAGTACGTCTCCAGTAACGCTTCAGATTGGTGTGCTACACCATGAAGAGATTTCGTTTTTAATTCTTCCTGTAACTACAAGTCCAATTGTATTAGGCCTTCCATGGCTTCAACGTCACTCTCCCCAGATTGATTGGCACTCTTCTCAAGTTACGTCTTGGGGAGCTGAATGTCATCATCATTGTCTCTCTCAAGTGGTTCCATTCAAAAGACAGCAGTCGTCTATTCCACCAGGTCCTCCTCCACAGGATCCTTCATCTATGGATCTGTGCGATAAGGTTCAGTCTGAACGCCTTCCTCCTCATCGGGCGTTCGTGACGTCCTCGGACGTTGAAGATGGATCTCAGGAGTCATCTTCAAAAAGTCAAGTGCTGGTGGTTTACGGTCACCATCCGTCTTTTCCGGAATTTCCTGCCCTCCCTCCCACCCAAGTTCCTGCTGTAGAGACTGTTTGTCAGACCTTCAAAAATATTTGGTCTCAGGTCAAAACCTGTTTAAAGAAGACATCTGCCAAATATAAGTCGTTCGCAGATAAGAAGAGGCGGGCTATTCCACCACTGAAAATTGGAGATCGTGTCTGGTTATCTACCAAAAATATTCGTTTGAAGGTCCCATCTATGAAATTTGCTCCCCGTTTTATTGGTCCATATAGGATCATTCAAGTGATAAATCCAGTTTGTTTTAAACTTCTACTTCCTAAGAACCTTCGTATTTCCAATGCCTTCCATCTGTCCTTGCTCAAACCTCTCATCATCAACCGTTTCTCGGCTCCTCCTTCAGCACCTCAGCCAGTTCAAGTTCATCAGGAGGAAGATTTCGAGATTACTCATGTATTGGACGCAAAAATTTTGCGAGGAGTTCTCCGTTTCCTCGTTCATTGGAAGGGCTTTGGTCCTGAGGAGCGTTCATGGATCAAAGCTGAAGATCTCAACGCCCCAGCTCTTCTTAAGAAGTTTTATTCCAAAAATCCGGACAAGCCTGGTTCCAGGCGTTCTGTGCCCACCTTTAAAAGGGGGGGTACTGTCACTCACCAGACTGTGAGTGCTTCTTCCCGTGTGTTTAGGAACCGTGGTCGTCCACCATCCTGAGGGTCTGCGCATGCGCAGCCCTTTCAAAACTTTCAGTACCTGTTCCTTTAACTTAATTGGCTGATCAGGCAACACTCCCTATTTAAAGCACCTGTGGTCAATACCTCGTTGCCTGATCTTGGAGTCTCATTCTTCATGAGCCTCTGAAGGTGTTCCTGTGTTTCCTCGTGTATTCAGCGCTGCTGATTCCTGTGGTTTCCAGACCACTTCTACTCCTGTGGTTTCCAGACCACTTCAACTCTCCTGTGTTTCATCGTGACTGTTAGCTGATTCCTATCCGCTGCCTCCGTGCACTACAATCTTCAGACCACTTCAACTCTGCTGTGTTTCATCGTGACTGTTAGCGGATTCCTATCCGCTGCCTCCGTGCACTACAGTCTTCAGACCACTTCAACTCTCCTGTGTTTCATCGTGACTGTTAGCTGATTCCTATCCGCTGCCTCCGTGCACTACAGTCTTCAGACCACTTCAACTCTGCTGTGTTTCATCGTGACTGTTAGCTGATTCCTATCCGCTGCCTCCGTGCACTACAGTCTTCAGACCACTTCAACTCTGCTGTGTTTCATCGTGACTGTTAGCTGATTCCTATCCGCTGCCTCCGTGCACTACAGTCCTCAGACCACTTCAACTCTCCTGTGTTTCATCGTGACTGTTTGGCTGATTCCTATCTGCTGCCTCCGTGCGCTACAGTCTTCAGCTCATCTCAACTCTCCAGTGTTTCCTCGAGACTGCTACAACTGATTCCTATCCGCTGCTCTCCGTGCTCAACAGTTCCAGCTCAGCTCTACTCTCCCGTGTTTCATCGTGGCTGCACCTGCTGGTTGCTATCCGCTACCTCCGTGTACCTGCAGAGTCCTGCTGGCTGCTACTCCTCAGTTCTACTCGTGTCTGCAACAGCTGATCCGCTCTCCGTGCTTCTCAGTGTTCCTGCTGGTCTCTACTCGCCAGTCTGCATCGGATCTGCGCCTCACTGCTTTCATCTCGTCTAGACCATCGCTACTCTTCAGGGTCCTCCAGGAGTCCAGTTCTACATACTACTGCTTCCTGAGTATTTGTTCCCCTGCTGGTCTACCTACCTGTGCGCTGCACCTACTTGATTACCGCTTCACCCTCCAGGGACTTCGCATCCTGCCGGCCTCCAGCCGTTCAGGTATCTCTGCACTCCTGTCTGACAGCCTGCTCCTGAACCACGGTATGCATACTTCTCATTGACTGTGCTGGTGTATTGCATATCTTGCTGGACTGAGTTGTTCTCCTCTGGAGCTTACTATCCGCTGAGACTTTTGCCATCATTGACTGTGTTATCTTTTGCCCGGATAGTTTCTATGACTTTGTATTATTGCAGTGCTGTTCAGTCATTTCTATATTGTGCATGTCATTGTGGATCAAGTTCAAGGTGCCCGTGTATCCTCTGTATTGCTCTCTCTCCCCGTGCTCCTCCTCACATATATATTCAGTGGTACAACTTGCTAGAGGCAGACCACTGATTCCTGTTTCCAGTGTCACCTGTTCCAGTGTCCTCTCACATAGCAGTGGTACAACTTGCTAACGCAGACCACTGACTTCCCGGATACCTTCACCTGGATCCCATTCCTTCACCCAGACAGCGGTACAACTTGCTAAACGCAGACCGCTGACTCTCATCACCTCCTCGTTTCTGTTGGACATTCCTCCTCACTATAGCAGTGGTACAACTTGCTACCGCAGACCACTGACTACCCTCACGTGTCCTTTGTCCATTCAGTTCCTTGTGTATTACTACATATATTTTACCAGTGCTGCTAGTCATAGACTTTCCCGAGCATCTCTATCATCTGCTGTCTCCTGTTCCGTGATCACCCCGCTACCAGAGTACCATATTACCACCTATACTGCTCTGGTAAGCTTATCACCTGGTGATCCCTGGGTAAAGACTCCTAGTGCCCGTGACAGGGAGCTTCTCGCGACCGCTCATCCGCTTGCGGAAGAGCTAGTCATATGCTCTCCAGATTGAGGGGCCATCTTTTAACGCCATCCCGCTAATAAGATGCATATATCTCCACACCTCATCCTGCTCGCCGGGCCTAGTTTCCAGATAAATAGTAGCAAAAATAGAGAAGGAATTCGACCATCTAGTAAACGATCTGAACCTATCCTCCCCCATTTCGGACCTTTCACAAGCCGTGGCAAGAGCCTTCTTTCCCTCCCCTGTCAGGGCGAACATGTCCACGTACTTTCCGCGTCTAATCCTATCCCGTACACTCGGCCTAATACCGTGGGTTATCTCTAGGGTTTCACCCTGCCCTAAGTCACTCCTAGCCTTCGTCCGGTCTTCGCCCCCCCCCCCCCCCACTGCGGTGCCTGCTTGCTGCGTTTACCTAGCAATTTAGTTTCCAATAGCTTGATGAGTTTTCTGGGCCTATCGCTCGAATCTGAGGAACCACTGCTCGTGGAAAGAACCGGTGACCCTAACAACTGTACATCGTGTGTGGTACCAGAAACGGACTCACCATGAGGAGCAGGATTCCCGGCCGCGACTGGTGCCTCCACAACATTGGCTGACCCCGGCTGGGCATCTGTTGATCCCGGGATTGGTTCCACATGAATCCCTGACGACCTCTGGTCTCGAGACTCGGACCCGGAACGACCTCCACCGACAGCCCTCATCTCCTGGTTCGCGACCGCAGGCTCTGAAACACAAAGTGGAGCAGTAAGCTGAGATCTGGGCACGTAGTCCAGTCGTGGGTGGTGTGATGGGGCACTGGATAAACACCCCCAAGCCGGATCCCCTTTCCTCCACCAGCGGGCCGCTACCTACCCCCACTCTACCCTCCCCAGCACTGCCCCTGGATGGGGAAACATATGCAGCCTGGGATGATGCAGGCATGGCTCCAGCTGTATGTGACACAGGGGCACCCGCAGGCATATCCCCCCCACCGCTGCCGCTGGCTGAGGAGACCACAGCAGAGCGGGCTGGCGGCCTGGGTCTGCGCATGCGTGACCCAGATGCTGCCGCTGGCCGGGTCGAGCGACCCCGCCGCCCGCTATCCAGCACTGTTGTACCAGAGGACCCTGGTGAGGAAGCATGAGCCAGAATACTGGACTCACGCCGTGGAGGAGGAGGGGGACCCGCGGCCGCTACCAGGAGAGAAGAGGGTGGGGTGGAGCCTACAAAATGGCGCTCAGTGCTCCGGGGAGAGGGGGACCTGTAACGGACAGGGCGGGAGGTGGGGCGGCATGGACGGGGCATGATGGCAACGCTGGTGGGGGAGAAAGCTAAAATGAACGGGAGAAAACGGAAAATAAACAAGAAATGAAAGGAAAGGGGGGGGAAGGGGGAAAAAACAGAGGAAAAAAGAAACAGGTGAAGGAGAGAGAGAGAAACAAGGAAAGGCAGGAGGAAATGATTGAAACACAGAGGACAGGAGAAAAGGCTGACAAGAAAAAGGAGAAGGAAAAAGCAGAAGATATGAAAATAAACAGGTACTTATCCGCTCTCTCTCTGATGTCTTCCTTCCCAGGCAATCTCGTGCTGTGAAATGAACCAGAACAGGAAGTGCAGCCTCCTATATCAATCAAGGTCCCTCCCACTGGATTACACATTGGTCGGGCCAACCCATGTTAACACCTTCAGGTATTTGTACAGCTTACTAAAAACCCTGTCGCCCTTTAAGTGCATTCGTCCTATTCAGCCTCATTTGTCATTAAAAATAAAAACCCCACAATAGTTCCACAAAGAAAAAAGTTTACAAAACAACAACTCCCTCATACAAACCACACATATTTATTAAAAATAAAAACCCTACAATAAAGACACTAACCTCCCTCTTTTTTACCACATCTATTTATTAAAAATAATAAAACCCAAATACTTACCAATGATGTCTTCTTTCTTCTTACCACCGTCCTGGCTTGCCCCAGTCCTTTAATATTTATACTTCCATCTTGCCGGCTTGCCCCAGTCCCAGCCATTTTATACCTCCATAAACGATTCTTGCCAAACTGGAACACTTCGCCCACAAGGGGCCCATATTTGTAATATCCCAAATCTTTAGTCTTGATTGAAGGAAAAAAAAAAAAAGCCAGGAGCCGCCGCAAACACCTCCTACCTAGTAGGAGGTCCGTTCCGCAATGCTCTTACGCTGTTTGCGTAAGAGCAAAGTACAGTATTATGGGATTTTCCCACGCTAGTGGGCAAATCACATATTACTGTATTTAGCGATTACGCAGTTAACGTAGCGCATTGCGCATGCGCTACGCTACTTGCGTAAGCTGTATTTACTGTATTACTGTATTGCGCATGCGCTACGTTAATTGCGTAAGCACTAAATACAGTAATATGTGATTTGCCCACTAGCGTGGGAAAATCCCATAATACTGTACTTTGCTCTTACGCAAACAGCGTAGGAGCATTGCGGAACGGACCTCCTACTAGGTAGGAGGTGTTTGCGGCGGCTCCTGGCTTTTTTTTTTTTTCCTTCAATCAAGACTAAAGATTCGGGATATTACAAATATGGGCCCCTTGTGGGCGAAGTGTTCCAGTTTGGCAAGAATCGTTTATGGAGGTATAAAATGGCTGGGACTGGGGCAAGCCGGCAAGATGGAAGTATAAATATTAAAGGACTGGGGCAAGCCAGGACGGTGGTAAGAAGAAAGAAGACATCATTGGTAAGTATTTGGGTTTTATTATTTTTAATAAATAGATGTGGTAAAAAAGAGGGAGGTTAGTGTCTTTATTGTGGGGTTTTTATTTTTAATAAATATGTGTGGTTTGTATGAGGGAGTTGTTGTTTTGTAAACTTTTTTCTTTGTGGAACTACAGGGCCCAGCAAGCCAGGGATGTCAGGGCATGTTGGCACTTGTGGTTCTCCAAGTGCCAACATGCCCTGGCTGCCGTGGGTATGCTGGTGCTTGTAGTTATACAAGCAACAGCATGGCCACACTGTTTTTGGCAATCTGGCTGGCTGGGACTTGTAGTTCCAAAAACAAAATTGGTGTCAGGTTTTTTTTTTTAACCGTTTACCGCTGTATTACCCTACTACCCACAGCCCAGGGGTAGTAGGAAGAGCCCTAGTGCTATCAGCACTGGGCTGGTTCTTCGGCGGACCCCACTCTCTCGGGAATCCAGCCCAGCGCTGAACAGCCTAGGGTTGGTTAGTCATTATGGCAGAGGGACCCCTGCCGCGCGTCCCACTGCTATAGTGCCGCCAACCCTGGCTGGTTTGCCTAGTGCTGGTAAAGTGAAAATCGGGGGGACCCCACGCAAAATTTTTCCCCGATTTTCACGGGACCAGCACTAGTCAGGCAGCACTAGGGTTAAGCATAAATAGCAGGGGGACCCCACACTTTTTTTTTTTTTTTAACTTTTATCTAATCTTTTACTTTTTAGCAGGGCCATTGTAACAGTGATGTGTTGACAACTCACTGTTACAACACAGGCGAGTTTGCCAAACACAGGAGAGTTAGCTAAACTCGGGAGTGTTTACATCGCTCAAAATCGTCAGAGATGACCAGCGATTTTGAACATGAGTGTCAAAATCGCAGCTTGATACATTCCCATTTTTTTTAAAAAAAACCTCGCGGGTAAACGCGATTTGCCGCGATTTAAACACGCTGGCAAACTCGCACTTTGAAAACATTTACCCCTAGATGTAGTCTTCTGAACAGTGAAGATGTATTCTCTCATGAGAGATTTTTTCCAGTGTCCTTTTTCACTGTTCAGAAGACTACATCTAGTGGGTGAGATTGCTCCTTTATACAATACTCCAGTTTGTTCAGCAGTGGATAATAGTTTTTTATTTACAACATATGTGTTTTATTAGGTTTTTAAATTGTTATTTTTTTAAGTGTACTGGCCAGGCACTTTATACAATCTTTACAGAGACATATCATATTGAACATTTAGAAATTTATGATATGTCATGTTTTGATGACGTTGTTTTGTAACATATACAAATTGATTTTAATGTTTTAATAAATATATGATACTAACAAGATCTGCCACCCTATCAACTTTTAATTTTTTCCTCTCCCTCTTGGCGCACCCTACCATTTTGTTGTTTCTATATATAAAAGAAAGAAGTCCAAAAAGGCAGACAATGTTATTGTCACAGTTGGCTTATAGGAAATTGATCCCTATGCTCTGCTGGACAGTGCTTAGCCCACCCACAGGCGCGGAGTCTAACAGGCCGGTGGTTTTTGCCAGGAACCCCCGCAAGGAGGTATGGACTTTGCGGCACCAAAAGTGCAGATCATGGTGCTATGAGTGGGTGTACAGCAGAACGGTGTGGAGGAGCCAGGTGACACGTGCAGCCTCAGATGAGGCACAAGGAGAGTAGATGTCCTGTGAAGCAACCAGGAGAAACAGAGGCTGTCACCAGGGTGATAGGTAGAGGAACTGAAACAGCTGGAGTATAGCACTGGTATTGTGCAGACCACACGAGGAAGTGGAGATGACTGGGAAATCAGACGATGAGTCACAGAGGCAGTTGCGGTCCACAGTGGTAGCGGTCAGAGAACTGGGGTTGTCACATTGAAGTACAGGAGAGGTGGTATAATAGAACTGGAGCAGCAATAGTTCAATACAGCAGGAGACTGAGAGGAACTGAAGTGGCCGAGGTAACTCGTAGCAGCAATAGATGAGATGCAGTAGTAGCGGCTCTAAGTGATAGCGGTAAGAGAACGGAAGCTGTCGCGATGTAGTACAGTTAAGATGGTAAATAGCAGCACTGGAACAGCAGGAGTTCAATACAGCCAAAGACTGAGAGCAGACTGCAGCAGCAGGGATGACTCAGGGTAACAGCTGATGAGTTACAATAGAAGTAGCAGCTCTGAGTGATAGCGATGAGATTACTGGAACTGTCACGATGAAGAACACTGAAGATGGTAGTAGTGGTACTGGAACAGCGATAGTTCAACTCAGGTAGAGACTGAGAGCAGACTGAAGTAGCGGAGGTAACCCGTGGTAACAGCTGAGGAGTTACAGGTGTAATAGCAGCTCTGAGTGTAGCGATGAGAGAACCGGAGCTGTCCCGATGAAGTACACTGGAGATGGTTAGAAGAGTACTGGAGCAGCAATGGTTCAACACAGGCCACGGACTGAGAGCAGGCTGGAAAAGCGGAAGATCCACAAGGAGCACAGGAACCAGAACCACAGGCTACAGGAAGTGAGCTGAAGAACAGGCATCAGACAGGTGAATCCAGGAGGTTTAAATAGTGCTCTAGGAATGCTCAGCCAATGAGAAAAGGAGGGAGGTCCAGAATTGCAATGTATTTGCACCTGTGCAGAACTGAGTATAGCTGTTTGAAATGAATGAAGTTTGTCTGACGCTGGAACATGGCAGTTTCCAAACCAAATGACATGCGGGTAATGGAAGAGGAATTACTTGTGGAACCAAAGCGTTACAGTACCCCCCCTTCCCCCTTTAAAAGTGGGCACTGGACGCTTAGACGAGTCTTCCGTGGGAACTGCGCATGTAAATTTCGTAGCAGAGCTGGAGCATGGATATCAAATGCATTGACCCAAGAGCGTTCTTCGGGACCAAAGCCCTTCCAATCTACCAAGTATTTGGTGGTACCTCTGGAAACCTTGGAATCCAGGATCTGCGTAATTTCAAATTCTTGTTGCTGAGAGAATTTGGGAACAGTAGAAGTGGAAACTGGAACAGAGAACCTGTTGATGATGAGTGGTTTGAGAAGAGAAACATGGAAGGAGTCAGAGATATGTAGGGAAGCGGGGAGCTGAAGTTTATTTGATACTGAATTGATGACCCGAAGTATCTTGTAGGGTCTAATGAAACGAGGGGCAAACTTCATAGATGGTACTTTAAGACGGATATTGTCACGGGCACTAGGAGTCTTGCCCAGGAATTCACCAGATGACTGGGCTTACCAGAGTGGTGAAGTTAACACAACGGTCCTCTGGTAGCAGGGTGACTAGCGGAACATATATCACAGCAGATGGAGAGAGAATGCCAATAAATAATAGGAAAGTCAGTGACTTGCAGCAATCTTGGTCAATGAGTCAGCGACTAGCTAAAATTGTGGAAAGGCAGATTTAAACACGGAGATCAGGATGGACGTGAGCAGATGCGGGGAGGTAGTAGGGAAGTCAGTGGTCTGCGTACAGCAAGTTGTACCATTGCTATGGTGAGAAGACTTGTCCAGGTGCAGGTAGGTAGCGGGGAAGTCAGTGGTCTGCGTACAGCAAGTTGTACCACTGCTTATGGTGAGAAGACTTGTCCAGGTGCAGGTAGGTAGCGGGGAAGTCAGTGGTCTGCGTACAGCAAGTTGTGCCACTGCTTAATAGGTGAGGATGTGTACAGGTGTCGATGAGTGGAGGCATACAAAGGATAATAGGATGCAGACACTGAGAGCACAGAGGAACTTGATCCCAATAAATATGTAGCGTATCCAGCAAAGTCTATAACGGTATGTGTGGCGCTGCTTGGCAGAGACTTGCTCAGCACAGATATGCAGGCCAATAAAGGATAGTCAATCACAATTATGCATATAACGACTGAGTAGTACGGTTACTTTCAAACAGATATGCAGCTAAACAATAACAGTCTATAGCGGGTATGGATACCGCTGCTGAGAGTGGAAACTTGTCCTAGCGGATATGCAGAGTAAACGTAGAAAGTCAATAACAGATAGGCATACCGCTATTCAGTAGAACAGTCTGTCCAAAGGAAGATGCAGGGATTGCAGAGATGCTGAACGGCAGAGACGAGTGTAGGAACCACAGGTGAGTAGATCCGGTGATCAGAGTCCAGCTGAGGACACAGGCAGGAAACAAGAGACTGTAGCAGGTATGGAGACCAGCGATGAGTAGAACAGGAATCAGCAGGAAACTTAAGACAGTAGTAGAACACAGGAGACACCTTCGGAGACTCACAGGGAATGAGACTCAAGATCAGGCCATGAGGTAATGAGCACAGGTGCCTTAAATAGGGAGAGTTGCCTGATCAACCAATTCGATTAAAATCAACAGTCACAAGAGTTCTTGGGTGCTGCACATGCGCAGTCTATCATGATCTCGGACGGCCGCGGTTCAAGATAGGTGCCGGCAGGAAGGCTAGGGAACCACGCACCAGCGTAGAGGCACTCACGGTCCGGTAAGTGACAGTACCCCCCTTTTAAAGGTGGGCACAGAACACATGGAGCCGGGTTTGCCCGGATTCTTGGAATATAATTTTTTTAGAAGAGCTGGGGCGTTGAGATCATCTGCCCGGATCCAAGAACGCTCCTCTAAACCAAAGCCCTTCCAATGTACAAGGAAACGAAGAACTCCTCGCGAAATTTTTGCATCTAATATATGAGTGATCTCAAACTCCTCCTCTTGATGAACTTGAACTGGCCGAGGTGCTGAAGGAGGAACAGAGAAACGGTTGATGATAAGAGGCTTGAGTAATGACACATGGAAGGCGTTGGAGATACGAAGGTTCTGGGTTGTAGAAGTTTGAAGCAGACTGGATTTATCAATTGACTGATCCTATATGGACCAATGAAACGAGGAGCGAAGTTCATAGATGGAACCTTCAAGCGAATATTTTTGGTAGAAAGCCATACACGATCTCCAATCTTAAGTGGTGGAATAGCCCGCCTCTTTTTATCCGCAAAGGACTTGTATCTGGCAGATGTCTTCTTTAAACAGGTTTTAACCTGAGACTAGATATCTTTGAAGGTCTGACAAACACTCTCCACAGCAGGAACTTGGGTGGGAGGGAGTGCAGGAAGTTCCGGGAAAGACGGATGGTGACCGTAAACCACAAAGAATGGACTTCTTGAAGATGACTCGTGATACATGTTGTTATGGGCGAATTCAGCCCATGGGAGTAAATCTACCCAGTTGTCTTGGTTGGCTGAGGAGAACATCCTAATGAAAGTTTCAAGATCTTGATTAACTCTCTCGGTCTGTCCGTTTGATTGAGGATGGTAGGAAGATGAGAGTGATAATCGAATACCCAAGGTTTTACAAAGGGCTCGCCAGAATCTGGAAACGAATTGCACTCCCCTATCCGAAACAATCTCAGAAGAAAATCCATGAATTCGGAAAATCTCTTTGATGAAATGATCAGCCAGAGTAGATGAAGAAGGTAAACCGGTCAAAGGAACGAAATGTGCCATTTTCGAAAATCGATCCACCCCTACTCAGATGGTATTACACTTTTCACTTGGAGGAAGATGGGTGACAAAGTCCATACTAATATGGGTCCAAGGTTTGGAAGGAATGGGTAGTGGTTGCAGTAATCCCGCTGGTGTTCTGCGGGGAGTTTTAAACTGGGAACACAGCTCACAAGCGGCCACAAAGTCTTTGACGTCTTCCCTCATAGAGGGCCACCAGTAGCTTCGAGAAAGGATTTCTAAGGTCTTGCGTTCACCCGAATGTCCAGAAAAACGTGAAGAATGAAAACAAGACAAAATTTTCCTCCTAAGAGATGGAGGCACGAGGGTTCTCCCAAATGGTAGCACCTTGGTGGACGAAGTGGTCAGAGACACACACTTGGGGTCTAATATAGAATGGTTAGGACCATCTTTAACGTCTGAGGACGTCACGAATGCCCGAGACAGAGTGTCTGCTTTTTCATTTATTGAAGCCGGTTTGAAGGTTATAATAAGTTCAAAACGGGAAAAGAAAAGAGACCATCTTGCTTGACGGGGATTCAAACATTGAGCTGACTGTAGATATGACAGGTTTTTGTGATCCGTAAAAATGGTTACAGGATGACGAGCTCCCTCCAGTAGATATCTCCACTCCTCTAATGCTGCTTTTATGGCCAACAACTCCTTGTCCCCGATGGTATAATTCCTCTCCGTGGGTAGAAGACCTCGGGAATAAAAGGCACAAGGATGGAATTTTTGTTGCTCCGATATTTGGGATAATATGGCCCCTAAGCCAACATTAGAGGCGTCTACCTCTAGGAAGAAGGGAAGCGTCACATCAGGCTGTCGAAGAACAGGAGCGGAAGAGAAGGACTCTTTGAGGGACTGGAAAGCTTGAAGAGCCTCGGCGGACCATAGCTTAGTGTTAGCCCCCTTGCGGGTCAGGGCCACTATAGGAGAGGCAATAGACGAAAAACCTTGAATGAAGCATCTGTAATAATTCGCAAAACCTAAAAAACATTGGATTGCTCGGAGAGTAGTTGGCTGGGGCCAACGTAATACAGCGTTCACCTTTTCTGGATCCATCTTAAGACCGACTCTGGACACAATATATCCCAGGAATGGAATCTGGGATAACTCGAATAAACATTTCTCTAATTTGCAAAATAAAGAATTTCTTCGGAGTCTGGAAAGGACTTTTGCCACATGTTGATGATGAGTGGGCAGATCCTAGGAAAAAATTAATATGTCGTCCATATAGACGATGACACAGACATACAGCAAGTCCCGGAAGATCTAATTCACGAAACCCTGGAAGACAGCGGGGGCGTTACACAACCCGAAGGGCATAACTAGATATTCATAATGACCATCCCTGGTGTTAAAAGCTGTCTTCCATTCGTCTCCGGACTTGACTTGGTTTAAATTATAGGCACCTCGAAGATCCAACTTGGTAAAGATCCGGGCTCCCTTAATGTGATCGAGGAGCTCGGTAATTAACGGAATAGGATACCGATTTTTGATGGTAATGGCATTGAGTCCACAAAAATCTATACAGGGACGTAATGATCCATCTTTCTTCTTTACGAAAAAGAACACAGCTCCAGCGGGAGAGGTAGAAGGTTGGATAAATCCTCGCTGGAGGTTCTCCTTAATATACTCAGATGTAGCTTGAGTCTCAGGTAATGAAAGTAGATACACACGGCCCCTAGGAGGATTCTTGCCAAGTTGTAAATCAATCGGACAATCCTATGCCCGATGAGGAGGAAGGCGTTCTGATTGAACCTTATCGAACATATCCGCAAAGAAAGCATACTGTGGAGGGAGACCCGGAGGACACAGTGAAATGGAAGACTGCTGTATTTTGAGCGGAACAACTTGAGAGAGATAACGATGATGACATTCGGGACCCCAGGAAGAAACTTGAGGAGTGTTCCAGTCAATCTGAGGGGAATGAAGTTGAAGCCATGGAAGGCCTAGTACGATGGGACTGGTAGTAACAGGAAGGATCAGTAAAGAAATTTTTTCCTGGTGTAAGGCTCCAATTTGAAGAGTCAGTGGAGACATACTTTGAGTAATAAGACCATTAATTATACGTGACCCATCGATAGCAGTAACGGCAATGGGTACCTTTAAGGAAATCACTGGTAGAGACCATTGATTCACTAGGGAACTAGACATAAAATTTCCAGCAGCTCCAGAATCTATAAGTGCTTGAGAGACAAAGGATTTGGTAGCAAAGGAAACGGTGACATCAAAAGCACAAACTTTCACATTCGTAGAACATGGAGAGGACGCCAGGGACCCTAACCTTACCTCTCTAGAACTGGTTAGGGCCTGGCATTTCCCGACTTCCTAGGACATGAGTTCAGCATGTGAGTAGAGTCAGCGCAATAGATACAGAGTCTATTTTTCACTCTTCGTTCTCTCTCCTCTGATGTTAGTTTAGAGCGACCTACCTCCATAGGTTCTACTGGAGGTGGAGAATGACGAACTTGAGATACTGAGCGAAGAGGCGCTTTGCAGAAAGTTACTCTCTCGGAATCTCTCTCACAAAATCTCATGTCTACACGATGGCAAAGGGAAATCAAATCATCCAAGGAGGAGGGTAATTCTTGAGAGGTCAGTGCGTCTTTAATTTTATCGGAAAGCCCCTGCCAGAAGGCAGCGATCAATGCCTCAGTGTTCCACTGAAGTTCAGAGGCAAGTATCCGAAATTGAATGACATACTGAGCTACAGTCCGAGATCCTTGGCGTAGTCGGAGGATACTGGAAGCTGCAGAGATAACACGACCAGGTTCGTCAAAAATACTTCGAAACGTAGAAATAAACATGGCACTATCTTGCAATAAAGGGTAATTTCTTTCCCACAGAGGGGAGGCCCATGCGAGAGCCTGTCCGGAAAACAAAGAGATGAGGTAGGCCACTTTGGAACGATGAGTAGAGAAGTTATGAGGTTGAAGTTCAAAATGAACGGAGCATTGGTTAAGAAAGCCCCTACAAGTTTTGGGATCTCCATCATATTTAGAAGGAGTAGGCAGGTGTAGCGTGGAAGCGATGGACACCTGGGATGGCACTGGGGAAGGAGATGGAGATACTGGAAGATCAACGGTAGCTGCTACATTTTGCACAGGGGTTCCTTGGGAGGGTAAAGCCTGACAATATTGCAACAACTGTTGTTGGCGAACATCTTGTTGTTCGATTCAGGTGACCAGATACTGCAACATCTCTTTAGCTGTTGGTTCCAATCCTGGGTCTGTCATGGCCTGATCTTACTGTCACGGGCATTAGGAGTCTTGCCCAGGAATTCACCAGATGACTGGGCTTACCAGAGTGGTGAAGTTAACACAACGGTCCTCTGGTAGCAGGGTGACTAGCGGAACATATATCACAGCAGATGGAGAGAGAATGCCAATAAATAATAGGAAAGTCAGTGACTTGCAGCAATCTTGGTCAATGAGTCAGCGACTAGCTGATATTGTGGAAAGGCAGATTTGAACATGGAGATCAGGATGGATGTGAGCAGATGTGGGGAGGTAGTAGGGAAGTCAGTGGTCTGCGTACAGCAAGTTGTACCACTGCTATGGTGAGAAGACTTGTCCAGGTGCAGGTAGGTAGCGGGGAAGTCAGTGGTCTGCGTACAGCAAGTCGTACCACTGCTTATGGTGAGAAGACTTGTCCAGGTGCAGGTAGGTAGCGGGGTAGTCAGTGGTCTGCATACAGCAAGTTGTACCACTGCTTAATAGGTGAGGATGTGTACAGGTGTCGATGAGTGGAGGCATACAAAGGATAATAGGATGCAGACACTGAGAGCACAGAGGAACTTGATCCCAATAAATATGCAGCGTATCCAGCAAAGTCTATAACGGTATGTGTGGCGCTGCTTGGTAGAGACCTGCTCAGCACAGATATGCAGGCCAATAAAGGATAGTCAATCACAATTATGCATATAACGACTGAGTAGTTTGGTTACTTCCAAACAGATATGCAGTGTAACAATAACAGTCTATAGCGGGTATGGATACCGCTGCTGAGAGTGGAAACTTGTCCTAGCGGATATGCAGAGTAAATGTAGAAAGTCAATAACAGAAAGGCATACCGCTTTTCAGTAGAACAGTCTGTCCACAGGAAGATGTAGGGACTGCAGAGACGCTGAACGGCAGAGACGAGTGTAGGAACCACACGTGAATAGATCCAGTAATCAGAGTCCAGCTGAGGACAGAGGCAGGAAACAGGAGACTGTAGCAGGTATGGAGACCAGCGATTAGTAGCACAGGGAATCCTCAGGAACTGAAGACACTAGTAGTACACAGGAGACAGTAGCGGGTATGGAGACCAGCGATGAGTAGAACAGTAATCAGCAGGAAACTGAAGACACTAGTAGAACACAGGAGACACCTTCAGAGACTCACAGGGAATGAGACTCAAGATCAGGCCATGAGGTAATGAGCACAGGTGCCTTAAATAGGGAGAGTTGCCTGATCAACCAATTAGATTAAAAGAAACAGTCACAAGAGTTCTTGGGTGCTGCGCATGCGCAGTCCATCAGGATGGCGGATGGCCGCGGTTCAAGATAGGTGCCGGCAGGAAGGCTAGGGAGCAACGCACCAGTGTAGAGGCACTCACGGTCCGGTGAGTGACGGATATTTTGTGTAGATAGCCAGACCTTGTCTCCCACTTTGAGTGCTGGAACAACTCGGCGCCTCTTGTCTGCAAAGGTTTTATAGCGTGAGGAGGTCTTTTTAAGATAAGCAACTACTTTAGTCCATATGGTGGAAAAGTGGTGGATGGTATCTTCAACAGCCGGAACATGGGTGGGTGGGAGAGGAGAAAACCTGGGAAGCAGCGGATGACGTCCAGTAACAATAAAGAATGGAGTAGCAGCAGTAAAGAGATTGTTTTGTGCAAATTCGGCCCATGACAGGAGAACAACCCAATTGTCTTGAGAGGCGCAAAAGAACAATCTGATGAATGTCTCCAGATCTTGATTTACCCTTTCAGTTTGGCCATTAGACTGTGGGTGATAAGCCGAGGAAAAATTGAGTTGTATACCCAGGGTTTTACAAAAGGCACTCCAGAATTTCGAGGTAAATTGAACCCCTCTGTCAGATACAATTTTCATGGGACAACCATGCAGTCGAAAAATCTCTTTTATGAAGTGTTGAGCAAAAACTGATGAGGATGGCAGACCAGTGAGAGGAACAAAATGAGCCATCTTCGAGAAGCAGTCCACAATGACCCAAATGGTATTACATCCTTTACTGCATGGAAGATCAGTAACGAAATCCATACTGATATGAGTCCAGGGCTTAGTGGGTATGGACAATGGTTGTAATGGACCCATAGGACTTGCACGAGGACTCTTGTGTTGGGCACATACATAACAAGCAGCTAAAAAATCTTTGACATCTGATCGAATAGAGGGCCACCAATAGGAGCGGGAAACTAGCTCATAGGTCTTGAGGAACCCCGCGTGTCCAGAGAATCTGGAGGCATGAGACCAGCGGAGCATTTTTTTCCGAAGAGAGACAGCAACAAATGTTTTCCCAAGAGGAGGAGAATTAGTCATAGTGAGTCCTATCAAACATTTAGGATCCAGGATGGGACGACTGAGAGGAAGATCAGAATTCAGATCGGAGCTGAATGCCCTGGAGAGTGCATCTGCCATTTTATTAAGATGACCAGGTTTGAAGGTTACATGGAGGTTGAAACGGGAGAAAAACAGAGACCAACGAGCCTGGCGAGGGTTGAGGCACTGAGCAGACTGTAGATACAACAATTTTTTATGGTCCGTAAAAATGGTAACCACATGCTGAGCCCCTTGCAAAAGGTATCGCCATTCTGACAGAGCCAATTTCATGGCCAACAGCTCTCTATCTCCAATCGTATAATACTTCTCTGCGGGTAGAAACTTGCGGGAGAAAAATGCACAAGGAAGGAATCTGTTAGGTGGATACTCCTGGGCGAGTACCGCTCCAACTCCAATGCCAGAAGCATCGACCTCTAGAAAGAAGGGTTGCGAAAGATTGTGTTGTCTGAGGATGGGTGCAGAAGAGAAGGCTTGCTTCAGGAATGTGAATGCCTCTACGGCCTCCTCCGTCCAGTTCTCGGTATTAGCCCCTTTTTTTCGTGAGAGCCGTATTGGGAGCAACAATGGTGGAATACCCCTGGATAAATTGCCTGTAATAGTTAGAGAAGCCCAAGAAGCATTGTACTGCTTTAAGAGTGGCTGGACGTGGCCAATCCAAGATTGCCCGAACCTTCTCAGGGTCCATCTGTAGCCCAGATCCGGAGATGATGTACCCTAGGAATGGCATGGATGTAGCTTCAAATGAGCACTTTTGTAGTTTACAATATAGTTGGTTCTTCCGAAGCCCAGACAAAACCTCAATGACATGTTGATGAGAATGAATATCCTAGGAAAATATGAGGATGTCATCCAGGTAAACAACTACATATGAATAGAGCAGGTCTCTGAAGATCTCGTTAATGAAGCTTTGGAAGACAGCTGTGGCATTACAAAGTCCGAAGGGCATCACTAAGTATTCGTAATAACCATCACGAGTATTAAAAGCTGTCTTCCATTCGTCTCCGGAGCGTATGCGGATCAGGTTGTAGGCCCCTCGCAGGTCTAGTTTAGAGAAGATTTTGGCCCCTTTGATACGGTCAAACAATTCGGTAATGAGAGGGATAGGATACCGATTTTTTACCGTAACAGCATTGAGACCCTGATAATCAATACAGGGGCGGAGAGATCCGTCCTTCTTTTTAACAAAAAAGAAACCCGCTCCAGCAGGAGAGACAGATGGCCTGATGAATCCCCTCTGAAGGTTTTCTTTGATGTATACAGACATGGCCGAGGTTTCTGGCTGGGAAAGTGGAAAAACTCTTCCTCTGGGAGGCGTTTTCCCCGGGAGCAATTCAATTGGACAATCCCAAGGGCGGTGGGGGGGCAAAAGTTCAGCTTGGACCTTGTCAAACACATCCGCAAAGTCTTGATATTGAGGAGGAAGTCCCGGAAGAAATGTTTTCGTTGAAGAAGAAAGAATCTTAATCGGCTTGACTTTAGTTAGACAATTGGACCAACATTGAGATCCCCAGGCCAAAACTTCAGAGGTATTCCAATCCATGCTTGGAGAATGTACACAAAGCCAGGGTAGACCTAGGATATCGGGAGAAGTCGAGTGTGGTAGAACGAAGAATGAGATGACTTCAGAATGCAGAACCCCAATACAGAGAGTAAGAGGCTTGGTTTGAGAGCGAACCATACTTCCCGGGAGTTCAGAGCCGTCAATGGCAGTGATGGTCACAGGTGTGTCCAAGGAAACAACAGGAATAGAACATTGGGATACAAGAGACCAGGAAATAAAATTCCCTGCAGCACCTGAGTCCACCAGAGCTTGGGAGAATTCTTCAGAGGAATCCCATAATATGGAGACTGTGAGAAGACAAGCAGATGATGAAGAGGCTTCATATGTCCCCAGTCTGACCTCCCCAGAGCAGACCAGGGCCTGGCATTTCCCGACCTCCTAGGACAGGAATTCAGAAAGTGGCCAGACTCGCCACAATAAATACATAACTTGTTTAAACGTCTCCCTTCTCTTTCCTTGGATGTTAACCGGGCTCTCCCAATTTGCATAGGCTCTTCAAGAGTAGGGGAGGTTGAGAGGGGACGAAGAGCAGTTTTGACTGATGAACGGTTAGGATGTTCCTTCTCAGCCGACCTTTCGCGGAAACGAAGATAGACTTTGTTACATAGTGAGATTATAGCATCCAATGTGGTAGGAAATTCATGAGATGCCAGTACATCCTTGATTTTGTCCAATAGACCTTGCCAGAAATGCGGCTACCAAGGCTTCATTATTCCAAGATAGCTCTGAGGAGAGGGTACGAAATTCTATATCGTACTGAGCAACTGTGTTGGTACCTTGGCAAAGTCTGAGAATGCTGGCAGAGGCTGAGGAAACACGTCCAGGCTCATCAAAGATCCGCCGGAAGGTGGTCAAGAACACGAGGTAATTATTGAGCAAAGGATCCTCTCGCTCCCATAGGGGAGAGACCCAAGCCAGAGCTTGGCCAGACAATAGAGAGATAATGTAAGCTATTTTGGTCCTGTCGGAAGCAAAATTTTGGGGCTGTAATTCGAACTGTATGGAACATTGGTTAATAAAACCACGACAAAGTTTGGGGTCCCCATCATATTTTGCCGGTGTAGGCAGTCTTAACGAGGAAGATATAGTCAGAGGAGCGGAGCGCTGGTCCTGAGGAGAACTAGCCACCATTGGGTGAGCAGCCTGTAGAATATCCAGACGACCGGTCAGAGTCTGGAAACACTGCAAGAGTTGGCGTTGGATACTATCCTGTTGCTCTATGCGTGAAACCAGATGTTGTAAAAGGTCTTTAGCAGAAGACTCCACCGGGGGATCAGACATTTGGCCTGTTCTTACTGTCACGGTTGGCTTATAGGAAATTGATCCCTAGGCTCTGCTGGACATTGCTTAGCCCACCCACAGGCGCGGAGTCTAACAGGCCGGTGGTTTTCGCCAGGAACCCCCGCAAGGAGGTATGGACTTTGCGGCACCAAACCTGCAGGTCGCGGTCCTGTGAGTGGGTGTACAGCAGAATGGTGTGGAGGAGCCAGGTGACACAGGCAGCTACAGATGAGGCACAAGCAGAGTGGATGTTCTGTGATGCAACTAGGAGAAACAGAGGCTGTCACCAGGGTGATAGGTAGAGGAGCTGGTACAGCTGGAGTATAGCACTGGTATTGTGCAGACCACATGAGGAAGTGGAGATAACTGGGAAATCAGGCGATGAGTCACCGAGGCAGTTGCGGTCCACAGTGGTAGCGGTCAGAGAACTGGGGCTGTCACAATGAAGTGCAGGAGAGGTAGTATAATAGTACTGGAGCAGCAATAGTTCAATATAGCAAGAGACTGAGAGCAACTGAAGTGGCCGAGGTAGCTCGTAGCAACAATAGATGAGTTGCAGTAGTAGCGCCTCTGAGTGATAGCGGTAAGAGAACGGAAGCTGTCGCAATGTAGTACGGTTGAGATGGTAAATAGCAGTACTGGAACAGCAGGAGTTCAATACAGCCAGAGACTGAGAGCAGACTGCAGCAGCAGGGATAACTCGTGGTAACAGCTGATGAGTTACAATAGTAGTAGCAGCTCTGAGTTATAGCTATGAGAGAACTGGAACTGTCACGATGAAGTACACTGAAGATGGTAGTAGTGGTACTGGAGCAGCGATAGTACAACTCAGGCAGAGACTGAGAGCAGACTGAAGTAGTGGAGGTAACCCGTGTTAACAGCTGAGGAGTTACAGGTGTAATAGCAGCTCTGAGTGTAGCGATGAGAGAACCGGAGCTGTCACGATGAAGTACACTGGAGATCGTTAGAAGAGTACTGGAGCAGCGATGGTTCAACACAGGCCACGGACTGAGAGCAAGCTGGAACAGTAGAGGCAGCTCGTGGAAACAGCTGAGGAGTCACAGGTGTAATAGCAGTTCTGAGTGTAGCGATGAGAGAACCGGAGCTGTCACAATGAAGTACACTGGAGATGGTTAGAAGAGTACTGGAGCAGTGATGGTTCAACACAGGCCACGAACTGAGAGCAGGCTGGAACAGCAGAAGATCCACAAGGAGCACAGGAACCAGATCCACAGGCTACAGGTAGTGAGCTTGAAGAACAGGCATCAGACAGGTGAATCCAGGAGGTTTAAATAGTGCTCTAGGAATGCTCAGCCAATGAGAAAAGGAGGGAGGTCCAGAAGTGCAATGGATTGCACCTGTGCTTAACTGAGTATAGTTGAATGAAATGAGTGAAGTTTGTCTGACGCTGGAACATGGCAGTTTCCAAACCAAATAACATGCGGGTAACGGAAGGGGTACTAGTACATAGCAGCCAAAGTAGTAAAATTGACACTAGAATCAGAAGAGGGAGAGTGAATGGACTTCTCCTTTCTGATGCCAGTTAGGATTTGCAATTTCTTTGACACTTGGGACAGGATGCAAGTAGAAGTCTTGATTCTACACAGTAAAGGAACAAGTTATTTTTTATCCAGGAATCTTACCTTTAGATGCAGGACTAATAGGTATCAAACTTTCACTAAACAACATGGCAAACACAGCTGATGCACGTTACTGAGATGCAATCAGGTGATCACTGACATCACAGAGGTGGGGAGTTGAACTGCCAAACAGTATTTAAAACTGCTCTGCCTGTCATTCCTTGTCAGAGTTTTATCTTTTCTGTTCTGAGCTTCTAAGCATGTAATTGTTTTTAATGCTTGATTCCTGATTTTTGACCTGGCTTATTCCTGACTTCCTGATAGTTAGAATTTGGCTTTGTACTACCCTAACAGATTGGATTTTAAGTTTGACTTTTCCTAATTATTCCTCTGCTTGCTGATTCTGTTTATATAACCTGCACCCTGCTGACTTCAGCTAGTCTGTCTATTCTGCCTCCAGAGCTACTTTACTGCAATGCTCCACCCACCACACTAAGGGACAGTTTGGTGGACCATCACCTGAAAACTATTTGCATTAAATCCATTCCGATTTTCTGGTTAATAGTCGTAACTTAGACTCTGTACCACCGCAATCTTAGGTGCTGTTGGTTCCACAGCCCTGGAACTGATAGTATAATTTGGCCATGGACTAGGCTGGAGCACTTTGCGACTTCTGTCACCTCATTACACCAAATTTTGCTTCTGAAAAGGCATCATTTCACGACTCTCTGGTCAGGCCTTCGCTTGAACTTCACCGCTTTGGGAATGCCAGGATAATATGTTGCACAATGCCACAGTTTACATTGAGACCTTACGCAAAAATTTTTGATCATTCAGACAGGGTATCATCTACTGCTACTTCTATCCTGTGGCTTCACCAAGAATTACAGAATGTGACCCAATATGTTATCAAATTTCTCACTTTTGCCTCTGAATTAAATTGGAATGATATGGCATTAGTGTAAATTTTATGGCAAGGAATCTCTGATAAAATTTAAATTTGAACTATTCTGCCATTTAAATAAGATGATTTAATATTTACTTTATTTCTGCCACCTTGGTCAAGCAATTAGGTATCTCTGTGACTAAAATACCCACACCAATGGCATTGGTAGCTGGTGATGGGAATAAAATATTAATATGTAAGTTAGAGTGCTCCATAAATAAGAAATCTCATTCTACGTAGTTACCCAAGCAATCAATCCAGTGATTCTAGGATTACCCTGGCTACAATACCAATGCTCCTATTCTTGTTTGAAATTCTGGTCAAGTAATATTGATGAGGGCTTAGTGTCATTCCTACTGTTTAATCAAGGTAGCTAGGACAAGCAGAACAACTTCCTCTTCACCTGGAGTGAAACTGTGCTATTGGCCTCATGCCTGGTAAAATTCTTCTTAGAGGGTATGTGTACCCACTGTCGTTACCTGAGGTGCACTTGGATCCTGACAGATTGGTTTTGATCTTTAGCTTTTCCTCATTGTTCCTCTGCTTGTTTATTCTGTTTGATTAATCTTGACAAGTGTTTGACAAGAAGGTAAGGATATGATATAAACTACTTTCACTTTCTCATGAGGGGATTTCCCCAGAAGGAGCTCAAACTAGATTACACATTGGTTAGGGAGGCTCTGCAGGGCTTTGGATACTTAGGCGGTGCAGGAATACAAAGATGAGATGTGATAGGTGTGTGTACTGGAGGAGCTGGTGGTGCTTGACCACCCATTGAACTCGGATACTGCTTATCAGCGATCTACAGTATCATTACCCACAGATACAACTTGGACCCTAGAAGCAGCAGGACAGGACAAAGCTCACACCCTGGACCTCTGTTTTTTCACTGATGGAAATAAGAACTGTGTATTCTCTTTTCACCTGTACATTAAAGGCGTTTAATATATGTAAAAAATAATTAAAAGTGGATGTTATTTAGAAACAAAGGCACATTAAAGAGAGCAAATCACAAAAAAGGAGTAAAGCTGATCATGGACAAACCATGTTACAATGCAAGGGCTGCAATTTAGTTTATTATTTTGCACATGAGTAAATACTGTCTGCTTTTTCATGTAGCATACAAATACTTGATAGGTTTATTTTTACACTGAAATATAAAGTTGATCTAGTACATGCACTACCCCAACTATAAATTTATCTCCCCCTCCAATGCAATGTGTTTTTTCCAAGGTGCAAAGTTACTTCTTTTCTTTGGCTTGCTCTCCTTAATGACTCAGGTCCAATGTGTGCAATAACACCTCACAATAATAGTAAATCCTGTCTCCCTGGCAAGGATGATTTATTGTTTTAAGTACAAACTAATAAGCATGTAAATTTGGGCCTCCTTTTGGGCCTCCTTCTGCAAAGCAGAAGGAGTGTCACTCATCGGACCGTGAGTGCCTCTGCTCTTGTACGTGGTTCTCTCTCCTTCCTGCCGGCGCCTGTCCTGAGCCGCGGCCTTCCGCCATATTGATAGGACTGCGCATGTGCAGGATCCCTGAACTCGTATGACCTTGCTTTTAACTTAATTGGTGGATCAATCACCTCTCCCTATTTAAGGCACCTGTGGCCTTTGTATCGTTGCCTGATCTTGATTCTCACTCCCTGTGAGTCTCTGAAGGTGTTTCCTGTGTCCTGCTCGTGTCTTCTGCTTCCTGCTGGATTACCTGCTCTACTCACCGGCGGTTCCCATACCCGCTACAGCCTCCCAGCTCTCCTGCTGTGTCTGCACCGGGACAAGCCTCTCTACTCAGCGGCGGTATGCATACTGGTTATTGACTATTAACTGTTATCCTGCATATCTGCCTTGGACAAGTTTCTTTACTCAGCAGCGGTATACATACCCGCTATAGACTATTAGCTATTATCCTGCATATCTGCTTTGGACAAGCCTCTCTACTCAGCAGCGGTATTCACCTATTCACGTCCGCCCGGCTCTTCTTGGTTGATATCTGCCTCTGCACTATAGTTGCAAGTAGCTGACTTTCCTACCATTATAGCTGCGAGTCGCTGACTCCTATCTACTCCATTGACATTCTCTCTCCACCTGCTGTTGTATAACGTTCCTACTATTCACCCTACTGCCCAGAGGATCGCTGTGTAAACCCCGCCCCTCTGGTAAGCATTATCATCTGGTGAATCCTGGGTAGAACTCCTAGTGCCCGTGACAGTAAGATCAGGCCATGACAGACCCAGGATCAGAACCAACAGCTAGGGAGATGCTGCAGCACCTGGTTACTCGGATTGAACAACAAGATGTTCGGCAGCAACAGTTGTTCCAATGTTTTCAGGCTTTAGCCTCCTGAGGAGACCCTGTGCAAAATGTATCAGCTACTGTTGATCCTCCAGTATCTTCTTCTTCCCCAGTTCCATCCCAGGTGTCTACCGTTTCTACGCTGCACCTGCCTACTCCCTCTAAGTATGATGGAGACCCGAAAACCTATAGGGGCTTTCTTAACCAATGCTCCATTCATTTTGAACTCCAACCTCACAACTTTTCTACTCATCGTTCTAAAGTGGCCTATCTCATCTCTTTGTTTTCCGGACAGGCTCTCGCAAAAGGCCTCCCCTCTGTGGGAAAGAAATGACCCCTTATTGGAAGATAGTGCCATGTTTATTTCTACGTTTCGAAGAATTTTTGACGAACCTGGTCGCGTTATCTCTGCGGCTTCCAGTATTCTCCGACTACGCCAAGGATCCCGGTCAGTGGCCCAGTACGTCATCCAATTTCGGATACTTGCCTCCGAGCTCAAATGGAACACTGAGGCGCTGATAGCTGCCTTCTGTCAGGGTCTTGCTGACAAGATCAAAGACGCACCTACCCTCCTCCTTGGACGACTTGATTTCTCTATGCCACAGAGTAGACATGAGATTTCGTAAGAGAGATTCCGAAAGAGTAAATTCTTCCAAAGAGCTTGTTCGCCCAGCATCTCAAGTTCGTCATCTCCCCCCTCCAGTAGAACCCATGGAGGTAGGATGTACTAAACTAACATCTGAGGAGAGGGAGCGACGAGTGAAGAATAGACTCTGCATCTATTGCGCTGACTCTACTCACATGCTGAACTCATGTCCCAGAAGGTCGGGAAATGCCAGGCCCTAACCAGTTCTGGAGAGGTAAGGTTAGGGTCTCTGGAATCCTCTCCATGTTCTATGGATTCTAAAGTTTGTGCTTTTGATGTTACCGTTTCCATTGCTACCAAGTCGTTTATGTCTCAAGCGCTTCTAGACTCTGGAGCTGCTGGAAACTTTATTTCTAGTTCTCTAGTGAATCAATGGTCCCTACCAGTGATTCCTTTAAAAGCAGCTATCGCTGTCACCGCTATCGATGGTTCACGCATAATTAATGGACTTATCACTCAATGTACGACTCCGTTGTCCCTTCAAATCGGAGCCTTACACCAGGAGAAAATTTCCTTGCTGGTCCTTCCTGTTACCACCAGTCCCATTGTACTTGGCCTTCCATGGCTTTAACTCTATTCTCCACAGATTGACTGGAACACTCCTCAAGTCACTTCCTGGGGTCCGGATTGTCGTCATAGATGTCTGGCTCAAGTTGTTCCACTCAAAGTAAATCAATCTTCTATAGCACCCTGTCCTCTGGGTCTTCCTCCACAGTATGCTTCCTTTGCGGATGTGTTCGATAAAACTCAGACTGAACGCCTTCCGCCCCATCGGGCGTGGGATTGTCCGATAGACTTACAACCTGGCAAGACCCCTCCTAGGGGCCGTGTGTACCCTCTCTCGCTACCAGAGACTCAGGCAACGTCTGATTATATCAAGGATAATCTCCATCGTGGATTTATCCGACCTTCCACCTCTCCCGCTGGAGCAGGATTCTTTTTTGTTAAGAAGAATAATGGGTCATTACGACCCTGTATATACTATCGTGGGCTCAATGCCATAACCATTAAAAATCGGTACCCTATCCCGCTAATTACTGAGCTCTTTGACCGCATTAAGGGAGCTCGGATATTCACCAAACTTGATCTCCGTGGCGCTTATAACTTAATCCGGATCAAGTCCGGAGATGAATGGAAGACAGCTTTTAACACCAGGGATGGACACTATGAATATCTAGTTATGCCCTTCGGGTTGTGTAACGCCCTAGCTGTCTTCCAGGGATTCGTGAATGAGATCTTCCGGGACTTGTTGTACGTTTGTGTCGTCGTCTACCTGGATGATATATTAATTTTCTCTCAGGATCTGCCCTCTCATCATTAACATGTGGCAGAGGTCCTTTCTAGACTCCGGAGAAACTTACTATTCTGCAAGTTAGAAAAATGTTCCTTTGAGTTATCCCAGATTTCATTCTTGGGATATATTGTGTCCGGAGTAGGTCTAGAGATGGATCCGGAGAAAGTGAATGCTGTGCTACGTTGGCCCCAGCCAACTACCCTCAGAGCAATTCAGCGCTTCCTAGGATTTGCAAACTGCTACAGACGCTTCATTCAAGGTTTTTCCTCCATTGCTTCTCCAATAGTGGCTCTGACCCGTAAGGGCGCTAATACTAAGCAATGGTCGTCCGAGGCCCTTCAAGCCTTTCACTTCCTCAAAAAAGCGTTCTCTACCGCTTCTGTTCTTCAACAGCCTGACGTGACCCTTCCTTTCTTCCTGGAAGTAGATGCCTCTAATGTTGATCTAGGGGCCATTCTATCCCAAAGATCGGAGCAACAGAAATTCCATCCCTGCGCCTTCTACTCTCGAGGTCTTCTACCTGCAGAAAAAAACTATACCATCGGGGATAAGGAGTTGTTGGCCATAAAAGCGGCGTTAGAGGAATGGAGATATCTGCTGGAAGGGGCTCGTCACCCTGTAACTATTTTTACTGATCACAAAAACCTTCTATACTTGTAGTCAGCTCAATGCTTGAATCCTCGTCAAGCAAGATGGTCAATTTTCTTTTCCCGCTTTGAGCTTATCATAACCTTCAAACCAGCTTCAAAGAATAGAAAAGTAGACGCCTTATCTCAGGCGTTTGTAGCTTCCTCTGACACTGAGGATTGTTCTGATCATCCCATATTGGATCCCAAATGTGTGACTCTGGCCACTTCCTCCACCAAGGTGCTACCATTTGGGAGAACCCTTGTGCCACCACCTCTACGGAAAAAAATATTATCGTGGTATCATTCTTCCCGTTTTTCTGGACATTCGGGAGAACGAAAGACATTAGAAATCCTTTCTCGGAGCTACTGGTGGCCCTCTATTAGGAGAGATGTCAAGGAATTTGTGGCCGCTTGTGAGGTTTGCTCTCAATTCAAAACCCCCCGCAGAACACCGGCGGGACTACTTGAACCACTACCCATTCCCTCCAAACCATGGACCCATATTAGTATGGACTTTGTTACCGATCTTCCTCCTAGCAAAAGATGCAATACCATCTGGGTAGTGGTGGATAGATTTTCTAAGATGGCCCATTTTGTTCCTTTGACTGGACTACCTTCCTCATCTACTTTGGCTGACCATTTTATCAAGGAGATCTTTCGGATTCATGGCTGTCCATCTGAGATTGTTTCAGATAGAGGAGTGCAGTTCATCTCCAGATTCTGGCGAGCCCTTTGCAAGACCTTGGGTATCCGACTGTCACAATCATCCTCCTACCATCCTCAATCAAATGGACAGACCGAGAGAGTCAACCAAGATCTTGAGACTTTCATAAGAATGTTCTCCTCAGCCAACCAAGACAATTGGGTAGATTTACTTCCATGCGCTGAATTTGCCCACAACAATATGTATCACAAGTCATCTTCAAAAACTCCATTCTTTGTGGTATACGGTCACCATCCGTCTCTCCCAGAATTTCCTGCCCTCCCTCCCACCCAAGTTCCTGCGGTGGAGAATTTATGTCAGAGTTTCAAAACTATTTGGTCTCAGGTTAAATCCTCCCTGAAGAAGACATCAGCCAGATACAAGTGTTTTGCTGATAAAAAGAGGCGAGCTATTCCACCACTTAAAATTGGAGACAGCGTATGGCTTTCTACCAAAAATATTTGCCTGAAGGTTCCGTCCATGAAGTTCGCTCCCCGTTTCATTGGCCAATATAAAATCACTCAGGTGATAAATCCGGTGTGCTTCAAATTACTATTACCTAAGAACCTTCGTATCTCCAACGCCTTCCATGTGTCATTACTCAAGCCTCTTATCATCAACCGTTTCTCTGTTCCTCCTACAGCCCCTTGGCCAGTACAAGTCCATCAGGAGGAGGAGTTCATAATTACCCATATTCTGGATGCCAAAATTTCGCGAGGAGTTCTTCGCTTCCTAGTGCATTGGAAGGGCTTTGGTCCAGAGGAGCGTTTTTGGATCCGTGCAGATGATCTCAATGCTCCAGCTCTTCTAAAGAGATTTTACTCCAAATTTCCGGGCAAACCCGGTTTCAAGTGTTCTGTGCCCACCTTTAAAAGGGGCGGTACTGTCACTCACCGGACCGTGAGTGCCTCTGCTCTTGTACGTGGTTCTCTCTCCTTCCTGCCAGGGCCTGTCCTGAGCCGCGGCCGTCCGCCATCTTGATAGGACTGCGCATGTGCAGGATCCCTGAACTCGTATGACCTTGCTTTTAACTTAATTGGTGGATCAATCACCTCTCCCTATTTAAGGCACCTGTGGCCTTTGTATCGTTGCCTGATCTTGATTCTCACTCCCTGTGAGTCTCTGAAGGTGTTTCCTGTGTCCTGCTCGTGTCTTCTGTTTCCTGCTGGATTACCTGCTCTGCTCATCGGCGGTTCCAATACCTGCTACAGACTCCTAGCTCTCCTGCTCGTGTCTTCTGCTTCCTGCTGGATTACCTGCTCTACTCACCGGCGGTTCCCATACCCGCTACAGCCTCCCAGCTCTCCTGCTGTGTCTGCACCGGGACAAGCCTCTCTACTCAGCGGCGGTATGCATACTGGTTATTGACTATTGACTGTTATCCTGCATATCTGCCTTGGACAAGTTTCTCTACTCAGCAGCGGTATACATACCCGCTATAGATTATTAGCTGTTATCCTGCATATCTGCTTTGGACAAGCCTCTCTACTCAGCAGCGGTATACATACCCGTTATAGACTATTAGCTGTTACCCTGCATATCTGTTTGGACAATCTTATCTGCTCTCCAGCTGTATACATACAGCCATAGACTATTACTATTACTCTACTTATCCGCACCTGGACAAGTCTTCACCTCATCGCAGTGGTACAACTTGCTATCCGCAGACCACTGACTTCCCCGCTATCTACCTGCACCTGGACAAGTCTTCCCATCACAGCAGTGGTTCAACTTGCTATCTGCAGACCACTGACTCCTCCGCTACCTACCTGCACCTGGACAAGTCTTCCCATCACAGCAGTGGTACAACTTGCTATCCGCGGACCACTGACTTCCCCGCTACCTACCTGCACCTGGACAAGTCTTCCCATCACAGCAGTGTTACAACTTGCTATCCGCAGACCACTGACTCTCCCGCTACCTATCTGCACCTGGACAAGTCTTCTCATCACAGCAGTGGTACAACTTGCTATCCGCAGACCACTGACTCTCCCGTTACCTTCCTTCAACTATTCACGTCCGCCCGGCTCTTCTTGGTTGATACCTGCCTCTGCACTATAGTTGCAAGTCGCTGACTTTCCTACCATTATAGCTGCGAGTCGCTGACTCCTATCTACTCCATTGACATTCTCTCTCCACCTGCTGTTGTATAACGTTTCTACTATTCACCCTACTGCCCAGAGGATCGCTGTGTAAACCCCGCCCCTCTGGTAAGCATTTTGCTCTGATGAATCCTGGGTAGAACTCCTAGTGCCCGTGACAAGGAGGCCCAAAAGGGGTAGGATACTAAAGAAAAGAGGGGAAATTGGCAGGTAAAAGAGACCTCTTCATTTATATAAAAAACAAAAGAGAACCCATTATATATTTTCAAACAGATTAGTGTAAAGAGCTCACAAAGGTCAAATGTGAAACTCCAGTCTCATGTGTCGCAGGGGAAGGGACCATTATATTAATATAAAATCAGACCGTTTCAAAAGAGTATTTCTTTTCCCCGTACTATAGAATTTATATGTATTTGGATTTTTTGAACAATAATCAGACAAACTATGTGATAGAATCAGTATAAAACGTATCTGTAAATGTATCGGTGTATTTCTACATAACCTGTATTTCTTATATCTGTGAAAAACAATCCACTATTGTTTGCACCAAGGGCGTGACTACTATAGGTGCAGGGGGTACAGCTTCTATGGAGCCCCCATGGGTTTATTGGAACTTTTATCATTAGGTGGTGCACGGGCTCCAAAAATGTCTAGTTACATCCCTGATTTGAACAATAATAGATTCCCATAGATGAGCGCTAAAGATGCCCCCACTAACAGCTGACCATGTCTCTGTCAGCTGGCTACACCCCCACTGGTGGGTGACCAATCCCCTTCAGTGTCATGTCCCTGCTTCATTGGTCCTACCATTATATTTCCCTGGTTGGTCCTTCATGAAGGTGTGTCAGCATAAGAAGTGTTTATCAGAGCAACAAATGGTTGCCATCTCCAACTTAATGATCACATACATGTACATCTTGAAGTCATATGTTTTCTTCAAGTGAAATGTAAACTGATGATGATGATGGTGCTGGTCACATAGTTATTATTGATGTGAATCAAGAACTGATCATTAATGTGGGTAAAACACAGGTAGGAGATGATGTCTTAAGTGGTGATGATGTTACATAGTCTGCTGCCACGCATGCAAAATGAGAACGGTGTTAAAAATATCTAAAAAACACATGATTATTTCTTTTCAACCTTGCTGTATTCACACTACAAGCTGGAACTGAGAATAAAAAAAACAGATTACAATTTATCATTATTGGCATCCAAATGACAGAAAAAATATTTGCATATGTTCTCCTGAAAATATCTTTTGAATAAATATTGCTTAGTGTTGAGACAAATGGCGCATCAACATTCCATAAAATGTACAGTTCTTTTAATATTCTATATACTGCAATAACATCATGGAAATAATGATTTGTAGAATTTTATTTTACTATAAAAGTTACATTATTTCACATATTTATTATTATATAGAAAATGTGAGGTACTTTCTAGATACTTGTATGTTTGAAAGTAGCAGCATTTAGAAAAGTCTGGATATTGGATGCAGATTCTATCGCTAGTTATTTCTGCAATAACACCACAGGATAATAAAGACGTATGTACGCAGTTATAGTTATAACAAGACTTTCCCAAAACACATTTGACAGATAAGTTTTGATCTATGTCCTCCAGTTATACAAGACTGCAATAAAACTTCAGCTACTGCATTGCCCATAAAGTGTCAACTTTGTGGTCACATAATTCTGAGAAATGCATATTGCAAATTCTTGGCAAGTAAGATCTTAACAATCTGAAGGGAAATGGTTGCTGTGTTCCAAGTTTCCCTCAAAAAATATCTTCTTTCTGTTCTCTTCATAGCAACTTAATTACTTAGAGAGACTGACGTGCTGGGGAGACAGAAAGAACAAATATTGGTTTTTGTTGATTTATTTTTTTATCTTATAATTTTTGGGAACAGTGTGCCAAATATTAGGTTTCATTAGAAGCGAATATTGTAAACTAGCTATATTTAATAGGCTAATGTATATCACCTCCTCTTACTTTGCCTGCCATCTCCATTTTCTCCCAGTTGATCCTACTGCCTCTCACCACCCCTCCCTTTAGAATGTAAGCTCCCATGGACAGAGTCCTCTCTACCTGTCCCATGTCTGTCTACTGTCTGATTCCCTCGTGCGTCCTGTGAAGTCTGTTGCTGCACTCTGTGTGAGTCCCCATAGCATTACTCACACTCATCTGTGCTGCTTATGTGTATTACCTCATCTATTTGTTACTTGCTTCTGTATCCAGCGCTTCGGAATCTGCGACCCCTTACAAATAAATAAATAATAATAATATCTGATATTTATGTTTATTTATGAGTTACCAGATATATAAGATACTACTGGTCCTCATTTACCACCAAATTATTAAGTTAATGAAGTCAGCAGCTTAATGACAGTTTGAGATGTCCCATTTAGACATTAGGGGGTATATTTACTAAACTCCGGGTTTAAAAAGTGGAGATGTTGCCTATAGCAACCAATCAGATTCTAACTGTCATTTATTTAGTACATTCTACAAAACGACAGCTAGAATCTGATTGGTTGCTATAGGCAACATCTCCACTTTTTCAAAGGCGCAGTTTAGTAAATCTAGCCCAAGGTTCCTGATTCATCAAGGCGAGCATTACACGCACGTATTTAGGATTTATGTTCGCCCAAATTACTTAAGGCATGGATCTCACAATCCATGCCGCGGTGAATTCGGGTGCAGGGCTGCTCTGCTCAGCCCTGCGACACAGGACGCTGCAGTCACGTATGTACATGTCAGTGCCAGCAGTAGCCTGCGAGTCCAGAGACATTACAGCCGCGGCTCTATGCTGTGGTAAAAATAAGGCCCCCACCCTCCTACTAATATCAACCCTTGTGCTACTAGCCTAGTGCTAGTAATCATAAAATCGGGCCGGAAAAAAGGGTGGGGTTACCCTAAATTTTGCAAAAAGCAGCACTAGGCAAGCCAGCCGGTGCTGGTGACACTATAGTAGGGGTACCCGCCACCGGTGATAGTCACGTCACCCAAAACCCAACACAAATTTACCCGATAATGTAAGACCAATTGTGATGCTTGCTATATTGTGTTGATATCGACTGCTTGTAATACATACTTGAAACAATTGCGGCCAATCAACATGCCATCCGGGAAAAATTACATCATGCTAAACTGCAACACTGAGATGTTGGTATTAAGGTGGTGATTTAAGGAAACGCTGCGTGTACAATGTATTTTTAAAAAACAATCTACATTATATATATATATATATATATATATATATATATATATATATATATATCTTGTAGCAAGATCACAGTTCTTGTCACACGGGCACCCTGCAGACATCATTCACATAGACAACTTCTTATTGCAAATCAAATGGTGCTTTATTGCTGTATCACAGTATCAGCAAACAACTTTGTTAGGACAACACCAGGCAACCTACATCTGGCTATACAGCAGTTTCTCTCACTGCCAGCCGGCCACTAACTGGCGTCGGTTGCAATGCACATATGCACAATACAGACTTTAATAGTTGTGACGCCTCCCACAGCCTTGGGTGACTGACAGGCGACACTCCCACTTTGCCTTTAAAGGAATTCTCCTCAGCTAATCTGTAACTCCTATTCAGTACAGACACCCCTATCAGCCCTGCTGTTAGCTGTGGAAGTGAAACCATGTAAGTAAAAATTACGCTTTTACATTTACTTTGTCACATGTCCTAGACCTGAATGTAAAGCTATACCTGTGTTGCCTGGTCTGTAGCCTTAAACTGCAGATTCCTCCCTGGACCTCTCTCTTTGTAGGAGAGGTGTGGCAATTAGGCCTAATTGCCTATATATATGTATATATATATATATATATATATATATATCTACTATATAAAAGCCTAGTGGCGTCTGTCTGTGTGTGGAAAAAAAAAAACAAGCTGCAGCGCCACCTGCTGGGCGAAGTTATACACTGACCTACTAAATTCTTAGTGTGTGTGGGGAAAAAAACTCAGAAAGGGCTGAATTTTGCTGCAGCGCCACCTGCTAGGCGGAGTTATACACTGACCTACTAAATTCTTAGTATATATATATATATATATATAGGTACAGAATATAAACACTGGCGCTCAAAACAGTATTGTATATATAGAGTAATATAGTTCAAACCCACATAAACACCTCTTCCACGTGAGGAGGCAGCCTTCCTACAAAACTCTGGCTGGTAAGGCCGGAAATAAAAATGGATAGGTGCAACTGAAGGATGGCGCACTGGTGATGTTTAGCAGACTTATGCTAAACAAGGTGGGAACAATTAGATGAGCATGAGGATCAAATACAGGTCTCTGGGTTGGTATCCAACAATCTATGTAATAGAACCAGTTCTTAAATCCAAATGCTAGACAGAATGGATAACCAAATCAAACTCTAGTATATAGAGAATTAACTCCAATGTCACAAAAAGCATATGCAGTTACTGCTCAAACGGAGCTGGCTGGACCAGTACAACACAGCCCACAGGTTCTCCAATTATATAGCAGCTAATGGACAGAGATAGATAAGCAGAGTATATACAGTTCACCAAATAACAGTGTAATAGGTGGAAGCATACCAAAAGGTAATATAAAACCAGCTTATCTGTATCGGGGTCTCCAAAAGGGAATCAAAGCTCCGTCTCATGTGTCAGGAACCGGTACACCAGCGAGTGCAGTAAGCAGTACTTCTTGGTCTCGGGCAGCCGTCCCCATACAAACACCACAATCAAGCCATATAGTGTAGTAATTTATGTACAAAGGATTTATTCAGCAATGGTATACAAATGCAAACTCACAATGTGCAAAGTAATAATAAGCTTATCTGTATAAGGCAGTAGGTCAACTTGTACCAGTATGGATCCCTGGAGGGTTCTGCAGGTATTGCCGGTGATTACTACACTATATGGCTTCCTTTATCTTCACTATCTCGGTTGATTGGAGTTTGATTGTGGTGTTTGTATGGGGACGGCTGCCCGAGACCAAGAAGTACTGCTTACTGCACTCGCTGGTGTACCGGTTCCTGACACATGAGATGGAGCTTTGATTCCCTTTTGGAGACCCCGATACAGATAAGCTGGTTTTATATTACCTTTTGGTACGCTTCCACCTATTACACTGTTATTTGGTGAACTGTATATACTCTGCTTATCTATCTCTGTCCATTAGCTGCTATATAATTGGAGAACCTGTGGGCTGTGTTGTACTGGTCCAGCCAGCTCCGTTTGAGCAGTAACTGCATATGCTTTTTGTGACACTGGAGTTAATTCTCTATACACTAGAGTTTGATTTGGTTATCCATTCTGTCTAGCATTTGGATTTAAGAACTGGTTCTATTACATAGATTGTTGGATACCAACCCAAAGACCTGTATTTGATCCTCATGCTCATCTAATTGTTCCAACCTTGTTAAGCATAAGTCTGCTAAACATCACCAGTGCGCCATCCTTCAGTTGCACCTATCCATATATATACCGGTATATATATATATGGTATATATATATAAACCTTGGACTGTGATTTTTTTGGACGCCTACAGGACCTGGGAATGAATTAGCTTTATGGCTCAAGCATTATGGATTAAAAGCTTACAAGGTTGAATCACTGACAGATGAAGACAGCAGATGGTAATTATATAGGGTTTTATTATTTACAAAAAAATATGTGGTGTAAACGAGGAGTGTCACTTGTTTACATTTTACTTTTTTTTTATTATTAAACTAATGTGGTTTAAAAGAGGGATGTGTTTTATTTAAATTTTACTTTGTGGGACATAATGTCTCAATGGGCCCTGGTTGGCATGCTGGCACTTGTGATCCTCCAAGTGAAAATGAATGAAAAATGGAATAATCATCATCTATTTATATAGCACCACTAATTCCGCAGCGCTGTACAGAGAACTCACTTACATCAGTCCTTGCCCCATTGTAGCTTACAGTCCAAATTCCCTAACATACACACACAACAAGAGAGACTAAGGTCAATTTAATAGCAGCCAATTAACCTACTAGTATGTATTTTTTGGAGTGAGGGGGAAAACCGGAGCACCTGGAGGAAGCCCACACAAACATGGGGAGAACATACAAACTCCACAAATAAGAACATGGTCAGGAATCAAACTCCTGACCCCAGTGCTCTGAGGCAGAATTGCTAACCACTAAGCCACCATGCTATTAAACAATGACACAAAAACTTTACATTTCATTCAGGGGCAAAACTCTGCATCGCTGAACCCCATTGCCCATAGTTTAGGTAAGGACCCTCGCTATGCTCTAAAAAGACCAGAGAGTAAGCCTCTTCTAAGCATGCATAGCTGGCGCAAGACCCCTTTGCTAATGTGCCACTCAGAAAAGGACTATGCTGTGCTCTTTTCCGAGCAGAACGGTAGTCTTGGGGGCAGGGCCGGACTGGCCATCTGGCACTTCTGGCAAATGCCAGAAGGGCCGATGGCTAGATGGGCCGGTTGCTAGCTGGCCGGCCCGATCGCTCAGCGCACAGACTGTCATGCCGGAATTCGGCATGACAGTCTGTGCGCTGAGCGATGGGGTCGGTCCTACACTTACTTCCTGGTGTGGCCACACGTCCCCTCCTCCTTCCCTCAGCTAAATGGATCTGCCGATGAGTGTCACATGGGACGTGCACCATGTGATAGGTGCCGTCCCATGTGATAGAAGAGACTACAGAGCGCGCCGCGGAGCGCACAAGGTAAGGGGGGGTAGTTTGTGTGACAGTTTTGTGTGTGTGACACGGTATCTAAAGTATGTTTTGTGTGTGTGACACGGTATCAATAGTTTGTTTTGTGTGTGTAATAGGGTATGTATAGTATGTTTTGTGTGTGTGACACGGTATCTATAGTATGTTTTGTGTGTGTGACACGGTATCAATAGTTTGTTTTGGGTGTGTGACACGGTATCTATAGTATGTTTTGGGTGTGCGACAGTGTATGACTATAGTGTGTGTATGTGTGTGACAGGGTATGACTACTGTATGTGTGTGGGGGCCGGCGTATGACCATAATGTGTGTGTATATGTGGGGGCCGGTGTATGACTATAATGTGTGTGGGGGCCAGTGTATGACTATAATGTGTGTGTGTGGGGGCCGGTGTATGACTATAATGTGTGAGGGGGGAGGGTCTTAATATAATGTGGGAGGTAGGCTATTAATCTAATGGTGAATTGCAGGTAGGGGATAATTATTGGGTGTTATTTTATTTGTGGGGTGATGGTGGGGCAATTTAATAGTGGGGCCTAACAATTTAAGATGGGGTGATTGGATTTTTAATTTAATGCTGGGGTGGTTTAGGAGCTATTAATTGAATGTGGGGCTGTTTGGGGAAAATGAGTTTTATTTATTAAATGTGGTTATGAGTTAATGTGGTTATGAGTTGTGGGAAATGGATATATTTTTTAAACGTAAATGCTATTTAATTTCTTGCTGGAGTTGTTTGGAGAAAGGGAATACTATTTAATGTCAGGGCTAGTTGGAGGGAAATAGATGTATTTATCAAATGTGAATACAAGTATTTTAATGTTGTGGCTGCAGTGAGGCCTAATTTTAAAAGTGCATGCTATATTGATTTAACACCGGGGCTAAATTTCATGTACTAATTTTTTTTCACCAAATAGGGCATCCAACATTCCAGCATCCAGACAAGCAACAACTGATATAAAGACACCAGCAGCCACAAGTAGTGACCATGACAAGACAGGTAGGAGAGACCAGGACAGTCTGCCAACTGCTCTGAATTTGGTGGGTGACTATCCCGCTTAGTCAGGATTTGGTCTGACTACAAGAACAGTTGGGAGATATGTCCTGCTTCACACTGTACTGCTTGTTAAGGCAGAACTGCGTGCACCTAACAGTAGTGCACACAGTATTGCCTGTGTATTTGTCAAAAATGTGTCTAATAGCCAAATTACATCATAGGAGCCCTCCTGACTTAAGTGCCCGGGCCTCCACGAGCCTTAATCCAGTTTTGGTCAGCAGGAGGAATCTGTGCTCCCAGTCCAGGGCAGGACACAGACTGCAGAGCAAGCCGAGGAGCTCTAAGTTTCATAAGATTTATTAATCTCATGAGACTAAGAGCTTCCCTGCTCACTCTACAGGAATGTCAGCAGCATTAGAAGCATAGATAAGTACAGTGGGCTAGGGGTGTCATAATGTGTCTGGTGGGGTGATGTAATGTGGATGGGGAGGGCCTGATAAATGTAATGTTTTATTATAATGTATGTATCAACGCACCATTTTGACCACGCCCCCAACATAATGTAGCTACGCCGCAAATGCGCTGTGGCACGCGTTTTTTTTCCTGCTCGTCAACAGAGGTGGGCCTGTGTGCTTTAAATGGCAGGGCTGATTTTTAGTCCCAGTCTGGCCCTGCTTGGGGGCTGATGTAGGGGCTCCAGGGGTACGGACAGTCCCCAGCTTATTAGCTGATATTGCAGTACTCACTATGAGCCATTTTCACTATGAGCCATTAGACTTCGAGGTGTGCAGACGTGTCTGCTGAGTGCTCTGCTGGCGCCCTGCCTGGCCATCCACCTGGGCCCGAACCTCTCACCTTGAGATGCCTCCTCACGCTGCCTGCTCACGCTGCCTTCCACGGACTTTCATGATGATGATGTCCTCCTCGTACCCGGCCTGACCCGACTCCCGGCTGCCGCCTACCACTACCGACCGCGGCCTCGGCCTGCAATCAACCTGGCCTCCACTTCCCGTCCCCAACTCACCATTTGCCTCTACTGCGCCGGTGGACGCTCTTCCTGGTCCTGACTGCCGGCCGCCGTGAGGTGCGTGTCTTGGACTTTCTTGGGTTTTGCCGCCTTGCCACCCGATCTGACTCCCGGCCGCCACCACCACTTCCACCCACTCTAGGCTGCGGCTTGGGCCTACCTCTCAGCTGCTTCCTGCTTCCGGCCATCTCCGACCAAGTCTTAGTGATTTGAATCGGGCTCAGAATGTGCTGCCTATGGGGTCATGCCAGTTCAGATTAAGTCCCCATAAACTAACAGCTCACTTTGTTTGTTTGGAAAACAAAGTAACCCACTCTAGGCCGCGACTTGGGCCTACCTCTCAGCTGCTTCCTGTGTCCTGCCACCAACGACCAAGCTCCGATCAAGCTTCCTGCTGCCTGCCCCTGGCTCCTGATGCATCCCTGGTGCCCGCAGTCTCCTGCTTGACGCTTCCCCACCGCTATCACCTACCACCTCAGCCTCCTGATACCGCCTAGCCTGCTGTCCTGTTCCAACCTCCTGGTCCGGACCCCGTGGCCTGCCTGTCGCTGACCGTCCTCCACGTGCTCCTTCCTGATTTGGAACTCTCCTTTCTGATCGGTGCACCCCTGACCTGTCCATTCACCCACCGCTGGCCTCCGCTGCTCCTGTGGACTCTCATCCTCCTGCTCCTGTGGACTCTCATCCTCCTGCTCCTGTGGACACCCATCCTGGTCATCCTGCCCCGTGGTCACTCGTGCTCCGGACATACTGGTGACCATTCTGCTTTCATGAGTGTTACCTATGCTGACTGCTACTGTATTATGTCCAGCTCTACCTGCCTGTTTTAGCTCTGCAATTACCGTTTGTTTTCTGACCATCCGATTTGCTATGCCCCGCTCACTACTACAATTGCTGAACTTTTTGTTTAACTGTAACTTGGTTACGTAACATTGTTCCTCATCTACTGTGTTATCCTCATTTCATTGATACCTTATTGCTATCCTCATTTCATTGATACCTACACCCTGCTCTGCAATTACGTTTGTTTTCTGACTCTCTGATTTGCTCTGCCCCACCCATTACTTCTGTTGCTGTACCTTACTGTTTCAACTGTAATTTGGTTTTATCATTGTTCCCCATCTACTGTTTTATCGTCATTTCATTGAAACCTGCTCACCTGCATCCTCTTCTCTGTGCCCACAAGGCTCCCTGCTTTGGTCTCTACACCCCGCCCTCTCCTGTCCTTTGTCGCTTTCTGTTCCCCTGTCCCCCACAATGTCGCCCCGCTCGGCTCCTATACCCATCCTCTCCCCTCGCCACCATCATGGCCCCAACCCCCACTGTCCCCTCTCTCACCCTCCCCCTCGCTCCATCAACCCCTACAATCTTATCCACATCTCCCCTCTTCCCTCCCTCCCCTTCTCATGTGCCCTTTGGAACTCCAGGTCCATCTATAACAAACTCCCCTCCATTCATGACCTCTTTATCTCCAACTCTCTTAACCTCCTCGCCATCACTGAAACCTGGCTTTCTTCTTCTGACACCACCTCTCCTGCCGCTCTCTCCTATGGGGGTCTCTCCTTCACCCACTCCACCAGACCTGATGGACGTCCGGGAGGCGGGGTGGGCCTCCTCCTATCCCCTAGCTGCACCTTTCGGGTCTTTCCCAGTATACCTTCCCTCTCCTTCTCCTCCTTTGAAGTTCACTCTATCCGTCTCTTCCCCCCCATCCACCTCCGCGTCTCTGTCATCTACCGTCCCCCTGGCCCCACCTCCCTTTTCCTCGACAACTTCGCTGCCTGGCTCCCTCACTACCTTTCCTCTGACCTTCCCTCCATCATACTTGGCGACTTTAATATCCCTGTTGACAACCGCTCTGACCCTGCCACAATCAAACTTCTCACCCTTTCCACCTCACTTGGCCTCACTCAGTGAACCTCTTCCCCCACCCACTGTCTTGGTCACTCCCTAGACCTCGTCTTCTCCCATCTCTGTGATCTCTCTGACTTCTCCAACTCTCCCTTCCCTCTCTCTGACCACCATATTCGCTCCTTCACTCTGTCCTCTTCCCAGGCTCCCACCTCGCCTATATCTACCTTCACTAGGCGCAACCTTGATGCTATTGACCCCACTACTTTCTCCTCCTCTCTCGAAACTCTCCTCTCACCTCTCCCCTCCCTGGACTGCCCTGACCAGGCGTCTTCTCTTTACAACCTCTCCCTCACTACTGCCCTGGAGATGGTAGCCCCGGCCTCCTCTATCCGCCAGCGCCGCCTCATTCCCCAACCCTGGCACTCCAAACTCACCCGCTTCCTCCAAAAGTGCTCTTGCACTGCTGAACGCATCTGGAGAAAATCCCACTCCCTGGCCGACTTCCTTCACTTTAAGTTTATCCTCACCTCATTCTGCTCCGCCCTCTCCCTTGCCAAACAATCCTTCTTTAAGTCCCTCATCTATTCTCAGTCCTCCAATCCCCGCCGTCTCTTTGCCACCTTCAACTCCCTCCTCTCTCCTCCGCCCCCTCCTGTCCCACCCTCCCTATCTGCTTCTGACTTCGCCACCTTTTTCTCTTCCAAAATTGAGGCCATCAGATTCAACATCCCCTCCTCCCATTCCTCTCTATCCTCCCTTTCCTCTACACCTCCCCCCAGCAACCAACTCTGGTTCTCCTTCTGCCCCACATCGGGGGATGAAGTTCGCTCACTTATTCTATCCTCTCCACCCTCTACCTGTCCTCTCGATCCTATCCCCTCTTGCCTCCTTCGCTCTCTCTCCCATGGCCTGCTCTTACCTCGCTCACCTATTCAACCTATCACTCTCCTCTGGCGTAGTCCCCTCCTTTTACAAACACGCTCTTATCTCCCCCATCCTAAAAAAAAACAATCTTGACCCCACCTCCCCTGCTAACTATCGCCCTATCTCACTTCTCCCCTTTGCCTCCAAACTACTTGAGAGGATTGTCTGCTGCCGCCTCACCAGACACCTCTCAGACCATTCCCTCCTCGACCCTCTCCAATCAGGTTTCCGTCCCCTCCACTCCACTGAAACTGCCCTGGCCAAAGTCACCAATGATCTTCTAACAGCCAAATCCAAGGGTCACTTCTCCCTACTCATCCTCCTCGACCTCTCTGCGGCCTTTGACACCGTTGACCATCCCCTTCTGCTACAAACTCTTCTCTCTCTTGGCCTATCTGGGTCTGTCCTCGCCTGGTTCACCTCCTACCTTGCGAACCGCTCCTTCTCTGTATCCACGTCTGGCTCTTCCTTTGACCCCTCTCCTCTCCCTGTTGGAGTCCCTAAGGGCTCTGTTCTCGGCTCTCTACTCTTTTCGCTCTACACCTCCTCCCTTGGTGCTCTCATCTCCTCTTTCGGTCTTCAGTATCACCTCTATGCTGACGACATTCAACTGTAGATCTCCTCGCCCGATCTTTCCTCCTCCCTCCTCTCTTGTGTATCCGACTGCCTCTCTGCCATCTCCTCCTGGATGTCTTTGCGCTTTCTCAAAATTAACATCTCTAAAACTGAACTCATTATCTTTCCTCCCGCCAGGCTCCCCTCCCACTTTGACCTCTCTATCACTGCCAACAACACCACTATCTCCTCTGTCACCCAACTTCGCTGCCTGGGCGTTACTTTCGACTCCTCCCTCTCTTTTGCCCCCCACATTCAATCCCTTGCCCAAGCCTGTCGCTTCCAACTTCGCAACATTGCCCGCTTCCGACCCTTCCTCTCTCAGGATGCCACCAAAACTATCATCCACGCACTCATTATCTCCCACCTCGACTACTGCAACCTCCTCCTTACCGGCCTCTCTCTCTTCCACCTTGCCCCCTCCGCTCTATTCTTAATGCGCCAGCTAGACTAATCTTCCTCTCTTGCCGCTCCTTCTCCGCTTCACCTCTCTGCCTTACCCTCCACTGGCTCCCCATCCCCTTCAGAATCCTGTTTAAACTCCTGCCCGCTCCCTGCGCTCGGCAAATGACCGTCGTCTCTCCTCCACCCTGGTCACCTCATCCCACTCCAGAATCCAGGACTTCTCCCGTGCAGCCCCCCTTCACTGGAATGACCTCCCCCGCTCCATCCGTCTCTCTCCCAATCTAAGCTCCTTCAAACGGGCACTCAAAACCCACCTGTTCCTTAAAGCCTACCAATCTTCCACCTAACCCGTCCTACCTGCCCCTCTTCTCTCCCTTACACGTCAACTGGCTCCCTTTGTGCTTGAGTTTTGTTCACCCTCCCTTAGGATGTAAGCTCATTTGAGCAGGGCCCTCTTCTCTCCTGTCTCCATACCTGTTCTTCTGCTCCGTCTGTACTGCAACAGCCTGCCTGGAGCCTCCGAAGTTTGGTATTTATTGTTTACTGTTCAGTTATGTCTCACCCTGTATAGTCTACTGTTTGTACTGTGTACGGCGCTGCGGAACTCTTGTGGCGCCTAACAAATAAAGGATAATAATAATAATAATAATAATTTTCAAGAATAAACACATTGCTGGACCATGAATGATGGCACACATGGTCATTACATTCTACAATATTTCACTTATGCACTCCCCTCAGTTCAACCGGCTGATAGGTCAGTAAGACGCACACACAGTTCAGTGTAAACTCCACAGACAATTTTTTTCCCTAGAAACGTCAATATTTTTTAATAATAACATTCCATGATTTTGAAATGGGATAATCAGAAAACACATGTGAAATTATGTCATAATAGTCATTCACTACCTTTGGATGCCAATTAAAGTAAGTTGTTGTTATTGTCTGTACACCAGTTTACATTCTCGCTGTAGCAACCAGTATACCAGGTGGTAAATGTTTCAAGAGGCGAGATTCCGGCAGGTTTGAAAAGTGGAGATGTTGCCAATAGCAACCAATCAGCATCTAAGGGTTAGATTTACTAAGCTGCGGGTTTGGAAAAGTGGGGATGTTGCCTATAGAAACCAATCAGATTCTAGCTGTCATTTTGTAGAAGGTACTAAATAAATGAAAGCTAAAATCTGATTGGTTGCTATAGGCAACATCCCCACTTTTTCAAACCCGCAGCTTAGTAAATCTAGCCCTAAGTATCCTTTATTTAGCACATTCTGCAAAATGATAGCTAGAATCGGATTGGTTGCTATGGGCTTCACCTCCACTTTTCAAACCTGCCAGAAACTCACAGCTTGTTACATTTACCCCAGATGTCAATTAATAGATTTCGATTTAAGTTTATACAGCTTTCTTTTGTCCCAGTTTATATGTGTAAAGTAAAACTTACTATATCATGACTTTTAACTGCAAACAATATAAGTAACATATTTATTTGAAATGGTGTTATGTAGACTTTTGTTTTGCATTTACTGGTAGTGCCAAGTTTTATCTTGCAGCACAGTGACTTATGAAATCTGAAATATGCTTATATTAAAATATAAATATGTTGAAATATGCACTTACGTTAACCTGATACTGGTATTGCACATCTGTTTGTTCTTTATCATTAAAGAACCTTATTACCACTAATCATGTTCATTTAGGTAACTCAGAAGCAGTGGTGGACCTAGCACCATTGCAGGGGGTGCTACAGTGCCTGGAGGTGAGCAGTGTCCAGCGATGTTGATCCACCTTCCCAGAGCCCCCACTTTGCTTTTCTAAAGGTTTGCTGAAAAGCAGGGTGGGGCCCTCAGGAGGGTAGAACGTGATCACAGAAATCTCCCTCAAATTTTGCAATGGGGTCCTGCAAATCCATGTTCCATTCTTCATCAGGAGTCTGCATTCTGGAAGTAAAGACTGGAAGCAAAAGATTTCTAGTGGGGAAAAAATGGACTTTCATTAGATAATCCGGACACATCGGAGAGATGGTTAGATACACAACTTTTGCGTGTTTGTACTTCACGACCACCTTTCAATAAAAAAACAGGAAATATTGTTAAAATTAAATATTATGGGCCTTTAAAAACCATTAAAATAAATACTTTACTCTGTAGTCAGAGCCGCATGATTCTCAAGTAAATTGAATACATTCTAGTTAGATAAGCTTAAAACGTATCCTACATCAAAAACTTGTGTAAAATTATAATACGTTACTGGCCATAAATTCAACAAATTTATAAAAATAGAAATAGGCCAAACCAGAAGCCAGCCCGAGTGGAGTTAGCCTAGACCCCCCCCCCCCTTCCCCCAAATTGCTAATAACAACACTAGGCTTTTTTTTACTGATGTGTGTATCCCAGCAGTCCCTGGATTGCAGGGCATGCTGGCACTTGTAGTTCCCCAAGTGCCAGCATGCTCTATCAGCCATGGATGTGCTGAATCTTGTACTACTACAAGCTCCAGCATGCCCAAACACTTAAAGGTGTCTGGGCAAGCTGGAATTTGTAGTGCACCACAGACAAAATGAATAATGAATATTTGCTTATTTATTTTCTATTTTTTACTTATTACCCCAGAGCCCTAGTGAGAGAAGAGCCCTAGGACTAGTCAGCACACAGTTGGTTAATCCTAGGAGGGGCTTTTTTTTATGCAGGCTGATCCCACTAGAGACTTCAGCTCCATAATATCCAATGTCCGATCAAATAATATGCCTACACTTGCTTATGTATATATTGCTTCTCATTTCAATAAATGCAAACAATCAGCTTGCTAATATTAACATAATTAAAAAACTGATGGGCACATTATAGTTTTTAAGGGGCCTAACTTAAAAACTTTGGACATTGCTACAACCCTCTAATATACCAAAGCCACCAATGTAGCTTGGAGCATGGCACTCTATCCTTTCATATAAAAAGACATACAAACATTTGTTTACCACTAGGTTAAACACCCCTAAAATAGCCTGATGCCACCTGTATCAGTGAATATAATATTAAATTGTGTCATTTAAACAAGTGTGTTTATTGGAGAGTTTGTGTGTGGGGGGTGGGTTATTTCTCAAACTGTACCCCCAAAAAAACTACAAAATGTTGCACTATAAAAAAATAACAGTTTCAAATCATTCATCATCATCATCATCATCATCATCATCATCATCATTTATTTATATTATCATTTATCATTTTATTAAAATAAAGACACGTATTTTTATTGAATTGAAAAAAAAAGTTTAATTATGTTAATAATGTCCCTGTTAAATGTCATAATTCCTGATGCATTGTACACTTCACAGTTGGAAACGGCTCCCCAGAGTTTGCGACTAATTGCGATACTATAGTTCCGGCTTCACAGCTGTTTCACATTTCCTCCTCTTAATGGAGTAGTCACAAATTATTACTCTATGCACTTTCCTGTTTCAGTCCATTGTTACATGGAGTTTCCAGTCTTCCCTTGCTTGCTGCTTTACTTCTTTGCATGGGTCAAGAATGTGTAGAGAAAGAATGTAAAGTACCTGACAAAGAGACTCCTGTGTACAGAGAAAATGAATTACATTCCGCCTCTCTGTAGCAAATGTTATATGAAATAACCCTTCAGAGCCATCACTGGAAGTGTTTATGAAATGTTATATCACATGATGCACTATGTGTCAAGCATTGTTGCTTGACGTAAGTTAAGCTAGGCAACCGCTCAACCTAAGACGCAATCAGTTTTATTATGAAAGGATCATGTAATCTTTAAGGAATCCAAAATATTTGAAATAAGTTTAAGTGAAGTCCTAAGCTGAGGGCAATTAAAATTTCGTGCTATACTTCATCTGCACTGACATTAGGGGTTAAACAATTTGTGGCAGCCAGCCTATCACTCCCGGGGGGAGTGGCTTTCCAAGAGGACATAAATTACCTTGGAGCTGTGGGCTGACTCTCTTAGTCCCTGGATGTCAGATAGGAGATATCGTCTGTGTGATAGAAAGGCTCAGTATATTTTAGTTACTTTGTGGTTCTGTCATTTTTTCATTGATTCTTGTCTCTGCCTGTATTTTCCTTTATACTTTCCTCACACAACTCCTTTATTTCTCTCCCTACTTTACTTTTCTTAATTCTCATATTCCTCCCTCCTGTTCTCATCTCCTTCACCAGCCTGAGCTTCACCCGATTTCCCCGCCCGCCCGCCCCGCTCCTTCCAGTCATCCTTAGCAGCCCAGATATTCCCCCATCTCTCAGTCAGCTTCCTGGCCATTAGTGTAGGAGTTTTTCACTCACCTTAGTGAAATGTCTCGTCCCCGCTGCTCAGTAGGTCTCCCAGCACGCTTCCAAGACAGCACTGTAACTGCAGTTGATCGGGCGGTAGCCCCGCCCCCTGCAGGCGCTGTGGCGGCCATCTTTAATTTACAGGAATCGCCTGCGAGCGGTGAAGGTGATCCTATCACCGCCGCAGGTGCTGTGGCAGTGTCAGTGCTATGGGGACCAGAGGTCTTTGCCCAATATGTTGGAAACGCCTGTCAGCGGTAGCGGGGACCCGCTTACCGCTGCAGGCGCAGGCAAGGAGTTAACACAGGAGCTCACTAGGGGCTCCGGTCAACAAGGGGTTAATCCAGGGCGCATGGTGGCTTTGGAGGGGCCTGTGGGTGGTGGAGGGGAGCCTCACACCGCCCCAGGCTCCATGGATGATTTTGCAGCAGGGCTCACTAGGGGCTCTGGGAGCCAAGGTTTAAACAGTGGGGGGGATGTGCTTATGAATGAACCTGTCAGCAGTGGGGGGAAAACTTTCACAGCTGCAGGCATTGTTGCTGGTACGGCCCCTGAGACAAATGAGGGACCCGGTTCCCAAGTAGTTAATACAACCAGGCACGTTAGTGGGGATGTGTCTGTGAGCAGGGGAGGTGAGCCCATCATCGCTGCAGGCATTTTGTTGTCTCCGGAGCCCACTGGCAGTGGCGGACGCCTGGTAGTTAATAGAAGGGGCACTATTAGACGCTCGCTGGCTCCCGAGAGGGCTGTGCGCCTTCCTAACGCCGGAGCACGCAAACAATTAAGAGCGGGTAAAAGAGGTAGGGGAGGCAGGAGGCTGTCCCCATCAGCCAATCGCTTGCGGGACAGCAATGCTGCCCTGCAGTTAGGAAACCCCAGTAGTGTTAACGTGGGTGTAAATGTACATAAGCAAGGGGTTGCACCAGCTAACAATGAAAGTTTTGTCAGTATGCAAGGTTCAAGTTCCGTGACACAAACACACCCTGATAGGCAAACGCAGATGTTGAATATCTCTTACGCTGGCATGACACCACCCCCCCTTTTTCCCAGTCAGCCGGGCCATAATTTCATGGATGTTTAAACAGGATATGCTCACGCAAGTTTGCCCCCACTAATGCCAGAGGGGTGGTCGACGTTTAGAAGTCGCCCACTCGCAGCTAGAGGCCCCTCAGCAGCGTTAGGCGCCCCGAACATAGCCAGAACGCAATCCCCTAGGTCACCACATGCGGAGCATGCGTTACATGGGCATAATCCACATCAGGCTCGGGAGTATGGGTATGAGGCCCATTCACCAGTTGCAGGCCCATCATCATTTTCTGCAGGGGTGGGTAATATATTGATGTATCGCAAACAAGCGGTAACGCAACCCAGGATGGGCTTTTACAATGCTTACAATAATCAGTCCCAGTACATACAAACTCCCCACTTGCAAGATTTTCAGGCTGGTAATAATGCAGCCTGGTCACTCCCTTACCCTCCCCCTCCCCCTCAGACACAAGGGGAACAGAGTGGGGTACGACAATGGATTGCCCCCTATCCGCCGCAGGAGAGAAGCCTGTCGCAGAATTGGGCAGCACCCTCATCGTTTGGTCAGGGACCATCTCATCCCTCAGGTCCCAATCAAATCCCTGCCCCCTATCCAGCTGTAGTGCCTCTGGTTCATCTCCAAAATTTTGATGTTGATAACACAAGTCGGTATAGTGGGGCTTCCGTCTCACTCAGCGGGTCGGGACAGGGGGCTGCAGTATTGAATGTGTTGCCGTCTGCTAATCTTTCTTCTCGCCCAGTAACACAGGCACAGGAAGGGAATGAAACAGACGCGGTTGGAGGAGGAGCTCCAGTGGAACAACCTGCAATGCCGGCCAGTGGACACGATGCGCCAGGGATCATCGCAGCGGCCGCTGGGTCTCAAGCCATCGCCCCACAGCCAGGACAAGGGATTCCAGTTCCCATTGCTGGTGAGAACACTTCTTTATTGACACAACACCCGTTTACACATAGCGCTCAAATGTCATCTACTGATGATGATTCGTCGGATGACGAGCAAGGACCGCGCAAGCTGCTGAGATTGCTAAAGGAACATTTGGTTCAAGCAGTAAAAGCGGCTTCCGCAGTAGCTTTGCCTCGCGCAGCGTTAGGGGGGCCCCATGGTGTGCTGTGACAATACGGCGCTACTGGCAGGAGTGAGACCATGTGTGAGGGACAGGATTAACAATAGATTCCTGGTGGATTTGTTTTCACTAACAAAACAATCCAAAAAGCAGTTAACAGCAGCGTGTAGTAGAGGGGGAATAGGTGAGGAAGCTTACCGGTCATTTCATAACTGGCTGTCAGGCTACTGTGTATTCGCGGCCTGTTACTTGGAGACCAGACCCGAGGCGCTCATAGACGTATGGCGCTACCTGCACCTCAAAACGGATATGGTAGTTAATGATGGGCCTACAATTTGGCGTAGGTATGACGAAAGTTTTAGGGAAAAAGCCAACGGGATGCAGCGTATTCCCTTTAAATGCAAGGATGTAGAAACGTGGTGGAAGCTTATGCGACCTCAGAGTGAGGAGCAACGGCCAAGTGTCAGGTTTCCAGGAGGAGGGGGGCGTGGCGCCCCCCGCCGTAAGCAGAACAGATGTTTTGCTTTCAATAATTCCACCTGCAACAGGTCTGTGCGATCTGTAGAGGTCCGCACCCAGTGCGGGAATGCACCAGGAATGCTCCAGGTGCAGGAAGGGGGCGGGACATGTCGGGACCCCCTGGGCAAGGCCCCATCGCCCATTAAGTTAGATGTGTTGGTTAGATGGCTTGGTTTCTTTCCTGATGCCGCACAAGCCAAGTTTCTGAAAGATGGTTTTACTGTAGGTTTTAGGCTTCCCATGTCCGGGCTGGTACGGTCCGGGGATGGCCGGAATTTGAAGCCGGCGTCGGTTTTTCCAGAGGTAGTACTCGAAAAGGTTAATAAGGAGGTGGCCTTAGGAAGGATGCAGGGTCCTTTTCAGTCTCCTCTGTTGGCAAACTTAATTTTGTCCCCTATAGGCATAGTGCCTAAGAAGGCTGAGGGTAAATACCGGTTAATTTAGCATCTGTCCCACCCCCTGCGTTCGTTGGTAAACGATGCCATAGACGCTCGACACAGCTCAGTTATTTACTAGTCTTTCGAGGAGGCTTTGGCCCTAGTGAGATCTTACTTCTAGCTAAGCTGGACATCGAGTCTGCATTTAGGCTTCTCCCACTCCACCCAGAATCTTTTAGATTCATGGGTTTTAAATTCCAAGGCAGCTTTTATTATAGCCATGGGCTGTTCAGTGTCATGTTCATTTTTTGAGTGCTTCAGCTCCTTCCTGCATTGGTGTATACAAGCAGGAACGGGCCACATTGGTGTAGCACACAATTTAGACGATTTTTTGTTTATAGGCCCAGGTTCATCCCCTGTTTGCTCTGAAGTTTTGTTTGCAGCAAAAGCTCTTTTTGCTGTTATGGGAGTTCCTATAGCCCATGACAAAACAGAGGGTCCAGCCCCTTGCTTATCATTTCTGGGAATAGAGATAAACACTACTGTAGGATGTTGTCGCTTGCCCAGGGATAAGATTGAGAAGCTGCGAACAATTGGAGGTTCTGAGTTCAGACACTAGCTCGCTGCGGCGGATCCAGTCACTCATAGGTACATTGAATTTTGCTTGTAGGGTGATCCCTATGGGCAGGATATTTAGTAGAATGTTACAATTGGCCACAGCCGGCATGACAAGGCCTCATGCGCGGATTCACTTAGCATCCGAAATTCGGGAAGATCTTAAGATCTGGGCGATTTTCTTGCAAGATTTTAATGGCGTGCGGATTTGGCCTAAAAGTCCAGTATCTAGTAGGGAGTTAGAACTGCACACGGATGCTTCCGGAGCCCACTTCTTCGGAACCTTTTTTGGGGGGAATGGTGCGCAGCTACTTGACCGGCAGAATGGCATAAAAATGGCCTAGCTAAGAACATGTTGGTGCTGGCTGCTTCCACGAGAAAACCGTACAGAACTTCCTGGCCTCAATGGCAATGGTTCCTGAGTTTGTACCCGGGCAGTCGCCCTTCAACTCAAAAGGATCCCATGTTAGATTTCATGTGGAGTAGGTACCTCCAAGGAGCGTCAAAATCCAATATGGCCGCTATCCTGTCAGGGATTTCCTTTATGGCACGTCTGCATAGTGTGGTGGATCCCACTAAAGGCTTCGTGATCTCCAAAGCATTGAGAGGTTGGGCAAAGGAACGGCCGGTGGAGGCGGACGCAAGACGTCCCATTTCCGTAGCTATTTTGAGGTTATTGGTGAGTGCTCTCACAGCGTTTTCAATGGATCAGTACGAATCGCTCCTTTTCAGTACAGCGTTTTGCATGGCCTTCCATGGGGCTTTTAGAATAAGCTAACTGGTTGCGCGATCTAACGCAGATATTGGTAATGCGCTATTGGCAAAGTATACATATATTACAGATTCACACGTGGGTTGTAAATTAGCACGCTCAAAGACTGACCATCTTAGTAAAGGGCATTGGTTTAACATAGCAGCACAGGAAGATACGGGTATATGCCCGATGGCTTGGTGCTCAAAATTTTCAATAGTTCGCCCTAAAGAAGGAAAGATGTGGCTGATACATGCAGATAGTTCACCTCTTTCCAAATTCCAATTGAATGCAGTGTTTAAAAGTGCGTTGATGTATGTGGGTTTAGACCCGTCGCTCTATGGTACCCATTCATTTAGAATCGGGGCGGCTACTGCCGCAGCAGAAAGAGGTGAGTCGCCCTCTGTTATACAGGCAATAGGCTGCTGGAAGTCAGGAGCATATAAGTCATATATACGCCCACAACCCTAGCATAAGGTAAATACTGCCCCACCATGGCGATAACCTTGGGCTCTGCTGCTTGTCGCTTTTAGCGAGGGGGCGTGAGGGGATTTTTTCCCTGTTCTCACTGGATCAAGGTCTGATTGGCTATGGGCCTCCAGGGTTTGCAGGTTTTTTGTCATTCACTTTGGTTATCGCTGCCTACCCCTTCCCATCATTGTTCACTGTACTACTACAGGTATTCATTTATTATGTCGGCTTGTACGGCTGATTGTATTCAGGGAAAGTAGGCAGAATAATAGGTTAAGCTGGTGGTAATATGTAAAATGTGCACTTAGGTGTTTACACTTGGTAAGTTATGAACAGTATGCACGTTGGTCAGTCTTTGTTAAAGCGGATCTTGTGACGGGATCGCGCTTGGTGGAATTTAATCGATAACATGTAGGGGTTGGTAAAGTAAAGCAGTTTCACAGTCATGGGAACTGCTTGGTTTAAACCCTTATACTTCATGTTATTGTGGTTTTACCTGACGTATGTCAGTTTTGAGGGGATAAAGCGGTCTCACGGTTCATTGGACCTGCTTGGTGTTAAGCCCTCGATAACTTTATATTTAAGGATGTAGATATGACCTACGTCAGTGGACGGAGGTTAAAGCGGTCTGGGAATTGTTATTCCCTGTGTGTTTTCAATAAACCTTTTATACTCATATTTAGGTGCTGCAGCTTTGGAGGGTAAAGCGGTCTTATGGTGCACATTGACCTGCTTGGTATTTGAACCTTCAATATTTAGTATGTGTACACTGCAGTTAATGGAGGTTAAAGCCGTGTCATAATTCTATTGGACCGGCTTGGTATACTAATTTATGATAAAGCGGTTCGTTAGTTGCACCGGAACCTGCTTGGTGTGTGCACCTCCAATTTTAATATGTTATAAGGTTAAAGTGGTCTCTTAAAAGTTACACACAGACCTGCTTGGTGTTGGTACCTCCAACTTTCTCTTTTATGAGAAAAAGTGAAATGATAAACAGTTGCTCATAGACCGCTGGGTAAGTTAAGCTTCAAGATTAGCTTGTAATGACCTTCTGTGGTGTGCAGAGGTTGGATTCCACCAGCGGATATATATATATTGGTTCGAATGAGCAAATTATTTTATGGCCCTAACCAATTATATTTTTTGGTTTGCAGAAGATTAACATATGGGTCATAGGCCACTCATATGTGTATTGAACCGAGAAACATCATATGGCCTACGACTGGTCCCTATTTACCAACCCTATAATATTCAGATGGGTTGGAAGGAGGGGATTGTTATGGCATGCTATCATGCCACTCCTGGACAATGACATTAATCAGTTTGGCCCCCCTGATATTCAATTGGTACATGCAGGCGGAAATTATTTAGGCCATGCCAAATCCTTGGATTTAATTATCAGTATAAGAGAGGATTTGAGAGCGTTGCACGCTAGATGGCCTGGGATTAGGATAGGTTGGTCCCACATTATCCATCGCCTTGCTTGGAGAATTCCCATAGCCCCTCCCATTATGAAGACCATAATTCGGAAGGTCAATAAGGCTGCAAGTAAAGTGGTTGAAGCCTTAGGTGGGTTTGCTATCGCTCACCAATGGATCACGGTGAGGCACACCCATTTTTTCCGCCCAGACGGGGTGCACCTCATAGATGAGGGCATGGAGTGGTTTATTATTCACGTTTATAGGCATTTAGGTCCCTTAGTGCTTTCTCTGTGTGGCGGGCCAGGTACCCGTTAAAGGGTCCTGGCTGTGGGTAGGAGAGCAATGCAGTCAGCGACTAATCGAAGGTACTACCGTTTAATTGGCCGCACGTCACTGCCCCTTTTGCAGTGTCCTGACTCTTGGCCTCTGGGGCGGAGGATATACTGTCGTATGCGACATTGTGAGTCCAGAAGGGGGCAGTCACGATGACGCCAAGTTTAGTACCGACCAATCGTAAAGACTTGGGATACGTAAAGTCTTGGGACATCGGTATTGAGTTTCACCTTACGCTGTATTGGTTTAAAGTTTAGCCGTTAGCTGACTGCTTCGCTCTCGTCGCCATTCAGAGTTTTAAAATAACATTTTTCCACTATATACGCCCTTTTCTTGCCAAACTTATATCTGGTGTTTGTATCATTATTTTAGATAAGAAGGTATTAAGTGTTCAATCATAAAGGTATACGTGCAATGATAAACGGTATTAGCTCTGAACATTTTATATGTAATATTGTTAGTTTGCAGGGTGCTTGGGATTTCATTGCTGGAGCCAGAGTATAACATGCATATTATTTCAAGAAGCTTGAGAAGTGCTACAGAAGGTATAAGAGGAAGCAGGTCTGGATTAGCGACCCCCCCCCCGCGATAACTTTTGAAATAAACAAACAGGATACCCATTTGATGTAAAGATTTATCGGGCCATAAAATAAAAGTCTAAACTGAACTGAAACAGTTTACAAATGGTAGGATTCCAACGTATCCTGTTCATTTAAGAGCATCAGGCGCCTGAGTTCTGGGAAAATAAACATTGTTAAATAAAGACTGCTAGTGGAAAAGAACATCATGGAACTGTGAAAACTAGAACACATATGAGCCATCATCTGGATCCTTCTGTTTTCAGAGCTTAATACTGCTAAGTGGCGAACGTTCCGAAGACCCCTATACCCCCATACTACTCAATTATTCTGTTTTCGGTGCTACAGTCCCAATTTTATGACCCCAAAAGAGAAATAGATTGCTGGAATGGATGTGTGGCTTCAATAAAATGGGGTTTTTGTTCAGCAGATCATAGACATATCCTGGGCATGCTCTTTGGGTGAAATGTAATTCTCCTCAGGATACAGTAGTGATTTGTGTTAGTACTGAGAGACAGCATTGTGAACGTAGCAGTAGACATATTGTGCAGGAGTCATGTTAGTGTGTGCGTGTTACAGCTCTCCACCACCTCACGTGTAGGGAATTCCACAACTTAACCACCATGACACTAAAAAAAAAATACCCTCCTATGCTCCTGGTGAAACCATTTTTTTCCATTTACAGCTAATAGCCCGTTATCCTTCCTATGGCGATTGGTGCAAAATTAATTAGGCAAGTCTTTGTATTGACCTCTCTTATATAGTTATACATATTAATTAGCTCACCTGTTAAACAGTAAAAAAAACCTAGGGGTGAATCTACTAAACTGTGATTTTTTTAGTAGTCTACAAACTGCCATCCATCACATTTCAGTGGTAAGCTGCAAGATTTACCATTTTGCGATTATATGGCGCAAAACTTGCATGCAATTTTTGTGGCGGTTTGCAAGACAAAACTTGTTTGTTTTGAAATATGCATTTGTACTGGTGGATTTGAATTGGCGGTCAAAGCAAGTGGGATTGTGACGTCAGCACTAGGAGACTGGCCTCTTCCTCATTATCTTTGGATAAGGGTCTGAGGAGTGAGATGATAGAAGTGGAGATGTGGGATTGGAAACTTAAGCAGTAACCTTTTGTGATTTTTGAAAGTGGTCTTGTGCCAATGTAGACTGTAGAAGAGGAATATAGGAATGTAAGCTAGGAAGTAGCAGAGGAGGTGCAGGAGTGTTTAAAGGAGACAAGGGTGATGAGAGTAGTCAGGTGTCCATAATATGCAAATTGTTTCATGCACAAAACTGTGCTCTCATTCGTAGCATAGTACCATGTTATGAGCAGATATTGGGGAGCCAGGCAGCCAAGAGAACAATAAGCTGCAGAATACATTTGTGCAACCTTATTTGCAATGCAGTTGGGCCTTTAAATCAAAGTGTGTCTCACTGCAAGGAGAGTTGCTCAGATTTAAAGAAAAGGCTGAATAAACTATCTGAGGAGAGAAGGGCTGCAGCAGCCAAAGGAGATGGTCCTTCCCTGGGGAGGAGCTAAGGCACATCCTGCCACAGGTGCCCATAGAAGGTGTGAATGTGCACACAGTGACAGTACAGCAACAGTCTGGTGATTATAGATCATATTGAATAGCAGGGGGTGGGGTTTAATGACACAATTAAGCCCCACCCCCACTATTTAATGTCGTGAATTTCAGCATTTTACAAGGTTTGATTACTCTTCCGGGAGTCTGGTAGGACTCTCCCTGAAGTTCGGGAGCCTTCTGGAAATTCCAGGAGAGTAGGCAAGTATGTTGTAGATATGATTTTACCCATTCATGTATGTACTGTATATTTTTTATTTATTTTTTAAACATTAATAAAGCTAATAGTGCTATCGTCTCATGTTTCATTGGCCCCTCATGTAGAAATCCTCCACCAACTAATACTGAGCCACACTCAGAAGAGGAGGAAGTTGGGGAATTCACCTATAAATAAAATCGATGACAGTAACATGTGCCTACAAAAAAACATTGCATATATGTTTTCATTTACGGGACCATCGTAGCACCATGATGGCCAAAGAGTCCAGCAGCAACATCGGGCAGAACCCCTCTCTGCACACCAAGAGGGGGAGGACACACATTTATTATGTTAACAGGCTGAAGAAAGGGTGACAAGTGATTCGGCTGAGGATTAAGCCGCCACTCCCTCAACATCAAACCCTGTTATAAAAATGTTCACTGCTGTGGATGAGTTCTGCCGCATTAAAAAATAATTCATCAATGTCCAAACCAGTCAGATGGGGCCAATTTTTTCCTTAGTAAAACATTGCTTAAAGTAACAAAGCCAACAAAGAAATGTCCAAACTGGTATTGCTAATAACAAAAAATGGTGGTTTATTCAGCACTCAGATCACCACGGTAGATCTATTGTGTGCAGATCAATAATTGCGAAGTGTGAAAACTAGGTGTTGTGGATAATGAGAAACTACAATGATAATGATACAAGAATAACAATCTCTTAGTGGAAAGTAGTAACAAATGGCTGTTAAGCTGAAATGCTCTATTGTCTCTTAAAAGTGTAGGAGCAGTCTGTTAATAGGGGCAATTGGCCATTCATGTTAGTGTTCATTCCAATTGGCACAACTCTAAAAAAATGTTCTTATGTTCTATCCTGGAGTACTGCTCCTCATGAACTTGAAGGTGTTTGTGAATGGCTAATTACCTAAGTCTGGCATTTTCTTTAGATCTTATCATTTCCAGAATTATGTCCACTGAAGACCAAGTGCGTCCCGATCTGGTTCACAGGTCACGACTTCTGTGTAATTGGGGTTAGAGAGAAAGGCAATAAACATAGTGAACACAAACATGGATTTATTACAGTTTAGATTTCAAGGTTACACTTACATTGTAACAGTGGATAACATTAAGTATAAAGTATAACATTAATATTGACAGATTCTCTGGTCAGGTGACCTAGTCCTTGGTAGATTGTGCTGAACTGAGACAGAGATCATCAATTAAATTTTTTAACCACCTGAAAAAACCATAATACTAATTTCAAAACTTGTGATTTCAATACATGCTATTTTATGTTTGGCTTGGCCTTTAGTATATCTCACGGTTTCCAAACTGCACATAAAATGGCCAAAAATGTGCAGTTGGACAAAACATAGTTTAGTAAATATACCCCCTAGTCTTTACCTCTTCCATTCCCTTTATTAATGATGTTCACTATCTCTGAACCCTCTTGAGTTCTCCATTGTCCATCTTACTATAAGGTGCACAAAATTGTAGCTCATATTCAAGATTTGGTTTAAACGGTGACTTATGCAATGGTGATACTATGATGGCATGACATGCATGTATCTAACTTTTTATGCATCCCATGTTTTTATTAGGGATGCTCAGGCTCGGTTTTTGGAAAACTGAGCCCCCCCCCGAACGTCCTCGGAATTTAAATCGAAACAAAACATCAGCGGCGCGTCGTTGGATCTCGTGAGTTTTGGATTCCATAAGTACTGCCCCCCACGGAGATCCGGCGCCATTTCACATACAGACACAGAAGGGGTAGCAGCATTCTTGGCAGTCTCCAGTGGCATAGCTGTGTGCCATTGCTCATACAGAAACAGGAGGGGTGACAGTGTTCTTATCAGTCTCTAGTTCCATTGCTCAGTGCCATTGCTAGCACAGAAACAGGGGTAGCAGACAGTGTTCTTGTCACTCTCCAGTTACATTGCTGAGTGCCATATCTCACACAGAAAACAGGAGGGGTTGCATTATTCTTATCAGTCTCCAGTGACATTGCTCAGTGCCATTGTTAACACAGAAACAAGGGTGGCAGTGTTCTTGTCACCTTCCAGTCTCCAGTCACATTGCTCAGTGCCATTGCTAACACAGAAACAGGAGTGGCAATGTTCTTCTCACTTTCTAGTCTCCAGTGACATTATTCTGTGACACTGCTCATACAGTAAGTAAACAGGAGCGGTGGCAGTGTTCTTGTCCCTCTCCAGTCTCAGTGCCATTGCTCGGTGCCATTGCTCACACAGAAACAGAAAGGATGGCAGTGTTCTTGTCACTCTCCAGTCTCAGTGCCAGTGCTCAGTGACATTGCTCACACAGAAAGAAAAGAGGTAGCAGTGTTCTTGTCAGTCTGCAGTGCCAAAGCTCAGCAACATTGATACGGCAACCAGCTGCTGGCACCAGTCATGATGATACTAGTCCTTCTACGTCATCTACTAAAGCTTATGCTCAAGGGCATAGTGGGTTTAATTCAGGGAAACAGAAATCCAAAAAACAAGCTTTTACATTGGTAAAGAAAAAAAACACCTCTCTAATAAAGGGAAAGTTTACTGTAGTAAAACATAAAATTGCCAACATGGCATTCTACCCAACATATTAACAAGCATACCATCATCAGCTAGCTTCCTTCTCTCAGCTAGGTCCCGGCACTTGCAATCTACACCGACAATACCTTCCTCATCAATATCCCTACTAGTGAGCAACGTTAGTCCTGCATCCAAGATGCTACGGCTAGGTGACTCCTCCCCTATCCAGGATTCACCTGGAGAATTCTTGACCATTAGGCACGCTGCTGCTGCTCCTGTTGCTCCTGATGCTGAGGGTAGATCTTCATCCCACAAGCAGACCAAGAAGAAGACTACTAGTAGTTTACAACAATTGACTGTTAAACAATCCTTTGCCAGAGGTAGCAAGTATGAAAACTGTCAACCAGTTGCAAAGCGGATCACAGACGCCATAGCGACTATGCTAGGGTAGATCTTCATCCCATGAGCAGACCAAGAAGAAGACTACTAGTAGTTTACAACAATTGACTGTTAAACAATCCTTTGCCAGAGGTAGCAAGTATGAAAACTGTCAACCAGTTGCAAAGCGGATCACAGACGCCATAGCGACTATGCTAGTATTAGATCTGCGTCCAATATCCACAATTAATGCAGCTGGTTTTAGACAGTTAATTGAGGTCCTGCATTCCCGTTACCAAATTCCATCACAACACCAATTTACTAGAAAAGCAATTCCTCACCTTTACCAGAAGGTTAGAAAAAATTGAATTATTGGACTACAAAATGCCAGTCTACCCACAGTACACTTAACCACAGATATGTGGACAAGCGGAACACGGCAAACTAAAGATTAAATGATGAGCTTACCTTGGACGTCTGCGCTTGACAGGAGTTTCTTAGGGATTGGTGCTGCCGTTACGGATTCTTCGGGTGTTCCGGTTTCCGATCTTGTTGCTTGTCTTTTTGTTTTTGCCGTGGTGCAACCTGGGGAGAGAGAAGAGAGAGAAAGAGAGAAAAAGAGGGGGGGGGAGAGAGAGAGGGGGGTGGGGGGGGCAGGGGTGGTGTGTGGAGAACACAGTACTGGTCGGTACCAACAATATACTCCTGGGGCTTAATGTAGGTTATAGCTCTTTTGCTGGTGTGGGTCTATAGCTCTTTGCCCTGTTTACAGCCCTATTTGCACTGTATATTGTGGTGGGTGGGTACCTCCTGTGAGGGATGTAACTAGTGGTATGTTGGGGGGGGGGGGGGGGGTTAAGGAGCTCTTGGTTGGCTAGAGCTAATTATAGAGGCAGTATATTTGGTGATAGCCTCTATGTTATGTGCTGTGATGCGCTCTGCTAGTGTTTGAAAGTGGCACTTGTTTTGACTATGTGTTTTTGTAAGGGGGGGGGTGTTCGTGAGGTGCGGGTGGGATTTACTTTTGCTCAGGAAGCTCTTACAAGAGCAGTTTGGTAGTCGCCAGGCGGTCTCTCTGTCCTGTAGTTTGGGCACTGCAGTCTGAAGGTTTTGTAGCGTATCCCGAGCGGTAGCGTTACTGTAGACAAATGGGTTTGCTGGTTAAACTGAAAGCGCTTGCGCCGGACTTCCGGTTTTGGTGGAGCGCACTCTGCGTTCCACTGTGGGCTCGGTTGTTTCTTCGGTTCTCTGCTTTACACTTCGATCCTGGAGAGTTGTGCAAGTTGTGTTTCCAGGGGTAGAGGTGAGTGTTCAGGGAGTCGCTTTGCGGGGTGTGTAGGGTCCAACGCGTTTTGTCCTTAGACTTCATCAGGGATGTGGCTTTACTGTTTCCTTGTGTTTTTATACTGTTTTGGCCTTTCGGAAGGGGAGGGGGGAAGGAGCGGGGGGCTCGGGTACTGGCGTGGGGTTATTGGTATGTTTATTCCGTTCCGTTTCTTGGTGGATATTTTATAATTTTGGCTGGATGGTATTAATGGGATGTTGCGTATTTTTGAGGTGCAGTTTTTAAGGGGGTTCTGACTGTTTAGGGGACCTAACGGTCCATTATGGGCTGTGCTAGCTTGCTATTGATACTGGCAATTGTTTGCCAGATCTTGCCTGGTTGAATCTGGGGTTGGAAGCTGGCCGCTATTATATATGCTTTTTCAATGGTATTGTGGATCCCTGTTTAGTGCCCAGCTAGCTGCTAATAAGGGTAAAGATTTTATTTTTAGGTGCACAGCGATAAGTATGGGGATGCTAGTTATTACGGGGACCTCTGTGTCGTTTGGGGCATAATGTTGTGGCGTTTAATTGCTTATAGTCTGATAACCTTATTGGGAGCTTGTCATTGGGTGGCAGTTGGGGGGTAGGGAATCAGGTGATGGTTATTAGGGGGGCGGACTGTTTGGGTTCCATGCAGTAGGAGGCCGGATTAAATGGTAATAATAATTTGATTATTATTTAAAGTTTAAATATGATTTAATAATAGGTCCTAGGTGGTTTACTTAGGGGAGCTATGTACTAGGGTATTATTGGTGGAGTGAATAATGGGGTTAGAAATTTAATATTAAAGTTTTTATGGGGGGGTCGGGGGGATATAAGCTGTCTAAGGTATTATGTAATGTTTCTATTGAATTAAATAATCAATTGGGTGGGGGCCCAAATCTGTTTTTGTGGGTTACACAGAATATTGGGTGGAATTGCATATCCTTTTGGGAAAAAGGGAGGGGAGAGATTGGGGCGGGGTGGGGGGGGCAGGGGGTTGGGAAAATATACTTACAGGAAAAATCCTAGATCAAAGTCTATGTTGAGGCCTTTCGGTGTGAGGGTCCCTAGTGTGTGAATCCATCTTGCTTCTTCCTTTGAAATTAGCTTGATGTAGTCTCCTCCTCTCCATGGTTTGTGGATCTGTTTAATCCCTATAAATTTTAGTCCTGTGGGGTCTTGATGGTGTGCCATTTTGAAATGTTCTGATACGCTGTGGTTCTGCACTCCTTTCCTTATGTTTCTTATGTGTTCTGGAATTCTCGTCTTTAGGTTTCTTATTGTTCTTCCTATGTATTGAAGTCCGCATGGGCATTTTAGTAGGTAGATTATACCTATGGAGTCGCAGGTCATTTTGTCTTCTATTTTGTGTTCTCTACCGTTTGTGTTTGATGTGAATTATGTTGTTGGTTTGGTGGAACTTTGCTTAGTTGTTCTGCACGCCAGACATCTGTCGCAGTGGTAGTAACCTTTCTTCCCTTCTTTTATCCAAGTCTCCTTGTTTTTCTTTTCTTTGTCATTGGTGGGGATGAAGCTGGCTGTTACCATGTTCTTTAGGTTCCTTGCCTTCCTGTATACTATCCTTGGTTTCGGTGGTAGGTGTTCCTTTAGTTGTTCGTCCTCCAGTAGGATGTGCCAGTGCTTTTTCAGGATGTTTTCTAATTTTCTATGGTGGCTGTGGTAGTTTGTGATGAAGAGGGGTGTGATATCTTCTTTTGTTTATTTGGGTTTGTAGTGAAGGAGTTCTTCTCTCTTTAGATTTTCTACTTTTCCTAGTTCTTTCTCCAGGTGATCTTGATCGTAGTTCCTATCTCTGAATTTCTGTTTTATTGTTTCTGCTTGTTCTCTGAAGGTTTCCCTAGTGGAGCAATTTCTTCTTAATCTTCTGAATTGTCCTCCTGGGATATTCTTTAGCCATGTTTTGTGGTGATTGCTGTTTGCTGGTATATAGCTGTTGCAGTCGACCGGTTTCAGGTAAGTTTTGGTTTGATATACACTAGGAAAGAGTGGAGCTCCATGTCGTTGCCTTTCCATATGAATAGGATGTCATCTATATACCTTTTCCATACTAATATGTTGTCGCTGTGGCGATTGTTGTTCCAGATGGTGTCTTCCTCCCATTTCGCCATGTAGAGGTTTGCGTAGCTTGGCGCGAATTTCGTACCCATTGCGGTGCCTGTGGTCTGTTTGTAGTATTTGTCTACGAACCAGAAGTAGTTGTGGTCGAGAATGAAGTTGATGGCTTCTGTGATGAAGGTGGCTTGGTTTAGTGGTATGTCCTGGTTTTTTTCCAGGTAGTGTTTGCTGTGTTCGCAACCTTTTTTGTGGTCGATGATGGTATAGAGGGAAGTGACATCACATGTGACTAGAGTGTAGTTTTCTTTCCAGCTGATTTCGTTCAAAATCTTCAAGATTTGTGTCGTGTCCTTGAGGTGGCTCCTTTGTGCGCTCACCAGGGGTTGTAGGAAGTAATCTATATATTCTGATAGGTTGCTGGTAAGTGACTCTATTCCGGATACTATAGGTATTCCTGGTGGTTTTTCTGTGTTCTTGTGGATCTTTGGTAAGTAGTAGAATACTGGGATCCTTGGATGTGGTGTGCAGATGTAGGTGTGTTCATTCTTGTTTAGTATTCCATCTTTTAGGCCTTTGTTAAGTAGTCTTAGGAGTTCTTTGTGGTACTTGTTAGTGGGGTCTTGTTCCAATTGTTTGTATGTTGATTTATCACTTAGGAGTCTCTTGGCTTCGTCTAGGTAGTCCACCACAATATACGATGCAATTAGGGCTGTAAACAGGGCAAAGAGCTATAGACCCACACCAGCAAAAGAGCTATAACCTTCATTAAGCCCCAGTAGTATATTGTTGGTACCGACCAGTACTGTGTTCTCCACACACCACCCCTGCCCCCCACCCCCCTCTCTCTCCCCCCCCCTCTTTTTCTCTCTTTCTCTCTCTTCTCTCTCCCCAGGTTGCGCCACGGCAAAAACATAAAGATTAAATGACTGTGACAGCCGACTGGGTTGGCAAATCGCCTTCAGCAGCAGGAACAGCACCAGCATGTACCCAACAACGTAAGATTTGTCAGAGGCAGGCTACTCTGTGTATCACCGGCTTCACTAAGAGGCATACTGCTGACAATCTGTTAGAAAAACTAAGAGATGTCATTGCAACATCGCATATCCTGTTTGGATTCTCCTCAGGATATGTCATTTCTGACAACGCCACCAATATTGTGAGTGCATTACAGCTGAGAAAATTCCTTTACATTCCTTGTTTTTCTCACACAACTTGGTGGTACAGAGCGTACAGGAGATGCTGTCTGTGGCCTGAAAAATTTTGGGACATTTCCAGCATTCTGCAACAGCATGTAGGAAATTGCAGCAGCTACAAGAACAATTTAATCTGCCCTGCCACCAACTGAAGCAAGAGTTGATAACAAGGTGAAATTCCTCCATTATATGCTTGTGAGGATGGAAGAACAGAGAAAAGCCATCCAAGTATTTCAGTCCAGCACAGTGGAGAATACTTTCCGTGTTATGCAAGGTGCTGTAGCCATTCGAAGCAGTCACCTGTGAAGTGAGTTCAGACACTGCTAGCTTGAGCAAAGTGATTCCCTTAATTAGACTTTTGGAAAAGCAGCTTGAGAAACTGAAGGAGGAGATGAAACAAAGCAATTACGCTAAGCATGTCTGACTTGTAGATCAAATACTTTATTCTCTTTGCTGGGATCCAAGATTTATCAACATCTTGAAATCAGATCACTACATTTTGGCGACTGTGCTTGATCCTAGGTTCAAGAGCAATGTCATCATCATCATCATCATTTATTTATATAGCGCCACTAATTCCGCAGCGCTGTACAGAGAACTCATTCACATCAGTCCCTGCCCCATTGGAGCTTACAGTCTAAATTCCCTAATGTAGACACACACAGACACAGACAGACAGAGAGGGAGACAAACAGACAGGGAGGGAGAGACTAGGGTCAATTTTGATAGCAGCCAATTAACCTACCAGTATGTTTTTTGGAGTGTAGGAGGAAACCGGAGCACCCGGAGGAAACCCACGCAAACACGGGGAGAACATACAAACTCCACACAGATAAGGCCATGGTCAGGAATCGAACTCATGAGCCCATTGCTGTGAGGCAGTGGTGCTAACCATGTCTCCTCTTTAGTTACATCTGACCCAGATCACAGGAGATACAATGAGCTCCAGGTGAGCAAGTTGACAGCTGAAGTGGTACGTGACACAACAGTGTCTCCTCCTTCAGTTCCTCAGGCTACTGCTGCTAGGAAAACGCTAAGCTTTTCCAAGAGCGCCAGGGATGATGTAGATGAGTCAGCACAATATTTGGACATCTGGTTTGGTCTAAAAGAATTAACCGAAAACCGTGACACCTCTGACGTAACTCCACCTGATTCTACTATCAACATCCAAAGGATGGAGGAGGATTATTTAACAACAGCATAGAAATAGACACGTCAGGCTGTCTCTTTACATATTGGGAGGAAAAAAAGGCAATTTGGAGACAAATGTACAAATTCGCTTTGCAATACCGAAGCTGCCCACCATCCAGTGTCTACTCGAAAAGAGTTTTCAGCACAGTCGGGAACCTTGTCAGCGACGGCTACTTCCTAAAAATGTGTAAAAGATGATGTTCATTAAAATGAACTACAAATTACACGAGGAAGGCCTTTACCGGAAATTACATTAAAGTACAGAGACTTCTGTAATGGTGGATTCCAGCGGGGATGAATTACTATTATGTGAGGATGATGTACACACTGATGAAGGTGAGGATGTGGCTGAAGATGATGACAACAACAACATCTTGCCCCTGTAGAGTTCATTGACAGCACTTTTAGCTTACCAGCCTTATGCTCATTGTTAGCTTGTTTTGTGGGGGCCCAAACAAACCAAGCACTTTAGCCACAAAAGTGGCACTCCTTGTCACTAAAGTGCTTGATTGTTAAACTGTGCATGTCCTTTTTAAGATCCAACATAAGGGTGGGTGAGAGGGCCCAAGGACAATTCCGTCTTGCACCACTTTTCTTTCCCGACACTGCTGTGTGACACTGGCAATGTTTCCTAGATGTGATATAAACTGTTATGTGTTTGTGCAATTGCTCTAACCAGCCTTTTGCTGCAGTCTTGCAGTTCATTGACAGCACTGATAGCATAGCTGCCTTAAGCCCATTGTTAGCTTGTTTTGTGGGGGCCCAAACAAACCAAGCACTTCAGCCACAAAAGTGGCATTCCTTGTCGTTGAAGTACTTGGTTTCTTAATTGACGCAATTCACCCCGAATCACGTCATTTTAGCCCCGCAATTGCGGGATGCGGGAGACTTGCCAGCTCTCCCGGGAGTCTGTGAGACCGACCCGAATTTCGGGAGTCTCCCGGAGTTGGCAAGTATGGGATATCCCTTTAAGATATTCTGGAATAACTGGCAGCTGTTAGGAACCCCTCCAGCCGGCACAACACAACCCGGAGTCTACTCTGCCAGTCAGGTGTTCACTGGAGCCCCTGATGGTGGGGACAGACTGGGCTGCAGACTGACAGAGGGTCGTGAAGTGTGTACCGGCTGGGGAGAACCCAGGCAAGAAGAGTCAGGTCCACGCAGAGGTCAAAGGCCGGCAGCAGGTAACAGTAATGATGAACAAGCTGAGGTCAGAGGTCACAGGCAAAGTAGCAGAACGGGTAAACAAGCCAAGGATCAGGGTCACAGGAAACACAAGCGAAGTCCAATACGAAGCCAAGGGTCATACACGGGAAGACAAACGTAGATACAGGATACAGGAACTGGAACAAGCAGGTCAGCAGACTGGAGCACAGAAGCTATAACCGGCAATGAGGCAGCAGACCTCATTGCCTTAAATACCCAGCTGAACCAATCACAGGTTGAACACACTCCTGCAGGTTAATAGAGCAGTCACTAATAGAGCCAATCAGGGCTTGCCCCTGGCCTGCACAGTTGCAGGCTAATGCCTGTAATTGCCTCCTATGATCTGCCCCTATTAATTAGCCCACAGGCTGTAGAATCGCTGCGCCCGGCTTCCTCCTATTGCCGGGACGCAGCTCTGAAGCGTCTGTTGGTTGCCCCGGCAACGGCCGGGTTATGGCCGGAAATGACGTCCCGGTCGCCATGGCGACGGCCGGGACGCGGGTGAGTGAGTCGCGGCGGCTGGGCACTGCCGTGGCTCGTAACAGTACCCCCCCCTTGAGGAGGGGTCGAGGGACCCCGACATCCTGGTTTCCTAGGGAATTTTTTGAAGAACTCCTTCAGTTTCTTTGGGGCATGGAGTTGTCTCCGCGGAACCCAAGATCGCTCTTCTAATCCGCGATTCCTCCATTGTATAAGGAAATGCACCTGTCCTTGAACATTTTTAGAATCAAGGACCTTTTGAATCACGAATTTTTGTGGCCCACTGGAATCTCTCCCAGGCACACTTGAAGACTGGGCTTGACCAGGATAAAGCACTGGCTTCAATAGAGAACAATGAAAGGTGTTTGGAATTCTTAACGAGCCTGGAATTTTTAACCTAAATGCGACGGAGTTCACCTGCTTGATGATAAGAAACGGCCCGATGAACTTAGGGCCCAATTTCTTGCAAGGTTGTCTGAGCCTGATATTTTTTGTAGACAGCCAGACTTTCTGGCCAACCTTAAGGGAGCAGGGGGTACGGTGTCGGTCCGAAATTTTTTTTGCAACAAGTGAGGCTTGTTTTAAAGATGAATGTACTTTCTTCCAGACAACTCTGAGATCCCTGGCAGTGGAACGGATCTCCTGGATACCAACGGACTGGAGTGAATACAAAGAGTTAGATCTGGGGTGGAAACCATAATTGCAAAAGAACGGAGAGGTTTTCGTGGATGAGTGACAGGAGTTGTTACAGGCAAATTCTGCCCAGGGCAACAAGGAGGACCAGTTGTCATGGAACTCCGATATGTAGCATCGCAAGAACTTCTCCAAGGACTGGTTAACCCTTTCAGTCTGCCCATTTGACTGAGGGTGGTATGCAGATGATAAACTGACCTTGATTCCCAGAAGGGTACAGAATGATCTCCAGAACTGCGCTATGAACTGGGAACCCCGATCGGAGACGATGTCTGTAGGGAGTCCATGGAGGCGGAAAATGTGTTGAATGAACAAAACTGCCAAATCTCGAGCAGTAGGCAGCCTAGTGAGTGGAATGAAATGTGCCATCTTGCTGAACCGGTCTACCACGACCCAAATGGTATTGTGTCCCGCAGAGGGTGGCAGATCGACTATAAAGTCCATGGACAGATGTGTCCAAGGTTTACCAGGGGCGGCCAACGGAACTAACTGACCTACCGGGCGAGTCCTGGGAACTTTGTTCCTGGCACAAACTTCACAGGACCGGACGTGACTCTTGACGTCAGCAGACAGAGACGGCCACCATACAGTACGGGAAAGGATTTCCAGTGTTTTGTAGACTCCAGGATGCCCAGCAGTCCGACTGTTGTGTGCCTCAGCAAGGACTGTCTTCCTTAAATGAACTGGGACAAACAAACATCCTGCCGGAGTGTTATCAGGAGCCAACCTCTGGAACCTTTGTAAGGTACAGCTCAAATCTTGAGTTAATCCGGCATGAATCATAGACACAGGAACAATAGGCTCTGAGCAGGTGACCGGAGCATGATGTGCCAGGAAACTTCTAGACAGGGCGTCCGCTTGAATATTTTTGGAACCAGGACGATAGGTGATAATAAAGTTGAACCGAGTGAAGAACAGCGACCACCGAGCCTGTCGGGGGTTCAGACGTTTGGCTGACTGTATATACTGTAAGTTCTTATGATCCGTTATAACGGAGATCTGGTGTGCAGCGCCTTCCAACCAGTGTCGCCATTCCTCAAAGGCCCATTTAATTGCCAGCAATTCTCGGTTTCCCACGTCATAGTTGGTTTCCGCTGATGAGAACTGACGGGAAAAAAAGGCACATGGATGTAAGCGGTGGGTCTGGGGGTCTTTTTGTGACAAGACAGCCCCAGCACCGACGTCAGAAGCATCTACCTCAAGAACAAACGGTACCCTAGGATCCGGATGTCTGAGAACCTGAGCAGACACAAAAGCTTTCTTCAGGGTTTTGAATGCATTTATTGCCTGTTGTGACCAAACAGTTGGATCACCTCCTTTGCGGGTCAAGGTGACAATAGGAGCCACGATATCAGCAAAGCCGCCAATAAACCTCCTGTAGTAATTGGCGAATCCCAGGAATCTCTGGACCGCCTTGAGGTTATTCGGTTGAATCCAATCCAGAATTGCTTGGACCTTGGTTGGGTCCATGGAGAAACCTTCTGAGGAGATTAGATAACCGAGGAAGGATACCTTCTGGACCTCGAACTCGCATTTCTCGAGTTTCGCGTAGAGGTGATGTTCCCGTAATTTCTGTAGGATTTGTCTGACATGACCCTGGTGCGCAGACAACGATTTTGAATATATGAGGATGTCATCAAGGTAAACAACAACAAAGTGTCCCAGGAACTCACGTAACACCTCATTAATCAAATCCTGAAATACGGCAGGAGCATTACTCAGGCCAAATGGCATGACCAGGTATTCGTAATGGCCCGAGAGCGTGTTGAACGCCGTCTTCCACTCATCACCTGCTCTAATACGTATGAGATTATAGGCTCCACGAAGATCAATTTTTGTGAAGATAGTGGCTCCTCTTAATTGATCAAAAAGAACGGAGATGAGGGGAAGGGGGTAGGTGTTCTTAACCGTAATAAGGTTCAGCCCTCGATAGTCGATACAGGGTCTGAGTCCACCGTCCTTCTTGGGTACAAAGAAACACCCTGCTCCTACTGGGGACTTGGATGGCCTGATGAAGCCCTTCTCCAAGTTTTCGTCAATATACTCCTGCATGGATTTGGTCTCTGGACCGGAGAGAGGATACAAGCGTCCCTTGGGTAATTTAGAGCCCGGAATGAGCTCAATGGCACAGTCGAAATTGCGGTGCGGTGGTAGTGTGTCAGCAGCCTTTTTAGAGAAAACATCCCAGTAGTCATGATACTGAGAAGGGAGCTGCTCCGGAATAGACTGAATAATACGTAGAGGTAGTGTCAAGCAAGACTGTGTACAATGGGGGCTCCACTGGACAATTTCTCCTTTTGCCCAATCCATGACGGGGTTATGGCAGGATAGCCAAGGGTGGCCCAGAATTAAAGGAACCGATGGACATTCGATAAGACGTAAGACTATGGATTCCGAATGGAGAGCGCCAACGTTCAACTGTAGTGGTGGGGTCTCCCAAGTAATCTTGCCTCCTGGCAACGGACTACCATCTAAGCCACATACCGTAATGGCAGATTGGAGTTTAATCCGCGGAATCCCAGCAGAGCGGGCAAACTCGATGTCAAGGAAGTTGCCAGCAGCTCCACTGTCAATGAAGGCTGATAGTTTCGTAGAACGAGCACTGAACGTGAGCTGTGCAGGGACCAATAGTGCATTTTTCTGGGAGACAATTTGTAGACCTAAGTGAACTCTCCCCTCGTTCCTTAGGCATGCCCGTTTCCCGACTTGTTTGGGCAAGAACGGGAGAAGTGGCCTCTTGCGCCACAATATAAACATAAGCCTTGTGACCGTCTCCTGTCTCTCTCCTCAGAGGAAAGACGGTATGCTCCCAATTGCATTGGTTCCTCACCATCCTGGGAGATAGGAACGAAGGCTGATGGAGGTGATGACGTTTCCTTTTCAGTTTTCCGCTCTTTATATCTCCTGTCAATTTTAATGGAGAGGTGCATCAGATCCTCCAGAGAGCTAGGAGACGGGTATTGCACTAGCGAATCTTTAATCTGTTCAGATAGGCCGACACGGAACTGACTACGTAAGGCAGGGTCGTTCCATCCACTGTCAGGTGACCATCTACGGAATTCCGCGCAGTATTCTTCTGCCGACCGTCTGCCTTGTTTCAAGGACCGTAGGTGAGCTTCCGCGGAGGCCACTCGATCCGGGTCATCATACAGTAAACCCAATGCCTCAAAGAAGGAGTCTACGGACTGCATGGCCGGACTGGTCTGTGGCAAAGAAAACGCCCAAGACTGGGGGTCACCCTGTAGAAGGGAAATAATAATCCCAACTCGTTGCTGCTCTGAACCGGAGGAGCGGGGTCTCATCCGAAAATAGAGCTTGCAGCTCTCCCTGAAGTTCCGAAACAAGGTTCTATTTCCGGAGAACCGATCCGGTAAATTCATTTTGGGCTCACAGATGGGATCTGGAGGAGATTGTGAAGCTTTTGTGGCTTCTTCTTGAACAGACATACGCTCAGCCAATCCCTGCATCATCTGATACAAAGACTCAACATGGCCTGCTAGGGTTTGTGCCGGAGACGGTGTGGATCCACTTGCATCCATCCTAATCTTGTCTCCGTGAGTGGGCCGGTTATAATGTTAGGAACCCCTCCAGCCGGCACAACACAACCCGGAGTCTACTCTGCCAGTCAGGTGTTCACTGGAGCCCCTGATGGTGGGGACAGACTGGGCTGCAGACTGACAGAGGGTCGTGAAGTGTGTACCGGCTGGGGAGAACCCAGGCAAGAAGAGTCAGGTCCACGCAGAGGTCAAAGGCCGGCAGCAGGTAACAGTAATGATGAACAAGCTGAGGTCAGAGGTCACAGGCAAAGTAGCAGAACGGGTAAACAAGCCAAGGATCAGGGTCACAGGAAACACAAGCGAAGTCTAATACGAAGCCAAGGGTCATACACGGGAAGACAAACGTAGATACAGGATACAGGAACTGGAACAAGCAGGTCAGCAGACTGGAGCACAGAAGCTATAACCGGCAATGAGGCAGCAGACCTCATTGCCTTAAATACCCAGCTGAACCAATCACAGGTTGAACACACTCCTGCAGGTTAATAGAGCAGTCACTAATAGAGCCAATCAGGGCTTGCCCCTGGCCTGCACAGTTGCAGGCTAATGCCTGTAATTGCCTCCTATGATCTGCCCCTATTAATTAGCCCACAGGCTGTAGAATCGCTGCGCCCGGCTTCCTCCTATTGCCGGGACGCAGCTCTGAAGCGTCTGTTGGTTGCCCCGGCAACGGCCGGGTTATGGCCGGAAATGACGTCCCGGTCGCCATGGCGACGGCCGGGACGCGGGTGAGTGAGTCGCGGCGGCTGGGCACTGCCGTGGCTCGTAACAGCAGCCATGTTTGTGGCATATGGAGTGAAAAACTACAGTTACCATTATGCTTCAGGACTTTGGAGGGAAAGAGCTGAACTACAGGAAGGAGGAGTTTTAGTTTTGTGACATCAGAGAGTGAGAGACAGAGAGCAATGGAGTAGATAAGATGAGAGGCTTGGACACAGCTAAGATTTATGACAGGGTAAACAAGAGAGGGAGAAATGGCAGGCTGACAAAAGACTGTGTATCTAGAAGCTGTTTGCAAACAGACCTTCAGTGTAAAGACAACTGAGTGAATTATCACCTACATGGGTCCCCACTACATACTACAAGGTTTAAAGTAAAATAAAGACAAAAAGTATTAACCCTCGATTAACCAGCTCTGGACTTGGTTCACTTGTCCACGTGATTGATTTCACACTAACTTTATGGTAAAAAGCAACTTTGACAGAAAGACACTGCATTATTTACACAGATCAACCTTTATTTGTGCATCATTCTCCAAAAGGGACCCCTAACGTATAAATTCTGAATAGTACTATTCGATTGCCTTTATTGACAGGCAGAGTTTAATATATACATTTCTGCTGCATTGTTGATGTTATTGTGAATACCTATTGTACCTACTGTGCTTTGTTTATAATTGCATAAGTTTTAGTGCTGTGAATTGTATATTTATACTAAGGTCTATGTTTATTGCCAATTCTATAGCAGGGACAAGCCTTAGAGTCTATAGGCTTTTTAATAAAACTATATTCATTAAGCGCTATAGTGATGCTCAGTTGTCCCTTTGTCTGTGTGTTGCTGGGGTAACTCCATACTTGCCAACATTTGTTTTTCTTCTTCCGGGAGATGCCGGGTGGGAAGTGGGCGTGCAGGGGGCGGGGCGCCGAAAGCGCGTCATTTTGGCCCCGTGAGGTAATGACGCAAATCGCGTCATTTTACAGCGGGGGTGGTCCCAGACGCCGCGATTCCGGGTGAATCACGGCGTTTCAACAAAATTCTGCCCACTTCACTAGGAAGTGGGCAGATCAGGGAGATTGCCACACTCTCCCGGGAGTCCGGGAGACTCTCGCAAACTGCGGGAGTCCCCCGGACGTTCCGGGAGAGTTGGCAAGTATGGGTAACTCTTGCCTCTCTGTCGTGGTGTGGGTCTGGTAAAAGTCAACACAGACGACGAGAATCAATGAAAGAAAAGTTTGTAGGTCGACGTTACCCAAAGGTACCAACCATCTTATCCTAAACACATGTACCCATACCACCCGCCCTGGGCCATCACACATATTTACAAGTATACTAATTTATTTATGTCCACTCATGAACAAGTACACATTGGGAATAGTCATAGTCCATCATCTGCTGTGCTCTATCAAGATTTTAAAGGTGACATTCCAAAGCACATTTCTTACTAATCTGAAAACCTCATTACATTTGGCCTTACTCAATCATAGCTTGAACTTTTTCATTCACATTTCATGACCTTTTTATGACCCCAGCACAATAGCCATCATTATGATGAAAATTGCAGCAATGCATAATAAAATACCAATGTCATTTATCATGCCGGGGCTGCCCTAGGACCTCTAGTGAAGGCACCCCCCTCTGTGAAAATGTTTTACTATTCACCCTGGTGGCAAATGGAGGTAGTGCTAGGCGTATAGTTTTTCCATGGGTGCGGGATCCAGGGAAGCCGGAGAGGGTTGAGCTGTATACCACTATAAAAGACAGGTAACACCTTCTCAGGATAGTGTTACTTTGCTGTGAAAAGCTTTGCATAATGAATTAACTAATGCTGTTGTCCCCATAAGTGATTCTTAAATAGCAAAAAGTAGTGAAATAGACTTTTGCCAGCATTTAAGTCAGCATTTTGGCTCTTCAGCACTAATAAATAGACCCCCTAAGTGTGTGTTCTGTTTCATAATCGCTAAATAAATAATTTTTTTCAAGTGATAGATACTTGCCTTGTACTGCAATATTATATTATTATAATTAGAGATGTGCACTGACCCTCATGTTTCGTTTTTTAAACTGGTGTCAGTTCTAAACGGCGTTCGTGTTTCAGCTTTGATACCAGTTTTGCCAAAAAAGCGCAAAAGGTTTTGCTTTTGGATCTGGATTTAATTAAAAATTGTGAAAAATAGGTAAAATAATGTCATTTTGAACTATATTTGCTCCTATATTACTAATTATAGCATTAACATTCATTTGCAGTCTATTTTCTAATGATCCCTTCGCTATTGTCCTAATCTTTACCAATTTTGTCCACAGTCTGCATCAAGCTGTCTTAATGAAGGATTATGTAACTTTGTCATCATTGCATTTGCTTTCTCCGATTCAAATGAAAAAATAATAAACTACATAGTGTTGATATCACCCTTTCATTACACCCAAACCTCCTTTGAATGTTCAGACTTGTTATTACTGTAATTGAAAAAAGAAATAACCGCACAGACACCAATGTAAATTTGGAAAAAGTTCCAGTTTTTATTTAAACAAAAATGGTGATGGAGAGAGCAATGCAAGTCAGCTGATAACCAGTAGCAAAACCAAACTGAAGGTCAGATTGCTATTACACCACTGGTTCCAGGATATAATCCTTTACAAGGTTAGTGCTTTTTAGCAACTGTCATAAGCTTTTAGAACTAGCAGGAGAGGTCTTCACCTATAGCAGCCGATTTTCCCGTAGAGTTGGACACACTCACAGGTACTCGGATCCCCAGGACTTAGCGCAATGTTTGTTAAAGCTTACGATCAGGAACCGGTAGCACGAAGATAGGAAAATGGGGCCAAGAGCATGCCCCTCACGTCCACTCAGGAGGCAGGAATAATTTAACTACAGCCACATGCCTATGCTGACTATTACTAGCCAGGATGCAATGACAGCGTGAGGCGTCCCGATTGCCCGGGTGTCAGAATGAGTACACCCTTTTTTGGGGACTGCCTCTGATGCAAGTTTTGGGCAGTCCCTTTTACCCTGGGGCTGGATGACGTTTCCCCCAGGGGAATAATTTTTCAGCCCTCCCTCCACATAAATGTTTATGAGTCCCCTGGTTTGATACAGAAGGCACAGAGCATATAAGTAAAAGAAAGTAGAAAATCCCTGCTCTTGGCTACCGATGACTGCTCTGGCAATGTATTGTGTGCCTAATCTTTGATTTTTTTTTTGTAGTATGTGCAGGCCACTTTCATTTACTTACTTTCCCACATGTCTAACTTTATTCATTCATCCCACTGTCCATCCAATGACCACTGACTGTTAATTTTATTACAGCCGCTCAGTTTGAGGTGTCCCGTTTGCCAGGGTGTCAGAGTGAGTACTCCCCTTCTTGGGGACTGCCTCTGTTGCAAGTCGCAGGCAGCCCCCTTTACCCTGGAGTCGAACGAAACTTCCCCTATTGGAATGATTTTTCAGCCCTCCCTCCCCATAAAAATATACTAATTCCCTGGTTTGATTCAGAAGGGCAGCCTTGCTACCTCACTCCAAGGACAATGCCATCTTTAATTTCACCATTTAACATTGTCTTTAAATGTCTACTAATGCTGCTGTCTGTAGTTGTCCACTGTCGTCTTAATGAAGGATTTTTAAAATCGGGCAACAGTGCGTTTGTTTTCTCAGATTCAATTAAAAAAATAATTAACCATACTTTACGGTTCTCTAACTCCAGCACATCACATAAATCATCAGCCATCATGGGGTAAATGTATGAACATGCGGGTTCTTCAACACCCGCGCGTTCAGCATGTTCGGCGATTAAATTTCAAGCGGCGCTGCATTGTAAAGGGAAGTTTCCCTTTACAATGCAGCGCCACTTGAAATTTAATCGCCGAACACGCTGAACACGCGGGTGTTGAAGAACCCGCATGTTCATACATTTACCCCCATATCTCCATCTATAAATGTATTCTTTGCCAGTGCCAAAATCTGTCTTCTTCATTTCTCAGAATGTGGACTTTAAATTGCATTGCAAGACATGTTTTGGGCAACCAAATCTGCATCAATGTGAGTATTATACATACTTACCTGTGTGGGAAGGGCAACTTTTGTTCTATCTGAACTGTCCCTTTTACATATTTCTTACACTTAATTAATAAAAAATATAAATATAATTTATATGCATTCCATATTTATATACATGGGTCTTGGGGACCACCTCCGCTGTAAGTTTCGGGCAGTGCCTTTTACCGTGGGGTTGGATGAAGTTTCCCCTGGGGAAACAATTTTTCAGTCCTCCCTCTCCATAAATATATATGTATCCCCTGGTTTGATTCAAAAGGGCAGCATTACTTCACAGAGCATATAAGTAAAGCAAGGTAAGGAAAGCCCTGCTCTTGGCTACCAATGAATATTCTAGCAATCTATTGTATTATGTGCGCAGTCTGTCAAGGCTTTTAGTATGGGTGCAGGCCACATTCATCTCTCAGCATCTTCATTTATTTATATAGCGGCAAGGTAAGGAATGCCCTGTTCTTGGCAACCAATGAATGCTCTAGCAATGTATTGTTTGTCTAATCTTTGAATTTTTATAGCAGGGGCACAGGCCACCTTCACCTCAACATCTCATTTATTTATATAGAGACAGAAAATTAGGTGGCTCTTTACAATTGGGTATCTACTTGTCTAAATATCTATTGATGCCTCTGTCCATCTAATGACAGTGATTGTTGCTGCCTCTTCACTCTCCATGATGCATGCTGTGTAATGTTCCAAATTTAGTGCTTAGTGCGTAGTGCTTCACCATTTTTATCTCTTGCACCTTACACTAATTTCTTTTTGTTTCATTTATCTAATGGGCTTACTTCAGTTGGTGGCATGGCAGATGACATATTTTTGTTCTACATGTGGGCTGACCGTCACAAACATTCTTTTTTAAATATAGATTTCACTGAATGACCCTTCCAAAATGGACAAGTATTGACAAATAGAATAGATTAGAATATTACACAATACCAAGTGTTTTTTTTGGGGGGGGGGGGGAGGGGTGCAGTCGTGTGCTGACCCTCACAAACATCCTGTTTTAATTATAGATTTCACTGAATAACCCTTCCAAAATGGACAAGTATTCAAAAATTGAAAAGATTAGAATATAATAAATTACAGCGTTTTTGTGGTGTGCAAATGCTGCTGAATCTTAGGGGGGTATTCAATTGTTGCCGTTAACGCTCTCAAACGAGCTCTCTAAAAATATTAGCGTTAATACGGTAATTACTCGCTAGATTTCATCTCGCAGCTCCCTGAGCTGCGAAATGAAATTCAGCGAGTAAACTACCGTATTAACGGTATTTACGCGCATATTACCGTATAAACTGTAATATTTTTCGAGCGCTCTTTTTTTTTGTTTTAGCGCGTTAAAAGCAACAATTGAATATCCCCCTTATACTCAAACACCCAGATTTTTTCAAATTATTTCAGTTATCACTAAGGATGAGCGCATTCGGATTCCTGGAATGCGAGCCCCCCCAAACATTGCGGATCCGAGTCAGATCCGAGCACTGTCCGGGTATTCCCGCCGATTCTAAAACTTAAAACGAGGCTCTGAGTCATAATCCCGCTGTCGGATCTCGCAATACTCGGAACCTTTAAATTGCCCGCTTGCCGCCGCCATCTTCACTCGGGCATTGATCAGGGAAGAGGGAGGGTGTGTTAGGTGGTCCTCTGTCCTGCTATTTCTCGTGCTGTGCTGTGCTGTGCTGTGCTGTGCTCTGTCCTGCTAATGTTTTTTTTATTTAAAACTTGCAACATAACATTACATATGAAACAATAAAACCAATAAACTTTACTAAAGGTGGCACCAACCTATATTAAAAAAGACCAACTGAAAACAAAGGCTGATTTGCCCAACTTAACCGAAAGTCCAGAAGGGCTATTTGCCCAATTCATAAGTCCAGTAAATATAAAAGGATAAAATCACATAAAACAAGAAGGTGCCACCATACAAACAACAAACCCAACTCCTATACATCACCGTATCCCACTAAGAAGCAAGTTGTAGGTGCATGTAAGCCATACTTGAAAACATTTTCCACCACACAAAATCTAATGGGGTGAAAGGACAGCAAGAGAAGCCACTTAGAAAGGAGAGGCACCATACTTTGACCCCCTAAGGAGGTCTCAGACTCCGCCACAGCCTGAGCCAGTTAGCATTGGACATCCGGCGACCCTCCATGCCCCTCAATTTCCACACCTCGTGGAGAATATCTTCCACCACTACCTCACAGGGAAGGACTTTCTGCCGGATGGTGACCTGACACCGTGCGTTCCACGTGAAATACCTGACCACTAAACTGACTAAAAAAAGTGTACAGAAATCAAAAGCCCTCCACCTTGCCTTGAATGCCCCGTAGACCCATTCAGGGTAACTAAGCCCCGAAAGGCAGGGGATCCCCAGAGACCTGGAGACTCTTTTATAAACCTTTACATTAAAGGGACACTCGAGCAAGAAATGGTCCATAGTCTCCTCCACCCCTAGACACTCCTCCCGTGGGCAGCCACGATCATCAGCATTTCTGTGCTTGAGGTTCCCTCTTACATAAAGTCTCCCGTGAAAGGAGAGCCAGGCAATGTCCTGAAGCTTCAACGGGATTCTCTCTGAATTAATCAAGGAAAGCCCCACCGAACTCACATCACCTGGGCAGTCTCTCAGTGACAGTGGAACCCAAAAGTGGGAGTGCAGGACTCTCTTCTCCAACTCCCTTCTAGAAGAGCTCCCAACTTCCCCCGCCTCTAAGCCCCAACGCCTTGTCACCTTCAATCCCAAGGAAACGTAGGTCGGGAGATACCCATGCCGGACCCGGAAACTCTTAACGGTGCCTCCCCCATACCATGCACTGAGGAAGGGATCCACCCATACCCTGAAGCCTCCCACCCACTGAGGAGGGGTCTCAACTAGGAGACTACTAAGGTGCAACTTCAGAAAGGTTGACATAAAGAACAGCACAGGGTTAATCATACCCAGGCCCCCATCCTTCCTCAGTCGGTAGGTCACAGCCCGCTTGACCAGATTCAGCCTATTCCCCCAGAGTAACTGGAAGAAAACTGCATAAACCCTAGACCATAAAGACTCCGGCAAAAGGCACACATAGCTGATGTACAGGAATACCGGGATCAGGAAGGTCTTGATCAGGTCCACCCTTTCCCGGAGAGAGTGTTTCCACCTCTTCCAGCTCACTACCTTCCGGGAAGCTTCCTCCAGCCTTAACTCCCAATTTTGCTTGGCATAATCACCAGGGCCGAAATGAATCCCTAAAATTTTGATCTTCTCACTCGCCCGGGGAAGACTGTCTGGAAGGTTGAATTCACAACCCTCCTCCCCCATCCAGAAAACTTTACTCTTTTCCTGGTTTACTAATGAGCCACTGGCCTCAGAATATCCACGGACCAGAGTCGTTACCTCCTCAGCTTCCGCGGAACTCGACAAGACAACAGTAACATCATCAGCGTAGGCCACTACCTTCAAGGGGCACTCCGGACCCAACAGCACACCTCCCAACGAGCTACCACCAACCCTTCTGACAAAGGGATCTATGGCAAACACATACAGGAGGGGGCTCAGGGGACAACCTTGTCTTACTCCAGAGCTGACCTCAAAGGACTGACCCACCCAACCATTCACAAGAGGGAAGCTCTCGGCTTGTCTATAAATGGTACGGAGCCAATTCACCACCCGCACTGGAAGACCATACCACAGAAGTAGAGCCCAAAGGTACTCATGATTTACAATATCAAAAGCCTTCGACTGATCTAAGGCTAAATGGTACTTCCCCCACTTCTCCGCACGGCACCGCTCAAAGGCCTCCCGCACCGTCAGGACAGCACTGAAAGTGCTTCGGCCCTTCACAGTGCAGTGCTGAGTAGGAGAGAGCAACTGGCCGGAAACCTGCATCACTCTATTAAAAAGCACCTTCGCCAGAATCTTCCTGTCAGTATTGAGAAGAGCGATGGGGCGCCAGTTCTCAATACATGACTGATCTTTCCCCTTGGACAGTAAGATAAGGGCAGAGACCCTCATGGAGGGAGGCAATAAACCTCTGCCCAGGCTCTCATTAAAAACCTCCACGAGTTGCGGAGCCAGGATGTCCCGAAAGATTTTAAAGAACTCAGATGTAAGACCATCTGGACCTGGGGCTTTCTTGACAGATAAAACATCTATCGCCATCCTGACCTCGTCCACCGTTATTTCATCGCCCAAGGACTCAAGCAGGCCGCTAAAATCACCAAGGCCAGGAGTTTCCCTCAAAAACTGGTCCATCCTCTCTTTGTCAAGTGACTTCTCCGATAAGAGATCGGAATAGAAGGACCGCACAACACCAAGAATGCCCTCCTTCTCCTCCCTAAGGACACCCTCAGCATCGCGCAAGCCCCTCACCTCCTTAGCATCTACCGAGTTCCTACAGCTCTGGAAAGGATCGGGCGAATGGTACCTCCCATAATCCCTCTCCAGAACCAAGGATGCATACCGGTCATACTGTATCTCTCTCATCTGAGCCTTCACCCGGGGGATCTCCCCACTATCCCCCTGGCCAGAGATCAAGAACCCAAGTTTTTTCCTCAGTGCCATGTAGGTGCTCTCTTTTAACAAGTTATTTCTGGCTACAAGGCCCCGAAAAAAGCTCCGGGTCCTTTTTTTCAGCATCTCCCACCATTCAGACCTACTCCAACCTGCCTCCAAAAGTGATTCCTGGGATTCAAAGAAGTCCCTAAAAGACTGTCTTATCAACTCCTCCTCTAGGAGCTTAGAGTTCAGGCACCAAAGACCCCTACCCTTCCGAAGAGTCTCCGAAGCATTCAAGGACATAGATAGGTAAACGTGGTCGGAGAACTCTACCGGCCTCAGCTCTGGAGCCAAGGTTTTCGAGCTCTCCTTAACAAAAAACCTATCTATCCTAGACCTACAACTACCTCTATAAAAAGTGAAACCCGTGTGGTCTGGAAAATTACGAATGTGTGCATCCACCAGACCAGCCTGCCTGACCATACTTACTAAAAAAAGGGAATCATAGCCCAGAGAAGTCCTTGAACCTCCCCTGTCTTTTGTCCTAGTGACGGTGTTAAAATCACCACCAAAGACTATCTGCCGGGCTGTAAAAAGGTATGGCTTTATGGCGCTGAAGAGGCATTTCCGACCCCACTTTGTTTGGGGTCCATAAATATTAATCAGCCTTAAGTCATGCCCCCTCAGTTTGACATCTATCACCATGCACTTACCTACCTCAAGCTCAATGACTCGCTGGATGGTTATCATGCCGGTAAAAAGCACCGCCACCCCACCGTACGGCTCGGCCGCAAGAGACCAGTAGGAGGGCCCACGCCTCCACTCTCTTTTGGCTTTATGTAGGTCGGCTAGTTGACCTAATCTGGTCTCCTGCAAAAATAAAAAATCAGCCTCAACCATGCTAAAAAAATCAAAGGCCAGATAACGAGCTTGTTTGGAAAGAATAGATGCCACGTTAATAGTGGCAAATCTAATGGGCTGGGAAGCCATCCTTCAGAGCTTTAGACAGTAGTAGCAACTCACTTCTTTTTTATTTTCCTCCCTGAATCCTCATCAGAGGAGCCAAACCTTTTATAACTAAGGCCTGCCTGCAGAGACTCCTCCCCCCTGAGGACAACTTCTTCCCCCAAGGGAGGGACTCCGCCTGACCCTAGCATCCTACCCGTTGACCCACCAGGATCACCGCCACCCAGGGGCCCTGCTTCCAACAACTTAACCGGATCATGAGGCAAACCAGAGGGTTTGCTATGGGAGACCTCAAGGGGTTTCTGATTAGGAGGTACAGGACACACGGGAGGATCCTGACTCTGAGGAACAAGGACCGGGTCACTCCCTGAAGACCGATCTCTCACCACCGGGGACTCTGGCACCCCACTAGGGGGGCCGGCTTCTATGGGATGGCCAGGGGGGGGATCCTGTATCAAGGGGGGAACTAGGTCTTCTACGGAAGGAGGCCCAGATGGGGTTGTCACCTTATCCTTCAAATAGAGCCTAGCAGTTTTCCTGACACTGGTCTTTCTCATTATTTTTGCTATCTCCCCTAAAGGCAGGTCCCTTGACTTTTGTGATTTCCTATTTTGCCTGGTTGCTTGGACTAAAGCACCTTCCCTATTCACCCTAATCTCCCCCTCCTCCATACTTTCTTCCTCGCTTGACAAGAACCGGAACCTGTTTGATAGAACTAACCCTTCCTTCCCTGTACCCTTCTTCTTGCTTTTGCTCTTTTGCCTGGACCATTCATTTGTCTGAACTTTGGCTATCGAAGGTACTGATAACTTAGTTACAAGGGGCGGGGGATTTGGCGGAGGAGCAGGACTTTCCATGGGTTCTGCCGGTTTCTCCACTGGTTCCACATTTTCTACCACCTCGACTGCCCTCACTATTTCTTCATCTGTAACCGCGGCGTTATGAGCCGCATGGGGGCACTTACTGAAGGGGTGGCCTATTGTGCCACATAAATTGCACCTGATTTGGTTGCATGTCCTGGTTTCGTGGCCCATGCCCCCACAATGCCCACACTTTTGTTGGGGACAGTTGGCACTGAGGTGGCGGAAGTCCCCACATCTGTGGCACATCCTCGGCTGGCCCGGGTAGAAACATTGGATCCTATCGCGACCAATGAAAGCCGCGGACGGCAAGTGTACTAGGCCAGCCTCCGTGCATTTTAGATCTACCGTGGTGGACCATCCCTCACCCCAGACGCCATGACTTGGGTCTGGCACTTTGACCAGAGGCGAAACCATCTTTGCAAATCTCCCCACCCAAAACCCAAGGTCCGCTGCTGGTATAGACTCGTTTCTTACCAATATAGTAATTTTAACTCGCTCCTGGCGAGTTATGGCGATAGCCCTATAATTAACCCATGGATCTCTCGACCTGCACCCACCCCACCTGCTCCAGAAAGTCTGCAGGCCCTGATATGACACGAAGCTTACATCATACTCCGCAGTGTTAACAGGGTGGATGCAGGCAAAGAGATCCGCTGGGACAAACTTAAATGACTCTAGGAAAACTTTTAAAAAATCTGGTCTGTTAGAGGGGTCTTTCCCCATATATTTTAGTTGTACAACGTTGCGACGCCTGAAAGGCTGAGCCGCCGTTGGGCCAGGCCCTATATTCTGGGTATTCATACTGGGCCTTAAACCTAAGAGATACTGCACCCACATATGACATCAGCCCTGGGTGAATACTTGGCCCCGGGAGAGGACTCTTAGGACTTGTATTTGGCCCCGAGAGGGAACTTGGATCTACCTGGCCTGACCCTGGGAGAGAACTTGTACTTGGCCCCGGGAGAGGATCTTTTGACCTCATAATCGAGCCCTGGACAACAATATCTCCCTGTACCCTAAGATTGCTACCCCCCCACAAATTTTGACGCGATGAAGGGCCTGCCTCTTCTGAGGCTCTCATACAGACTCCAGAACTGCTCACTAGTACATCACCACCAACCAACATGTTAGGCATAGTCTTAGACGCACTTTCTATTAAAGCAGCTGCTTTCCTGGCTCTGTCTGTTATGCATAAGGGACCATATGTAGTATCAATGATTTTGGCCTGAGTCGGGCTGAGTTCACTCCTCAAATTACCCCCCCTCTCCTTATGCTGAATCGCAACCACCCTCTCATCTGTACACACCGAGACAGCATTTTTAACTACTCCAACTGTATCAGTAGCATTAGCATTATCGGTAACATTAACATTATCTGCGACATTAGCATTATCAGCAATATTAACACTGTCAGTAACATTAATAGCTACGTTAGCATTATCAGTAACATCAACATTATCTGCGACATTGGCATTATCAGCAATTTTAGCATTGTCAGTAACATTGATAACTACGCCAGCATTGTCAATAATATTAGCATTATCAGTAACGCAAGCATTACCAGTGACATTAGCATTGTCAGTAATATTAGCATTATCAGCTACATTAGCACAATCAATAATATTAGCATTATCAGTAGCATTAGCATTGTCAGCAACGGATGTACTGATCGGGATCGCTGGGTCAGGCCGACAGCGAGACTGCGCCACGGAGGACAGCACAGCTGCTCTGTCACAGGCTACCACCCTGGTACTCCCTGGATCAGACCCCGCCTCAGCTGCTGCCACATTACCGCTAGGTATTGCTTTTATTACATTAATCTTAACATTCTTTGAGTCCGAAGGGATCATGGAGCTTACCGGTCTCCGGGCCGATTCGTCACTTCCGGTATCTTCCGGAAAAGCCGCAGGTGGCTGGGAATACAATACGGTCCCCCCTACAGAAGCCCGCACTGTACACCCACCGGGGACACCTTCGGTTCCTACCTGGCCCTTCACCGACCTTTGCTCACCCTTCAACACACGGATCTCGCTGTAGAGACCGCCATCTTCGGTTACCTCCTGCAACCCAGCCGCCATGTTTGGAGGCAGCGGCGCTGAGTCTTCTAGGAGCGTTGCCTGTTTAATCACTTTTAATTTAAGCAGCAATTCTTCCTTTTCTTTCAGGGTTTCGGCTAGCTCTTCAATCTCCGTCGAGTACATCGCTCTGTCGCGGCTAAAACCGCGATTCCTTTTCTTTCTCTTTTTAGTGATAAGTCTGTCAAGACCGCTGATTTCCAGTTCCAGCGTCTTGATCTGAGCACCAATCTCCATCTCATCTGGCTCACTGTCCTCCGAATCGGGCAGACACACTGTTGCCGGATCCACCACCATATTAGGCCCGTCCTCCACCTCACCCGATCCCTGTTGCATCACAGAGTCAGATGCCTGGATCTCCCGGGCCCCTCCAGACCCCATCCTGGGTCCCGTACGGGAGGATCCTCCCCTAGCCTGTTGTATCAGCACAGGCTGCAGGGTTTCCAAGTCCACACACGGCTGCATGTTGAACCCCGCTGACAGTTTCACCCCGGGCCCCAGTTGCCTCACTGGAGTCAGGGTACACATCTCCACCTCCTGCCCCCCCGTATTAGACTTCATACGGGATAGCTTAGGCCTGGTAAGTTCACTAGGCCCTGGGTGTACGTCCATCTCCTCCATCATACTTAGGGAAAACACATCCACAGATCCCGGGGAAACCCCTTCAGTTGGAGGGACCAGATCCGTGGCCCGGTTGATATCAGGCCGGCTGGTAGTAATATTCTCCATACATAACTCCATAGGCCCAGAAGCCTGGGGGCTCTCCTCCACTCCCCCCCCCAGGATCCTCCATCAAGGCTGGGCTAGGCACAGAACTTTACCCTGCAGGCTTCTGGAAGTCAGAGCTAAAAACAAAACACCTCCTCTCTCTGTCCTGCTAATGTTTTTTTATTTAAAACTTGCAACATAACATTACATATGAAACAATAAAACCAATAAACTTTACTAAAGGTGGCACCAACCTATATTAAAAAAGACCAACTGAAATCAAAGGCTGATTTGCCTAACTTAACCGAAAGTCCAGAAGGGCTATTTGCCCAATTCATAAGTCCAGTAAATATAAAAGGATAAAATCAGATAAAACAAGAAGGTGCCACCATACAAACAACAAACCCAACTCATATACATCACCGTATCCCACTAAGAAGCAAGTTGTAGGTGCATGTAAGCCATACTTGAAAAATTTTTCCACCACACAAAATCTAATGGGGTGAAAGGACAGCAAGAGAAGCCACTTAGAAAGGAGAGGCACCAGACTTTGACCCCCTAAGGAGGTCTCAGACTCCGCCACAGCCTGAGCCAGTTAGCATTGGACATCCGGCGACCCTCCATGCCCCTCAATTTCCACACCTCGTGGAGAATATCTTCCACCACTACCTCACAGGGAAGGACTTTCTGCCGGATGGTGACCTGACACCGTGCGTTCCACGTGAAATACCTGACCACTAAACTGACTAAAAAAAGTGTACAGAAATCAAAAGCCCTCCACCTTGCCTTGAATGCCCCGTAGACCCATTCAGGGTAACTAAGCCCCGAAAGGCAGGGGATCCCCAGAGACCTGGAGACTCTTTTATAAACCTTTACATTAAAGGGACACTCGAGCAAGAAATGGTCCATAGTCTCCTCCACCCCTAGACACTCCTCCCGTGGGCAGCCACGATCATCAGCATTTCTGTGCTTAAGGTTCCCTCTTACATAAAGTCTCCTGTGAAAGGAGAGCCAGGCAATGTCCTGAAGCTTCAACGGGATTCTCCTCCAGTTAATCAAGGAAAGCCCCACCGAACTCACATCACCTGGGCAGTCTCTCAGTGACAGCGGAACCCAAAAGTGGGAGTGCAGGACTCTCTTCTCCAACTCCCTTCTAGAAGAGCTCCCAACTTCCCCCGCCCCTAAGCCCCAACGCCTTGTCACCTTCAATCCCAAGGAAACGTAGGTCGGGAGATACCCATGCCGGACCCGGAAACTCTTAACGGTGCCTCCCCCATACCATGCACTGAGGAAGGGATCCACCCATACCCTGAAGCCTCCCACCCACTGAGGAGGGGTCTCAACTAGGAGACTACTAAGGTGCAACTTCAGAACAGTTGACATAAAGAACAGCACAGGGTTAATCATACCCAGGCCCCCATCCTTCCTCAGTCGGTAGGTCACAGCCCGCTTGACCAGATTCAGCCTATTCCCCCAGAGTAACTGGAAGAAAACTGCATAAACCCTAGACCATAAAGACTCCGGCAAAAGGCACACATAGCTGATGTACAGGAATACCGGGATCAGGAAGGTCTTGATCAGGTCCACCCTTTCCCGGAGAGAGTGTTTCCACCTCTTCCAGCTCACTACCTTCCGGGAAGCTTCCTCCAGCCTTAACTCCCAATTTTGCTTGGCATAATCACCAGGGCCAAAATGAATCCCTAAAATTTTGATCTTCTCACTCGCCCGGGGAAGACTGTCTGGAAGGTTGAATTCACAACCCTCCTCCCCCATCCAGAAAACTTTACTCTTTTCCTGGTTTACTAATGAGCCACTGGCCTCAGAATACCCACGGACCAGAGTCGTTACCTCCTCAGCTTCCGCGGAACTCGACAAGACAACAGTAACATCATCAGCGTAGGCCACTACCTTCAAGGGGCACTCCGGACCCAACAGCACACCTCCCAATGAGCTACCACCAACCCTTCTGACGAAGGGATCTATGGCAAACACATACAGGAGGGGGCTCAGGGGACAACCTTGTCTTACTCCAGAGCTGACCTCAAAGGACTGACCCACCCAACCATTCACAAGAGGGAAGCTCTCGGCTTGTCTATAAATGGTACGGAGCCAATTCACCACCCGCACTGGAAGACCATACCACAGAAGTAGAGCCCAAAAGTACTCATGATTTACCCTATCAAAAGCCTTCGACTGATCTAAGGCTTAAAGGTACTTCCCCCACTTCTCCGCACGGCACCGCTCAAAGGCCTCCCGCACCGTCAGGACAGCACTGAAAGTGCTTCGGCCCTTCACAGTGCAGTGCTGAGAAGGAGAGAGCAACTGGCCGGAAACCTGCATCACTCTATTAAAAAGCACCTTCGCCAGAATCTTCCTGTCAGTATTGAGAAGAGCGATGGGGCGCCAGTTCTCAATACATGACTGATCTTTCCCCTTGGACAGTAAGATAAGGGCAGAGACCCTCATGGAGGGAGGCAATAAACCTCTGCCCAGGCTCTCATTAAAAACCTTCACGAGACGCGGAGCCAGGATGTCCCCAAAGATTTTAAAGAACTCAGATGTAAGACCATCTGGGCCTGGGGCTTTCTTGACAGATAAACCATCTATCGCCATCCTGACCTCGTCCACCGTTATTTCATCGCCCAAGGACTCAAGCAGGCCGCTAAAATCACCAAGGCCAGGAGTTTCCCTCAAAAACTGGTCCATCCTCTCTTTGTCAAGTGACTTCTCCGATAAGAGATCGGAATAGAAGGACCGCACAACACCAAGAATGCCCTCCTTCTCCTCCCTAAGGACACCCTCAGCATCGCGCAAGCCCCTCACATCCTTAGCATCTACCGAGTTCCTACAGCTCTGGAAAGGATCGGGCGAATGGTACCTCCCATAATCCCTCTCCAGAACCAAGGATGCATACCGGTCATACTGTATCTCTCTCATCTGAGCCTTCACCCGGGGGATCTCCCCACTATCCCCCTGGCCAGAGATCAAGAACCCAAGTTTTTTCCTCAGTGCCATGTAGGTGCTCTCTTTTAACAAGTTATTTCTGGCTACAAGGCCCCGAAAAAAGCTCCGGGTCCTTTTCTTCAGCATCTCCCACCATTCAGACCTACTCCAACCTGCCTCCAAAAGTGATTCCTGGGATTCAAAGAAGTCCCTAAAAGACTGTCTTATCAACTCCTCCTCTAGGAGCTTAGAGTTCAGGCGCCAAAGACCCCTACCCTTCCGAAGAGTCTCCGAAGCATTCAAGGACATAGATAGGTAAACGTGGTCGGAGAACTCTACCGGCCTCAGCTCTGGAGCCAAGGTTTTCGAGCTCTCCTTAACAAAAAACCTATCTATCCTAGACCTACAACTACCTCTATAAAAAGTGAAACATGTGTGGTCTGGAAAATGACGAATGTGTGCATCCACCAGACCAGCCTGCCTGACCATACTTACTAAAAAAAAGGGAATCATAGCCCAGAGAAGTCCTTGAACCTCCCCTGTCTTTTGTCCTAGTGACGGTGTTAAAATCACCACCAAAGACTATCTGCCGGGCTGTAAAAAGGTATGGCTTTATGGCGCTGAAGAGGCATTTCCGACCCCACTTTGTTTGGGGTCCATAAATATTAATCAGCCTTAAGTCATGCCCCCTCAGTTTGACATCTATCACCATGCACCTACCTACCTCAAGCTCAATGACTCGCTGGATGGTTATCATGCCGGTAAAAAGCACCGCCACCCCACCGTACGGCTCGGCCGCAAGAGACCAGTAGGAGGGCCCACGCCTCCACTCTCTTTTGGCTTTATGTAGGTCGGCTAGTTGACCTAATCTGGTCTCCTGCAAAAATAAAAAATCAGCCTCAACCGTGCTGAAAAAATCAAAGGCCAGATAACGAGCTCGTTCGGAAAGAATAGATGCCACGTTAATAGTGGCAAATCTAATGGGCTGGGAAGCCATCCTTCAGAGCTTTAGACAGTAGTAACAACTCACTTCTTTTTTATTTTCCTCCCTGAATCCTCATCAGAGGAGCCAAACCTTTTATAACTAAGGCCTGCCTGCAGAGACTCCTCCCCCCTGAGGACAACTTCTTCCCCCAAGGGAGGGACGCCGCCTGACCCTAGCATCCTACCCGTTGACCCACCAGGATCACCGCCACCCAGGGGCCCTGCTCCCAACAACTTAACCGGATCATGAGGCAAACCAGAGGGTTTGCTATGGGGGACCTCAAGGGGTTTCTGATTAGGAGGTACAGGACACACGGGAGAATCCTGACTCTGAGGAACAAGGACCGGGTCACTCCCTGAAGACCGATCTCTCACCACCGGGGACTCTGGCACCCCACTAGGGGGGCCGGCTTCTATGGGATGGCCAGGGGGGGATCCTGTATCAAGGGGGGAACTAGGTCTTCTACGGAAGGAGGCCCAGATGGGGTTGTCACCTTATCCTTCAAATAGAGCCTAGCAGTTTTCCTGACACTGGTCTTTCTCATTATTTTTGCTATCTCCCCTAAAGGCAGGTCCCTTGACTTTTGTGATTTCCTATTTTGCCTGGTTGCTTGGACTAAAGCACCTTCCCTATTCACCCTAATCTCCCCCTCCTCCATACTTTCTTCCTCGCTTGACAAGAACCGGAACCTGTTTGATAGAACTAACCCTTCCTTCCCTGTACCCTTCTTCTTGCTTTTGCTCTTTTGCCTGGACCATTCATTTGTCTGAACTTTGGCTATCGAAGGTACTGATAACTTAGTTACAAGGGGCGGGGGATTTGGCGGAGGAGCAGGACTTTCCATGGGTTCTGCCGGTTTCTCCACTGGTTCCACATTTTCTACCACCTTGACTGCCCTCACTATTTCTTCATCTGTAACCGCGGCGTTATGAGCCGCATGGGGGCACTTACTGAAGGGGTGGCCTATTGTGCCACATAAATTGCACCTGATTTGGTTGCATGTCCTGGTTTCGTGGCCCATGCCCCCACAATGCCCACACTTTTGTTGGGGGCAGTTGGCACTGAGGTGGCGGAAGTCCCCACATCTGTGGCACATCCTCGGCTGGCCCGGGTAGAAACATTGGATCCTATCGCGACCAATGAAAGCCGCGGACGGCAAGTGTACTAGGCCAGCCTCCGTGCATTTTAGATCTACTGTGGTGGACCATCCGCCACCCCAGACGCCATGACTTGGGTCTGGCACTTTGACCAGAGGCGAAACCATCTTTGCAAATCTCCCCACCCAAAACCCAAGGTCCGCTGCTGGTATAGACTCGTTTGTTACCAATATAGTAATTTTAACTCGCTCCTGGCGAGTTATGGCGATAGCCTTATAATTAACCCATGGATCTCTCGACCTGCACCCACCCCACCTGCTCCAGAAAGTCTGCAGGCCCTGATATGACACGAAGCTTACATCATACTCCGCAGTGTTAACAGGGTGGATGCAGGCAAAGAGATCCGCTGGGACAAACTTAAATGACTCTAGGAAAACTTTTAAAAAATCTGGTCTGTTAGGGGGGTCTTTCCCCATATATTTTAGTTGTACAACATTGCGACGCCTGAAAGGCTGAGCCGCCGTTGGGCCAGGCCCTATATTCTGGGTATTCATACTGGGCCTTAAACCTAAGTTAGATACTGCACCCACATATGACATCAGCCCTGGGTGAATACTTGGCCCCGGGAGAGGACTCTTAGGACTTGTATTTGGCCCCGGGAGGGAACTTGCATCTACCTGGCCTGACCCCGGGAGAGAACTTGTACTTGGCCCCGGGAGAGGATCTTTTGACCTCATAATCGAGCCCTGGACAACAATATCTCCCTGTACCCTAAGACTGCTACCCCCCCACAAGTTTTAACGCGATGAAGGGCCTGCCTCTTCTGAGGCTCTCATACAGACTCCAGAACTGCTCACTAGTACATCACCACCAACCAACATGTTAGGCATAGTCTACGACGCACTTTCTATTAAAGCAGCCGCTTTCCTGGCTCTGTCTGTTATGCATAAGGGACCATATGTAGTATCAATGATTTTGGCCTGAGTCGGGCTGAGTTCACTCCTCAAATTACCCCCCCTCTCCTTATGCTCAATCGCAACCACCCTCTCATCTGTACACACCGAGACAGCATTTTTAACTACTCCAACTGTATCAGTAGCATTAGCATTATCGGTAACATTAACATTATCTGCGACATTAGCATTATCAGCAATATTAGCATTGTCAGTAACATTAATAGCTCCGTTAGCATTATCAGTAACATCAACATTATCTGCGACATTAGCATTATCAGCAATTTTAGCATTGTCAGTAACATTGATAACTACACCAGCATTGTCAATAATATTAGCATTATCAGTAACGCAAGCATTACCAGTGACATTAGCATTGTCAGTAATATTAGCATTATCAGCTACATTAGCACAATCAATAATATTAGCATTATCAGTAGCATTAGCATTGTCAGCAACAGATGTACTGATCGGGATCGCTGGGTCAGGCCGACAGCGAGACTGCGCCACGGAGGACAGCACAGCTGCTGTGTCACAGGCTACCACCCTGGTACTCCCTGGATCAGACCCCGCCTCAGCTGCTGCCACATTACCGCTAGGTATTGCTTTTATTACATTAATCTTAACATTCTTTGAGTCCGAAGGGATCATGGAGCTTACCGGTCTCTGGGCCGATTTGTCACTTCCGGTATCTTCCGGAAAAGCCGCGGGCGGCTGGGAATACAATACGGTCCCCCCTACAGAAGCTCGCACTGTACACCCACCGGGGACACCTTCGGTTCCTACCTGGCCCTTCACCGACCTTTGCTCACCCTCCAACACACGGATCTCGCTGTAGAGACCGCCATCTTCGGTTACCTCCTGCGACCCGGCCGCCATGTTTGGAGGCAGCGGCGCTGAGTCTTCTAGGAGCGTTGCCTGTTTAATCACTTTTAATTTAAGCAGCAATTCTTCCTTTTCTTTCAGGGTTTCGGCTAGCTCTTCAATCTCCGTCGAGTACATCGCTCTGTCGCGGCTAAAAGCGCGATTCCTTTTCTTTCTCTTTTTAGTGATAAGTCTGTCAAGACCGCTGATTTCCAGTTCCAGTGTCTTGATCTGAGCACCAATCTCCATCTCATCTGGCTCACTGTCCTCCGAATCGGGCAGACACACTGTTGCCGGATCCACCGCCATATTAGGCCCGTCCTCCACCTCACCCGATCCCGACTCCTGTTGCATCACAGAGTCAGATGCCTGGATCTCCCGGGCCCCTCCAGACCCCATCCTGGGTCCCGTACGGGAGGATCCTCCCCTAGCCTGTTGTATCAGCACAGGCTGCAGGGTTTCCAGGTCCACACACGGCTGCATGTTCAACCCCGCTGACAGTTTCACCCCGGGCGCCAGTTACCTCACTGGAGTCAGGGTACACATCTCCACCTCCTGCCCCCCCGTATTAGACTTCATACGGGATAGCTTAGGCCTGGTAAATTCACTAGGCCCTGGGTGTACGTCCATCTCCTCCATCATGCTTAGGGAAAACATATCCACAGATCCCGGGGAAACCCCTTCAGTTGGAGGGACCAGATCCGTGACCCGGTTGATATCAGGCCGGCTGTTAGTATTATTCTCCATACATAACTCCATAGGCCCAGAAGCCTGGGGGCTCTCCTCCACTCCCCCCCAGGATCCTCCATCAAGGCTGGGCTAGGCACAGAACTTTACCCTGCAGGCTTCTGGAAGTCAGAGCTGAAACAAAACACCTCCTCTCTCTGTCCTGCTGAATCCAGTGATGCCCCGCCCTGTGCTCTGTCCTGCTGATTCCAGTGGTGCTTTGGCCAGTATCTGTCCTGCTGAGTCCAGTGGTGCATCAGTCCAGTGCTGTGTCCTTGCTGAGTCCAGTGGTGCATCAGCCCAGTGCTCTGTCCTTGCTGAGTCCAGTGGTGCATCAGTCCAGTGCTCTGTCCTTGCTGAGTCCAGTGGTGCATCAGTCCAGTGCTGTGTCCTTGCTGAGTCCAATGGTGCATCAGTCCAGTGCTCTGTCCTTGCTGAGTCCAGTGGTGCATCAGTCCAGTGCTGTGTCCTTGCTGAGTCCAGTGGTGCATCAGTTAAGTGCTCTGTCCTTGCTGAGTCCAGCGGTGCATTTTGTCCTGTGCTATGTTCTGCAAAGTGCATATTTCTTTCAAAAGTATTAAAAATACTTCCATAAAAAGAAAAAAAAAGAAAAATTCTACCAAAATCCTTTTAAGTTAATACAAAAAAAAAAAAATCAAAAAAGTCCTTGCTAAGTCCAGTGGTGCATCAGTCCAGTGCTCTGTCCTTGCTGAGTCCAGTGGTGCATTAGTCCAGTGCTCTGTCCTTGCTGAGTCCAGCGGTGCATTTTGTCCTGTGCTGTGTTCTGCAAAGTGCATATTTCTTTCAAAAGTATTAAAAATACTTCCATAAAAAGAAAAAAAAAGAAAAATTCTACCAAAATCCTTTTAAATTAATATTAAAAAAAAAATCAAAAAAAGTCCTTGCTGAGTCCAGTGGTGCATCAGTCCAGTGCTGTGTCCTTGCTGAGTCCAGTGGTGCATCAGTCCAGTGCTCTGTCCTTGCTGAGTCCAGTGGTGCATCAGTCCAGTGCTCTGTCCTTGCTGAGTCCAGTGGTGCATCAGTCCAGTGCTCTGTCCTTGCTGAGTCCAGCGGTGCTTTTGTCCTGTGCTTTGTTTTGCTAAGTGCATCTTTATTTTAAAAGTATTAAAAAATCTTCCAAAAAAATTATAATTCGACAAAAATCCTTTTAAAAAAAATATAAAAAAATATTCTAAAAAGTCTAAAAAAATTATTGAAGTCCATTAACATTAATACTGCAATCTTTTAAAAATTGTTCACTATTCTTGCAGTTTTTAAAAAATAGTACTGTAATACAACGTGTGCTGCATATAATGGAGTACCAAAATTTTGAGGATAAAGTAGGAAAAGACCAAGACCCACTTCCTCCTAATGCTGAAGCTGCTGCTACTAGTCATGACATAGATGATGAAATGCCATCAACGTCGTCTGCCAAGGCCGATGCCCAATCTCCTTTTAGAGGGCATGTAAAATCCAAAAAGCAAAAGTTCACTACAATTAGTAAAAAAAGAAAATTGAAAACATCTGAGGAGAAACGTAAACTTGCCAATATGCCCTTTACGACACGGAGTGGCAAGGAACGGCTTAGGCCCTGGCCCGTGTTCAGCACTAGTGGTTCAGCGTCACCCAAGGATCTAAGCCCTCCTCCACCCCCTTTAATTTAAAAGAGTTATGCTGTCAGCAACAACACAGCAAACAACTCTGCCTTCTAAACAGATGACATCACAAATTCCCAAGGCGAGTCCAAGGGTGTTAGTGGTTGCGAAGCCTGACCTTCCCATCACTGTACGGGAAGAGGTGACTCCATCCACCATTTGCAGCACACCCTCTGCATATGCTGGAAGGATGACCCACAGTGTAGATCCAGATTTGAATAATCAAGGTGTCAAGGAGGCTATTGATGTAGTTTCCGTTGTGGAGGAACTTGATGAGGAGGATGCTGATGTGGTTATTTTAAATGAGGCACCAGGGGGGAAAAAAGTGGATGTCCATAGGATGAAAAAGCCCATCGTCATGCCTGGTCAGAAGACCAAGATATGCACCTCTTCTGTCTGGAGTTATTTTTACCCCAATCCAGATAACAAATGTATGGCCATATGTAGCTTATGTAAAGCTCAAATAAGCAGGGGTAAGGATCTTGGCCACCTAGGGACATCCTCCCTTATATGTCACCTGAATAACCTTCATAGTTCAGTGATTAGTTCAGGAATTGGGGCTGGAACCGTCAGCAGTCCAGGGACACCTAAATCCCTTGGCCCTGTTGGATACACACCACCAACACCCTCCTCGTCAACTTCCTCCACGATCTCCATCAGATTTAGTCCTGCAGGCCCTGTCACCAGCCAGACTGAGTCCTCTTCAATACGGGATTCATCTGAGGAATCCTGCAGCGGTACGCCTACTACTACCGCTGCTGCTGTTGCTGCTGGTAGTCGGTCATCTTCCCAGAGGGGAAGTCGCAAGAACGCTACGTCTTTCACCAAACAGTTGACCGTCCAACAATCGTTTGCCATGAGCACCAAGTACGACACTAGTCATCCTATGGCAAAGCGGATAACTGCCTCAATAACAGCAATGTTGGTGTTAAACGTGCGTCCGGTGTCCACCATCAGTGGAGTGGGATTTAGAGGGTTGATGGAGGTATTGTGTCCCCGGTACCAAATCCCGTCGAGATTCCACTTCACTAGGCAGGCGATACCAAAGATGTACAGAGAAGTACGAACAAGTGTCCTCAGTGCTCTTAAAAATGCGGTTGTACCCACTGTCCACTTAACCACGGACAAGTGGTTCAGGGCAAACGAAGGACTATATGACTGTGACAGCCCACTGGGTAGATGCATCGCCTTCCGCAGCAACAGCAGCAGCTGCATCAGTAGCAGCATCTCCACAACGGCTGCTCGTGCCAAGGCAGGCAACATTGTGTATCACAGGTTTTAATAAGAGGCACAATGCTGACAACCTCTTATCGAAACTGAGGGAAATCATCTCACAGTGGCTTACCCCACTTAGACTCTCCTGGGGATTTGTGGTGTCAGACAACGCCAGTAACATTGTGCGGGCATTACATATGGGCAATTTCCAGCACGTCCCATGTTTTGCCCACACCATTAATTTGGTGGTGCAGCATTACCTGAAGAGTGACAGGGGTGTGTAGTAGATGCTTGCGGTGGCCCGCAAAATTGCTGGACACTTTAGGCATTCAGCCAGTGCCTACCGCTGACTCGAGCTACATCAAAAAAGTCTGAACCTGCCCTGCCATCACCTCAAACAAGAGGTTGTGACACGCTGGATCTACACCCTCTATATGGAGGAGCAGCAAAAGGCCATTCAAGCCTACACAGCCACCTACGACATAGGAAAAGGAGTGGGGATGCGCCTGAGTCAAGCGCACTGGAGACTGATTTCCGTGTTGTGCAAGGTTCTGCAGCCGTTTGAACTTGCCACACGCGAAGTCAGTTCCGACACTGCCAGCTTGAGTCAGGTGATTCCCCTGATCAGGCTGTTGCAGAAGCAGCTGGAGAAAGTGAGGGAGGAGCTGGTAAACCATTGCGATTGAACAAAGCATGTAGCTCTTGTTGATGAAGCCCTTCGTATGCTTTGCCAGGATCCGAGGGTGGTTACTCTTTTAAAGTCAGAGGAATATATTCTGGCCACCGTGCTGGATCCTCGGTTTAAAGCGTATGTTGTGTCTCTGTTTCCGGCAGACACAAGTCTACAGCGGTGCAAAGACCTGCTGGTCAGGAAATTGTCCTCTGAAGAGGACCGTGACATGCCAACAGACCCTCCTTCATTTTCTTCCACACCTGTGGCTGCGAGGAAAAAGCTCAGTTTTCCTCAAAGACCCGCTGGCGGGGATGCTGAGAACATCTGGTCCGGACTGAAGGACCTGCCAACCATTGCAGACATGTCTACTCTCGCTGCATTTGATGCTGTCACAATTGAAATAATGGTGGAGGATTACTTTGCTGACACCATCCAAATAGATATGTCAGACAGTCCATATTGTTACTGGCAGGAAAAAAAGGCAGTTTGGAAGCCCCTGTACAAACTGGCTCTATTTTACCTGAGTTGTCCCCCCTCCAGTGTTTACTCCGAAAGAGTTTTTAGTGCAGCGGGGAACCTGGTCAGTGAGCGGCGAAGGAGGTTGCTTCCTCAGAATGTTGAAAAAATGATGTTCATAAAAATGAATTATCAAGTCCTTAATCAAGCACAGCACTGCACTCCAGATAGTACAGAGGGACCTGTGGTTGTGGAGTCCAGCGGGGACGAATTGATAATGTGTGAGGATGAGGAAGTACACACTGAAGGGGGCCAGGAATCAGAGGATGAGGATGAGGACGACATCTTGCCTCAGTAAAGCCAGTTTAGTTTGTACAGGGAGAGGTAAATAGCTTTTTTTGTGTGGGGGCAAAAACAAACCAATCATTTCAGCCACAGTTTTTAATACTTTAATTGTATATGTAGTTCCCAAAAAGAGGAACTGCCACTTCTATTTAATACTTTAATTGTATATGTAGTTCCCAGAAAGAGGAACTGCCACTTCTATTTAATACTGTCACTCACCGGACTGTGAGTGCTACTTCCCGTGTGTTTAGGAACCGTGTTTCATCGTGACTGCACCAGCTGATTCCTATCCGCTGCCTCCGTGCTCTACAGTTTCCAGCTCACTTCAACTCTCCCGTGTTTCATCGTGACTGCACCAGCTGATTCCTATCCGCTGCCTCCATGTTCTACAGTTTCCAGCTCACTTCAACTCTCCCGTGTTTCATCGTGACTGCACCAGCTGATTCCTATCCACTGCCTCCGTGTATCTACAGTATCCTGCTTATCTCAACTCTCCCGTGTTTCATCGTTACTGCACCAGCTGATTCCTATCCGCTGCCTCCATGTATCTACAGTATCCTGCTCAGCTCAACTCTCCCGTGTTTCATCGTGACTGCACCAGCTGATTTCTATCCGCTGCCTCCGTGTATCTGCAGTGCCCTGCTCATCGCAACTCTCCAGTACTCCTCGTGTCTGCAGCCAGCCGATCCGCTCTCCGTGCTTCTACAGCGTTCCTGCTTGTGTCAACTCGCCTGTCTGCATTGGATCAACGCTCCGCTGCTTTCATCTCGGCTAGACCATCTCTACTCTCCTGTGTTCTCCAGGTGTCCAGTTCTATATACTACTGCTTCCTGAGTATTGTTTCCATCCTTGCTGGTCTACCTACCTGTGCGCTGCACCTACTTGGTTACCGCTTCCACCTTCCTGGGACTTCGTATCCTGCCGGCCTCCAGCCGTTCAGGTATCCCTGCACCTCTTTCTGACAGCCTGCTCTCCTGAACCACGGTATGCATACTTCTCATTGACTGTGCTGGTGTATTGCATATCTTGCTGGACTGAGTTGTTCTCCTCTGGAGTTTCCTATCCTCTGAGACTATTGCCATCATTTGACTGTGTTACCTTTTAGCCTGGATAGTTCTTGTGACTTTGTATATTTGTGCAGTGCTGCTCAGTTATTACTATTTTGTGCATATCATCGTGGGATCAAGTTCAGTGTGCCCGTGTATACTCTGCATTGCATTTATCTCCCCGTGCTCCTCCTCACATATATATTTCAGTGGTACAACTTGCTAGAGGCAGACCACTGTTCCCTGTGTGAGGATGCTCGCCAACAGCTGTTACTACAATGTTACCAGGCGTTAGCCTCCCAAGGAACATCTGGACAGAATATTACAGCTAATGTTGATGCTCCTGTGCTTTCCTCCGTTTCCCCAGTGCCATCCCAGGTGTCTACGGCTTCCACGCTTCACCTGCCTACTCCGTCAAAGTATGATGGAGACCCCAAAACTTGTAGGGGTTTTCTCAACCAATGCTCAGTTCATTTTGAGCTCCAACCTCAAAATTTCTCTACTCATCGTTCCAGAGTGGCCTATCTTATTTCATTGTTTTCTGGACAAGCTCTTGCATGGGCTTCCCCTCTGTGGGAAAGGAACGATCCAGTATTACAGGATAGTGCCAAATTTATTTCCACGTTCCGAAGTGTATTCGATGAACCAGGTCGTGTCATCTCCGCTGCTTCCAGCATTCTCCGTTTACGTCAGGGTTCTCGTACAGTAGGCCAGTACGTCATTCAATTTAGGATATTAGCCTTTGAACTTCAGTGGAACACTGAAGCGCTAATTGCCGCCTTCTGGCAGGGGCTCTCCGATAAAATTAAAGATGTACTGACTACTCAAGAACTACCTTATTCTTTAGAAGATTTGATTTCGCTTTGCCATCGTGTAGACCAGAGGTTTCGTGAAAGGGAATCTGAAAAAAACAACTTCAGTTTAAGCACCTCTTCGCTCAACCTCTCAACTTCGTCCAGCTTCATCTCCTGTGATCCCCATGGAGATAGGACGCTCCAAATTAACTACTGAGGAGAGGAACCGAAGAGTAAAGAATAGACTTTGTATCTATTGTGCTGATTCCACACATATGCTCAATTCATGCCTTAAGAAATCGGGAAATGCCAGGCCCTAACTAGTTCTGGAGAGGTGAAGTTAGGGTCCCTGGAGTCCTCTCCATGTTCTACGAAATTAAAAGTCTGTGCTTTTGATGTTACAATTTCCTTCGCTACCAAATCCTTTGAGTCCCAAGCACTTATTGATTCTGGAGCTGCGGGAAATTTCATTTCTAAATCCCTAGTGAATCAATGGTCCCTACCAGTGATTACTCTGAAGACACCTATTACTGTGACTGCTATTGATGGATCACGTCTTATCAATGGTCTCATCACCCAGAGTACGTCTCCAGTAACGCTTCAGATTGGTGTGCTACACCAAGAAGAAATTTCGTTTTTAATTCTTCCTGTTACTACAAGTCCGATTGTTTTAGGCCTTCCATGGCTTCAATGTCATTCTCCCCAGATTGACTGGCGCACTCCTCAAGTTACGTCTTGGGGAGCTGAATGTCATCATCGTTGTCTCTCCCAAGTCATTCCTCTTAAAATACAGCAATCTTCCATTTCACCTTCCTCACCGGGACTCCCTCCTCAGTATGCGTCATTTGCCGATGTATTTGATAAAACTCAGTCTGAACGTCTTCCTCCTCATCGTTCATGGGATTGTCCGATTGATCTTCTACCTGGCAAGACTCCTCCTAGGGGTCGTGTGTATCCACTTTCGTTACCTGAAACTCAAGCTACATCTGAATACATCCAAGAGAATCTCCAGCGAGGATTTATTCAACCTTCTACTTCTCCCGCTGGAGCCGGGTTCTTCTTTGTAAAAAAGAAGGATGGATCACTACGCCCCTGCATAGATTTTCGTGGACTTAACGCCATTACTATTTAAAATCGGTATCCCATTCCTCTGATTACTGAGCTATTTGATCGGATTAAGGGAGCTCGGATCTTTACCAAGTTGGATCTTCGTGGTGCCTACAATTTAATTAGAATCAGGTCCGGTGACGAATGGAAGACAGCTTTCAACACCAGAGATGGGCATTATGAATATTTAGTAATGCCTTTCGGGTTATGTAATGCCACCGCTGTTTTCCAGGGCTTCATTAATGAGATCTTCCAGGACTTGTTATATGTGTGTGTCGTTGTTTATCTGGATGACATATTGATCTTTTCACAGGACCTGCCTTCCCATCACCAACATGTGGCAGAAGTTCTTTCCAGACTCCGGAGAAATTCATTATTCTGCAAATTAGAAAAATGTTCATTCGAGTTGCCCCAGATTCCATTTTTGGGTTATATTGTCTCCGGAGTTGGCCTGCAAATGGATCCAGAAAAGGTGAATGCTGTGTTACATTGGCCTCAGCCAACTACTCTTCGTGCCATTCAGCGTTTTTTAGGTTTTGCCAATTACTATAGACGCTTCATTCAAGATTTCTCTTCAATTGCATCTCCTATTGTGGCACTGACTCGTAAAGGGGCCAATACTAAGCAATGGTCATCTGAGGCTCTTCAAGCCTTTCAGTTTCTTAAAGAGTCCTTTTCCTCTGCTCCCATTCTTCGATAGCCTGATGTGACGCTTCCCTTCTTCCTAGAGGTAGATGCCTCTAATGTTGGTTTAGGAGCCATTCTCTCCCAAAGATCGGAGCAACAAAAATTCCATCCTTGTGCCTTTTTATTCTCAGGGTCTTCTGCCTGCGGAGAAGAATTACACCATCGGGGACAAGGAGTTGCTGGCTATTAAAGTAGCATTAGAGGAGTGGAGATACTTGTTGGAGGGAGCTCGTCATCCTGTGACAATTTTCACGGATCATAAGAACTTGTCATATCTACAGTCTGCTCAATGTTTGAATCCTCGTCAAGCAAGATGGTCTCTTTTCTTTTCTCGTTTTGAATTAATCATAACCTTCAAACCAGCTGCAAAGAACAAAAAAGCTGACGCTCTATCCCGAGCCTTTGTGACGTCCTCTGACGTTGAAGAGGTTTTCAACCACTCTATACTAGACCCCAAATGTGTTTCGCTGGCTGCTTCTTCCACTAAGTGGCTACCATTTGGGAAGACCCTCGTGCCTCCTACTCTTAGGAGAAAAATTCTTTTGTGGTTCCACTCTTCTCGTTTTTCCGGACACTCTGGTGAACACAAGACTTTTGAAATTCTCTCTCGAAGTTACTGGTGGCCTTCTATGAGGAGAGATGTCAAAGAGTTTGTAGCCGCTTGTGAATTGTGTTCTCAGTTTAAGACCTCCCGCAGAACTCCAGCGGGTTTGCTTCAACCACTACCCATTCCGTCCAAACCATGGACCCATATTAGTATGGACTTTGTTACTGATCTTCCGCCTAGTAAAAACTGCAATACTATTTGGGTAGTGATGGACAGATTTTCAAAGATGGCGCATTTCGTTCCCTTGTCTGGTTTGCCTTCCTCTTCTACTCTGGCTGAGCATTTCATCAAAGAAATCTTTCGTATTCATGGATGTCCGTCTGAGATTGTGTCAGATAGAGGAGTACAATTCGTTTCCAGATTCTGGCGGGCCCTTTGTAAGACCTTGGGCATACGATTAGCACTCTCATCTTCCTACCATCCTCAATCAAACGGACAAACTGAAAGGGTCAATCAAGATCTTGAGACGTTTATAAGGATGTTCTCTTCAGCCAATCAAGACAACTGGGTAGAATTGCTTCCTTGGGCTGAATTCGCTCATAACAACATGTACCATGAGTCATCTTCCAAAACTCCATTCTTTGTGGTTTACGGTCACCAACCGTCTTTTCCAGAATTTCCTGCCCTCCCTCCCACCCAGGTTCCTGCTGTAGAGACTGTTTGTCAAACTTTCAAAAATATCTCAAGTCAAAACCTGTTTAAAGAAGACATCTGCCAAATATAAGTCTTTTGCAGATAAAAAGAGGCGGGCTATTCCACCACTGAAGATTGGTGATCGTGTCTGGTTATCCACCAAAAATATTCGTTTGAAGGTCCCATCGATGAAATTCGCTCCTCGTTTTATTGGTCCGTATAGGTTCATTCAAGTGATAAATCCAGTTTGTTTCAAACTTCTACTTCCTAAGAATCTTCGTATTTCCAACGCCTTCCATGTGACCTTGCTCAAACCTCTCATCATCAACCGTTTCTCGGTCCCTCCTTCAGCACCTCGGCCAGTTCAAATTCATCAGGAGGAAGATTTTGAGATTACTCATATATTGGATGCAAAAATTTTGCGAGGAGTTCTTCGTTTCCTCGTTCATTGGAAGGGCTTTGGTCCTGAGGAGCGTTCATGGATCAAAGCTGAAGATCTCAACGTTCCAGCTCTTCTTAAGAAGTTTTATTCCAAGTATCCGGACAAACCCGGTTCCAGGTGTTCTGTGCCCACCTTTAAAAGGGGGGGTACTGTCACTCACCGGACTGTGAGTGCTACTTCCCGTGTGTTTAGGAACCGTGGCCGTCCACCATCCTGAGGTTCTACGCATGTGCAGCCCTTTCAAACCTTCAGTACATGTTCCTTTTAGTTAATTGGCTGATCAGGCAACACTCTCTATTTAAAGCACCTGTGGTCAATACCTCGTTGCCTGATCTTGAAGTCTCATTCCAAATGAGCCTCTGAAGGTGTTCCTGTGTCTCCTCGTGTATTCAGCTCCTGCTGATTCCTGTTGGTAGTTTGTGGTTTCCAGACCACTTCATCTCCCCTGTGTTTCATCGTGACTGCACCAGCTGATTCCTATCCGCTGCCTCCGTGCTCTACAGTTTCCAGCTCACTTCAACTCTCCCGTGTTTCATCGTGACTGCACCAGCTGATTCCTATCCGCTGCCTCCGTGTTCTACAGTTTCCAGCTCACTTCAACTCTCCCGTGTTTCATCGTGACTGCACCAGCTGATTCCTATCCACTGCCTCCGTGTGCCCGTGTATACTCTGCATTGCATTTATCTCCTAGTGCTCCTCCTCACATATATATTTCAGTGGTACAACTTGCTAGAGGCAGACCACTGTTCCCTGTTTCCTGAGTCACCTGTTTCCAGTATCCTTTCACATAGCAGTGGTACAACTTGCTAACGCAGACCACTGACTTCCCGTATACCTTCACCTGGATTCCATTCCCTCACCTAGACAGCGGTACAACTTGCTATACGCAGACCGCTGACTCTCATCACCTCCTCGTTACTTCTGGACATTCCTCCTCACTATAGCAGTGGTACAACTTACTATCCGCAGACCACTGACTACCCTCACGTTTCCTTGTCCATCCAGTTCCTCGTGTACAATTATCTATATATTACCAGTGCTGCTAGTCATAGACTTTCCACGAGCATTCTCTTACCATCTGCTGTCTCCTGTTCCGTGATCACCCCGCTACCAGAGTACCATATTACCGCCTATACTGCTCTGGTAAGTCCATCATCTGATGATACCTGGGTAAAGACTCCTAGTGCCCATGACAAATACTTTAATTGTATATGTAGTTCCCAAAAAGAGGAACTGCCACTTCTATTTAATACTTTAATTCTTTATGTAGTTCCCAAAAAGAGGAACTGCCATATTCTATTACTACTTTCTTTCTTTATTTCTGTATTTCCAAAAAAGAGGAACTGCCATTTCTATTACTACTTTATTTATTTCTTTCTGTATTTCCAAAAAAGAGGAACTGCCATTTCTATTGCAAGGTTTTTTTTTTGTAGTTACAAAAAAAAAATGCGGCCTTAACAGCTATGTTGGTGTTAGACGTGCATCCGGTGTCCGCCATCTGTGCAGTGGAATTCTGACCCCTTGAGGGTGATATATTGTGGCCCCGGTACCAAATTGGTTACCGGGGCCACTCCACTACGCAGATACACATACATGTGTATCAGATATTACAATACATTAAGTGTTGGGGCCAAATCCAAATTTATTTAAAATGACCTGTCATCGTCAAAAACAAGAGGTAATGACACGCTGGAACTACACCCTGTATATGCTGCAGAGGATGTAGGAGCAGCCAGTTGTCAAGTGGAATTCAGACCAGTTGGAGGAGGTATTGTGGCCCCGGTACCAAATTGGGTACCGGGGCCACTCCACTACGGAGTCCAGATAGATGCGTATCAGATATTAAACTACATTCAGTGTTGGGGCCAAATCCAAAATTAATGAAAATGACCTGTCATCGTCGAAAACAACAGGTAGTGACGCGCTCGAACTACACCCTCTATATGCTGCAGATGATGTAGGAGCAGCCATATGTGCAGTGGAATTGAGACCAGTTGAGGGTGATATATTGTGGCCCCGGTACCAAATTGGGTACCGGGGCCACTCCACTACGCAGTCCAGATAGATGCGTATCAGATATTAAACTACATTCAGTGTTGGGGCCAAATCCAAAATTAATGAAAATGACCTGTCATCGTCGAAAACAACAGGTAGTGACGCGCTCGAACTACACCCTCTATATGCTGCAGATGATGTAGGAGCAGCCATATGTGCAGTGGAATTGAGACCAGTTGAGGGTGATATATTGTGGCCCCGGTACCAAATTGGGTACTGGGCCCACTCCACTATGCAGTCCAGAAAGCTACCTCGGTGCAACGTTTTGGACTAAAAAGAATATTGTGAGGTATGAGGTGTTCAGAATAGACTTGAAATTAGTGGAAATGATTGTTATTGAATGTTATTGAGGTTAATAATAGCGTAGGAGTGTAAAAAAAAACAAAAAACTGTATTTTAGAGCTTTTTATGTTTTTTTAAAAATAAATCAGAATCCAAAACCCTAAATCAGAACCAAAACCTTTCGTCAGGTGTTTTGGCAAAACAAATCAGAACCCAAAACCTCAAGCTAATCAGAACCCAAAACCCAAAACCCAAAACACTAAAAGTGCCCGGTGCACACCCCTAGTTATCACTGCCCTACGCAACATTATTTTCACTAGAAAAACTTTCGATTGTAAAATAAAGAAATCTGTGTTTATTGGATTCTGCTTCTAATACAAATAAATATACTAGTTAGTTCAGAATGATTTCTATCTAACTCAACGTCTGTATACTGTCTAGTACTTTTATATATATGCAATACAATGCATGAACAACAACCAGTAGTCACTAGTCTGTGTAAAGTCTATTTAAGATTGAAATTAAATGCAATTGATAAGCAATGTATTGTAGCTGACTATTCTCTACAGAACTGTTTTCAGAATTCTGTTGCTTTCCTTAATGCTTTTTCTGAGCAGAGAACCACAGCTAACCTCTTCCCTCCACGCTGTCACTTGAGAAAACGAGGGAGGACTATCTATACAAAAGATGGCAATTCAAAACTCGAGACTCGGTTTCACTCGGATTCGCAACGTCAGATTTTGTCGGATTCCACATAATCCGAACTGCTCATCTCTAATTATAATATTAAGTGGCCAGTTACAGGGGCGCACGGAAAATTTTTAAGGGGAAGTTTCCCCTCCATCCCCCCCCCTCCCAAAAAATAGCGAGAGAGCTGCCGCGCATGTGCTCCATTTCGGCAGCACTGTATTATTCAGCAGCCGCGGCGGTGCACAGTACAGCACTGCCGCGGACGCTTCTTTGACAGCGCCGCGGCTGCTGTATAGTACAGTGCCGCTATGTAGGGCACTTTTTTAGCGGAGGGGAGGGGTTTCTGCAGACCCAGAAATCTCCCCATGCATGCGCGCCTGAGTTAAATGTTTAATTTTGTAATTATTTACTCACAATCTTACCCATTTCAAACACTCTTTCCTATATAAAATATCGTTTTGTGCCATTAAACAAAGTGAAGATGCATTTTCATCTATTGAAATCTGTCATATTACACACTGCCAACATTAATAGCATAAAAAAATGCAAACATGGACAAACAGATGGAACAACTTTATTTTAGGCAAATGCATGGTGTTGTACTGTCTCCATTTGCTGACATACTAAGTTTAACTTTGCTTTTAAATTGAATTTTCCAAGCTATTTTAGCTCCACCATCGATATTGTCAGTCGCTCTCTAACTCCACAGTGGTCAAAAAAATAGTAGACATTGTGGGCCTGATTCATTAAGGAACGTAAATGCCGACACGTGCTGTATTTTGCGCAGAATCATTCTGTGCATGTCCAGAACCGGACTATTAATGTTTTGTCATTAGTGACTATATTATTAACAGGTGACATTAATAGAATACGTTTTTTCATCTGTGCATTCTGCTGGGACATTATAATCCACGTATCTATTGGACGTATCCTATTGCGTCTTGTTTGTCTGAGCAGAGCACACCTAGACCCGTGTTCAACAACAGACGTTGTGTATTCTGATCTGCTCCTTGTTGAATACGGACGTGTGTATGTCTGAATTACGCACGTTTCCAAAAAATCACAACTTTAGTTTGTTTTGCGTACTTTAATGAGTCAAGCCCTGTATCCACCATGTTAGCAGTAGGGTACCCATTACTGTGATCAGGGGCGGGCTGGCCCGGGGGGCAGGGGGGCCGCTCAGTCAGACCGCTATTAGGGCCAGGGGGTAGGCCGGCCGGCCGCCCGCCAGATGCAATATACCACATTTTCCCCGGCGGCCGCATCTGATGACGTGGGATGCGGCCGCGTCAGCGCACAGTCGGCCGCATCACATGACAGGCAATGGGGCTGCGTCATCAATGATGCGTGTCATGTGATGCGGCCGCCGGTGTGCCCCCCGGGCTTCCCTCTCCCAGCCCGCGCCTGACTGCGATGTAGAAGGATATAATTAAGAAGAAACTATTTTTGGGACTTTGATATTAATACACATAAAACAAAAAGGCTTGAACTAACATTTTATAGGTTAGTTCTGAGCAGAACATTCTTTGACCCACACACTAATTACTATAAAAGTTGCTTCACCTTGGGTTATCCTTCTATAAGCCATGTGACCACATTCATGCCTCCTAACCCCTGCACTTTTGCATTCCTATATAATCTTAATATATATAGAAGAAACCACTTACTGGAACTTTATCAGAGCATGTCAACACTCACGCACAAAAAGTATTCTATAATAATGTATTGTGCAACACTGAAAAACATCTGTTATAAACTCCCAAATTATTGTATCTCCAATCCATTACATGGTGTAAATGCTGGAACTCTTTAAAAAAAATATTAAAAGACTACAGAAAATTGAGGCTGTGTTCAGGAATGTTATCCTTAAATATATGTTTTACTGAGTCCATTAAAAGAATTTTTATTGACTCATCTTTTGTTTCTAACTAGTACCTTTTGTGAATAATGTCATGGTTCATGAGCATGGATGTTTGTTGCTACACTTTGATTATTTTTAGGGTCAGAAATGGTTAATATTCAGAGTGTGCTAACGTTATGATTGGTGTACCGCAGTGATTAGTATCGAGACAAAAATCACTGGGTTTGAAGTTTTTGATGAGTGACATGGATCGGGGGGGAATTCAAACTCCGCCTGTCCTCCTATATAAATTGCGCTCTGACACAAGCCCTGTGTCAGAGCAACAAGTTACGTCCCTGACTCCTGGCTCCCAGTCTTCTAGCTCCCTGTATCCCTCTCTGTGATCTTTTCTGCATCTGCTGAGTTTTCCCTGTGTACCAGACCTGGCTTGACCTGACTTCTCTATTTGGATTCTCCTTTGGCGTGACAGGCATCTACTACTGTGTACCAGACCCGGCTGTGCCTCTCCAACCTCTGGAAGGATCCCCGCTGCACACCGGACCTTGCCTCATGTACCGTTTTTGTATTACCTTGCTGCTAGTCTATCAATTCCTCAAGTCTGTAAGCTCAGTAGGGTCCTCGAGCTGCAGTTTCAAAGCAGTCAAGCCCATCCCGCCTTGCGGAAGTTCTTGGTGAAGACCTGAGAGGCTGTTAGACTCCACGCCTTGCTGAGCTGGTGCCAATACTGACTGAGGGACTCCCCTGAGCATAACAAGTATGTGGGTCTGTTGCGGTTGCCAGAGAACAGGAGAGAACGTCAACCGTGATACAACACATGAAGTGACAACATATTCTCCTATATTACAGCTCTAAATGTAAAAATGAGCATGTTCATTGCACATGCAGCATTGCTGTTCTTGCTGATGGTAATGAGAGTGATATTTATTGATCAGTATGGGACTGAAGGTATACTTGATGACAATTATGAAGTGCAAACTGTAGGTCTCAGTTTTTGTCACTTAATGTTTGTAATAATCCCATGGTAAAAATACAAATAAATAATGGCTATCACTATTAACCATCACTACTGGAAGTATTAGACAGGGCAAAAAACTGCAGCAGGACGCATCCAAGATTCTGAGGTGATATGGGTGTTGGGCTATGGTCTGGGTTGCCAGCTGCTGGCTGTCTTGGGATTTCTGCAGTGGCCAAGTCACCTTTTGTGTCTTCGCCTTTCACCGTCTCTCCTTGTTCTAGTCTTGTCACGCCACTGGAGGCTGCACATAAAATAGTTGTTTTAATATTAGTGGCTGTCAATGCTACTGCCACACACATCCCCACACACACACAAACACATTTTCCTGACCAGCAGCTACAATTGTTATTCTGATATCATGTATATCAATTGTTCCCCTAACCTCTTGGATTGTTAGTTCATCTTTAATGTCTGTTTCGTCTCAATTTACATTATTTATTTTTATTATCATCCACTCAAGATACAGTGCTGCGTAATATTGACACTTTATTAACAAAGAATAATAATCATGACAGTGGTAATTGCAACATTTTTCCCATTATTCATTGTTAGAACAGAAGGGTAATGAAGGGGATCCAAGCAATGATCTGCTGCCCTCTTCATATCAATGACCATATACAGGTACATGTCTGGCCACGATAAACAGGTGTCGTGATCTTACCTGTCCTGTGTCACGATCTGCCTGCAGCATACTGCTTTGCCTGGCAGCTCCTAACCTGGACTATCAGACTTTGCTATTTTTGTTAATTCTATGTGTTAACAGCAGTACCTCCATTCACCAGAGGTGCTGCTATTGTGCTTTATTCTTGTGCTTGAGGAGTTAACCTTTTTGTTCACTAATTATCTCATGCACCTGGGTGTGTCTCATTCCCTTTATATATACCTGTCACTCCCAGCACACAGGGCTGGTTATTGTTGTTACACCCTGTGTTTCTTCCTCCTGCTTTGTTCCTGTGATTATACTGCATTAGGATTTCAACATTCATTCTGCTGACCTGTTGTCCCATCCTGTTGTTCCTTTGCTCTGCTGTGCTTATGGTTTCATGCTGCCTGGATCTCTCCATATTACCACTTACCTTCATCAGCCATCTACCCGGTATTTATTCCTGCATGTTCCTGTATATTCAGCAATAAACTTCATGTGCTTTCACTTCATTCCTGGCTCCTGAGCTGTACTTGTATTTGAACCGTGATATCCTGGTTCCGGCGCTGTCTTGCCGATGCCGCTGACCTGCAATTCCCGGTGTCGGCTCACGGCTCAGCTTGTCAGGGTGGGTTTTTCAAAACTGCTTCAGTTCTTAAACTGCACTCTGACACTCGTACAGTGTCAGTGCAACTTGATTACACCATGTACCGAACGTGTGCCTGTGCTGACCATTCCCCTGCTTGATTACATTGTACACCAGACCTGACTTTCCCGTAACTCCACCTCTGCTTACTGTTTGTGTTCTGGCTTATTGTGACCTTCCTACATGTTTATTGTTTGGGCGACTCCACTGCTCCCATGTGTACTTACCTCGGCTCATCTGACCTTGCTCCACTGTGTTCCTGTCAAGTGCCGTCCCTGCACCTTCACCCGGTGCCAGGATTCTACTCCTTATCTCCGTGCTTGTCGCGTCCCGTTGCCTAGCAATGGGACGAGTGACGTACTTCCGTCGAACGCATGTGCAGTAGCTCACGTCACCGTTGCTAGGCAACAGAACACAGAGGAGGCTCAGCTAATCCCTGTCCACCAATGAGAGGGAGGTAATCCCTATTTCAGGAAGTCTCTGGCATCATTAGGGTACCAGAGTATCAAGGTTGCGGTCCTTCTCATCCAGCGTCCCACTGTGCTTCCCAACACCCTGATTGGTTTCCTGGCTCCTTACTCGGCTTGTCCTGACCTTCCCTGTGGATCTTCCCTTGGCATTATCGCTCCCTTGGTATTGACTTCGAACCGTCTGACTACGTTTGTGCCTGCTTCCTTTGTACTGCTTTGTCAGCCCGACTTGACTTCGGACTGTCTCACTACGTTTCTGCCTGACCCCTTGTACCGTACTACTAGCAGTCTGTCCTTGGATTGCTTGTCTACGCCACTTCACTGGCGGCTGACCTGGAGGGCCGCGACCTTAGTACTCCTGCAGCGAACTGAAAGCTTCCTTGCGGGGGTCCCTGGTGAAGAACAGGGGTACATTTAGCATTTAGCAGAGCTAGTACCAGTAAGTAGCCTCACTACCCGGTATCGTGACAGTATACTCTTTACCTAACCACTGAAGGCACTGGTGAACCATCAGCTTGTGACCTATTACTCCACCTCGCCCATCTACTTTAATGTTTCTCTCTGCAATCGGGTGTATCTGTGTTGTTCGGGTACTCACTCAGGAGAGAGCCACCACCAGGCATTTTTCTCCACGACTGGCTCCTAAAAGGAAATATGGATCCCTTTGTCCTTGTATTGATTTCCGCCAATTAAATAGGATTACCATCAAGAATTGCTACCCCCTTCCCCTTATTACGGAACTGTTTGACCGGATCAGTGGCTTCAAAATTTTCTCTAATCTGGATCTTCGTGGGGCATATAATTTGATTCGCATTAAGCGGGGGGATGAATGGAAAACTGCCTTTTGTACTCATGAGGGTCACTTTGAATACCTAGTGATGCCTTTTGGGCTTTGTAAAGCCCCAGCAGTGTTTCAATCATTTATGAACGAGATCTTCCAGGACCAGCTCTACAAAATTGTGGTTATCTACTTGGATGATATCCTAAATTTTTCTGCTGATCTCTATTCTCACCGGTTCCATGTTATGGAAGTTCTCTCTCGCCTTCTCTAATTTACAGAATAGTTGATTTTGTCGGAGTGCATTTTTGAAGTTACTCAGATTCCTTTTTTAGGGTACTTTGTTTCGGGTTCTGGCCTCCAAATGGACCCTGAGAAGCTTTTAGCTATCACCAACTGACCACAACCCTTAAAATCTGTTCAACGTTTTATTGGATTCTCCAATTATTACAGGCAGTTTATAAAAAAAAGTTCTACACTCATGTCTCCAATTACTGCCCTTACCCGGAGATCCGATAACCCTAGACATTGGCCAGCGGAGGCAGCCGCTGCTTTTGAGACCTTAAAGAAGGCCTTCATCTCAGCTCCAGTCCTTATTCAGCCTGATCAAGACAAACTCTTTTTCGTGAATGTTGATGCGTCCTCGGTTGGTATTGGTGCTGTCCTTTCCCAAGATTCAGTCTCTGGAGATCATGGTCCCTGCAGATTCTTCTCTAGGAAGTTTGTTCCTGCTGAACGCAATTACGGGATCAGAGACAAAAAATTATTTTCGATCAAGCTGGCATTAGAAGAGTGGCGTCACCTGCTGGAGGGGGCACACTATCCTGTGACTATCCTTACGGACCACAAAAATATTGCACATTGCGTTGCGGTGGTTCTTGGTGAATACCGGGGAAATTAGACTCCGCACCTCTGGCCTGGCAGAATCAATCAGGGACAGTACTAGAGTCCTATAATTCATCTGATTCCGTGACAACAGGTAAACACTGATGGTGGTGTGATGATGATGAAAATTCTTATGCATAGTCTACAATCAATCATAAGAACAAAAGGAAAGGCATTAGTGTATTTACAAAAACCTCATGGTAATAAGCATATTATTGCATCTTCCAGTATTTTAAGGCATTAGGCCCATGGGCACTGTGGTTGGACCCAAGGCCCATGAGCACTTTATTCGGATATTAAACTCATTGCTCCAATTCATTCAGGCCTTAGGCCTATGTCCACCAGTAATTAGTCCATAGGTCTGTGGGCACAGTAAACAGACCATACATCTCTGGGAACAGTATCAGCAGGAGCCTGTGGGCATTTTATTTAGGTAAATGGCCTTTCCCTTAAATTAGGTATAGTCCTGTGCCTCTCTCTTGCTCCCTGGTTGCTTTCCCACACTATTTTACTGCAAAAATATTTGTGCCTGGGTCATTGACTATTCATTCCTGTCCCATGTGTTCATAAAATCTATTAGTCAGACCCACAATAAAGATAAGCTTTTGACGTGCATTCTTCCAATAGTATCCTCAGACAGGCCCCCATTAAACTGATTCTTTCATCGCTGTAGTGTTAACTTCTATATTGTGTGCTAAGGTTGTTTTGGTTTCGCAGTTATACATTGTGGGTGTTATAGAAATAGTCAAAATAGTGCACTACACCAAGGAATGCAATCTGAATGCAATTTGCGGGGAGGGGGGGGTTATCAGACAGAAATTGCACACGGGAATACTTCCGTATTCAAGTGCAAGGCACCCTCAAGAAATGTTTCATGTTGAATACAGGTATAAGTACGTTCAGCCTATTTGACACTTGCCATAATCAGACAGATACAACACACTGCATGACAAGCACAATGCAAATATTCAATATAAAGTCCCATCAGAACACATAGAAAAGAAAAAATTAAATACATTAACATCTGCTAAAAATCTAATCATTTTTTAAAAATTAGAGATGTTCACTGACCCATGGGTTCTGGTTTGGGTTTTGGATCTGGATTAACTTTGTGTTTTGGCAAAACCGCCCTTGTGTGTTTTGGTTTCGGTTTCGGTTTTGTATCTGTATTTTTTAGAAAAATAGCTAAAATATGCTAAAATCACATAATTTTGCTAGTTTTTTGTTCCTAAATTATTATTAACCTCAATAACACCAATTTCAAGTCATATGCAGTCAGTTTTGACCACCTCACAGATCATAATTATTATTATAATTATTATTATTATTATTATTATTATTATTATTATTATTATTATTTTCATACACTTTCAAACAAAGACTGCAGCAGTTCTTGCCAGTGATAAGAAGGCCAAGACCAAAAAATCCACCTCTTATGTGTGGAATTATTTTTACCCAAATTCTGACAACAGTTGTCTAGTCATTTGTAGCATTGTAAGCCACAGTCAGTAGAGGTAGGGAGCTTAACCATCTAGGATCCTCATCCATGTTACGCCAATTGAAGCAAGTTCATGGAAAGCTCTTGGAAAAATCAGAAACTTATGCTAAAAAAATAACAACGAGCAGTCCAGGATCAGCTACCTTCCTTCTCTCATCTAGATCCTAGCACCTGTTATCTACACCCCCAACACCTTCATCATCAATATCCTCACAAGTGATCGGAGTCAGTCCTGCATCTATGTTGCTAATGCGAGATGACTCCTTCCTTATCCAGGATTCCTCAGAAGAATCCTTGAGTGTTAGGCCCACTGCTGATGCTGGGGGTGGTTCTTCAACCCAGAAACAGACCAAGAAGAAGACTACTAGTAGTTTATAACAATTGACTGTTAAACAATTCATAGCAAGTATGAAATCTGTCACCCAGTCGCAAAGCGGATCACAGACGCCATGGCGACTATGCTAGTATCAGATCTGCGTCCAATATCCACTATTAATGCAGCTGGTGTTAGACAACTACTTGAAGTCTTGTGTCCCCGTTACCAAATTCCATCACGACACCATTTTGCTAGAAAAGCTATTCCCTTAGCTCTACCAGAAGGTTCGTAAAATGTAATTATTGGGATACAAAATGCCATTCTACCCACTGTACACTTAACCACAAATATGTGGACAAGCGGAACTGGTCAAACTAAAGATTATATGACTGTAACAGCCCACTGGGTTGGTGATTCGCCTTTACCAGCAGGAGCAGCAGCAGCATGTACCCAAGTACCTCACATTTTTCAGAGGCAGGCTACTCTGTGTATCATCTGCTTCACTAAGAGGCATATTATTATTATTATTACTATTATTATTATTGTTATTAGCATTATTATTAGCATTATTATTATTGTACATTTGTAACAGTGCTCCACAGGGAAGACAAGGACATACATAAAACAAGACATACGCAAAACAAGAACAGACAAGGTAGACAAAATGAATGTAGACATGAAAACAAAGGTTATGCAGGACCCTGCTCATTAGAGAGCTTACATTCTAAAGGAAAGGGGGCACAGCTGAAACAAGATGTGGCTCAGAGTAGAGATTGGGACAGTTGCGAGGGTGCATTAGTGTGAATAGTGTTATCGAGGATTAGGTCACCTCTAAAAAGGAGATGGGTTTTCAAAGAGCATCTAAAGATTTGAAGGCTGCAGGCAAGTCTGATTGAGTGTGGTAGGGAATTCCGTTAGTCGGTAGCAGCACATGATAAGTCTTGAAGGCGGGAGTGAGAGGTGGTTATCAGAGACAAGACAAGGCGCAGGTCAGAGGAAATACTAAGGGATGTTATTGCAACATGGCTTATCCTGCTTGGACTCTCCTGAGGATATGTGATTTCTGATAACGCCACCAATATTGTTAGAGCATTACAGCAAGGGGAATTCCATCACATTCCCTGTTTTGCTCACACAATCAACTTGGTGGTACAGAACTTTTTAAAAAATGACAATGACATGCAGGAGAGGCTGTCTCTGTCCCGAAATATTTAGGGTCATCTTTGGGATTCTGCAGCAGCATGTAGGAGAATGCAGCGGCTGCAAGAAGAATAGAATTTAGGGGGAATGTACTTTAGTCCAGCACAGTGGAGAATTCTTTCCATGTTATGCAAGGTGCTGAAACCGCTCGAAATAGTCACCTGTGAAGGGAGTGCTGTCACGAGCCGCGGCGGCTTCAGGCACCGCCGCGACTTGCTCCTGTCTGTGCCCCCGCGTCCTGGCCATCGTCATGACGATCTAGTGCAGTCGGGCGCGCTCGCAATATATTAGATATTGCCCAGCTGGGCTGTTCATCCCCCTGCTGCACAGATCAAATTCTATTGGGCCATACTCATATAGAAGGTAGGAAAGGGCAAGCCCTCCCTGCCGGTTATAGTCCCTGCTGTTCTGCATACTACCCTGCTGTGTCTTAGCTCCCTGATAATCTTGGATCTTGATTATTGTTGCCGACCTATAGCCTGGATCCTGACCTCGATTGATTGCCTGTGACCCTTGACCTATTGCCTGGGTACTGACTACGATTATTTGCTTGTGAACCTTGATCTATTGCCTGGATTCTGACGCTGCCGTATTGCCAGTGATCTGTTTGAGCCCGGCCTGGACGTTGGCTTTATCGTTTTGCTGACACCTTTATTACCGCTGCTGGACTCATCACTCCACCTCTGCGTATTCACCTGCGCTACGTTCTCACGGTATCAGCTCCTACTACTAGAGTACAAGACCTGGGGGCATCAGAGTACCTGTGAGCGCATCTAGCTCTACGGGAAAAGCGGTTCCTATAGGTGAAGACCTCTGAAACGGTTCTAGGAGCTGATACCTGGGGGGTGATCCTTAACAAGTGCAGACTCTGTTAGCTTGAGTCAAGTGATTCCCCTAATTAGATTTTTGTAAAAGCAGCAAGAGAAAGGAGGAGGAAATGAAATAAAGCAATTCCGCTAATTATGTTGGACTTGTAGATTAAGTACTTTATTCGCTTCACCAGGATCCAAGAGTTATCAACATCTTGAAATCGGATCATTACATTTTGGTAACTGTGCTTGATCCTAGTTTTAAGAGCTATGTCTATTCTTTCTTTCCAACTGACCAAGATCTCAAGAGATGCAATGAGCTCCTGGTCAGCAAGCTGACAGCTTAAGTGGTACATGACACAATGACGTCTCCTCCTTCAGTTTCTCTGAAAATTGCTGCTAGGGAAAACTTAGCTTTCCCAAGGCACCCAGTGGTGATGCAGATGAGTCTGCACAACATTTTGACAATTGGTCTTGTCTAAAAGAATTGCCCAAAAATCGTGACAGCTCTTCCGTACAATGAACTGAAAAATCCATGAGGAAGGCCATTACCAGCAATTAATCTTGATTAGCACTGGCTTACCTGAGGTGCGGAGTCTAACGATCTCCCCGGTGTTCACCAAGAACCGCCGCAAGGCGGGGTGGGCTTCGCTGCCAGGAGTCGCAGGTCGCGGTCCCCAGGTTCGCCTCAAGATGTAGTACAGCGGAGTGAAGCGGTGGTAGCGGAGTCAACAAGCCGGTTCGGTACACAGGAATGGAGTCAGGCAGAATCAGAAGGCAACTCGGAGTCAACAAGCCAGGTTCGGTACACGGGTCACAAGAATAGGAGAATGGTCAGCAAGCCGGGTCGGTACACAGGGATAGGAGAGCCAGGGAAGTCAAACAGGCAGAGATCAGCACACAGGAGACACTGGAAACTGGAAGACACTGCAATCCACGAAGAGCAGGAGCCAGGAACAGGTAAGTGTTGCTCTGACACTCAGCGAGTGTCAGAGTGAGGTTTTTATACTGAAGGGGATTCAAAATCCCCGCCTCTAGGGTTGTGGTCATGTGACCGCCTCCGGGTGCGGTCACATGGTCCTGAATGCGGAAGTGCGGCTGGACGGAGCGGCGGGGATCAGGTAAGTCCGTGACAATGAGGTAGAGTAATTAGTGTCATCATGGCTGAGACTGGAGAGTGACAAGGACACTGCCACTCCTCCTGTTTCTGTATGAGCTATGGCACAGTAGAATGTTACTGGAGACTGTTAAGAACACTGACAGCCCTATTATTGCAATTTCTGTTTCAGCACTGAATCCTGCCACCTCTCCTTTTTCAGAGTGAGCTATGGTACAGTAAAATGTAACTGCAGATTTAGACCAAGGCTGCCAGCCCTATTATTTCTCTTTCAATGACAATTAGCAATGGAGCTCTCCTCTTTGTGTTTTACCTATATAACACTGTACAATTTGACTGCAAATTCAGAAGACCTAGCCTGCCAGCCCTAGTATTTGTATTTCAGCAATGACAATTGGCAATGGAGCAATGAAGCTCTCCTTTTTGTGTGTTACCTATAAAACACAGTACAATGTGACTGCAGATTTACACCAAGCCTGCCAGTCCTAGTATTTCTATTTCAGCAATGATAATTAGCAATGAAGCAATGGAGCTCTCCTCTTTGTGTGTTACCTAAATAACATTGTACATTATGGACTGCAGATTTAGAAGTCCAAGCCTGCCAGACCTATTAATTCTATTTCAGAAATGACAATTAGCAATGGAGCAATGGAGCTCTCCTGAATGTCACTGTAGACTTTTAAGAACACTGCTACGCCCTCCTCTTTCTATTCTACCTATGATGCTGCCCAACTGCTCTACAGACTACCAAGAACTGTGCTACCCCTTCTTTGTCCCTCTGTGAAATGGAGCTGGATCGCCGTGGAGGGCGGTACTAGTAGAATCCAAAAATCGCAAGATCCGTGATCCGACGCGTAACAATGACGTTTTGCCTCGTTTTCAATTCCGAGGGCACGCGAAAGTACTGAGCAGGCTCGGCTCGTTACTCGGATCTGCTAGGTTCGGGTGTGTTCAGTTCTCAGGGAACTGAGCCTGAGCATCTTTAATAAAAATACATTGAGAAAAAATAGTTTTTCTTTTTTTAACGGAAATACATTTATCAGGATACTATTAATGCCTACTGTACATAACATGCATTTTAAAAGTTGCTCTTAATTGCAAGGCTATGTTCTGGTATGCATACGCAACCATCATCACTATCAATTGACACTTACAATTACCCAGTAGCTTGTGCAAGTCATGCGGCTAAAAATCCCATACCTCAGGGATGCCCTGAACTTGAATCGAATGTATGTGCATGCAGTTCACCGTGGCACACCTCTTACTGTACATTGCCTATGTACATACTCCCCTTTCCTCCTCCATTCTGCCCTTCAAATCGTAGACAGTTGGAAGTGTCCATGGTACTCCAAGATGACTTGCATGCACTTGCATTCACTGGCGTGTACTCAGTTTCTGAGCATGCGCAGAGCAATTTTACACAAAATACGGCACATAACGGGACTTACGTTCCTTATGAATCAGGCTCCTAGTCTGTAGTTGTTAGGGATACTGACCACATAGTTGCTGTTAGGGTCATTGCACCTTGTTTGACTAGTGTGGGTGGCATACACTATCCTTGTTAAAAGTGTAGCACTCTTTTGGTGGGTTTGTTATATGTGGACTGCAGGTTAAGCAGTGAGGAGTGGTGATCTTTAATAAAGGTGAGCCAGTGCAATTCACATTGAGCAGCACTGTTCCATTAACCATACACTACTGGCTTGGCCTCACACTTGTGCGTGTAAGGTGTCTGTGGGGGAAACGTTTCCATGGTGGATACTTGCAGTCCCTGTGCCCAGGGTAGCACATCCGGGCAGCAGCAATGGGGTGTTGTAAAGGTGCAATATCACAGCTATACGCTCGGTACACACCCAGTCCAGGCAATTCTAGATTTTCACCTGTTTCTCTTTGGCAAATCTGAATACTTTATGGTGAGGTTAGTAGATCTTCACAGGTTGGCGCATCAAGTGAAGTAGGACCTACTACAGTTAAATGGGACAGCAGGAAACTCTGTTATTGAATTGGTTAATGTACCAAAGAAGCAATATTTTCTGCTACCAAAATCAAGTTGAAAGTCTTTAAAAAGGTAACAAAATAGGAATAATAAAATTACACATTTATGAGTCTTATTCTGTTGTGGCTAAATTATTTAAATGCTGCAATTCTAAAATAATTTACTAACACAGTGCCAGCATGGTTGCATGAAAACCAGTCATGCTTATCAAATCCTACTCATTTTTATTAGGAGGTAAGTTTTAATCTTAATCTTGGTTCAATTGATCTTATAGATGAACACATTCAGGGATGAGTGTTCTTCAAGGGATAATAAGATACTTAGCCTGGTTTAAAGTCAGGCTTAAGTGTGAACATCCAGCTGCACCTCCTTAGAAATTAGATGGGATTGCAAGCAACACTGCCACACAGATGAGGTTAATAATAGTTTTTTTGATTGGAGAACACTAGACAAAGTAATAATAGGTACATAGATCAAGTGCAGTTTTTTTTATTATTGGAATAAAATTAATTGCACTTACACTAGTCAAGTAGTTAATAAGTAATGATACAGTCACAACCAGAATAGCCATGAATCAAGTTAACAAACACACCTTGACATCCAAAAAATACAAGCTGATATTCTTGCCATATGGTCTTTCCTCTCAAGCTTAACTGCCCAAAATGAGAATGTTCCACAATCCAAGCCATGCACTGGTCGATGACCTGAAGATCAATTAAAATGAAACTGTATGTGAAAAGATAGCCACAGATGGAGCAATAGCTGCACAATTGGAAAGGAATAACATCTGGATGCTGTGCAGTCCACCAAAAGAGAAAAAGAGAAAATACATTGACACTTAGACAAACATGATAAACTACCTTGAATTAGGAGTAGGTCAACAAAAGGCAGGGTACACATTCAAAGAAGCAGAAACTAAACCTACAACACAAATTTCATCAGCCAATATAAATACCTCCAAATTCTAACCCCTGCACTATGTGGGAAGGCAGTTTGCAAAAAAACTGACATCACTAACAAACCTAGACTAGAAGCTCTAACCAACAACAGTTCACTCAATCTGGGAGGAAAGAAAATGCTAAGAAAATGCAGTCTTAAAAAAAGAAATACTTCAGATGCAAAGAAATAGTTGGCAAAAAAGGTAAAACTCTAAGGAGCATCTCAACTGAAACTGGACGTCTACTATCTGCTACCAGACTCCTTTCTCCAACACTTCATACTACCAAGCACTGTTTAAATCTCTTAAACTAACTGCAGTATGTTCCAAGTTATACTATAAAGATTCTTGTTTACCTGAGTCACATGATAGAAACTTGAATATTTAATATGATGCAATAAAAAGAAAGACATACATCATCATTAGACAAGCCAAATTCTTAGCAACGAAATGTGTCCATTCCATACAACTAGACTGGTAGCAATGCCATGTGTCTGGTGCCAGAGATGCCTCCAGCAAACTATCTAAGCATTACAATTCATCTCCCAAATTTCCATTTGGGTGTATTCTCTTCTTTCCACTTCTGCAAGCCAACTCCTCTTCGGGAAGTGACGAAGATAATCTGCAAAGCTGTTAGGAACTCCCAAGTCAGTACAGTGAAACTCGGAAACTACTCTTAAGGCCCGGTGTTCGCTGGAGCCCCTAGTGGTGGGGACAGACTGGGCTGCGGGCCGACCGAGGGTCGAGTAACGTATACTGACTTAAAAGAGTTCCCAGAAGTGGAGTGATTGGCGGACTGTAGTTAAGAAGAATCCTAGGTCAAAGGGTCACAAGCACAGATGCAATATCCAAAGACAAGCAAAGGGTCAAACACACAGGCAGAGAAGCAAAATCCGAAGTCCAGGCAAAAGGTCGAGGTCAGAAGAGAAGGGTCACAGGTCCAATAACAAGCAGGGGTCAAAACACAGGAAGTCAAATCCAAGGTAGCAGGAACCAAAACAGATAGCACAAGCAGGCAGCAGGACTGAGGACAGAACGCTATAACCGGCAGTGAGGCTACACAGAGGGACCAATCAGGGCTTGCCCCTGAAGTATACACACTTGCAGGCTAATGCCTGCTAATTCAGCCCACAGGCTGAATCCAATAGATAATCTATAGAATGCGCGTGCGCCCGGCTCTCTATACCGCCGGGACGCCGCGCTGAAGGAGCGTCTGACCGTTGCCTTAGCAACGGTCGGGTGCTGGGTGGAAGTGATGTCCCGGTCGTCAAGGTGACGGCCGGGACGCTAGAGGACCCGGGAAGCAAGCCGCGGCGGCTCGTAACAGTACCCCCCCTTGAGGAGGGGTTAAGTAACCCCGACACACCGGTTTAGTGGGAAATTTCCTGAATTTTTTTTTTAATGAGTCTCCCAGCATGGAGACGCCTCTGCGGTATCCAGCATCGCTCCTCAGGGCCATAACCCTTCCAGTGCACCAGGAACTGAACTTGGCCTTGGACCCTCCTTGAGTCAAGGATTCTTTCAATGACATATTCCTGGTCTCCATTCCCATCCAAAGGCCGAGGCCTGCTAGAGGAAGGCTGACTGAATCTGCTGGGAGCAGCGACTTTCTTCAGAAGCGAACAATGGAATGTCGAGGGTATTTTTAAAGACGGTGGGAGTTTCAGCCTGAAAGCCACTGGATTTACCTTTTTCTCAATTGAAAATGGTCCAATGTATCGGGGCCCCAGTTTCTTGCAAGGTTGCCTCAACTTGATGTTCCGTGTGGACAACCAAACCCGATCTCCCACCTTCAGAGAACATGGCACACGATGTTGGATTTTTGAGAGGCTTGACCCAGTGCAGAGTGCACCTTTTTCCAGATAGATCTCAACCTGGCCGTAAAAGCAGGTGTTTCAGAATCCCCACTGGGAACAGCAGTAGAGAAAGAGTTGGACTTCGGGTGAAATCTGAGGTTGCAGAAGAACGGGGATGTGTGTATTGTGGAATGGCAGGAATTGTTGTAAGCGAATTCCGCCCAGGGCAAGAGAGAGGACCAGTTATCGTGAAATTTTGAAACATAGATGCGTAAAAACTGTTCCAAGGACTGGTTGGTTCTTTCTGTCTGTCCATTCGACTGCGGGTGATATGCTGAGGACAGACTGATACTGATCCCAATGGACTTACAAAAAGATCTCCAAAATCGTGCAATAAACTGAGATCCTCGGTCCGAGACGATGTCATCAGGAAGACCTTGGAGACGAAAGATATGGGTCAGAAACAAGACAGCCAAGGTCCTGGCATCCGGTAGTTTGGGTAAGGATATAAAATGTGCCATCTTACTGAATCGGTCCACGACTACCCAAATGGTGTTATGGCCTGCAGATACTGGAAGGTCAACAATAAAATCCATCGAAAGATGGGACCAAGGTCTGCTTGGAGCAGACAAGGGTAGCAGTAGACCAGAAGGGCGGTTTCTAGCAGTTTCTGGCACACTCAGGACAGGCACGGACGTAAGCCTCCACATCATCCGATAAGGTGGGCCACCAAAGCCAGCGAGAAAGAATTTCGATAGTCCTACGAATTCCCGGATGACCAGCAGAGCGGTTGTTGTGACCCTCTATGAGGACAGGTTTCCTTAGATGAACCGGGACAAATAACTTGTTGAGAGGTGTCTGAACTGGAGCAATTTTCTGGAAGTGTTGGATAGTGGCTCCCAGATCCTGGGTGAGTCCGAGATGAATTGAAGTTGAAGGAATAATAGACTGCGAGTCAGGAGAATGAGGATGATGGGCCAAAAAACTTCGGGACAAAGAATCAGCCTTAATATTTTTTGAACCTGGACAAAATGTGATGATGAACCTAAATCTGGTGAAAAATAGGGCCCAGCGAGCCTGCCTGGGATTCAGAGTTTTTGCAGTCTGAATATATTGGAGGTTTTTATGGTCTGTGAAGGTGGTAATGGTGTGTGCAGCTCCCTCCAACCAATGTCGCCATTCCTCCAATGCCAACTTAATAGCCAATAATTCACAGTTTCCGACATCATAATTACATTCCGCTGGCAGAAATTTTCTCGAGAAAAATGCACAAGGTTGTAGCTTTTTACTCTGTGGGTCTTTCTGAGAGAGAATGGCACCAGCACCGACATCCGAAGCGTCCACCTCCACAATAAACGGAAGTCCTGGGTCAGGGTGTCTAAGGACTGGAGCGGAAATGAAGGCAGCTTTGAGAGCTGAGAAACTCGCCAGTGCTTCTGCGGACCACTCCGCTAGGTTTGGGCCTTTTTCGAGTGAGGGCAGTGATAGGAGCCACTAACGAGGAGAATGAGCCAATAAACCTTCGGTAATAATTGGCGAAGCCAAGGAATCTTTGGATCGCCTTCAAGTTAGTAGGTAGGACCCAATCTTGAATTGCCTGCACCTTGGCGGGATCCATAGCGAATCCTGATGAGGAGATGATATAACCCAGGAATGCCACTGTGGACACCTCAAATTCGCATTTCTCCCATTTTGCGTACAGATGATGTTCTCATATTATCAATAAAACCTGGCGGACGTGCTGACGATGCTGAGATAAGCATTCAGAATAAATTAGGATGTCATCCAAATAAACAACAACTGTTTTTCCCAAGAATTCACGTAATACATCGTTAATCAGGTCCTGAAAGACTGCCGGAGCGTTGCAGAAACCGAATGGCATTACGAGATATTCGTAATGTCCCGAGTGGGTATTAAAGGCAGTCTTCCACTCATCCCCCTTCTTGATTCGGATAAGGTTGTAGGCCCCTCGGAGGTCAATCTTAGAGAATACAGTAGCTGCTTTCAGTTGATCGAACAGGACAGAGATCAAGGGTAAAGGATACATGTTCTTAATCGTGATGTTATTCAGTCCACGGAAATCGATGCAAGGCCTCAGGCTGCCATCTTTTTTGGAAACGAAAAAACAACCTGCGCCTACAGGAGACTTAGAAGGGCAGATGAACCCTTTCTTCAGGTTTTCTTTTATGTATAATTCCATGGCCTGTGTTTCAGGAAGGGATAGTGAATATAAACGGCCTTTGGGCAACTTAGAACCAGGTACCAATTCAATTGCGCAGTCGTATTCCCGGTGTGGTGGAAGTGAATCAGCTTTCTTCTTGCAAAAAACATCACTGAAGTCCTGGTAGGGTACCGGCAACAATTCTGGACTAGGCTGTATAACTCTAAGAGGCAGGGGCAAGCAGGACGTAGAGCACCCAGGACTCCAACGGACAATCTCCCCTGTTTTCCAATCAATAAGGGGGTTATGACTGCGAAGCCAGAGATACCCCAATATCAAAGGAGCAGAGGGACAAGTGATAAGATAGAAGGAGAGCTCCTCCGTATGGAGGACTCCTACAGACAACCGAACCATTGGAGTCCTAGCGAGAATCCTTCCCCCAGGCAAGGGGTTACCATCCAAACCACATGTGGTGATGCTTGATCCTAACTTGATATGTGGAATATCAAGCGTCTGAGCCAAATGTATATCCAGGAAATTACCAGCCGCACCACTGTCAAGAAAAGCTTTCAGGTCCATGGATCTCTCACGGAAAGTTAGACGTCCAGGGACTAATAAAGAATTTTCTGAAGAGGTAATCTGAAGACCCAAGTGCACCTCTTCACCTGCACTTAGGCTTTGGAGTTTCCCGGCTTGTTGGGACATGAACGAACTAAGTGGCCTGGTTGACCACAATACATACACAAGCCTAGTGAGCGTCTTCTGGAGCGTTCCTCCGGAGGCAAACGGTAAGCGTCCAACTGCATGGCTTCAGAGGAATCGGGCAAAGTGTTATCGAGGTTAGCAAAAACGTCAATAGGAGCAGAGGACTCCCGTTCAGCCTTCCTCTCTCTGATCCGACGATCAATTTTTATAACAAGTTGCATCAAGTTCTCCAGCGTGTCGGATATTGGATACTGGACCAAAGAATCCTTAATCTGCTCGGTAAGTCCTAAGCGAAATTTACTTCGCAATGCTGGATCGTTCTAGGCGCTATCAGTGGACCATCGTCGAAATTCCGCACAATACTCTTCTGCTGAGCGACATCCTTGCCTTAGCGTACAGAGATGAGACTCAGCTGAGGCTACCCTATCTGGGTCATCATACAATATCCCCAGAGCTTGGAAAAAGGCATCCACTGACTGCAAGGCTGGACTTGTGGAAGGCAAGGAGAAGGCCCAAGACTGAGGGTCACCCTGGAGTAAAGAGATGATGATCCCTACCCTTTGTTGTTCGGAACCAGAGGAACGTGGTTTCAGACGAAAGTACAACTTGCAGCTCTCTTTGAAATTACGGAAGGCTGGCCTGCTTCCAGAGAATCGGTCAGGCAAATTCATCTAAGGCTCCGGTGTGTCACCAGCAGGAACTTGCTGGAGCTGCAGGTCTCTAGAAGCCCCTTCTTGGACTACCAGGCGCTGGGATAAATTCTGCACCACTTGGGAAATCGTCTGTACCTGGTTGGCCAGAATCTGGGCTGGGGACAGATTCAATTCCTCGCCGTCCATGGCCGTATGATACCAATCTTCCTTGGCCGGTTATAATGTTAGGAACTCCCAAGTCAGTACAGTGAAACTCGGGAACTACTCTGAAGGCCAGGTGTTCGCTGGAGCCCCTAGTGGTGGGGACAGACTGGGCTTCGGGCTGACCGAGGGTCGAGTAACGTATACTGACTTAAAGGAGTTCCCAGAAGTGGAGTGATTGGCGGACTGTAGTTAAGAAGAATCCTAGGTCAAAGGGTCACAAGCACAGATGCAATATCCAAAGACAAGCGAAGGGTCAAACACACAGGCAGAGAAGCAAAATCCGAAGTCCAGGCAAAAGGTCGAGGTCAGAAGAGAAGGGTCACAGGTCCAATAACAAGCAGGGGTCAAAACACGGGTAGTCAAATCCAAGGTAGCAGGAACCAAAACAGATAGCACAAGCAGGCAGCAGGACTGAGGACAGAACGCTATAACCGGCAGTGAGGCTGCAGACCTCACTGCCTTAAATACACAGAGGGACCAATCAGGGCTTGCCCCTGAAGTATACACACTTGCAGGCTAATGCCTGCTAATTCAGCCCACAGGCTGAATCCAATAGATAATCTATAGAATGCGCGTGCGCGCCCAGCTCTCTATACCGCCGGGACGCCGCGCTGAAGGAGCGTTTGACCGTTGCCTTAGCAACGGTCGGGTGCTGGGCGGAAGTGACGTCCCGGTCGTCAAGGTGACGGCCACGACGCTAGAGGACCCGGGAAGCGAGCCGCGGCGGCTCGTAACAAAAGCAATTTCATATATCTGGAACATGGTGAGTATTGAACCAAATATTCTTTTAAATAACCACACCAAGTGCCTCAACAAGCACACTACAGGTAAAGATGATGCTTGCACAATCTCCAGAAGCAAACCCTTTTATTATATCATACATGGCTCCAAACCTTAACTGGTTTTCCAAAATCAGTATAATGTTGACTTGTCTGCGCACCAAGCTATTACAAGAAATGTACAGAAACCTACCAAATCTCCTGCATCAATAAACAATTCTAAATTGTTACAGGCTCCTGATTACATGATCTCGCAACAAATTCATGTAAACTGTTTTGCCATATATGCAAATCTTTCTTGTATTGACACAGACAACCTAAAATACTGATGGTAGTGTTTAACTCACTTGTCTGCCAGGCTCAGCCTATGATAAACAACTCTGCAGATATGTACTACCTGATAAGCATGTCCAAATGACCCAACAAGGACTAAAGTAACTGCAGTTTGTCATTCTTTGCATGGTGAACTCTATTGACTAAAAATTTAAGACTGTAATTCAGACACACGTAAGTGACATTACAAGTTTTCAGAAACAATTTAAAATTTTGAAACGGAAAGGCCTTCTATTTTTTCCAAACACAAGGGCACACCATATTCATGTTCTACCTGACAAAAACACTATACAAAAATATTATTGACTGCCATTGAGTGGGCCGACAAATATAAAATCTAACTAGTGGATGAGGTCTTTAAAGCCAGCTAACAATTGGAGAAACAACTATAAATTTCAAAATAGTAAGAAAGGGCAGAACCCATCGGGAGACAACAATTGAAGTAAAACATTACTCAGAACTTTAAATCCAAAATAGGGAAGTACCAACAGCCGTCTAAAATCAGTCTCAATATCATATTTAGTAAGCAAAGCAACCTGACCTGCCTCTAGCCACAAATATAAAGTAGTATCTAAGGTAGCATACAGCACAATCCACCAGCACAATCTACTTTGGTTAATCTAAGCCATCATTAATGGAACCACCAACAGGATAAGAAAGGTGAGGAAATATAGGCACCAACATTTTAAATGCACTTCTGTTTCTGGGAAATACACCCAAAGGCAAAACTCTCGGTTTAATAATGAAAAGTGTGGGGAGGATCTCAACCATTCAGTCCATATGCACCTGCTTTCCCCAAACATTAGAGTCATCTTGCAAACCATACAGCAAAATTTAGGCAAAAAAGGAATATCTCTTATTCAAGATCAATGGAATGCCCCTCTCAATATGGGCCATCATTATAGACATCACTCAACATTTTTACATTTCCATGTCATACTAGTTGTCACCTCTAGCCACTCCTTGATTTAATACCATATATTCACACAGTCAGACAATATATCACCTCTATTTTGTCTGGACAACCTATCCTAACTACCCTTACCAGTCACAAACCGCACTTTGCGCACTCATGAAGCTTACCGTGAGGGAACAACACATTCTCCTCGTATCCTTTGTCTCCCCAGTCACCTGCAACCTGTTCCTCTGCCCTCCTGGCATCCTCCCTTAGCCCTTTCTCTATCTCCCTCGCTCCTCTCTGCCTCCCCCCTTTCCGCGGCTCTCTCTCCCCCCACTATGCCCCCCTGTCCAAGCGCCATTCCCATTCTCTTCCGCGGTCCCACCTCACCCTCTTGCCCCCACTCTCCCCAGCGCTCTGCCAAACTTGCCAACCTCATCCCTATCTCACCTCTTCCCTCCTTCCCCTTCTCCTGTGCCCTCTGGAATAATAGATCTGTCCGCAACAAACTCACCGCTATCCATGACCTCTTCTTGTCTAACTCTTTAACCTTCTTGCCATTACGGAAACCTGGCTCCCTGACTCTGACACCGCCTTCCCCGCCGCCCTATACTATGGTGGCCTCTCCTTCACCCACTCCGCCAGACCTGGAGCCTGTCCAGGCAGTGGTGTGGGCTTCCTTCTTTCCTCTGCCTGTACTTTCCGTGTCATCCCCCCGAACCCTCCCTTACCTTCTCCTCTTTTAAAGCCCACTCTATTCGTCTCTTCTACCCCATCCACCTCCGAGTCACTGTCATCTACCGCCGCCCTGGTCCCACCTCCCTCTTCATCGACAACTTTGCCGCCTGGCTTCCTCACCACCTCTCCTCTGACCTCCCCTCCATCATCCTCGGCGACTTTAACTTCCCTATCGACAACCCCTCTGACCCTGCATCCATTAAGCTGCTCACCCTCTCCTCCTCTCTTGGCCTCACACAATGGACCTCTTCCTCTACCCACTGCCTTGGTCACTCACTCGACCTAGTCTTCTCCTACCTCCATCTCTCCCTTTCCTCTATCCGACCACCACCTTCTCTCCCGCTTCCCTCCCCACGCCCATTCCTACTCAGTCCAGGCGCTCGATACTCTCCTTTCTCCCCTTACCTCCCGGGCCTGCCCCAACCTCTACAACCACGCCTTCACCTCTGCTCTTGATGTCATCACCCCGGCCCACTCTGTCATCCCCCGTTGCTGCAAACCCCAACTCTGGCACTCCAAATTCACCCGCTTCCTCCAAAAATGCTCCCGTACGGCTGAACGACACTGGAGAAAATCCCGCTCCCTGGCTGATTTTCTTTATTTTAAGCTCATCCTCTCTTCCTATAGCTCCGCCCTCTTTCTAGCCAAACAATCTTTCTTTAAATCCCTCATCTCCTCCCAGTCCTCCAACCCCACCGCCTCTTCGCTAACTTCAACACTCTCCTGTCCCCCCGCCCCTTCTCTCCCCTCCTCCCTCACCGCCACTGACTTTGCCTCCTTTTCCTCTAAAATCGAGGCCAACCGACTCAAAATCTCCTCCTCCCATCTTCCGCCCGCCCACCCCCCCACCCACTTTTCCTCCCACCCCCTCCAGCCACCACTCCCTCTTCTCCTTCCGCCCCACTACGGGAGAAGAAGTCCACTCACTTATTTCATCCTCCCCTCCGTCTACCTGTCCCCTGGACCCCATCCCCTCCTTCCTCCTTCGCTCCCTTTCCCCCGCCACCTGCTCCCACCTCGCCCACCTCTTAAATCTCTCCCTCTCCACCGGCATCTTCCCCTCCTCCTTCAAACACACTCTTGTATCCCCCATTCTTAAGAAACCTAATCTTGACCCTACCTTTCTCTCTAACTATCGCCCCATCTCTCTTCTCCCCTTTGCCTCCAAATTACTTAGGAGGCTCGTCTGCAGCCGCCTCTCCACCTACCTCTCTGACCACTCCCTCCTTGACCCTCTCCAATCTGGCTTCCGCCCCCTCCACTCCACTGAAACCGCCCTGGCCATAGTCACTAACGATCTCTCTGCAAAAGCCAGGGGCCACTTCTCCCTTCTCATTCTCTTGGATCTCTCAGCGGCCTTCAACACCATTGACCACCCGCTCATGCTCCTCACCCTTCAATCCTTTGGCCTCTCTGGCCCGGTCCTGTCCTGGTTCACCTCCTACCTTGCTGACCGTTCCTTCTCTGTCTCCACCTCTGGATCTCTCTCCCCCCCTCTTCCCTTCCAGTAGGGGTCCCCCCAAGGCTCTGTATTTGGACCCCTACTGTTCTCTCTTTACACCTCTTTCCTGGGGGAACTCATCAGCTCCTTTGGTCTTTAGTACCACCTTTATGCCGTTAACACCCAACTTTCCTCTCCCGATCTCTCTCCCTCCCTCCTCTCCATGGTGTCCACCTGCCTCTCTGCCATCTCCTCCTGGATGTCCTCTAGATTCCTCAAACTTAATCTCGCTAAAACCGAACTAATTGTCTTTCCTTCCGCTCACTCCCCCTCCCCTTCCGACCTTTCTATCACTGTTCTCAACTCCTCTATTTCCCCTGTTCCTCAACTTCGCTGCCTCGGTGTCATCCTTGACTCCTCTCTCTCCTTTGCCCCTCACATTCTCTCTCTCGCTAAATCCTGCCGCTTCCAGCTGAGTAATATCACACGCATTCGACCCTTCCTCTCCCAAGATGCCACTAAAGCTCTTGTCCACTCTCTTTTTATCTCCCGCTTGGACTACTGCAACCTCCTCCTTACTGGCCTCCCCCGCACTCATCTCGCTCCCCTTCGCTCTGTACTCAATGCTGGGGTTCGGCTCATTTTCCTTTCTCGCCGCTCCTCTTCTGTCTCCCCCCTATACCAATCCCCTTCCCCTACAGAATCGTGTTCAAGCTCCTCACACTTACTTTCAAGGCCCTCTCCAACTCCACTGTTCCCTACATCTCCAACCTCATTTCCATCCACGCTCCATCCCGCCCTCTGCGTTCGACTAATGACCGTCGCCTCTCTTCCCCCCTGGTTACCTCCTTCCATGCTCGCATCCAAGACTTCTCCCGTGCTGCCCCCCTCCACTGAAACCAGCTCCCCCGCTCCATCAGAACATCCCCCAACTTTTCCCGTTTCAAACGGGCCTTAAAAACCCACCTCTTCCTTAAAGCCTTCCAGTCCCCCACCTAACCGACCTCTTTCCAGTCTCCCACCTACCACCCTCCCTATCCTGCCCTCCTCCTATCTCCCTCCTCAACATTCTCCTCTCACCCCCTCTCCATCTCTGCCTCCGTTCTCCTCCTTTCCTCCTCCTACCCTTGCGTCTCTGTCTGTCCTACCCTCCCCTTAGATTGTACGCTTCTTCAAGCAGGGCCTCCTCTTCTCCTGTTCTCCACCACCTTAACTCTGCTCTCCAGCTCCTTGTCTCCTCCGTGAGGTCCTCCTGCCCTTCTACCCCTCTAGCTACCCCGCTGAGGGCTCTCACCTCTCATCTAGCTGTACATTGAGCTTCCGAGTTACTGTGCTTTTTTGCTAACTGTACCGTGCTGTCTCACCCTGTATCGTGTTTCTGTCTGTCCCTGTGCGACGCTACGGATGCTTAGTGGCGCCTTATAAATAAAAATTAATAATAATAATAACACAGGATTCCAGCCCAAATCTCACACTCACCTCTTTCTCTAAGGCTACATATTTACTGGTCCTAACTGCCACCAGCTACGTATAAGGCCCATAGCAAAACTATGATTTAATTATCTGATTGCGCACTCTTGGTGCTCTGGTAGCTAAACAGTTAACCCATCACTCTCTGGTGTCTAAAGAGTTAACCCAGCCAAGCAATCTCTCTCTTCTACACAGGTAATGGATTCGTTTAGAGGAATAAGGACAGAGCTAATAAATTGTTAGATTTAATATACAAAAGGTACAATGCTTACAGATAATAAAAAAACAATTAGATAAAGATTTGGCATACAAATACAAAATTGCAAACAGTTATAAAAACAAATGGAATGAAAGTACAGAGCATAACTTATATATAATAATCTGTATGTCTGGGGGAAAGCAGAAAAGATGGACAGTCCTTCAATTAGATTGATCCCCAAGAAACTGACAAATTGCCCCTTTACAACACAGGTTGTTTAAGCAAAATTAAATAGGACTGCCTTCACAGGGGCAGTGTTGATGCTAATAGGGGGGCAGGAATGTCCTCTTTGTGTCATTATAGTTTGCTCAAAAATATTCCAAAAGTTTTGACCTTTGGTAACTCTTCACAAATATATCCCAGAGACATAACTCCTCCTTCAATAAACCAGTCATAATCTCCCGCACATTTAAATACCAAACATGATGAAATTATCACAATAGGACACCCCTTTCCCAAATACACATGATTATAGCTTTTCCCAGATTTTCCAAAATATGAAATACGAAGACAATTTCTTTGAAGTTCATATTTCTATATACCTGTATAGGCAGCCTTCAAATGCTGCCTTTGTCTGCAAGGATGTCAACCTGTGAACGGCTCCAAAAAATCTTTTCAGGTGCCCAAAAAACTAACTTATGCCAGGATATAGTTCACCGCAGGGGCCTTTGAAGGAGCCACAGGTGACACTGGTATCTTCTAAAACTAGGATGTGCAGAGCTACCAAATAAACATACAACAGTCCTTCTGACTTCGCATTTTACACCATAGTAGCTCAATTTATCAATGGATTCAGTTGATATTTAAAATAAACACTGCAGTTATGATTTAGGCTTTATTCCACACAATTATGTGATGGGTTAACCCTTATAACTGTAAGTTCTCTATGTTCATGACAATAGTCCTAAAAGTTATCCTCTGCCTAAACTGCTTACCATATCTATACCAATAGTTATCAACATAAAACTTATAAGATTCCGAATTAAATATACATTACAAAATAAACGGATACACTTCTCTGGAAATTTTTCACCCATAACATTAGCTAAAGTAAAATATAAATGTAGCCAAATATTTTGGAACTTGATTCTTCTTATCAGGAATCCATATAGTCACTTAGACATGTTTATTTTGAGTTGCCCGAATCAAGGTACGTTTGGTAACGATACATCATTCATCATCATCAATTGTCCTCCTATCAAAATGTAAACTGTTGAAGCTTCATAGTTGGATGAAAGTGGTAATCAATATTTTCTGTACACTAATACTGATTGTGTTGTGATTAGTAAGCAATCAAATAATTAATTTAGCAAATAACCTGCCAATAAGTTTAGTCTAGTGGTTTTAGTCAATATAAAATATAACGTGGTGAAAAAACATGAACAAAAAACACTGCGTCAATGTTTAGGTGAACTGTAATTGATACAATGTAGTTTGTTTATAGTACACAAGAGGACTATATGTAATTAGCCAATCAGAAAAATTTCCTCATGGACAAGTTGCAGACAGAAAACTTTTAGGAATGAAGAGTTGAGAAAGGAAGATGAGTCACATCCTGGCATTTAGGACAGATTCAAGTGGTGATAAGTAGATGAGAGGTATACCAGAAAGGTTAAATCAATAGCACCCACTATTAATAATTAGGCCTTCCTCCAGCCCCAACATTAAAATAATAGTATTCACATTTAATAAATAAACCTATTTCCCTCCCTACAAACAGCCCCAGCAATAAATTAATAGTATTTACATTTCAGAAATATAGCTATTTCCCGCAACCATCACTGACATTAAATAGTTCATAGGCACATTTAATAAAGAGACCTCATTCTCCCCCACATTCAGTAGCCCCCAAACTACCCCATCTTAAATTAATAGTCTGCACTATAAAATTTCCTAACCATTACCCCACAAACAAAATTACATCCATTAATTAGCCACCACCCACCTTACACTACATTGCCTCAAGCCCCCTGTACCATCGCATACACATTACTGTGCCCCTTCATCACCATGTTGTGCCCCCTTATGATCACACTGCGCCCTCCATGCTGCTTTTCCCCCTTCACCTGGCCCCCCATCATCACCCTGTGCCATGCTGCTCTCCCCCGACTTCATCACACTGTGCCCGACTTCATCACACTGTGCCATCCTGCCCACCCTTTCCATCACTGTGCCATACTGCCCACGCTCTCCATCACTGTGCCATCCTACACCCACCTCTCCATCACTGTGCAATGCTGCCCCCGCTCTCCATCACTGTGCCATCCTGTCCCCTCTCTCCATCACTCGGTGCCTTTCTGCTGCCACCCCTTTTTTTCCTCATATTGTGCCTCTATCTCCCCCCTCTTTCCTTATACTATGCCTCTCTCTCCCCCTTTCCTCATACAGTGCCTCTCTCCCCCCCTTTTTCTTCATACTGTACCTCTCTCTCCCCCCCTTTTTATTCACACTGTGCCTCTCTCTACCCCCCTTTTTCTTCATACTGTGCCTTTCTCTCTTCCCCCTTTTTCCTCATACTGTGCCTCTCTCTCTCCCCCCCTTTTTCTTCATACTGTGCCTCTCTCTCTCCCCCCTTTTTCCTCATACTGTGCCTCTCTCTCTTCCCCTTTTTCTTCATACTATGCCTCTCTCTCCCCCCTTTTTCTTCACACTGTGCCTCTCTCCCCCCCTTTATCTTCATACTGTGCCTTTCTCTCTCCCCTTTATCTTCATACTGTGCCTCTCTCTCTCCCCCCCTTTTTCTTCATACTGTGCCTCTCTCTCCCCCTCTTTTTGCTCATACTGTGCCTCTCTCTCTCACCCTCTTTCTTCATACTGTGCCTCTCTCTCGCCCCCTTTTTCTTCATACTGTGGATCTCTCTATCCCCCTTTTTCTTCATACTGTGGATCTCTCTCCCCCTTTATACTCATGGTGTGCCTCTCTCTCCCCACGTTGTTCCACAGACTGTGCTTTTCTCCCTTTTTTTCTACTTACATCTGTATTAGCTGTTTTCCTCTCTTCTCTTTTCTTCTGTCTTCTCTCTTCTTGCTTCTTTCTTGGTCCTCTCTGCGCTGCTCCTCACTGACTGTCAGGCGTGACTTGATGACATCATGCCCGACAGTCAGTGTAAACAGAGCAGAGAGGAGGAGGGACGCCGGCGCCGCCATCACGTGAGTATCTTTTTTTTTTTTTACAACCCTGCTCCCCCCACCAACGAAGGGGCAGAGCCTGAACCGCTGATCCTCCCCCCCCCCTTGCCGCGCAAAAAAAAAAGAAAAGGGAGGGAAAAAAAAAAAAGGAAAAAAAAAACGTGAATAGTGAGGGCCCGGGTAATTAGTACCCGCTCCCCCCCTCTCGGCGGCACTGAGTATAGGTCAGAGTAGGATAACCTCTAATAAAGATGTGGATTTCAGAGAGCTTTTAAAGATTTGAAGGCCGTTCATCATTTTCAAATTCCTCTCTAGACTCTGATGCTGAATCGTGTCCCTCTCATTGACTACTCCATGAAACACTAAGATGAAGCTCTATCACCTAGCCGCTCCATTAACGTCTTCTTGCTCACTCATGCAGCTCCTGGCAGTGTTCTTTTATTAAATTAACCTACTTCTGCAACCACACTGAGGATGCCATGACTCCATTCACATATCAGCACTTCTGCCATTAAAGTATCTCTCTGAGGTGCAGTACTGGGAATCTCAATCCCAGCTTCTTGAAGATAACCAACACAGGGGAAAAAAAAAACAAAGACAACTCTGTCCATCAACAGGGGGATGGGTCATGGCGGGGACAATGGCAAGATGATCATCTGGAAAAGTAGTTGTGCCTGGAAGCTATAATTTTGCTCTCACAGCAGCACTCAGTGAATCTTCCCCTCTCCTTCTCTCGATTATCTTAATGGCAACTGCCTAAGCTAATGCAGCGGCTTCTCTGAGGTGTGTTGGGCTCAGATGCCATAAAATTCCTCCTACCCAACAGTCATCATAGGTCTGGGTCTCAGCCTTTTTGGAGGAAACACTTGTGGGTCCTGGCAGACAGGGCCACCATCAGAAATCGTGGGGCCCAGTACAATGAAGCAGGCAGGGACCCCCCGAAGACCCCCACCCCTGTTGAACCAGGGCCGTCTTTCTGACTGGGCACGATGGGCAGGTGCCCGGGGGCCCAGGGGGAAAGGGGCCCAAGGCAATGAAAAATAAATCCTGTATAAAACCCCCCCCCCCCAAAAAACGTACGTTTTGTGGTCACGATCCGGCTCCCTCCCTGGTCCCCTCTTCCGTGAAGGGGGTCGGACTTAGGCAATTGAAAGGTAAGTTAAGGGAGGCCCTAATATATATATATATATATATATATATATGTATATATATTTTTTATGTAAAAAAAAGTGATTATGTGTGTAATATATATATATATATATATATATATATATATATATATATATGTGTGTGTGTGTGTGTGTAAAAAGTGATATATATATATATATATATATATATATATATATGTATATATATATATATATATATATATATATATATAAGGGGGAGGGAGAGAGAGAGAGAGAGAGATTGATTCTTCAGGCCTTAACTTCTGCATGGAACGCATTCTACCAACAGGAAGTTCGGCATTTGGAACGCAAGTTTGCGTTCCAAAAGCCGAACTTAATGTTAGTGGAACACACATTCGTTCCAGTGCGGAAGTTAAGTGCTAAAGGTACAGTTACGGCTCTGCTCTCTGTCCTCCAGTCCCGGCGTCTTCGCTGCTGTCTTCAGCCTGGCTGTCACAGTGACAGCCAGGCTGAAGACAGCAACTAAGACACCATGACTGGACACTTACCAGCGGGCCCCCTTGTAAGTGTGTGCCGCCGGGCCCCCTTGTGAGCCCGGGCCCGGTACAAGGATACCCCCCAGTACCCCCCTGATGGCAGCCCTGCTGGCAGATCTCAGCACAGATTATTTAGCAATGTTATTATTTAATTCAAACATAGAATGAAACTGTGTAGCCGAAACAATGTAGGCATGGCTAGTAACAATACACCTACAGTCCCTTCAGCTGCAATCTGACAGGTTTAAAATGATGCTATCACCAGAAGGACCACCTTGTTCCCACCCCCACATTAAGAGAAAAGAAAGTTAACTTAATAGTCATTACAAAATCAATCAATTTGGATGCATACCGGAAAGCTGTTCAGAAGCATTGAAAGCATTACTGAGTACAACATTTTTAATATTAGTCATTAATTATGGGGCATTTTAAGCATTTCAAAAACGTGAGTGCAATGCAACATCCTCTGTTCACATCAGCAGAAATGAAGGGGAGTCCAAATTAAAATATAGTTTCCATCTGACTGAATTTCCTTTCCTGTACTTTCTGATAAAGCAACAATACTAGCATACCATACTTTTTAATATGTATTTTGTCTAGCATGAACAATACTATCTACATCAGTAATCAGTGTATAGGTTGCCAGGGTTACTAAGCACCCTAAAGTTAATATTCATATTCATTCCCATAACATTTTAATGGAAACTCAGCAGGGGAGTGTTCTGTAAAAATCCCAAATGTGTGTCCTCATTGTTTCTGCCAATATTAGGTCAAGTTATTAGTGTAGTGAACTTACTGCATATATCAGAACACCTTGTACACTAGTATATTGTTCTTCTGATGCAATGGTATTCATTTACAATCTCACAGAACATTTACTTTTAAAAGCCAGATGTTTTACCTAGTTAAGAATAATAGTAACCAAATATCAGTTTGCTTTCTCCCCGGCCCATATTTGGCAGGCTAAAACTGTGTAGGATTGCAATGTAAAGTGCTACATTTTTTCACACAACATTTATTTTCATTGTATACACATAGTTAAATGTCTTCACACTTTACATATTCTAAATAAATAAATCTGTGCAGAGAGTACAGGGTTAAAAATTTTGCGAGGTTAACTCCACTCAAAAATGATGTTGTCTACTTAACGGTGGTAATTGTGACGAAAAATCCGACCCGCATGACACCTACAAAAGGAACCCGATTTCACACAAAAAAGGAATACAATATACACAGACTTACCTGAACACCGAAGATCCAGATTTCCGATGGCACCGGCATGCTGACAGCCAGTCATTCCGAAGACACAGCTCTCCGGCAGTACACTTTGACATCAGTGCGCCCTACGTCAAATTCTTTTCTTTGGAGGAAATGTGTATTCTGCAACTGTTGGAAGAAAGGACTCATGCTAATCTCATGCTAATTAGACCTTTTGATGTGTGAGGGTCATAGGAAGATGTAATTAGACTTGCTGTCAGATGTGCACTGTATCCAAATTAAGATGCAGGATATCACAGCAAGGTTTTAAGATATCACAGATAAGCGTAAATATTGTTAGCTTCGCAATGCATTTAAATCTATATTTTGGTAAACAGGTTGCATCCTGATTCTAAAAATAGCCTGTAAGGCTGTGTCGAAAATAGTATAAAAAGGGAGCCCTTGTAAACTGAAATGTATCATTCTGATGTTCCATCTGACCTGACCACTGATACCTTTAATCAGTGGAACTGTCCTTGTCAGGACACTTGAGCGAGAATAAACATCACTCTTTGCTTCAAGACCCTGCTTGACAACTTCTTCAATATTGCTGTAATCCTGTGACCTGCAGATTAGACCCTAAATTGAATCTGTTCTCCGTCTGTTTCTGAGGTTTGAACCCAGCTCTCCTGTACCACCACTCTGCCGCTACCCAGTAATTTGGTCAGTGTGATAGGCCAGGGGGGATCCATCCACAGCACCCTGATCCATAGCAAGTGGTCAGGGGTACCAGCCCAAGTGTACCAGCATGGAAGTACACTAGCAGCGACAGTTACCCAGAAGGAATGTGGTTCTGGGCACCACTGGGCGTCATAAAGGAGCCCAGTGGTGGCAGCAGGCTCCTTCTACTGCGACAGGAGGATAACGAAAGGGGATGGTGTCAAAGTAAGCCCAAGCAGTTCCCAGCAACCACAGACAGGGTGGCATAGGCGGTCCATCCTGTCACAGATAGTATTTCCTTTAAATTGTAGTATTCAGTATAATGATTTTACTTAGGCAAAATAATTTTTGAATTGCATTACCCTTTAACAGATAGCATAGTTGCATGAAAACATAAAAGTGAACTCCTGTAAATTTATGGTCATCATGTATGCCATTGATTAGGAAATGTGGATTGGTTCTTATAATCTCTCTTGGAATGAACACAGATCTTTGGGTGAACTGTGCACTTATCCTGCCATGGTTATCAATCCTTCTCATTAATGAGGACAATGCTGTATTAATGACTATAAAACTGTAAAAAATGAAATGAATAGCAATCAGCAGATTTTGGATGCTAACATGATCAATAACTACAAGGATACATTAGTGAAGCTTAGTATAACTTTAAGAAAGCTTTTATGCCCATGTATTTGTACATTTTGTATGGCACAAAACCTCCACAAAGATCCACTCATTAGACTACATTTAGTAACCTTGCATTAGGAACCTATCAGGCACTTGCTTTCAGTGTCTACTCTGTACTAAATAGATACAATCTAATTACTGATTTTTTACTTTGGTTCACTGCAAATTATGTACCTAAAGGCAATGGAGTATCATAAGAATATATAAGCATTAAGGAATGTATGAATTGTTTTTGGAACAAAGTAGTGTCAAGGATCTCTGTATGGGAGTTGCCTACATCACTAACACATTGTTTTGAAGCAGAGATACATTTATCGTTAGAGTCTAAGAGCCTGATTCATTAAGGATCTTAACTTAAGAAATTTCTTATTTAAGTCTCCTGGACAAAACCATGTTACAATGCAAGGGGTGCAAATTAGTATTCTGTTTTGCACATAAGTTAAATACTGACTGTTTTTTCATGTAGCACACAAATACTTGATAGCTTATTTGTACACTGAAATTTAAAGTTGATATTTGTGTGCTACATAAAAAACAGTCAGTATTTAACTTATGTGCAAAACAGAATACTAATTTGCACCCCTTGCATTGTAACATGGTTTTGTCCAGGAGACTTAAATAAGAAGTTTCTTAAGTTAAGATCCTTAATGAATCAGGCCCTAAGTGAACAATTATTAAGCCCATGAGGTTTGTAAACTAGATACCATAGCCTGAATTTCCCCAAGCTCCTGTTCAAGCAGTGGCATAATAATTAGCGACATCTCTTTAGCCGCTTCAGAAGCAGATGAAGCAGCCAATAAGGCAGAAGCAGACAAAGTATCAAGTCTCCCAGAGGAGGGCATTGGAGAGGGTGAGTTACTTTTTCGTGATTGTGAATGGGTCTGTCTAGATTTTCCCATTTTAGCAATAGCAGGCTTATGTAAATAGCATTTTATCCCAAAAGAATATAAACATGTAAATATAAATTTTCAGGACACAAAGAGAAAAAAAAGAAAGAGAGCAGTAACAAATGGAGAATAGAGAAAAAGTGATTAAGCTATAGTCAGCACTCCACTCTTAGCATTTTTCCCTTCTAAATCAGTCAGCACTTGCACACTTGCACTTTAACAAACTCAAATAACCTAAGAAACAATATTTCGGGTTTTTTCAGCCAAAATGGCAACAACAGATGTCAAATTATATTTTCAGACCAAATTGTCGACATGTTGTCAGCCTGTTATCAACATATTTTCAAAAAATGGTACTTATATTTAGAGAATATATGTGGGAAATAGAAAATACATCACCAATTAAGTTGAGGATTAAAAAAAAATAAAGATCTATACTAAAGATTTCCCTTTGTTTTATATTTTATATCCCCACCCTCCAACAAGAGCATACCTGACACTTCTATTTCTGTTGACAACATGGCCTTAAATCCCCTCCCCCCCTCAAGCTCGCTTCCTAGGGGTGATTCTTAACTCAGAACTATTCTTTGTTTCCCATATCGACTCTATATCTAAATCACGTTGCATACATCTAAAAAACATTTCCAGAATATGCATGTATCTTACACAAGACACTGCAAGAACCTTAATTCATGCACTCATCATCTCCGGCATTGACTATTGCAATTTCCTTCTTACTGATCTTCCCCAAAACAGACTCAAAACCCTACAATCTATTTTGCACGCAGCGGCTAGATTGTTTTTCCTTGCAAATCGTTATTTCTCTGCTGAATTACTCTGTCTTTCTCACTGGTTGCCTGTTTTTTACCGAATCCAATATAAAATACTTTTACTAGCCTACAAGGCAATCAAAAAAGCTGCACCAACATACATCTCTTCACTTGTCTCAAAATATCTCCCAACTCGACAACTCAGTTCTGCACAAGATCTGAGTCTCTCATCCACTCTCATTACAACCTCCTATTCCCGGTTACTGGACTTTTTTGGGGCTGTATCCACTCTATGGAATTCCCTCCCTCGCACAATAAGACTTTCCTCTGGTCTACAAACTTTCAAGCGTTCTCTAACAACCCACCTCTTCAGACAAGCTTATAATACTCCTCAACCCCCCTCTTAACCTGACTAAATTACCCTATTACCAACCGTTACACAATTCACACAAGACAACAACCCTCTGACAAATATTGCTGTGTGACTGGATCATATAGCATACTCATACCTTATTGTTTTTTGTTTTTTTTACCTTTGCAATATGTAGACTTAATCTTATGTATCCAAATCCCATTATCCCATAGATTGTAAGCTTGCGAGTAGGGCCCACTCACCTCTTTGTCTGTTTTACCCAGTTTGTTTATTATTTGTTTATTATTGTTTATGTTTTTGTCCCCAATTGTAAAGCGCTACGGAATATGTTGGCGCTATATAAATAAATGATGATGATGATGTACTTAGAAAATATCTCTACAAATATATCCACAATTCCATACTATCTGTAACAGTACAATGTGCAGAGAAAGCACCTATTAATCCAGAATAGAAAATATCATGTATACAAGATTCATTAACAAGTATCCCTCCAGCTTCATTTTCCTGCTTGACAGATGATTCAGCAAAGACAACACCATGTCAAAACAATTTCTTGCCAAATATCACTTACTGCTGCCTCAGGCTACATTGTGGCTCAACCGTGAGTGTTAACTTCCACCTTCCTGTCTGTATGATGTTGTTTTTTGTCATCCACTTCTGCAATGTTTGACGCATTTATATGTGAAAGTTCACTTACCCAAGACTGCTGTAATTGCACCCTACTGCTAAAACTCAAGAATACAATTAGAACGTGAATTAATATTTGACAACATATCAAATCATATGGGGTGCAGGTCCTAGGAAGGTGATGTTCTACATATTTTATGTGAGATCTTAAGTTATATAGTTATTTATGTTTTTACCATATGATGAGTAACAATATATTTTTTTTATTATTACCAGTATTATTTTTATTATGATTTTTTCATTTTCATTTAACTTCAATTATGTATTGGCAGACTGGGTTATAGGAACATAAGGATTGTGTTTTAAAGTTTTTCAGTTGGAACACCAGGGGTAAATGTATCAAGCTCCGATTTTGAATATCTCGCAATTTTCTTGCGGGTGTTTCATCTCGCAGATGTATTAAAGTGAGATTTTATGTAAAATCGTCAGAGATGTGTTTCTGTCAAAATCGCCATTTCCAAAATCGATAGAGATCAAAGTCCTGACTGTTTGCCACTCTAGCTATACAAGTCTCAAATGTATGAAGCTGCGATTAAGCAAACTCTTCCGGGTTAGCTTTAAAAATCGCCAGATACAACACGCTGTTTCCTAGCTGCGTGCTTAGTAAACACATCACTGTTACACTGCCCTGTCTATAGAGCCGCAGGTCCCCGTGGCTGTCAAAAGATTAAAAATAGATAAATGTTCCACAAAAAAAAAAGCATGGGGTCCCCCTGTCCGACCACTATTAATCCTAGCGCTACCACCCTACTGCTGGTTACGTGTAAATCGGGGGAAAATTTGAGTGGGGTCTCCCCGATTTTCATACAACCAGCACTAGCCAACCAGCTCGGGTAGGTGGCACTATAGCAGGGGGACACACGGCAGGGGTCCTCCTGCCATAATGACAACCAATCCCAGGCTGTTCAGCGCTGGGCTGGATTCACTAGGGAGTTCCAACTGCCGAAGAAACGAGCAGGCCCCCCTCTAGATTTGAAAAAAATGTGGGGTCCAGTAAACAGTATTAACTCTAGTGCTGCCAGCCTACTGCTGGTTGTGTGAAAATCGGGAAAAAAAATGTGTGGGGTTCCCCCAATTTCCACGCAACCAGCACTAGGCAAACCTACTGGGGTGGGTGGCATTTTAACGGGCAGACACGCTGCAGGGGGTCCCCCTGCCATAATGACAAACCAGCCGCAGGCTGTTCAGCACTGGGCTGGATTCCCTAGAGGGTGGGGCCACCCTATATGAGGAACCAGCTGAAAGCACTAGGACTCTTCCTATTCCCCTGGGGCGGTAGGTATCAGGTAATAAAATGTGTGAAAAAGTTAAAAACACTGTTTTAGTTTGTGGAACTGTAAGTCCCAGCCAACCCAGGCTGCCATTAGCAGTCTGGACATGCCATTGCTTGTAGAACTACAAGCACCAGCATACCCATGGAAGCCAAGGTATGCTGAGCAATGTAGTGCCACAAATTTAGTGCCACAAACTAAAATGTAAATAAACCATAACATCCTCATTATTACCACATTACTTTAAAAAAAAAAAAAAAAAAAATACAATGAAACACAACTTCCTTGTTATAACCACATCTCTTTATTAAAAATAATAAAATCCCAAATACTTACCATCAGATGTTTTCATCTGTACGGAATCCAATCTTCTAAGCTTTCAATCCAGTAAGAGTAAGGATTGTAACCATACCTGAAACCATACCCAAAACAAAACATAATATTCCAAAGGTTCTATATCTGTCCAAAAAAAAATAACATTTCAGGTCCTGGAGTAGTCCAAAAAATAGTAAAGACAAAAGACAATTATATTTCAAATGTTCATGAAAAACATCTTTTCCTAGTCCAAATGACCCATTATTATATCCAAAGTCCATGTAAACCTCTTCTTATCATCAGTCGCAATAGCCCCAAAATATCCCACGATGGCTTGAAAAATCTTCTGTTCTTCAGTCCAAAGGACCCCAAAATAAATCCACAGGCTTGGCAAAACAAGAAACCAATAACAAACGATGGGACTTCTAGGGAAGAATACGCAACAATGAATGAGAAATAAACAGATGCGAGGTCTATTTATACTGTCATGCAAAATGAAAGCATACTTCCACAGCCAAAGGCCTTGTGCTCTAGTTTGTCATGTCCACACTGTACAGTGACTTCGCCCACACGTCCCTTCCCCACCCAAAACAGCCCCCTTTCACATAGGAGGGTAGTAACAGCCCTTTCTATGTGTTAGAGCATGGAAAAGGGATGTTTTACCTGACATATCTGCTGGTTCTGAACATGCTCATAGTGATTTTGCAGATGATATGCTCAAAACTGGCAGATACGTGTCCTAATAAATCAGGCCTGTTATGTTTCACTCCTGAGAGTTGCCACTACAGTCTTTCTAGACCAACATCTACATGGTGTCTGAAGTTGACAGACAAGGCTCAAGGTCTTTGCTGCATTAACTCTCTCATATTTGATGAAAACATCGCTGACAACTGGCTCCAGTTCAGGAAGGAATGGAAAGTATACAGCATCATTAGGCTTTGTGAGAAGTCAAAAAAGGTACAAGCATATACTTTACTAAATCTGGCTAGTGCAGAGGCAGTAGCTAAAGCTGCACATTTGTCTATTTGGAAGGGGAGTATAATGAGGACCCCTTGCGTCTAAAAAATTTGAGGAGATATGCTTACCTGTAAAGAATGTAATAATGGACAGACATATACTTAATACCACAAACCAAAGTATGATTAAAATGTGCAATCATATGTGTTAACATAAAAGCTACTAGCAAAAAATGGGATTTTGGCTCCATCACCAACAAATTAATCAGAGACAGAATTGTTTGTGGTATTGATGATAATGATACTGTACACATACAGTTGTTAAGAGAAAATAATTTAACTTTAGAAACTGCCATTCACATTTTCATGCTTAATGTCTGAGAGGAGCACAAGGGAATTAAGGAAGGAGGGAGAAGTATGTTGTATACAACGCACACCACCACAGTACATGCAATGCCGAAACTGTGTCGGGCATCATCCACCTGAGCCGCAAAAATGCCGACCTTTAATAAACGCTGTAACTCCTGTAATAAATGAAACCACTTTGCAAAATGCTGCAAATCAGAATACACAATGGCAACTAGCATGCCACGAGAAACAATGAGGCAAAGGCAAAAATATAGAGTCAAACACAATGAAACACACTGAAAATACAAATTGGTTCCAAGTGCAACATCGTGACAAAGACTCTCCTGCACAGAACAATCCCACAGGCACTACTGACCAGACAGATTCAGTAAAACTTGTGGCGTATGAATGTCAAATCATTAAAACTATGGGCACAGCAACACTAGAGTTAACTTGTACACCATTACAGTTTCACATTGACGACAGACCACTACTAGGACTCCCTGATAGCGTTATACTGGGCTTAATATACCTGGAAGCCAAAGACCATTTGGTACAGCCAGATACTCCAGAACTCAAGGAATTGTTTAACTGTGTTTCCATTGGTAAACTCCCTGTCATTTACCACATGCAACTGGATGAGTCAATTGTCCCCACAGTCTGTGCATCCGGATGCATCCCCATGGCCATGAAGGACAAAGTGCTTGCTGAACTAGAACACATGGAAAGGCTTGGTATAATTACCCCAAAAGAGGAAGCAACACAGTGAGTCTCAGCCATTGTATCTGCTATGAAAAAAGATAGGTCAGTCATAGACCTCATGCACCTAAACAAAGCACTGCAGAGGCCTCGACACCCATTGAGAATGGTCGAACGAGTTATTGCTGACATGCCAGAGGCAAAGATCTTTAGCACCATGGATGCTAAATGCGTTTTTATGCAGATTCCTCTGACAAAGAGACGTCCAGGCTCACCACGTTCATGACACCTGCTGGATGGTATGTTTTTTTGCAAATGCCTCATGGACTGATGATCAGCAGTGAATTTTTCCAATGATGCATGGAACAGCTGTTTACAGAATACCGGAGTGAAATCATTGCCAATGACATCCTCATCTGGGGATACAACATGCAGAAACACGATGAGTGCCTCTCTCAGGTTCTGGAAAGGATCCGTGCCATTAAATTAAAGCTCAACCCAGACAAATGCAAGTTCCAGAAGTCGGAAATTCCATATGTGGGTCACCTCCTCACTGACAAGAGGTTCAAGCCAGATGCTGAATAAACTTCGGCCATTCAGCAAATACTGTTCCCTGAGGACAAACTCAACAGTTCCTGGGAATGACAAAACTACCTGTCAAAATTTCTTCCCAACTACAGTGAGACAACTGCACCACTAAGACAGCACTTACACCAAGATACTGAAAGGTGCCGACAGGAAACACAGCAGGCTGCAGTTACAAAATTAAAACACATGCTAACAAGCTCTCCAGCACTTTAGTACTTTAATGTACATATACCGGTGGTGATCTCTATAGATACCTCGGAACACAGACTAGGTGCTGTTTGCCTCCATAATAACAGGCCCATAGCCTCCTCCGCCAGAGCACTGACTGAGATTTAATCACGATATGCACAGATTGAAAAATACATTTTGGTGTTAGTATTTGCCTGTCACTGACTTTATATATGTACGTCCTGTCAATGCTGAGACAGACCATCAGCCACTCATCACCATACTGAGGAAACCTCTGCATAATGCTTATGCCCGTATACAAAGAATGATGCTCCAGTTACAGAGATACCATTTGGATGTTTTATACAAGCATGGCAAAGAATTATTTGTGGCTGATGTGCCCACAAGTTGAGAATGATTATGACTTACATCTGTTCAAATACTCTCCTCCAACGGAAATGGATGAGGTACAGCGTGAAACCTTGGTGGACGATATGTGCCAACAGCTGTTTCAAATCTTGTTACAAAGGTGGCCCCAGTCATCTAAGGAAATCTCACAAGATCTGCAGCCCTGCTTTGCCAGAAGAGATGAGTTTACTCTGTCTGATGGTGTCATCCTAAGAGGACAGTGATTCATAATACCATATATCCTGCAGAAATACTATACATAGCAGCTCCACCAGGGGAACCTGGGCCTTGAAGCCACCAAGTGCTGGGCCAGAGAGTCATTATATTGGTCCACCATGTTCAGTGAAAGAGAAGTCTCCATATATGGCCCCTGCAATGCTCTCAAAGGCACCTCTGCAACTACACACGATTCCTGACTTGCCCTGACTTGCCACTGCTGCAGATGTCTTTGAATGGAGAGGAAAGGAACGTCTAGATTGGTGGACTGTTAGTCAGGGTGGTTTGAGATTGACTACCTATCGAAATTTTACCAATGCTACTGTTTTTGCTAAACTCATGACATTTGCACAACAACTCATCATGGACAATGCCATGAAATTCATGAGTAGAGAGTTCAAAGACTTTGCGAATACCTGGGACTTTCAACACGGTATCTCCAGCCCACACTATCCTCAATGCAGTCTATGCAGTCTGGACGTTGGTTGATGAGTATCCTGTGCCTCCTGCCTGTATTCTGCTGTGTTTTTCATTGCATTTGCTTTCCCATTCATTCTTCTCACTCTCTTGTTTTCTACTGTCCTTCCTTTTAGACTATACCATTCTGTTTTTCCTCCCTGCTTTTCCCACATATTGTTAATTTATATATTTTCAATTGTTTTCCTCCCCCACTAGCCCCTTCCTTTCATCCTCTCCCCCACCCATTGCACAAACACCCCTCCGTCTCTCCATAGACAACCCACCCTCTCGAACTTACATCATGGAGGGTGCAAGTTCAGTCGCCTCCGCTGGTAGAAGAACTCCCCTGTTCCAGCATCAGGAGACTGAGGAGACAAATTATTGTTCCTCCGGCGCGGACAGGGGCAGAAGGCTACACCACTGCCCGGGGCCTGCACCACCGCGTATCTCTACTTGTTCCCAAGAGGGCACGGTTTCTGGGAGCCAGAAGGGTGCTTCGGCAGGTAGGACAGGATTGGCGGGTCCCACTGCAAGAGAGTTTCATCAGGCAGGTGTAACGGGTAGCAGAAGCCCATGATACAACAATCCAACATGGTCAGCGGTCTCGTTGTGGTTCCGGGGGCAAGAAGCGCAGTATGGCCGATCTGAGCAGGTTCCATTCATGTAGCAGGTCAGAGCATGGTGACAGTAGGACTGATAGGCAACGGGAGGAGCAATTTCTCAGAGCAAGGCAAGGTTTGCTGATTGTGGATGATAGGGAGCGTAGATTGGCATCTTGTGGATCCCTCTCTCAGGCCTCTGTCAGTAACATCTCTCTCCCGGCAGATGGCGGTGCTTATGATGATGAACGAGATGTGAGATCAGTGGACCGTGAGGGCCGTTTCCGGGCACTGTCGGACATGGACAGACAGTTGGGCGGTTCCATGTTTTGCAGGTGAGCATGATTTACCTGAGTTGTTCGACTGCTATAGCTCTATTGTGGAGTCTGACGGCTCAGGAGCCTGCCCCCCGAAGCTACTTAAAAATTTGCGCAAGCATTTTGTTCCGCGCAAGAATAGACGCGTGGGGGGGGGGCTAGTCAGTTCAGAGGTTCCCGTCTCTCAGGTGGGTAAATGGTGCGCTGCAAGTTTTGGTCCCGGGCTCTGCTGGCAATCGTCAACATTGAGTCGGCTTTTCATCATCTCCCACTTCATCCAGACTTGTTGCCATTAATGGATTTCCGACTGAATGATGTATATTACGTTGACAGGTGCCTCCCGATGGGGTGCGTGGTTTCCTGCTCGTTCTTTTAGTGTTTTAGTACCTTTCTGCACTGGTGCGTTTGTGCCGCCACCTGCCATGGCGTCGTCGATTATCTTGACAATTACCTTGTGGTGGGCCCAAGTCAGGGCTCCATCTGCAAGGAGATTCTGTTATCGATGGGGGCCCCTCTTCCATTTACCGGGTGTTCTGGTCACTCATGATAAGACGGAAGGTCCTAATACACGGCTGTCGTACTTAGTCATCAAGATTGACACAGTCTCAGGTCTCTTTCGGCTACCGGTGGACAAGGTAGGGAAGCTGCGCACGCTTATAGCTGAGGTGCTAGGGTCTTCGGAGATGTCCTTGAAGCAGACCCAGTCCTGCCGGATGATGCCAATGGGGCGAGTGTTCTGTAGAAAGTTGGAAAGGGCAATAGTGGGGCGCAAGCTTCCTCACTGTCAGATTCTGCTCTCTGCAAGTTACGGACCTCTTCCTGCAAGAGTTCAATGGAGTGAATTTGTGGCCTGCTCTCCCTGTGTCTAGTCAGGAGTTGGAGATATTTACGGACGCAGCTGGGATAGTTGGTTTTAGGGACTACTTCGCCGGGGACTGGTGGGCTGCACCTTGGCGTGCTGAATTGCTAACTTGTTACTCCTAGAAATCTTCCCAATACTGGTGGCAGCTGAGTTGTGGGCTCCCAGATTTGTGAGAAAACAAATAGTTTTCTAGTATGACAACATAGGAGTGGTACAGGCAGAGAGGGCCTGGCTGAGTCATCCTTGGCCCCTGCGACATGGGAGAAGTACCACATGGCTTGGCAGGACTGGTGCGCTTTCCGGTCACATAGGTATGGTGCGGAGGACAGTGGGAATAAGTGCATGCTAGCCTTTGTATGGAAGGGTAAGTCTAAGGCGGCTATGGCAGGTTCCCTGGCAGGAATATCTTTATTCACCAGATTCCGCACGGATCCGCACGGATTACACCAAAAGCTTTATTATATCTAGGGCTTTAAGGGGCTCGGCGAGGGAACGCCCAGCGCTCCTGGACCAGAGGCGGCCCATTAGTGATGCTCTCTTGTCGATCCTGTTGTTATCTGTCCCGCAAGTTGCACGTTATGCTTATGAGAGTGCTCTTTTTCACTCTGCTTTCGTGATGCTTTACTTTGGGGCGTTTAGGGTGAGCGAAGTCGTGGCCTCTTCTAGGTCCGCTCCATTGTTAGGAATGTTGGAGCAACACATAGTTATTTCCTCCTCCTCTGTGTGCTGCAAAGACAGAAAATCCAAGTCGTATCAGTTAGGTAGGGGAAGCGGTTCAGTGGCTGGTGCACAGTGATGGTTCCCCCCTCACCAGGTACCAGTTTTCAGTTGCATTTAAGCGGGTGCTGGCCAAGCTGGGTTTGGAAAGGTCCCAGTTCGGCACCCATTCATTTAGAATAGGGGCCACCACATCTGCAGCGGTGGCTGACTCTTCCGGGCAGGCTATCCAACAGCTCGGTAGGTGGAGAACGAATGCATACAAACGTTATGTGCGGATAGAAAAATGGGAGTCCGCGCTTCCTTTATCTATGATGTATAGTGCTGCCAATGGGAGTGGTGAGAAAGGCTGGTCCCAGTCCCTGAACAATTGTACTAAGGATACAGATTCCCCGGCGCAAATGGTGGAGGTATGAGTGTGATCTGAGTATGCTGTTATAAGTGTGTCAGCTAAGGCATGAAATCAGAAGGGATATAAATATGCAATAACTTGTATTTTCGCAATGCAGAAAAATAAATAACAATACCAGTGCACTGGATAGTGAAATGGGTACAGGGGAGTCCAAATATCAAATGCCAAACTGGATATAAATAGAGTCCAAACAAGTGTCAAATTAACATCCTGTAGATAGGATCATCTATCACTGGCCTAAAAACAATGACATGATACAAAAGTCCATGTTCGCTTGATCAAATGGCCTAAAGCCTAAATGTCCTTATGAGGTGGGCAAAATTGGTGTACCATGATAGTAGTAGTGTGCAGATGCTGAGTACGCTTGGCTGGAGTAGCCGTGAGAGGTGCACAGAGGAGTCTCATCTATGGTGAGGGTGTGTCGGCTTGTAACGTTCAGGACGGGGTTGTATGTAGGACTAAACTTCGTTCGGATGCTTGCCCGGTGAACTCCGGTCCAGAGGTTGCCATCCCGCTTTCGTTTGGATGATTGCCCCGGAGTCCGGTCCAGTCCAGAGGATGCCGTCCTATTCAGCTATACCTGGGTCCTTACAGATGTGTCCGTGGCGTCTGAGTGTCAGGCGCTGAATTTTTCAGGCATGCGCAGGGGCACTTTCTTTCAGTTCCGAGTGGATGCACAATTGGGAGGTGTGGAAGCTCATGAGCTATGGGTTGATATAGTTATCTACCTACGCGTTTCGCCCTGGTGGACTTTGTCAGGGAATATCTGATAAGGAAGTGGGCAGATGCGGGAGAATTGCCAGCTCTCCCGGGAGCCTCACGGAAATTCCGGGAGAGGTGGCCAGTATGGAATAAATACATATTAAAGATAAGTAAAATTTCACATGAATGCCATTTCACAATTGAACATGACATTTTGCCAAGGTGAGAAGTATTGGCAGTACAATAATAAAGTTGCACGTTGACTATTCCGTAGAATGCCATGCCGGTCCATATACCTTTTACGGCATTCATAATCTATGAATAGACCTGGGACGATGATGGTCATTTCATTCAGGTGTGTTGTGTGTTTGAGCGAGGACTGGAAACATTTCAGGCTAAAATCTGCCAAAGAAATGTGCAAAATGTCAAGGTCAGACTATAGTTATGTTATTTATCTTAAAAAATACTTTTGTTTCATAGTTAAAATATGCATGAACCCATTAAATGGAAAAATAGACCACCCTTACTGATCTGCCTGACATTCAAACATGATATCAAATATTTCCCAGTTCCTAATGTAAATATGCAATAGACTAATACATGTTTATGTAGTAAAGGTCATGGAAATATGAAAAATAATGTTTCTTGAAAGATATCCCAAGCAAATAAAGTAGATATGTGGATTATTTTTTTTTACGGCAAGCATATCTAGAATATCTAGAGCAAAATTACATTTTGGGGAAAAGTACAGTTCTTACATACTTTGACACATATATGTCAAAGGAAAACTATCATCATCATAATATTAAAAAGAAATGTGTACAATAAAATAAAATTGAAGACTACAATATTTCTTGCTTGTGTAAAACGAGAAATACTGAGGTAATGGTGCCGTAACTTTGTCAGTAAAGAGGAGGCTGTGCCATTTCCAGGCCCCAAGGTAAGTAAAGAACTACAAGAGGGGAAGTGACAGGGAGGAGGGGGGAGGGATGAGAGTGCGGAGGAAAAGAGAAAACCGAGGTGGAGTAAAGAAGTGAATTGAAACTGGTTAAAACTATCCGTGTAAAGGGCAGGGATCACGAGGAGAGAATAGAAATTTATGCGCAAAAAGAAAATTTAAATTTAACATTTACATCCTATATATTGCAGTAATCTATTACAAAAATATACATCTAGTAAATTTTTATTAAGCAATGAATAAAATCAATTACATGTAGACATAAATGAATTTACAAGAAGATATATATAAAAATATATCAAGCTGGTGCAATTACATCTTAATAGCTTTCTAGTTCACTCTAATTAATTCTAAATCAACAAATAGATATAGCTTAAACTAATATAGATGTTATTAATATTATTATAATTATTATTATCTATTTATTTATAAGGTGCCACAGAATCCATAGCACCGGCCAATCCTACAAATACAGATAAGACATAACTAATACACTAAGCAAAACCACAAATACATGAACCAGTTACACATAAGTAGCACAGATGAGTGTGAGTAATACTGTAGGGACTCACACAGAATGTAGCACAAGACATGTCAAGGACAAGGGAGGGAAACGGACAACAGACAGACATGAGACAATAGGTAGAAAGGACACTGCCTGCGAGAGCTTACATTCTAGAGGGAGTACTATGGAACTAATAGTCCCAGCAGACATCTTTTTTATGAGATCAGAAAATCTGGACTCAAATGAAGCAAGTGCATCAGTCTATGGAATTATAACAGACTTGAAAATTGAAGCACAATTTATCTGATGTGACAGGTAAAGAAAGGAAATAGCACCCTTTATTCTACAGCCTCTATAACATACTAACAGTTGGTGACCTATGCTTCCTGTGACCTCCAGTAACATAATGATATTAACTTACTGTAACACATCTGGTTGGCAATTACATTACTTCCTCCAACTGATTATTCATACACATTCTGCCCCTCTCAAAATCCTGTTACTTCCACCTTCGTAATATATCTAAGATACTGTTAGGAACGTCTCCAGCTGGTACCACAAAACCCGGAGTCTACTCCGAAAGCCAGGTATTCACTGGAGCCCCTAGTGGTGGGGACAGACTTGGCCGCAGGCTAACAGAGTGTCGAGAGTTGTGTACCGACTAAGGAGAACCCAGGGATAGGGTGTTATGGCGGACAGCAGTGTGGGGTTCAGGCAGGGTTGGTGCCGGCAGCAGACAGCGTATCCTCAGAACAAACCAAGGTCAGAGGTCACAGGCACAGGTTCTGAATCCAGGGACAGGCGAAAGATCAGGGGCACTAGCAGAGAAGCGAAATCCGGGTTCATGCAATTGGTCAGTGTCAGAAGCACAGGTTCAAAGTCCAGGAACAAGCAAGGGTCATACACGGGAAATCTATCATAGGTTAAACACCAAGCACAGAGATAAAGTAGCAGGCAGCAGAACTGTAAACAGGATGCTATAACCGACAGTGAGGCTCAGTCCTAACTGCCTTAAATAGTTCAAGTAGGCAATCAGAGAAGAGCCTTCACAGGAGAAGCCTAATAGATAGAAGTGTTGGTGGCCAATCGTAATGCAGTGCTCAGCTGCATAATAATAAGTGACCCACCGACAAACTGCCTCCTAGGCACCTGGATAGCCATGATTGGCTCTCCCCTAACTGGCCCTGTGCGCGCACGCCCGCCTATTGACCAGCTGGCCAGGCGCGGCGACAGGGAGTCTGTAGCATCCCGGTTGTTGCCCAGGCAACCGGGTTGTGGAAACCGTAAGTGAGGTCCCGATTACCGTAGCAATGGCCGGGACATCATCAGAGGAGCCAGGAGAGTTGCGGCGGTGCCCGCGGCCGCCGCTATCTCTAACAGTACCCCCCCCCCTTGAGGAGAGGTCAAGTAACCCGACATCCAGGCTTCATAGGAAACTTCTTAAAAAAATCTTTAATGAGTCTCTCAGCGTGAAGACGCCTCTGTGGTATCCAAGTTCGCTCTTCTGGGCTGAAACCCTTCCAATGGACTAGGAACTGGACCTGCCCTTGAACCTTCCTTGAGTCCAGAATTTTTTCAATGATGAACTCACGGTCTCCATTTATAAGCAGAGGCCGAGGTCTCTTAGAGGAAGATTGATTGTGTTTGCTGGGAGCAACGGCTTTTTTCAGAAGAGAACAATGGAAAGTACAGGGAATTTTTAAAGATGGTGGTAGTTTAAGTCGGAATGCCACTGGACTCACTTTCTTTTCAATCAAAAATGGCCCGATGAATCGGGGACCAAGTTTCTTGCAAGGTTGCCTCAATTTGATGTTCCGTATGGACAACCATACATGATCTCCTGCTTTTAATACACATGGACCACGATGGCGATCAGCGAACGCTTTAGACCTAAGAGAGGCTTGACACAGAGCGGAATGTACCTTCTTCCAAACGGACTTCAACCTGGCAGTGAAGGCAGGTGTTCCAGGATCACCAACGGAAACAGCAGAAGAGAAAGAGTTAGATTTTGGGTGGAACGCGAGATTACAGAAGAATGGGGATGTGTGTGTTGCAGAATGGCAGGAATTGTTGTAAGCGAATTCTGCCCAGGGCAAGAGAGAGGACCAAAATTTCGTGGAACTTGGAAACATAGATGTGGAGGAACTGTTCCAAGGACTGATTGGTTCTTTCCGTCTGCCCATTTGACTGAGGGTGGTAAGCAGAGGACAAACTGATACTAATTCCTATGGAATAACAAAAAGACATCCAAAATTGTGCAATAAACTGAGACCCTCGATCCGAAACAATGTTTTCTGGAAGGCCGTGGAGACGGAGGATATGGGTAATAAATAAGGTAGCCAAACTTCTGGCATCCGGCAATTTGAGTAAGGGTACAAAGTGTGCCATCTTGCTGAACCGATCAACAACTACCCAGAGGACAAAGGGAGGTCGACAATAAAGTCCATGGAAATATGGGTCCATGGCCTGTTTGGAGGTGGCAAGGGTAGAAGTTGACCCGGAGGACGGATTCTGGAAGACTTGTTCCTGGCACATTCTGGGCAAGCGCGGACATATTTTTCCGCATCAGACGACAAGGTGGGCCACCAAAGCCAGCAAGAAAGTAATTCTATGGTTCTCTGGATACCGGGATGACCTGCTGAGCGGTTGTCGTGGCATTCGATGAGTGCTGACTTCCTCAGATGAACTGGGACAAACAATTTTTCAGCGGGTGTCTGAGCTGAAGCAATTTTCTGAAAGCAGCGGAGTGTGACCCCGAGATCCTGAGTTAGACCAACATGAATGGAGGCCGAGGAAATTATAGGTTGCGGGTCAGGAGGCTGAGGATGGGATACCATAAAACTCCGAGACAGAGAATCAGCCTTGGTATTCTTTTATCCCGGTCTGTAAGTGATGAGGAAATTGAACCGGGAAAAAAACAAAGCCCAGCGGGCCTGCCGAGGATTTAGAGTCTTGGCGGTCTGAATATACTGAAGGTTTTTGTGGTCAGTGAAGATGGTAATAATGTGAGATGCTCCTTCTAACCAATGCCGCCATTCTTCAAGGGCCCACTTGATGGCCAATAACTCTCTATTCCCAACATCATAATTAATTTCGGCAGATGAGAATTTCCTTGACAGATACGCACATGGGTGCAATTTTTTGCTTTGAGGATCCCTTTGAGAGAGATTGGCGCCTCCTCCTACATCCGAGGCGTCCACTTCTACAATGAACGGCAGCTCAGGATCTGGATGCCTGAGAACGGGTGCAGATGTGAAGGCGACTTTAAGGGCAGAAAAGCTCGCCAACGCCTCCGAAGACCAATTAGCTGGGTCTGCGCCCTTCTGGGTGAGGGCAGTAATAGGAGCCATCAAGGAGGAAAAGGAACGTATAAACCTCCGGTAATAGTTGGCGAAGCCAAGAAACCTTTGGATCGCCTTGAGGTTAGTAGGAAGAACCCAGTCTTGGATTGCTTGGACTTTACTGGGGTCCATGGAGAAGCCAGCTGAAAAAAATGATGTAGGCTAAGAAGGCCACCCTAGGGACTTCGAACTAGCAACTTCTCCAATTTTGCATAGAGGTGGTGTTAACATAACTTCTCCAAAACTTCCCGGACGTGTTGGCGGTGCTGGGACAAGGACTGTGAGTAAATTAAAATATCATCTAAATAAACCACCACAGTCCTACCCAAACATTCTCGCAAGATGTCATTTATTAGATCTTGGAAGACTGCCGGGGCGTTACACAATCCAAATGGCATCACCAAATATTCATAATGCCCAGAGAGGGTATTAAAGGCCATCTTCCATTCATCTCCCTGATGCGGATGAGATTATAAGCGTCCCGTAGGTCAATCTTAGAGAAGATGGTGGCAGACTTGAGCTGGTCGAACATAACATAAATTAAGGGCAGCGGATAAGTATTTCTAATTGTGATCTTATTCAGCCCACAATAGTCGATGCAGGGTCTCAGACTGCCATCTTTCTTAGCCACGAAGAAGCACCCAGCACCTACAGGAGATTTGGAGGGGCGGATGAACCCTTTCTTCAGGTTCTCCTCCACGTACTGTTCCATGGCTTGTGTTTCAGGGGCAGACAAAGAATACAGATGCCCTTTGGGCAGCTTTGAACCCGGCACAAGCTCAATAGCGCAGTCATAGTCTCGGTGAGGCGGGAGAGAGTCAGCGTTCTGTTTACAGAACACGTCACTGAAGTCCTGGTAGGGTGCAGGCAACAAGTCCGGACTAGGCTGCAGAATTCTGAGAGGCAGGATCAAACAAGACGTAGAGCACTCTGGACTCCAACGGATAATTTCCCCTCTTTTCCAGTCAATAAGGGGATTATGGCTGCGAAGCCAAGGATACCCCAGAATCAACGGAGCAGAGGGACAGGTAATTAGGTAAAATGAGAGTTCCTCCGTATGGAGGGCTCCCACAGACAACCGAACCATTGGAGTCTTAGCGAGAATTCTACCCCCAGGCAAGGGGTTACCATCCAACCCACAGGTGGCAATGCTTAAACCTAACTTGATATCCGGAATGTCAAGCGTCCGAGCCAAGTGAATATCCAGGAAGTTACCTGCCGCACCACTATCAAGGAAAGCTGTCATATCCATGAATTTGTCACGGAAGGCTAGACGTCCAGGAACTAACAAAGAATTTTCTGAAGAGATAATTTGAAGACCTAAGCGCACCTCTTCGCCAGCGCTTAGGCTTTGGCGTTTCCAAACTTACTGGGACAGGAACGTACAAGGTGACCTGGTTGGCCACAGTACAAACAAAGGCCTGGTGAGCGTCTTCTGGAGCGTTCCTCTGGAGGCAGGCGGTAAGCACCCAGCTGCATGGGCTCAGGAGAATCCGGCAGGGTAGCACAAGAACTGGGTAGTGAGCCAACAGGTATGGACGATTCCTGTTCAGTTTTCCTCTCTCTGATTCGACGGTCAATTTTAATGACGACTTGCATCAAATCTTCCAGCGAGACGGGTACCAGATACTGGACTAAGGAGTCCTTAATTTGCTCGGTGAGACCCAAGCGGGATTGACTCCGCAGTGCCGGATCATTCCAGGTGCTATCGGTGGACCACTGCCGGAATTCCGCACAATATTCTTCAGCGGATCGACGTCCTTGCCTTAATGCCCGGAGATGAGACTCAGCTGAGGCCACCCTTTCTGGGTCATCATATAGTAACCCCAGGGCCTGGAAGAAGGCATCCACGTTCTGCAGAGCGGGATTGGTTGAAGGAAGGAAGAAGGCCCAAGACTGAGGGTCGCCCTGGAGTTGAGAGATAACGATCCCTACCCTTTGTTGTTCAGAACCAGAGGAGCGTGGTCTCAGGTGGAAGTACAACCTGCAACTCTCTTTGAAGTTGCGGAAAGCAGACCTGCTCCCAGAGAACCGGTCACGCAAGTTCATTTTTGGCTCTGGTGTGACGCCAGCGGGGGCTCGCTGAAGCTGCAGGTTTCTGGAAGCCTCTTCTTGAGCTGCCAAACGCTGGGATAATCCCTGTACGACTTGAGAAATCGCCTGGATCTGGTTAGCCAGGACCTGGGCTGGAGAAAGGTTTGGGTCGCTGTTGTCCATGGCAATATAACACCAATCTTCACAGGCCGTTATAATGTTAGGAACTCCTCCAGCTGGTACAACAAAACCCGGAACTCCGAAAGCCAGGTATTCACTGGAGCCCCTAGTGGTGGGGACAGGCTTGGCCGCAGGCTAACAGAGGGTCGAGAGTTGTGTACCGGCTAAGGAGAACCCAGGGATAGGATGTTATGGCGGACAGCAGCGTGGGGTTCAGGCAGGGTTGGTGCCGGCAGCAGACAGCGTATCCACAGAACAAACCAAGGTCAGAGGTCACAGGCACAGGTTCTGAATCCAGGGACAGGCGAAAGATCAGGGGCACTAGCAGAGAAGCGAAATCCGGGTTCAGGCAATTGGTCAGGGTCAGAAGCACAGGTTCAAAGTCCAGGAACAAGCAAGGGTCATACACGGAAAATCTATCATATGTTAAACACCAAGCACAGAGGTAAAGTAGCAGGCAGCAGAACTGTAAACAGGATGCTATAACCGACAGTGAGGCTCAGTCCTAACTGCCTTAAACTCCCGGTTACCATAGCAATGGCCGGGACATCATCAGAGGACCCAGGAGAGTCGCGGCGGTGCCTGTGGCCGCCGCGATCTCTAACAGATACGTCCCTTTCTCACCACGGAACCCATGAAAACCCTTGTTCACTCGCTTATTATCTCTCACCTTGACTACTGCAACCTTCTTCTCTCTGGCCTACCTGATTCTTGCCTTGACCCTCTTAAGTTTATCCTCAATGCTGCTGCCCGCCTCATTTTTCTCTCCCGCCGCTCTATCTCTGCGGTCTCCCTCCAACAGTCACTACATTGGCTCCCCATACCCAATAGAATTAAATTTAAACTCCTCACCCTCACCTTTAAAGCTCTTAGTCAATCTTCCCCTCCCTACATCTCCAATCTCATCTCTACCTACACTCCTACCCGCCCCCTCCGCTCTGCCTCTGACCACCGCCTTACTACTTCACTGATCAACTCCTCTCACTCTCGTCTTCAGGACTTTGCCCAGGCTGCTCCCCTGCTGTGGAACGATCTTCCACGTTCCATCAGGTTAGCATCTACTCTCAAAGGCTTCAAGCGTGCCCTTAAGACTCATTTCTTTATTCAAGTCTATCAGTCCTCCTAACTTTCTTGTCCTGGCTCTCTCCCCTAGTTAGTACCACCCTTTATATGTCTCCTCCTTCCCTTTAGGTTGTTAGCTCTCATGAGCAGGGCCCTCTTTCCTTGTGTGCTCCTTCTACTGTTCCTTCACCCTCTGTACCTCTTTTCCTGCTTCGCTAACCCTGTTTTCCTTGTTTTATTAATCTTCGGCCTTCTTCTTGCTGATTTCTACTATCCTTTTAACTATCTGTCAGATATAATCTGATTTGCTTTACCCTGTCACCTGTGTTTGTATATATTTGTGTATCATGTTGTGTCTTGGTTCTGTTTTCTGTATATGTAATGTACGGCGCTGCGGACCCTTTGTGGCACCTTATAAGTCAAAAATAATAATAATAATAATACATTTCTACAAGTTTCAAAGCAAAAAATAATCTTAGATCAGTAAATTGGCATTAATCTGTTAACCAGTTCCCCGGAATAATAGCTTCTACTTATGGATCGAATGTTGACAAATATGGGTAATTTTTACAGCTTTGACTCCAAGTAAATATTCCAGAAATGTGGTTTAGGAGAATAAAGGTCAGTAAAGTCATTTACTTGCACCCCTCTAATGAGTTCCTACAACTTTCTTGATGCGTTTCTCCGAAGCATACTTCAGTTGATACCGCAAGTCATAGTGGAGAAATGAATCAAACGAGTAATTGAACCCAAGTGGTTGGACCTATTGGTGATTTATAATGGCAAATGTTAAAGCTGTTAAAGCTTTGTTATAGCTGGTTTAATTATATTTTAATAGCTTTAAAATATAACTGCACCAGCTATATACATAATTGATTTTATTTATTGCTTAATAAATATTTGCTAAATGTATGCTTATGTAAAAGATAACTGTGATATATAGTTACTTCATTTTTACTGTTTCACTATGATATTGACTGTTTTGACTATGATTTTTTTTTTATTTGATGCAAGCAATAAACCCACTATGTGATGAGGGGGAAATGAGGTGGAGATAAAGAAGCAGATTTAATGGGCGCAGAGCCGAGGAGATTTCAGGTGACTTAAAGGCAGGTAAGCAATGTAATAAAGCAATGAGAAAGGCAAGTCAAATGCTTGGTTGCATAGGCAGAGGAATCAGTAGCAGAAATAAAGAAGCAATAATGCCACAGTGTAGGTCATAGGTATGGCCTCATCTAGAATACTGTGTTCAGTTCTGGAGGCCATATCTCTAGAAGGATATAAACACCATAGAGACTGTACAACAAAGGGCAACTAAAATGGTGCATGACCTACAGCCCAAAATTTACCCGGAAAGACTCAAAGATCTTACTATGTATAGTTTGGAGCAGAGAATGGAACTGGGGGACATGATAGAAATTTTCAAATATATCAAGAGTTTTAACAAGGTACAGGAGGGAAACAGTCTTCAAAGGAAAAGAAGTTCTAGAATACAAGGACATGCATTGACACTGTAGGGGAAAGTAGGCTCAGAGGAAATATGAGGAAAAACTACTTCACAGAAAGGGTAGTGGATAAGTGGAACAGCCTCCCATCAGAGGTGATAAAACAGTATAGTAATTTAAACATGCTTGGGATAGACATAAGGATATCTTTACAAAGATTAAATGATCAAATAAGGTTTGAGGTTAGGCAGACTAGATGGGCCAAGCGGTTCTTATATGCTGTCAAATTCTATATTTCTATGAGCTAAGGAGGTGGGGAATGAGAGTGAGAATTTTTTTTAAGATGTTCCATGTCATATTGGGGGCTGTACAGTGCTTCAGAAGTGCTAGGCTGCCCCAAAACCCTTCCCTAAAAACACCCTTGCAATGCCATGCGAACCTGCTACTAGTATGCATGGTATTGAAAGGTCTTCACCCAACTGTCTCCAAATAATGGAAAATGTCCTCGAATGGAACTATCCCACCTAAGTCGGGACACCCGGGAGGTATGTTTATATGAATTAAGATATAGATGACAGAACTATATCCAAGTACTTAGCACAGTAAGACACAGTTACAAAAATGCAAAAATGCTTTCATACAGTGCAAATGACAGATGGACACATAGATGTCCGCACTGGGTCTGTCGGGAACGCCCAGACACACCCTAATGCACAAAAAGGGAATAGATGGCCTAAGATGCTGGGTATTCTACACAAATATTATAAATAGATATTGCACTAATTATCTCCTACAGCTGTGTAGGAGTCTATGGGCCCCTAAGAATTAGCACAAAAACAAAGGAATAATTCACAGTGCTGGAGAAATCATTAGTAATATGCAAAAAAATTAGTCTGTGGAAATTTGAAACATGCCACAATTTAATAGTATTAAATGAATAAATAAAACTACATGTAAAGCACACTAACTCATTGTAGACGCTAATACACAGCCTAGTTATGGTGTGGGCACAGGTGGTACATTTAATGGCTGCAGTGTTAAGTGAGAAGCGCAGCGACTTATTCTATAAAATGTCCTTAATACATAATGAAGATGGAGGAAACGGGACTGATACGCATGCCCAACTACAACAGATCCTCCCATATTCCTTTGTGAAACTGAAGAGGTCTTGACATGGTGTGCAGAGGTGAGTCACAGATAGGAAAATAGAGCCTATTGTGTACATATGTTTCAATAATATATATATTTCATCATAATGAGCCTGATTCATTAAGGAACTTAGGCAAGAATTTGAGTAAGTTTTCTTACTTAAGTTTTCTGGGCAAAACCATGTTACAATGCAAGGGGTGCAAATTAGTTTATTACTTTGCACATAAGTTAAATACTGGCTATTTTTCATGTAGCACACGAATACTTGATAGCTTATCTGTACACTGAAATTTAAAGTTGATATTTGTGTGCTACATGACAAAACAGCCAGTATTTAGCTTATGTGCAAAATAATAAACTAATTTGCACCCCTTGCATTGCAACATGGTTTTGTCTAGAAAACTTAAGTAAGAAAACTTACTCAAATTCTTGCCTAAGTTCCTTAATGAATAAGGCCAAATGTATCTATCTATCTATCTATCTATCTATCTATCTATCTATTTATCAAATTGGGGGCCCTACTGTGGGGCATAATGTCAACTGTGGGGCTATAAAGAAATTTACGCCGCTTCATGGTGGTCCTTGCTGCTTCAAGTAACGTATTAGTTTAGAAGTAAAGATTGAAAGCACACATGATCTTTATGGGATGTTAATAGGCTTATGCATAGGTGTGTGCATGGGTTGATATAGCAAAGTATTTTACATATGTGTAGTTGAAATAGTGAATGTTGGGTAGAGATGTATTGAGGGTATCTAGAAATGGAAGGGGACTGAAAAATAAAACAGGCTAATATATCATTATCAGTAAAAATCAAATTGAGTCACGTGTAAAACATGCAGTAAAAAATGTTTATTGCTCATATAGTCTGTTTGTGGTTTGGATCAATTTGAGGTTCATACACTCTAATAAAATTAAGTTCTTATTCTAAACTTTCCCTGTAATGGCCCTGTTCCTGTTTCTGTGTTCCGTCTTCTCATACTGAGGTTCTTACAGCGAACCGAGAACTACGGCGCTGAAGATGGGAGTTCCTGGGCCCCCTGCTCTGTTCTTTCTGCTTGTGCTTAGAAAGGGCCTGGTGAGGGGGGGGTATAAAAAGGGCATGCTAAGAATGATATTAAACAGGACTTTGAATTGGCAAATTTTTTCCATCACGCACTTTTCAATGTTACCCGCAATCCTGTAAAAGAGAACCCGTGCACAATCCAGGAACACCACTACCTTATATAAGCTTAGTGAGATAAGATAGCATTCAGTGATAAAGCATTCATGAGAATATAATAGGTATAAAGAGCCGCGGCGGTACCCCGAGCCGCTGCGACTCTCTGCCTTTCCCTACGTTGCGTCTCGGCTCTCACCACCGGTCATTTCCTCTTCCGTCCCGACCATTGCCAGGACAACGGTTGGGACGCTCTCTGCAAATAGCACCGTATCCCGACGTGATCTAGCTGGTCGCGTGTGCAAGTAGTAAATTTATTATAAATAGATTGTGACACATTTAGACTAGAAGCAAGGACATTCAGAACTCCAGCTGGAGTCTTCTCATTTATAAAGCGGATTAATACATTATGCATATATTCCTTTTTTCGATGTTAGGGGTTTGACCAATCCAAGACCTGGACAAGTAATTAATAAACAGCCTCCTGAGGCTGATTCATAACCCTGTGCCTCCTCTGTCCTGATTGCCCCATTAAAGTATTTAAGGCAGGGAGGGCTTAGTCTCCTTGCTGGTTATAGCATTAGTGTGTTGCACAGATTGCTGACCTGCTGTTGGATACGTTCCCTGTCCTTAGATTGGACTCTGCTTCTACGCCTGTGCCCCTTTAACCTTGCCTATTTCCTGGATTCCTCGCATTGCTGTCGATACCGACCTTTGGCCTGTTTCACAATCTTCCTTGCTTGCTTCTGACCCATGACCCTAGCCTGTCCCGGATACCAACCTCCAGTATTCTGATTACCTCCATCCTGTACCCCGGTTATACTGATAAGCCTCTACTATCCTAGAGCCTAAGTCCTGGGGGCATCTGAGTACCTCCGAACAACATCATTTCTACAGGAAAAGCGGCTGCTAAAGGTGAAGACCTCTAATAGCTTGGTTCTAAAGGCTCATCTAATAGCCATGGTCATAACAATAGGAACAATTAAATATAATATAAATGAGAGAAGATGGAATTGACTGACCAAGGAAGCCGTAGCTAAGATGAAAATGTTATATGACTCTATGAATGACAAGATTAATCAGAAAATGGCGTTTGATGACGATGATCATTTCTAAAGAATTAGTGCAAACAGTGGTTAGCTCTAGATAAAGACTGAAATAAACATTTTGTAAAAGTGATATTAATTTTTTTTAACATCCAAACTTTTAAATGTATAATTAAAGTTATGGGGCCTGAGTCATTAAGTAAAGTAAGGCAAAAAAAGGAGTAAATGTTCTTAGGGACAAACCATATTACAATGCAAGGGGTGCAAATGAGTTTATTTTTTTCTGCATAAGTTAAATACTGGCTGTTTTTTCATGTTGTACACAAATACTTGATAGCTTTATTTTTACACAAAATTTAAAGTTGATCTCTAGGACATGCCCTAACCGAACTAAAATTTTGTCCCCACATTTTAAATTTAGCTCCCCCTCCAATGCAACATGGTTTTGCCCAACTCCTTTTTTTGTGCTTTTCTATCTTAATGACTCAGGCCCATTATGTTTAATTACCTAATTGCAGCAAAAATATACAGAATCTGTAAAGCACACAAGCTTGACGTGTAGGAGAGCTCCATGTTAAAATGGTCCTCTCTCCTCCATCCAATCAGTTGTCAGCCAATGACCCTAAGCAGAACCAATTTTATATGATATTTTACACACTGATGGGATGAGTCTCTCTGGAACCCAGTGGTTGCAGGTCATGGGACGCAAGCAGTTTTACTACTTGGAACGGAGAGTTAAGGGAGGGGACAGTTTTACACTGCGATTTCCTGTACAATTTATTTAGAATAATATGGTCTTTGCTGTGGAAATAATTTCTTCTTCTTCTCTTCTTCACTACATTTGGGAGAGGATCAAGTGCTTTATATATTAAACTACTATTATCTTCTTTCCACTATAACTTAGATTGTCTGCAATATGGAAGGGCTTTATCAATGGAGAGTTTGCAGTGAGAGTCAAAATTGTGATATTATATCTAGTGAAACGTTCCTGCAGTTCATTTGCAGCTAAGCATGCAACCTTCCATGTAGTCTAGGAAGCAATAGGACACTGCATTGGGCACTGTACCCAACCCCTACTTACCACTACCACATCAAAAGACTGGAACATAATGCATTTCTATTGCATTATAAATACCCTGTTCAATAATTCTTGTGTCACTCATCCATTGTGTTGGGTGTGGGTTTCACCACCTGAACCTTTATAGCATAATTAATATTGGTCCATATGAATAAGCTACTTGAGTCCTAAAAGCTATATAAATAAAATTATTATTGGTAGTAGTAGTATTAATAATACTATTAGTAATAATAATAATAAATAAAGTATTTTTAAGTATAAATATGAGGAAATTAATTGACATATACCTTTTATCATATATTTTTTAATGTTCTATAACATTTCAAGAAAATACATGGATCTAATGACCTAAAGACCTCCCACGTATAGGTGATGCTTATTAATGACAAACTAGCAATTTGGACATTTTTCATTATGATTTAGTGACAGGTAGACACTTTGGGGTATATAATATTTAATTTTACATTTTTCACAGCAAGAACTGTGTCAGCTCACACTGAAGTGTAAATGACTTGTTGCCATATGTTTTACTAAACATTTAGTAATTGAACTTTACTTATAAAGAGAGTATTTTTTTCCTCTTTAATACATCCCAGCTTTAGTTTTACTAAGGAAAAAGCAAATAACTGCAAAAATAAAAAAAAATGTTTTTAGCGGATTTATCACTTTGTTCCAAATGTAAGATGTTGTTGCTCAGTAAATAATATGTGCCCTATGCTTATTGAACAATAAAAGTGACGTGTTGGTGTTTTATAAATTCAGTTTTGATAAATTTTTCCCCTGAGGTTTTTTCAGATGCTGAAAAGCTAGGAAAAGAAATTACTTATTCATAATACTTCTCTGGGACAAAAACAAGGGTGATGCCAAAACACTTGTAATGTCATTCACGGGTCACAGTGTTCCATTAAAGGTCAACGGGGTAAATAAAATATCACAGATCTATAACAGAGAAACTCAAAAGAAATTGATAAAATATATAATAAGGACAATATTTCACACTATCAAATCAGAGCTATTGACAGCGCGATTTTAAATTAGATACAGGATTTCATTTCACAGCTATTGCCGTGACTTCATCTTAACAATGAAAAACCATGGCAGAGGAATGTTTAGATAAGTGTACTAGATGTATTATTAAAAATCCTCTCACTGTCAATTTTTATAGGTTGTAAGCTTTCGAGCAGGGTTCTCTTACCTCTCTGTCTGTATCTATTACCCAGTATTGTCTTATCAATGTTTGTTCCCAATTGTAAAGCGCTACGGAATTTGCTGGCGCTATATAAATAAATGTTGATGATGATGATGATAGGTTGTAAGACTTCTTTGGAAAAAGTTTTATGGGATATTCCCCATCAATAAGCTGGGCTGTCATAACGTTATCTTTTAAAGAATGTTCAGTATGTTTATCAATATAATATTTCACTTTTTGGGGATCAGGCTGCGGCAAAAGCAGGGTGCTGGGCACACTGGTAATTGGGTTCAGTTAGGTACTGCCCCCTCACCAGTCACTGCTAAATAGCTTTTGTTAGCATGTATTATATAAATGCCTTCAGTGGCGCACGCAGGGGGGTTTCTGAGTCTCCAGAAACCTCCCCCTGCGCTAACTAAGTGGCCGCTATAGCTGCACTGTCCTATACAGCAGCCGCGGCGCTGTCAAAGAAGCGTCCGCGGCGGTGCTGTAGTGTATACAGCACCGCCGCGGACGCTTCTTAGACAGCGTCGCGGCTGCTGTATAGGACAGCGCTGAAGAAACGGAGCTACTGCGCTCGCGGGGGGTGATTTTTTTGGGGGGTCGGGGGGGAAACCCCCCCCCCCCCCCCCCGACAATCCTTCGTTCGCCCCTGGCCTTAGGTTCTTATGTTACTACTACACTATTCTTAAATAATGCCAGGGTCACAGATATAAAGTTAGTCCTATTCTTGCTATAATGTGCCTGGTATATCAGTGTGGATGCAGGATCTGTGTTTTAGGGATTGGTAGGTTTTAGAGAGCCTTACACATTAAGTCCTGTATAAATATGAACCTTTACTCAGCTGGGACTAAGGGGTGATGTAGTCATGTTCACAAACTGTATTTCAAAGGAACCTGCTGTCGTGGGTGTGTGTGTGCCAGAAATCTTCCATGGAAAATATCACAGGTTAAGGTTATTGTGATGAAGCATATAGTTCTTGGTTATATTACAGATTAATGTATATCATGGGTAAACACTAATCTTAGATGGCCTCTTGTGTGCTGCTCTCAAGCTTCACCTGCTAATGTTAAACAGTAATATGCAAAATCGTTGTGGTGAATGCCTACTTGTGTGCAGGATAAGAGATCTGGTGTTTCTGAACTCCAGGGTAGATGTGAACTGTACATATTTATAAAGTCTTTTCCCATTGGCTTAGTCAAATCCAGTCATATTTCAAACATTTTTTAAATATATAGATGGCAAAAGGATTAAATGAGACCAGGGCCGCCATCAGGGGGGTACGGGGGGTACTGTTGTACCGGGCCCGGGATCACCAGGGGGCCCGGTACAACAGCTCAGCACAGACTTACCTGGGGCCCGCCGCTGGTCTCCGCTATTCTGTCTTCAGCCTGGCTGTCACCGTGACAGCCAGGCACCAGGATCCGATCGCAGGGGTGGAGGATTCATTCCCCCTGCGATCATGTGCTCTGCCTGTGACAGATCACATGATCGCAGGGGGAATGATTCCTCCAATGGATGGAAACATAGACAGATGGGTAAGTGGAATGTCAGATAGGAGATTGCAGAGATTGCAATAGTCAAGGAGGAAGATGATGAAAGAATAAATATGAGTTGTGTTTGCCTCTTTCTAGGGTGTAACTAGCAATATTTTTAAAATGATTGTGAGAGAGACTTGTGTGAGGAGTAGTGCAGAGGTCGGGGACATGTGTGACACCAGTGCAGCGGGCTTTGGAGGAACTTGCAGTTTTGTGATGTTGAAGGAGGGAGATTTGATAGGAAGCGACTCTGGGAGGGACAAAATAAGCTGTGTTTTGCACATGTTGAGCTTTATGTAGCATTGAGAAATCCATATGGAAATATCAGAGAGGCAGAGATAATAAAGAAGGGAAGAGGTCATGGTAAGAAAGGTGTCTTCAGCATTGTGCTGGTACTGGAGGAGAAGCAAACTAGTTAGTGGGAACTTAGACCAGGGCAGGACAGTAGATGTGGTCTACTTAGATTTTGCAAAGGCCTTTGATACAGTGCCACACAAGAGGTTGGTTTACAAAATAAGGGAACTGGGTCTAGAAATCAAAATTTGTACTTGGATCGAAAACTGGTTAGAGAATAGGGAACAGAGAGTTGTGATAAATGGAACATTTTCTAATTGGTCAAAGGTCTTAAGTGGAGTACCTCAAGGTTCCGTGCTGGGACCACTCCTTTTTAATATATTTATTAATGACCTTGGTGATGGTTTAGAGAGTAAAGTTTCTATTTTTGCAGATGACACTAAACTCTGTAAGGTAATAAAATCAGAGCAAGATGTAGCTTCTCTACAGAGGGACTTAAATAAACTGGAGGAATGAACGGCTAAATGGAATATGAGGTTTAACACAGATAAATGTAAGGTTATGCATTCAGGGATCAAAAACAAGAACGCAATCTATAAATTAAATGGAATTAATTTGGGAGAATCTATAATGGAAAAGGATTTGGGAGTGCTCGTAGACAGTAGACTTAGCAATAGTGCTCAATGTCAAGCAGCAGCTGCAAGGGCAAACAAAGTATTGGCATGCATAAAAAAGGGCATAGATGCAAGGGAAGACAGTGTAATTTTGCCACTGTATAAATCGTTGGTAAGACCTCATCTTGAATATGCAGTACAGTTCTGGGCACCACTCTATAAAAAAGATAATTTGGAACTAGAAAAGGTTCAGAGAAGGGCGACAAAATTGATAAAGGGTATGGAGTCATTAAGTTATGAGGAAAGGTTAGCCAGTTTAGGCATGTTTACTTTAGAAAAGAGGCGTCTAAGGGGAGATATGATTACTATGTACAAATACATTAGAGGTCAATACAGAGAGCTTTCATGGGAACTTTTTACCCCAAGGACCATACACAGGACACGTGGTCATCTCCTAAGGTTAGAGGAGAGGAAATTTCACAACCAACAAAGGAAGGGGTTCTTTACAGTAAGGGCAGTCAAGATATGGAATTCATTGCCAGGGAAGGTTGTGATGGCGGATTCAATAGATATGTTTAAGAAAGGGTTAGACAAATTTTTAGCAGAAAGGTGTATCCAGGGATACGACCGTTAATTTAAAATAAGGGATAGTAGTGGATATAGGGTAAAAATTGGATTGCAATATTGAGTCTGGGGGGATTTTCAAAATTGAAACAGATGGGCGGTTGCCTACTCTGGATTAATTTCAAATATAAGTGCAGGATCGCAGGAGATCCAAAATAGGTTGAACTTGATGGACTGGTGTCTTTTTTCAACCTCATCAACTATGTTACTATGTTACTATGTAAACTAGTTCACCAGAAGAAGGTGTATAGTAAAAATAGTATATGGGCGGAAAATAGTTTTGTGCAACCTAACAGTTAGTTGGAGTGGAAGAGAGGATTTGCCAATGGTAGAGGCACTGATGACTATTTGAATTGGTAAAAGGGAAAGAGGAAAGTACTGTGTCACAAAGGCCAATGAAGGAAAAGGTGTTTAGAAAAAGAGGGTGATCAATGATGTCGAGAGACGCACAGAAGTCCAGTAGGTTCAGTATGGAGATATTTACTTATTTATATGTACCTTACACTTTGTTGTAAGTAGATAATTGATCTCAGTCTCAGTGGAATGTTGGAGGAAGAAACCCAATTGCAAGAATTAAAAGGATATAGGGTCAGATGAGCAGAATTTGGGGTGAGATGATGAGATGAGTACATAGACTTTGTCTTTGAGCACAGGGTCGTATGATGGATTTATTGGGACTGCGGGATTTGGCATGAGGATATATCATATCAAATGGAGTTGATATTGTCTTTGAAGTAGATAGCAAAGTCATGGTCTGTGAAGGGTGAAGTGGTTCAAGTGGGCAGGGAAGATGTATGTGGCAAAGAGGCATAAGGGGTTAGAAAACTGAGTGGATGTTAGTGAAGTGAAGTAGGTTTGCTTGACAAGTAAAAGCACAATATTGTAAGATAAAAGGATGAATTTATAGTGAATGAAGTTTGCTTTGGATTGAGACATCCTCCAGATCTCAGCACTGCAGGAACACTTTGGCAGGTATCAGGTCTGTTTGGTGTGCTATGGTTGGAGCTTGGACCATCAGAGACTGTATATGTGGACTTAGGTGCAGAGTAGTGAGTATGAGGTAAGATGAGTCTGAAGTAAAGATGGTTGTCGTCATAAAACAGTAAGGCTTAGTTGGAGAAATTAGAAGCGGCAGGAAAAGTTGAGGTCAAAGGAGTGTAAATCACAGACCATCAATTCAGATGTGAAGTCCACTGATTGAGAACATGTGTGGCATGCAGTTACCTTGTTCCACCAGAGAGGACTTTAAGTTCCTCACCTGTGAACTTAGTGGAAGTTTTACCTGTGAGGAGTTAATCTCCTTCCTCACCTGATTACCTGTACCATCCCCCTGCTTTATAATCCTGCCCCTTGTTCTGGACATGGTTGGTTATTTTTGTATGCTGAAGCTGAAGATCAGAACAGATTCTTGTTCTAATCTTCAGCTTGATCCAGCCTTTTATTCCAGTCTTTCATTAGTTTGTTCTTGTTTTTCTGCATCCCTCCAGATTCCTGGTCATGGCTGCTTTTTATTTGACTGGACTATTTCACCATTGCACCTTCCAGCATTTTTCCCTATAAGCCTGCCACCCTATATTATGACTTCAAATTGAGTTTACCTGCACTCCAGTGATTTTGGCTTTTATGCTATTGTGGCTGTTATTATTTTTATTCTATTACTGGGACAATTTCTGTGTACTAGGCTTTGTTATCCTGCAGCCTAAGAACTCTGCTATACTGCCATCACCTGGGTTAATAAAAAAAAAAAACTTTACTGATATTTCACCTAATTTTGATTCCTGTTTCAGAAAGAAACACTGGGCGTGATGGATCTTTGGATGCAACGTGGATGCAACTTGCACTTTTATGAAGGGCCCGTAACCTGTTTGTGCGTATGTATGCCGGTATTCTAATGTAAATATAACTCACTTATCTGACATATATTGCACATAGTGGTAATTTTCTATTCTAAGTGATTTTGGAGCAATTACACCTTTTTCTCACTACATACATATTTACTCCTAATTCACCTCTAAGGGCACGTGCATGCATTTCCTTAATTACCCTAATTGACCTTATTACTCCTAAACACTGATTTTTCCTTACATTTACGTCATATTAACTAAGGATGAGCGGGCTCGGATGTCTGGAATCCGAGCCCACCCGAACAGTGTTATTCCGAGTCAGATCCGAGCGATGTCCGGGTATTCCCGCCGATTCCGAAACTTAAAACGAGGCTCTGACTCATAATCCCACTGTCGGATCTCGCGATACCCGGATCCTTTAAATTCCCTGCTTGCCGCCGCCATCTTCACTCGGGCATTGATCAGGGAAGAGAGAGGGTGTGTTAGGTGGTCCTCTGTCCTGTGATTTCTCGTGCTGTGCTGTGCTGTGCTGTGCTGTGTTCTGCTAAGTCCAGTCCAGTGGTGCTGTGTCCTGTGCTCTGTCCTGCTGAGTCCAGTGGTGCTGTGTCCTGTGCTCTGTCCTGCTGAGTTCAGTGGTGCTTTGTGCAGTGCTGTGTCCTGCTGATTCCAGTGGTGCTGTGTTCTGTGCTCTGTTCTGCTAAGGGCATTGTTATTTCTAAATTATTCCAAAGTTATAAAAAATTTATTAAAAAGTTATAAAAAATAAATATAAAAAAAATTAAAAAATTATAAAAAAATTATACGAAAAAAAAAAAAATTAGGTTGAAAAAAATAGGTAGTACTATTTCAATTCAAAGTCACACTACGTTCACTCTTGCAGCTGTCACAAAAAATAGGTAGTACTATTTCAATTTAAAGTCATATTACGTTCACTCTTCCAGCAGTCACAAAAATTAGGTAGTACTATTTCAATTCAAATTCACACTACGTTCACTCTTGCAGCTGTCAATAAAAATAGGTACTGCTGTATAACTACAGTCCAGTGGTACTCTCCTGTGCCGCAGATAATTTGTAAACGCTTTGCCCAGTGTGTGTGGTTTAGGGGTACGCTCTCTTGTGCTGCATATAATGGAGTACCAAAATTTGGAGGATAAAGTATGAAAGATCAAGAACCACTTCCTCCTAATGCTGAAGCTGCTGCCACTAGTCATGACATAGACGATGAAATACCATCAACGTCGTCTGCCAAGGCCGATGCCCAATCTCCTAGTACAGGACATGTAAAATCCAAAAACCCAAAGTTGACTAAAATTTCCAAAAAAGAAAATTAAAAACATCTGAGGAGAAACGAGAACTTGCCAATATGCCATTTACGACAAGGAGTGGCAAGGAACGGCTTAGGCCCTGGCCCGTGTTCAGGACTAGTGGTCCAGCTTCACCCAAGGATCTAAGCCCTCCTCCTTCCCCCCTCTCAAAAAAATTGAAGAGAGTTATGCTGTCAGCAACAACAACAAAACAGCAAACAACTCTGTCTTCTAAACAGATGACATCACAAATCCCCAAGGCGAGTCCAAGGGTGTTGGTGGTTGATAAGCCTGACCTTCCCATCACTGTACAGGAAGAGGTGACTCCATCCACCATTTGCAGCACACCCTCTGCATATGCTGGAAGGATCACCCACAGTGTAGATCCAGATTTGGATAATCAAGGTGTCAATGTTTTACACCGGGAGGAGGCTATTGATGTAGCTGGCACTGTGGAGGAACTTGATGATGAGGATGCTGATGTGGTTATTGTAAATGAGGCACCAGGGGGGGAAACAGCTGTTGTCCATGGGATGAAAAAGCCCATCGTCATGCCTGGTCAGAAGACCAAAAAATGCACCTCTTCAGTCTGGAGTTATTTTTATCCAAATCCTGACAACAAATGTATGGCCATATGTAGCTTATGTAAAGCTCAAATAAGCAGGGGTAAGGATCTTGGCCACCTAGGGACATCCTCCCTTATACGTCACCTGAATAACCTTCATAGTTCAGTGGTTAGTTCAGGAATTGGGGCTAGGACCGTCATCAGTCCAGGGACACCTAAATCCCTTGGTCCTGTTGGATACACACCACCAACACCCTCCTCGTCAACTTCCTCCACGATCTCCATCAGATTTAGTCCTGCAGGCCATGTCACCAGCCAGACTGAGTCCTCTTCAATAGGGGATTCATCCGAGGAATCCTGCAGCGGTACGCCTACTACTGCCACCGCTGCTGTTGCTGCTGGTAGTCGGTCATCTTCCCAGAGGGGAAGTCGTAAGACCGCTACGTCTTTCACCAAACAATTGACCGTCCAACAGTCGTTTGCCATGAGCACCAAGTACGACACTAGTCATCCTATGGCAAAGCGGATAACTGCATCAATAACAGCAATGTTGGTGTTAGATGTGCGTCCGGTGTCCGCCATCAATGGAGTGGGATTTAGACGGTTGATGGAGGTATTGTGTCCCCGGTACCTATCCCGTCGAGATTCCACTTCACTAGGCAGGCGATACCAAAGATGTACAGAGAAGTAAGAACAAGTGTCCTCAGTGCTCTTAAAAATGCGGTTGTACCCACTGTCCACTTAACCACGGACATGTGGACAAGTGGTTCAGGGCAAACTAAGGACTATATGACTGTGAAAGCCCACTGGGTAGATCCAGATTTGGATAATCAAGGTGTCAATGTTGTACACCGGGAGGAGGCTATTAATGTAGCTGGCGCTGTGGAGGAACTTGATGATGAGGATGCTGATGTGGTTATTGTAAATGAGGCACCAGGGGGGGAAACAGCTGTTGTCCATGGGATGAAAAAGCCTATCGTCATGCCTGGTCAGAAGACCAAAAAATGCACCTCTTTGGTCTGGAGTTATTTTTATCCAAATCCTGACAACAAATGTATGGCCATATGTAGCTTATGTAAAGCTCAAATAAGCAGGGGTAAGGATCTTGGCCACCTAGGGACATCCTCCCTTATACGTCACCTGAATAACCTTCATAGTTCAGTGGGTAGTTCAGGAATTGGGGCTAGGACCGTCATCAGTCCAGGGACACTTAAATCCCTTGGTCCTGTTGGATACACACCACCAACACCCTCCTCGTCAACTTCCTCCACGATCTCCATCAGATTTAGTCCTGCAGGCCATGTCACCAGCCAGACTGAGTCCTCTTCAATAGGGGATTCATCCGAGGAATCCTGCAGCGGTACGCCTACTACTGCCACCGCTGCTGTTGCTGCTGGTAGTCGGTCATCTTCCCAGAGGGGAAGTCGTAAGACCGCTACGTCTTTCACCAAACAATTGACTGTCCAACAGTCATTTGCCATGAGCACCAAGTACGACACTATGGCAAAGCGGTTAACTGCATCAATAACAGCAATGTTGGTGTTAGATGTGCGTCCGGTGTCCGCCATCAGTGGAGTGGGATTTAGACGGTTGATGGAGGTATTGTGTCCCCGCTACCAATCCCGTAGAGATTCCACTTCACTAGGCAAGCGATTTCAAAGATGTACAGAGAAGTAAGAACAAGTGTCCTCTGTGCTCTAAAAAAAATGCGGTTGTACCCACTGTCCACTTAACCACGGACATGTGGACAAGTGGTTCAGGGCAAACTAAGGACTATATGACTGTGACAGCCCACTGGGTAGATGCATCGCCTTCCGCAGCAACAGCAGCAGCTGCATCAGTAGCAGCATCTCCACAACAGCTGCTCGTGCCAAGGCAGGCAACGTTGTGTATCACAGCTTTTAGTAAGAGGCACAATGCTGACAACCTCTTAGAAAAACTGAGGGAAATAATCTCGGAGTAGCTTACCCCACTTAGACTCTCCAGGGGATTTGTGGTGTCAGACAATGCCAGTAACATTGTGCGGGCATTACATATGGGCAATTTCCAGCACGTCCCATGTTTCGCCCACACCGTTAATTTGGTAGTGCAGCATTACCTCAAGAGTGACAGGGGTGTGCAGGAGATGCTTGCGGTGGCCCGCAAAATTGCTGGACACTTTCGGCATTCTGCCATTGCCTACCGCAGACTCGAGCAACATCAAAAAAGTCTGAACCTGCCCTGCCATCACCTCAAACAAGAGGTTGTGATGTGCTGGAACTCCGCCCTCTATATGCTGCAGAGGATGGAGGAGCAGCAAAAGGCCATTCAAGCCTACACAGCCACCTACGACATAGGAAAAGGAGTGGGGATGCGCCTGAGTCAAGTGCACTGGAGACTGATTTCCGTGTTGTGCAAGGTTCTGCAGCCGTTTGAACTTGCCACACGAGATGTCAGTTCCGACACTGCCAGCTTGAGTCAGGTCATTCCCCTGATCAGGCTGTTGCAGAAGCAGCTGGAGAAAGTGAGGGAGGAGCTGGTAAACCATTGCGATTCCACCAAGCATGTAGCTCTTGTGGATGATGCCCTTCGTACGCTTTGCCAGGATCCGAGGGTGGTTACTCTTTTAAAGTCAGAGGAATTCATTCTGGCCACCGTGCTCGATCCTCGGTTTAAAGCGTATGTTGTGTCTCTGTTTCCGGCGGACACAAGTCTACAGAGGTACAAAGACCTGCTGGTCAGGAAATTGTCCTCTGAAGAGGACCGTGACATGCCAACAGCTCCACCTTCATATTCTTCCACACCTGTGGCTGCGTGGAAAAAACTCAGTTTTCCTAAAAGACCCGCTAGCGGGGATGCAGACAACATCTGGTCCAGACTTAAGGACCTGCCAACCATTGCAGACATGTCTAGTGTCGCTGCATTGGATGCTGTCACAATAGAAAAAATGGTGGAGTTTTTAGTGCAGCGGGGAACCTGGTCAGTGAGCGGCGAAGGAGGTTGCTTCCGCAGAACGTTGAAAAAATGATGTTCATTAAAATGAATTATCAATTCCTCAATCAAGTACAGCACTGCCCTCCAGATAGTACAGAGGGACCTGTGGTTGTGGAGTCCAGCGGGGACGAATTGATAATGTGTGAGGAGGAGGAAGTACACACTGAAGGGGGAGAGGAATCAGAGGATGAGGATGAGGACGACATCTTGCCTCAGTAGAGCCTGTTTAGTTTGTACAGGGAGAGATGAATAGCTTATTTGGTGTGGGGGCCCAAACAAACCAATCATTTCAGCCACAGTTGTTTGGTAGGCCCTGTCGCTGAAATGATTGGTTTGTTAAAGTGTGCATGTCATATTTCAACAACATAAGGATGGGTGGGAGGGCCCAAGGACAATTCCATCTTGCACCTTTTTTTTTTCTTTCCAGGCTCGTTTTGTGGGGGCCCAAACAAACCAATCATTTCAGACACAGTTTGGTAGGTCCTTTCGCTGAAATGATTGGTTTGTTAAAGTGCGCATGTCCTATTTCAACAACATCAGGGTGGGTGGGAGGGCCCGGTGGGAGGGCACATGGACAATTCCATCTTGCAACTCTTTTTTTGGCATTATGTGACCGTTCAACAGTCGTTTGCCATGAGCACAAAGTAAAACAAAATTAAAACAAATTAAACAAAATAAACCAAAAGTATAATATAACTTATAAATACTACACTTGAAAGCTTGAGCCTTTAAATGAAAAAGTCACTCTTCATTGCACGAAGATTTGCAACAGGGGCAGTTTTTTTGTTCCCAAAGTCAACAAATAACACTTCGACCCTGTCTGTCTTTAACATACTTGATGGGATCTCAATGATGAATGCTCTGTACCATGGTCGTTGAAAACAAGAGGTATTGACATGCTAGTACTACTGTAGTGTTTATAACTTATAAACACTACACTTGAAAGCTTCAGCCTTTAAATGAAAAAGTCACTCTTCATTGCACGAAGATTTGCAACAGGGACAGTTTTTTTGTTTCCAAAGTCAACAAATAACAATTCAACTCTGTCTGTCTTTAACATACTTGATGGGATCTCAATGATGAATGGTCTGTACCATGGTTGGAGGAGGTATTGTGGCCCCGGTACCAAATTGGGTACCGGGGTTACTCCACTACGCAGTCCAGATAGAGGCGTATCAGATATTAAAAAACGTTGACTCTTGCTGCCAAATCCAAAATTAATCAAAATGACCTGTCATCGTCTAAAACAAGAGGTATTGACACGCTCGAACTACACCCTGTATATGCTGCAGAGGATGTAGGAGCAGGCAGCTGTGCAGTGGAATTGAGACCATTTGAAGGCGGAGGTATTGTGGCCCCGGTACCAAATTGGGTACCGGGCCCACTCCACTACGCAGTCCAGAAAGCTAACTCGGTGCAACGTTTTGGACTAAAAACAATATTGTGAGGTGTGAGGTGTTCAGAATAGACTGGAAATTAGTGGAAATGATTGTAATGGAATGTTTTTGAGGTTAATAATAGCGTAGGAGTGAAAAACAAACAAAAAAACTAGATTTTAGCACTTTTTATGCTTTTTTAAAAATAATTCAGAACCCAAAACCCTAAATCAGAACCAAAACCTTTCGTCAGGTGTTTTGGCAAAACAAATCAGAACCCAAAACCTCAAGCTAATCAGAACCCAAAACACTAAACACAAAACACTAAAAGTGCCTGGTGCACACCCTTAATATTAATCCGATAGGTCTTCCGGGTGGATTAATTAAAGTCTTGTGTAATTTGGAGATTAAGTATATGACCAGTAGAGTGGGATGTTAGATAAACAGGTAATCATATTCATTTTTGTAGAGTATGCCCTTCTCTGGTACCGTTATCTACCACTGGAAAGTGTTATTGCTTATATTTGGAGATACTTGGCGTCTTTGACCCAGCAGTACTCTATAATCATTATTATTATTTTTTTGGTGCTTGTTTTGGATAGACTTCCTTCGGAACGCTTATTATCTGTGTGTACAGATTCCATATTGGTTTATATGCTTTAGATAATTTTTGACCTTCAATATTGTGTTCCCTGTGCCATGGCATCTTACCTGCTTTATATACTTGTATGGTCCGGACCTTTATTTTGAGGCTCTTATTTTGCCTTCTGTGCATGTTCCAATAAACTGATTTTCATATCTTTATCTCTGCCTCCACACTTTCCATTCACCTACACCTCCCATTCATTTTCTGTGCCATGGAAATTACCACTTCTAATTTCAATATGCAACCTGAATCTCAGAATGGCAAAGCACAATCCTTGCCTCTCCCGCTTAATATATAGTATCTGCAGAGTCATAATCTCCCACCATTTGTTGTGTGCGAACACCCAGGCATTGGAATGGTCCTAATTGCATTGGTACGGCCCACTATTCCGACTGAAGGGGATATGACAGGTACTCCATTGCGGACAAGTGAAAGGAAAGTGTTTTCACCATTTTAAATATGGTCTTGAAGGAAACCACAACTTACATGCCTTACGCCCAAACATGTCCTGTGAGCCATTCTTTGAGCAGACTGTTGGAAAGCCTCATTCACCAGCATACATGAGGGCGGCTAGCTTCATGAGAGTGGTTCTGAGTAATGGTCACTCTTTGGGTCTAGCACCACAGTTTGTCCTCAATGTGAATAAAAATTATGTCTATAGGGCTGCAAAGCATTATCTGTACTGCAATTTGGGTGGTCTGTTGCTCTGCTCCAGCACCACTGGATTGGCCTCCACAGGAGGCAACTGCAGCTCCTTGCGCACATTAGGTGAGAGCTTGCCAGGCATAAGTTCACAATTACAGATAAGTACATATGATTATAGTTTTATCTGGCCCATGTAATTATATCCCAGAGGAGAAGAGAACATATTGTAAATAGTAATGTGGTTGTAATAACTTTCATTGAACAAAGTACAAGGCTTGCTATGTAATAGTGATGTGTCAGTATCTGTATGTGATTACATTCACTTTAGGATAATTACAATTTAATAAACCTCCTAGGTCAAGTCCATATGCATATGTTGTAGAGGTATTTGTATTTGGGCAATGGTGGAGTAATGCTGTATGTGTAGTGTTTAATAATAAAATAATAAACATAACATATCTGTGTATGAAAGATATAATGCTTAATAAATACTAATGTGTCATATTTTGTCCAACAGAACGCTACCATTACAGGAGGTGAGGGAGGAGGCCAAGGAGCACATGGAAGAACCCAGGAGTACATGGAGAAGCCACTGGAGGAAGCCCAGTAGTCCCAGACTGAGGTGGTAGGAAGCCCACCTCAGGCTCCAGAAGAAGTATCGTAAGTATCTTGAAATAATAACCTAGTAGTATAGTTATTTTTTTTTTCAACATATAAGTATAGGCCTCAGAACTCCCACAATATATCTGCATGTGCCTCCAAAATGCAGTCTTCTGGATAGTATTGTGTTCACACTAATATGAATCCTTCAGAGAATTTTTGTTAATGTAGCACCTGTGAACTCTGCAGGGCTAGAAAATTGTGGGACCAATTTACACGCATAGAACAACGATATGTTTCTAACATGTAATGTTGGAATGCTAAAATGTAGTATTTTAATAGTATTTTTTTCTTTGCAGGTGCAGAAGAAACACCACCCTGCACATTATTAACTAAAATATATGCATATATATATATATATATATATATATATATATATATATATATATTGTGGCAAGAGCCCGCTACTGCTGAAGCACACGCGAACAACTTCTTCTTTTTATGCAGCTTTATTGTCAGGATGGTTAAAATGTTTTGACACCGTATGAATTTCACAGCAATTCTTGGAGACCCTAAATGCTAGCTAGACATAGACCAGCTCTCTCAAGACCAGCCAGCTTCCCCATCGTTGGTCTCAGTGAACAAATGACACAATCAAGCTTTTATACATGATACTCCTCCCCCAGCCTTAGCTTGATGGGCAGGTGACACACCCACCTTCTCTTTAAGAGGAAACGCCCATTACTGGCTCTGTTTGCACTAACAGACACACCCTGTCTGTTTGCTGAGAGGAAGGAGCTTTCAAATCATGTAAGTTAACCAAACTTTAAGCTACACATAAGTTTTTACCTGGTTTAACCTCAATCTAGGTGCATAAGTGCACCAATGTTTTATTCTGCTTGTATGCTTTCTCTGCATCTTGTCAGATAAATGCCTCCCTTTGTTACAATATATATATATATATATATATATATATATATATATATTTATATATATTTTTTTTTAAATCCAGTATTTTTATTGAATTTTTTTAAGATATAAACATACTAAACAACAAAAAGAAAAGAAAAACAATCGCATACATATCAGAATTAAATGACGGAATTTACAAGATTACATTAAAGCATAATAATAATAAATGTGCTATATTCATTCAGAATCATACATCGTAAATGCTTATACATAAGTATGTTACACATGCAGGGTTTATTACATGGACTCAGATACTTATTATAAGAACTGCGGTAGCCATACATTTAAGTAGATAGAGCATCTGTACTAGATGACATAGGATAGAATGGAGACTCTAACCATCTGTACCATATATTCTCAAATTACGTCAGAGCCTGTCTGCTAGTATAAACAAATCTCTCGTGCCTTATGGTGGTATTGACCAGTGCCTTCCATATTTTAACCGTGGGACTCGTCGGGGCCAACCACAGCCTCGCTATACAGACCTTAGCCAACATCAATAACTGTAAAATGTACATTTTTGTCAGTTTATTAATTTTCTTCTTCAATCGGAGCCCAAAGAGACAAGTGGCCGGTGAACTAAGAGACACTTCAATTCCAGTAACCTGAATACATCTCCTGATCCTTCGCCAGAAGATTTGTATACATGAAAACTCCCATAGAAGGTGCCAAAAGTTAGCATTGATCGAATTGCATTTCGGACAGTTAGGGGTAGCATCCATATATATATTTATATTTATTTATTTTGAATTAACAAAATAATGATTTAGAAGTTTGGGGTTAAATTGTTAATTTTCTTTATGTGGTTATAAAAAAAGTTTGTTGTTTAAAAAAAAACCTTTGTCTGTGTGTGTATATTGTAAAGTGGTTATTGTCATGAAGCAATGGGGACTTTGCCAAAAACACATATCATCATCATTTATGTGTATGGCACAACAGATTCCATGACTGGAAATAAACGACACCTATGAAAACATTAAGGATAATAAGGTGCATGGGTGCAATTGAACAGAATAATACATGTGTGGGTGCAATTAAAAGAAAAAAAATTCACAGATATGTGATTAATATATGTATCCTTTTCCTGTCCATAAGTAACAACAAACAGCCAAACAAACACACAAATCTGTCAACATACATAACTCTATATAGTGACATTCTTTCACCTATGAAAATAACCGTTACTATATCTCCTTGTATATCTGTGCTAGTAAATTTGCTATAATATTTACAATCCAAGGCAACATTAAAATATTTGGCCATTTCCAACAGGTGTCAGGATTTCAAAATGCACCTAAAAGATAAACTTAAGGACCACAGCAGAAATGCAAGGGGGGCTGATGGTGGACCCATGGCATCTTGGCACCTGACACCACTGGAGTGCACAGTGTTGGCCTGCATTGATTACCTAAATGTGTCAATTCTATTCTCAGGGTTGTTGGCTAGTTTGTAAATTCAGACACAACTACAATACACACACAGTAAAGATAATCTAAAAAAGAATGTGTGAACGCAACTAATTTTATACAGCATGTGTGGGCTATGCATAATTGCAGTGTGTCTATGATGCCAAATGAATCATGTTCTGATAAGAGAAACTAAGCAGATCAGATTGCTTACAATTAAATGTGGGACAGGCTCCCAAGGGCCTCATTTTCCACCCACATGAATAAACTATGTTTAGTTTATCATTTTGCGAGTGGGTGAGAGCAGTGGAGAGGGGAAATTTTATGCTGGTGCTCTCTCGTTTCCTCACTATCATATAACGTTTCCCCTGCAAAATGACTTGCTTTATTCATGTCTGTGGAGGTGTTGAAAACTAGGGTGCATATTTATTAACCTGGGGGTTTGACAAACTGGAGATGTTGCCTATAGCATCCAATCAGATTCTAGTTATCATTTATTTACTACATTCTGCAAAATGACAGCTAGAATCTGATTGGTTGCTATAGGCAACATCTCCACTTATCCAAACCCACAGTTTAGTAAATCTAGCCCTAGGTTAATCTAGCCTGTACATTCAATGAGATGCATTTTGTACCTTCCATGTGCATTTCAAATAGTAAAGTAGAACCAATAAAAATAATAGTAATACAAAAATCCAATAATATAACACATAAAAAATTATGCTGCAGTGTTCCTTCATTCTCATGATTTACTTAAGATATCAAATAGGCTAAACAGAGCACTATTTTAAGAGGGGAAAAAGTTGAAATTAAGTGGTATATACTCAGGCCAGTCTTTCCACCTCGTGTATTTACAGTTCGACCCTGTTAAGGTTAGTGCACAGTTTTTTATACATGGGATATTGTGGACATGTTGTTTGATATGTGTATGATGGACAATTATATATTATAAAATATATTTACATTAAAAAGTCCTCTTTTATGACATGGCAGAAAGGCAAAATTAGAATATAATAAGCAGAACACAATCGAAAGAAAAGATGGTGAGCCTGATATACAAGCCCATGCCCATAAACTGAGTTAAAAGTCATTGAAAAAACATCCCACAAAACCACTCACAGCACGAGTGGTATAGAAAGGGAAAGCTGTAGATGTTTCTAAATCTGCATTTGGTAACCCCTGCACAGATTGGGAGGACACCAAAGCGAGGTTGTTCAGCTGGATCCTGGCCAGGTTTTAGGGAGGTTAGGGTCCTGGTCGGATCTTCCGTTGGTGTACGCTGGGCAGACTTTTGACCCGGGGAGCCTGTTCTGGGCCTTCCACTGGATGGATTTGGATGACATTTAATATAATAACTAAAATGACACTGTGCAGCCACCTCATGGAAGAGCTGCTAAGCTGCTAATTATTTTTAAAAGGTTGACAGTTACATCCAACTCATTGATAACTTAATAACTTGAAGATTTAACCAGAAGAAAATGCTGCAAAGTAAGTATGCTTTCAAAAATGTAGCATTTTGTTTATTGATTTAAAATAAACTATTAACACTTCTATTTTTGAAAGCATTATTACCTTGCAGCATTTTTTTTTCACACAATAGAAAAAGGATTAAGCATTTAAGTCAATGGCAATTAACAATGATCAAACCATCTTTATACATGGCCAGCCCAATCCTCTGGATATATTGCATTTATTGATTATGTCCATGTGGAGCATGTTGATGAGCTCAACCTCTATTCTTAATTTGTTTAGCTCCATATATAGCGCAATAAATAAATGGGATTAAAGGTTTTATTTTCAAAACTAACAATTAGCAGGAAATTTTTGTGAAAACACTTTCAGGACAGCAGTCTGAATAGTTCCAGGATATGGAACACAACAGTTTTGTTCATCTGTCCACATTTTATAGAGCTAACAAACAAATGATGTCAGAGTTCCTATATGATCTGTGTAACCAAAAACATGACATAAATCAAATTATCATAAGAACTTACTGTGTAGCACATTATTTAAGCAGACGCATACATCTAAGAATTTAATCTGCTGATGGCTTGTTTCCTGGACAGACATGAGTCTGCCCACACAGGTGCCAGATTAATAGTCTTCCAGATTTTAAATATTATTGGCTAACACTTTTGTTCTTTGGATAGCAGTAACACAGCAACACTAATATATAACAATTGTGCAATAGCAAAAGCATGGTGCGGTTACATTTTATCAATTTGTGATTATACCTATCAATATGGAGATGGATTGGGGCCTACGCTTCCTTGAGGTGTATATGGACGAAAGGCTGCCTCAAGATAAAACAGAGGGGTAGGCTCACGCCCTCTAAATGACATACATAGAGGATATTAGACAATGTTGTGGCGCCAAAATAACAAATAGTAAAGATGTAGGAAAACCACTTTATTGGTGCAATATTGATGCACCACATCCCCTGAAGAAATCTGCTCCTGCAGATGAAACGCGTTGGGACACGCCCACATTTGTGACGTCACAGGATATCCGGTCCATGCGTTCCACTGTGGAACGCACGCCAGGCTCTCCATCATCACACTACAGCATCGCTAGGGACACAGTTGATATCTGTTCCCGTGAGCTCCACCGCTAGCTTCCTGTTTTCATCCTGTCTACTATAGTGATATTCGCCGGATAACCGCAGCACATATCAGGTATCTGGACAGTTTTTGTATCCCCATTTGGATTATTGCTTTTTGCGTTATCAGGTCATTTCTTTAGTTATTTTTCCACCAGGACTTTCATGAGTGCTTCTATTTGGACTGTATTTTTGCACTTTCCGGATTTTCTACTTTCATTTTAATTTTATTGTATTTTTATTCTCTTATTTCATTTATTTTAATCCTATTGTTATTTCTATTTTATTCCATGCATGTGTTCATGTACCAATTTCATCATCGTTGGAATCATTCATTCCTCCTATTTCTCTGGAACTGTTTATTTATACTAATTAAATTCACTGTTTTTACTAATCTGCACTATTTCATGTTAATTATCTATTTCTATAAATAGTTTCCACTTATATTATAGATTGTTCTAGGCAATTTGAGCGCATTAATTTATTATACATTGCATATATGAACGATAGACTGCCTCAAGATAAAACAGAGGGGTAGGCTCACGCCCTCTAAATCACATACATAGAGGATATTAGACAATCTCGTGGCGCCAAAATAACAAATAGTAAAGATGTAGGAAAACCACTTTATTGGTGCAAGTGGATACAAGGTTCGATATTAAATTCAAACTGTAGTACAATATAAATAGACAATAAGTTGCTATACCTGTTTGATAGTAGTAATCATAAATCAATGATAGTGCTGGTTAAGACAAACCAATGTGTGGACTCTGAAAGTAGAGAGTTCAATCACCACAAAGGATATGGATAAAGGTCGTTGTCTTTGATTTCAATCCGACAATAACAGACTCCAATATGAAACAATTGTACTGTATCGAAGTAGCAGCATATAGAGCAAAACGTAAAGTTGCGATGTGCAGATGTATACCTGTTGAGTGGCATATGTCATAGATAAACGATAAATATGTATCAGTATGTCAGCTCCAATTGTAGAGAGTTCAATTGCCACAGGCAAAACAGGTAAAAGTCATGCATCTTTAACATCAATATGGCAATAGTGGAGATAATAGATCCCAATAATGTGGAATCAATGCCAATATATAGAAACTACACCGATAAACATAGTTCCGTACGTGTCTCGCAAATATGCATATAGCAGTTCCTTGCTGGTGCAGATAAAAAAGCAGCCGGGTATGGAATGTCACCAATCATATGGTGCAGTGCTCCATTCAGCGATGGTGTAGATATAGTGGCTGGGAAATATCATCCAGCTTCTCATCAGTAAATGTGTCAAATAACAGTGGGTATAGCCGTGAGTAGATCACTCAATTATATGTAGCATAAGCCAGTAGGCTGCAGTGATGAAAGAGTCAATAAGCTCCGAATGGGGTAGTACTCCACACCTAATTGGTGCCGGATTGCAGGGGACTTACCCGATCCCGGGTGATGTGGATGATGTGCCCTCTCCTACATGGAGTGTCCGCGCGGTGGTTGGATACTCCCGGTGAGGCGATAGTGTGTTGGCGCAAGTGACGTCAAGCCGCGGCCGCAGCTGGGTAGACTTCCGATTCGCGCATGCGACTGAAAGGGGAGATAGTATTCTCCGCTCTGCGTGTCAGCGTAAAGGGCTAAAAAATATACAGGCAGAGTGATGATATAACCTACGCGTTTCGCCACTGGTGGCTTCCTCAGGGATAGTTGGGTCGTCTATGGGGAGGTATCCATATATAGTCGATGGTGGGCGTGTACTACAATTCTGATTGGTCCCATAACAGTAAGCTGAAATTGGTCAACCAATCGTAGCCGAGGGGTATTACAGCTGTTGTTAATCCATGCATGCATGTATGGATCAAAACCTGGCAACAAAAACTTGTGGTAACAGAGATGTAAATAAAGGAATGATACAATGTAAATCAACATTGAAATCAAAGGAATTTGGACAGTTCAAAGTCAATGTTCAGACCATGAGGTGTAAGTGTTTTTAGAAGGTAAATCCATTTAGATTCCTCTTCGGATATGCGTTCTGTGTAGTCACCACCTCTCCATGCTGGTGGTACTTTGCATATTCCTATAAATTTCAGCAGTGTGGGGTCTTTTTTGTGGTGTTTGGAAAAGTGATCAGAAACACTATGTGCTTCAAAACCTTTTTTAATGTTCCGGATATGTTTAGATATCCTTGTATGTAGGTTTCTCCCAGTCCTTCCTATATATTGTTTTCCGCACGGGCATTCAAGCAGATATATAATGCCTTTGGTGTCACAGGTCAGCTTGTTTCTTACTTTATGTACTTCTCCCGTGGAATGAGACTCAAATGATCTGATAGGTTTCGTATCTTTTTTCTGGCATGTTTTACACGCTTGGCATCTGTTACAATAGTAAAAGCCGTTCTCATTATCGTTAAGCCATGTGGTCACTGGTTCCTGTAAATTGGGTTGTGTGCCACTTTTAACCAACTTCTGTTTCAAGTTTGTAGATGAAGGAGGGTTTGGCAGGTAATACTTTCTTGAGATCCTCATCTCCCAATAGAACATGATAGTGCTGGTTAAGACAAATCAATGTGTGGACTCTGAAAGTAGAGAGTTCAATCACCACAAAGGATATGGATAAAGTTCGTTGTCTTTGATTTCAATCCGACAATAACAAACTTAACCACCCCAGATTGCCAGTTCTTTATCAGCTACCGAAAATTCATAAATCTCTCACCAATCCGCCTTGTAGACCCATAGTTTCTGGAATTAACTCACTTACCACAAATTTATCAAGTTATATTGATTTTTTTCTGCAACCATTAGTGGTGAAACAGAGAAGCTATCTTAGGGACACAAGTCACACTTTAGAAATCCTTAGTAAAGTTGAATGGAAAGAAAATTTATTTTTTATGACTTGTGACGTCAACTCTCTCTACACCATAATAGATCACGTAGCAGGATGTAAACACGTACAACATATCCTTTCCAACCAATCTGAATTTTTTCACACAACAAATTGATTTTTTGTTAGATAGCATCCTTTTCATCTTAGAACACAATAACTTTTGGGCCACCAGTGGGTACCATATGGGTACGAAGTTCTGTTTATGGCCCACTGGGAAAATGAGCGCATATGGGCCAACAATCCTTTCTCAGAAAACATTCTTCTATGGCAAAGGTACATAGACGATGTCCTTTGTATTTGGACAGGCACAAGAGAAGGACTTGATTCCTTTCTCCAGCACATTAACAACAACGACCTCAACATTAGATTTACAGCTAACATCAGCCAACATAGAGTCAAATTTTTAGATTTAGATATCTACATTAAGGAGAACAATATTTAAACTAGAACCTTCCTAAAGGAAGTGGATTTCAACTCCTACATTCCGTACACGAATAATCACCATACCAATTGGCTAAGAAACATCCTGAAAGGACAATTTATAAGACTGAGAAGGAATTGCTCTACCATTGAGCAATACGATATGCAGGCCTCAATCCTGAGAGACAGATTTCTAGATAGAAAATATGATCCAGATCTCATTAGTCAGGCCTATTTGGAGGTCAGGGGAACCAATAGAGAGGCCCTGCTAGCTAAGAAAGACAAACGCCCAGACACCACTTCCAACAAAATTCCTTTCATCACCCGATTGAGTAATAATTCCAAACAATTTGAGAGTGTCATTAGAAAACACTGGCATGTTCTATTGGGAGATGAGGATCTCAAGAAAGTATTACCTGCCAAACCCTCCTTCATCTACAAACGAGCAGACAACTTGAAACAGAAGTTGGTTAAAAGTGGCACACAACCCAATTTACAGGAACCAGTGACCACATGGCTTAACGATAATGAGAACGGCTTTTACTATTGTAACAGATGCCAAGCGTGTAAAACATTTCAGAAAAAATATACGAAACCTATCAGATCATTTGAGTCTCATTCCACGGGAGAAGTACATAAAGTAAGAAACAAGCTGACCTGTGACACCAAAGGCATTATATATCTGCTTGAATGCCCGTGCGGCAAACAATATATAGGAAGGACTGGGAGAAACCTACATACAAGGATATCTGAACATATCCGGAACATTAAAAAAGGTTTTGAAGCACATAGTGTTTCTGATCACTTTTCAAAACACCACAAAAAAGACCCACACTGCTGAAATTTATAGGAATATGCAAAGTACCACCAGCATGGAGAGGTGGTGACTACACAGAACGCATATCCGAAGAGGAATCTAAATGGATTTACCTTCTAAAAACACTTACACCTCGTGGTCTGAACATTGACTTTGAACTGTCCAAATTCCTTTGATTTCAATGTTGATTTACATTGTATCATTCCTTTATTTACATCTCTGTTACCACAAGTTTTTGTTGCCAGGTTTTGATCCATACATGCATGCATGGATTAACAACAGCTGTAATACCCCTCTGCTACGATTGGTTGACCAATTTCAGCTTACTGTTATGGGACCAATTAGAATTATAGTACACGCCCACCATCGACTATATATGGATACCTCCCCATAGGCGACCCAACTATCCCTGAGGAAGCCACCAGTGGCGAAACGCGTAGGTTATATCATCACTCTGCCTGTATATTTTTTAGCCCTTCACGCTGACACGGCAGAACAGAGAATTTTATCTCCCCTTTCAGTCGCATGCGCGAATCGGAAGTCTACCCAGCTGCGGCCGCGGCTTGACGTCACTTCCGCCAACACACTACCGCCTCACCGGGAGTATCCAACCACCACGCGGACACTCCATGTAGGAGAGGGCACATCATCCACATCACCCGGGATCGGGTAAGTCCCCTGCAATCTGGCACCAATTAGGTGTGGAGTACTACCCCGTTCGGAGCTTATTGACTCTTTCATCACTGCAGCCTACTGGCTTATGCTACATATATTTGAGTGATCTACTCACGGCTATACCCACTGTTATTTGACACATTTACTGATGAGAAGCTGGATGATATTTCCCAGCCACTATATCTACACCATCGCTGAATGGAGCACTGTACCATATGATTGGTGACATTCCATACCTGGCTGTTTTTTTATCTGCACCAGCAAGAAACTGCTATATGCATATTTGCGAGACACGTACGGAACTATGTTTATCGGTGTAGTTTCTATATATTGGCATTGATTCCACATTATTGGGATCTATTATCTCCACTATTGCCATATTGATGTTAAAGATGCATGACTTTTACCTGTTTTGCCTATGGCAATTGAACTCTCTACAATTGGAGCTCAAATACTGATACATATTTATCGTTTATCTATGACATATGCCACTCAACAGGTATACATCTGCATGTCACAACTTTACGTTTTGCTCTATATGCTGCTACTTCAATACAGAACAATTGTTTCATATTGGAGTTTGTTATTGTCGGATTGAAATCAAAGACAACGACCTTTATCCATATCCTTTGTGGTGATTGAACTCTCTACTTTCAGAGTCCACACATTGGTTTGTCTTAACCAGCACTATCATTGATTTATGATTACTACTATCAAACAGGTATAGCAACTTATTGTCTATTTATATTGTACTACAGTTTGAATTTAATATCGAACCTTGTATCCACTTGCACCAATAAAGTGGTTTTCCTACATCTTTACTATTTGTTTTTTTGGCGCCACGAGATTGTCTAATATCCTCCTTGTGATTATACCTATGTACAAAAAAATGTTTGCTATATACAAAATTAGCATCTCACATAATTCTAAAGTACAGCTAAATCTATAAACAAATGTGGTTATTTGTTGCAGTGAACGATAAGGTTTAGTATATTGCTTTTCCAGAAAAGTAAAACTCTGTTTTGTTACAAAATCAATTATGAGTTGCTCAGATTAGTGCCTCCTATTTAGAAACAAAGTGATGGCAAATACATACGTGAAACTAAAGTACGGTTGCCAGTTGTTTCTTTTGTCACTCTCCTGAGACCTATTAAATTCATTGCAAGTGTAACTTTCTCACACGTGCACTTTCTGCTGCTCTTTTCTTCAGCCCTAAACTAACATTCTCCTATAGGGAATATTGGATATCGGATCTTGGGAGTGTCAACCCTGCTACAAATTAATTAAATTGCCTGGCAGTATGGCCCCCACCCTGGCTGTTATGCCCAACAGCTACATCCTACATTGTGTTCCGAGCAAATTCAGGAAGCGGCAACAGAAGTATAAAAACCAAATGTCTTTATTCAGGCAAAATATATAAATAAGAATTCAGTTCATGGAATATGCAGATTTACAAGTAGCAGCATAAAGAGGTATAACCCCAATACACAAATATGAACAGGTGTCATGAATGGCAGGAAAGTCCACAGAGCAACAGGTTCCAAGCAATGAAAGATAAAGTTAAAATGCGGTAACAAGTATAGAGTTACCCTATTGCCAGGATGTACGAGTCTGTCCAGGGAAGCAAACAGAGTAGCTGAGTCCAGTGACCAAGCAGAGGTCTGGGCAACAAGAGTTCAAGCAGAAACCAGCCTCCAGGCATAGTTCATGGTCACAAACAAACAAGCATAAACCGGTAATCAGGCCGAGGTCAGGGACACAGGAGTTCAAGCAGTATCCAGTATCCAGGCAGAGTTCAGGGTCACAAGCGAATAAGCATAAACCGGTAATCAGGCCGAGGTCACAACAGGAAATCAAGCAGCAGTAGAACAAACACTGGAACAGGGACAAACAAGCAGCAGCCAGGGATTAACGATGAACTGCACAGAGCACAGATTGAGGCAGGTATTTGAAGCTTTGAGACAGGTGCAATTCTAATCAGGTAAGGAGATTAACTCCTACAGGCATGGTGTACATTTCAGGGGCAGAACAGCAGCACCTCTGGTGGATTTGAGGTACTGCTGCCACTTACAAAGTATAGACAGAGTCGTAACACATTGGTGATAGGACTTCAAACAGCTTCGCCAAGTTAATAAAAGAGTCCCTGGGACTCCTTCATAGCCGCCAGCCGCCAATCCTAAGAATTTTCCCACACTGGCTTGTGATTGACTGAGTGGTGCAGGGCCAAGGGCCAACTGTAGGCCAAGGGTTTTTAAGTAATGGGTACCACAAGCACTCGCAGCAAGTGGTTGCAACATTTTTTTTCTGGATTCCAGCCTCCCCCATTGGACTACAGGGGATCAAGACAGAATTTTTTTTTTTTCATGTACACACAATATCCCCTGCAAAAAATGGCTATCATATGTTGCAATTTGTATGTTCAGACGTGCTTATCAATTCTACCACAAAACAGGTCTTTTTTTTTTTGCTGATGAGGTTGAAAAAAGACACCAGTCCATCAAGTTCAACCTATTTTGGATCTCCTGCGATCCTGCACTTATATTTTAAATTAATCTAGAGTAGGCAACCGCCCATCTGTTTCAATTTTGAAAATCCCCCCAGACTCAATATTGCAATCCAATTTTTACCCTATATCCACTACTATCCTTTATTTTAAATTAACGGTCGTATTCCTGGATACACCTTTCCGCTAAAAATTTGTCTAACCCTTTCTTAAACATATCTATTGAATCTGCCATCACAACCTTCCCTGGCAATGAATTCCATATCTTGACTGCCCTTACTGTAAAGAACCCCTTCCTTTGCTGGTTGTGAAATTTCCTCTCCTCTAACCTTAGGGGATGACCACGTGTCCTGTGTATGGTCCTTGGGGTAAAAAGTTCCCATGAAAGCTCTCTGTATTGACCTCTAATGTATTTGTACATAGTAATCATATCTCCCCTTAGATGCCTCTTTTCTAAAGTAAACATGCCTAAACTGGCTAACCTTTCCTCATAACTTAATGACTCCATACCCTTTATCAATTTTGTCGCCCTTCTCTGAACCCTTTCTAGTTCCAAATTATCTTTTTTATAGAGTGGTGCCCAGAACTGTACTGCATATTCAAGATGAGGTCTTACCAACGATTTATACAGTGGCAAAATTACACTGTCTTCCCTTGCATCTATGCCCCTTTTTATGCATGTCAATACTTTGTTTGCCCTTGCAGCTGCTGCTTGACATTGAGCACTATTGCTAAGTCTACTGTCTACGAGCACTCCCAAATCCTTTTCCATTATAGATTCTCCCAAATTAATTCCATTTAATTTATAGATTGCGTTCTTGTTTTTAATCCCTGAATGCATAACATTACATTTATCTGTATTAAACCTCTTATTCCATTTAGCCGCCCAATCCTCCATTTTATTTAAGTCCCTCTGTAGAGAAGCTACATCTTGCACTGATTTTATTACCTTACAGAGTTTAGTGTCATCTGCAAAAATAGAAACTTTACTCTCTAAACCATCACCAAGGTCATTAATAAATATATTAAAAAGGAGTAGTCCCAGCACGGAACCTTGAGGTACTCCACTTAAGACCTTTGACCAATTAGAAAATGTTCCATTTATCACAACTCTCTGTTCCCTATTCTCTAACCAGTTTTCGATCCAAGTACAAATTTTGATTTCTAGACCCAGTTCCCTTATTTTGTAAACCAACCTCTTGTGTGGTACTGTATCAAAGGCCTTTGCAGAATCTAAATAGAGCACATCTACTGTCCTGCCCTGGTCTAAGTTCCCACTAACTTCCTCGTAGAAACTAATTAGATTAGTTTGACATGACCTATCCCTCACAAATCCATGTTGATTCCCACTAATAATTTTATTGCGTACCAAGTAATCCTGAATACTGTCCCTTAAAATACCTTCCAGTAGTTTTCCCACTATTGATGTCAGGCTTACAGGTCTATAATTCTCTGGTTGTGATCTCGTCCCCTTTTTAAACAACGGCACCACATCTGCTATTCGCCAATCCCTTGGTACTGAGCCTGATGAGATTGAATCTCTGAAAATTAAGAATAGCGGTCTAGCTATTTCCGAGTTTAACTCCATAAGGACCCTTGGGTGTATGCCATCTGGACCTGGAGCTTTATTTATCTTAATATTCTTCAGTCTCCTTTGGACTTCTTCCTCTGACAACCAAGTATTAATTAATGGCATGGTTTCATTTCCATTTTTATGTATTACTCCTGCCATTTGTTCCTCTCTGGTAAATACTGAAGAAAAGAACGTGTTTAATATCTCTGCTTTTTCCTTAGTATCATTTATCAATTCACCCATCTCACTTCTTAGGGGTCCTATATTATCTTTTTTAATCCTTTTGCCATTTATATACTTAAAAAACTTTTTGGGGTTTGTCTTACTTTCTTTTGCAATGTGCCTTTCATTTTCTAATTTAGCCAATCTAAATTCCTTTTTGCATGTTTTATTACATTCCTTGTACCTATGGAAGGACTCCTCTGACCCTTCAGACTTAAACAATTTAAATGCACGCTTCTTCCTTTGCATTTCTTCCCTTACCTTTTTATTTAGCCACATTGGTTTAGACTTAATTCTTTTACATTTATTTCCCATAGGAATGAACTTATACGTGTATGTTTCCAACAACATTTTAAAGACAGAACACATTTCTTCCGTATTTTTTCCTTCAAAGACTGAGTGGCTACCACAAGCACTCGCAGCAAGTGGTTGCAACATTTTTTTTTCTGGATTCCAGCCTCCCCCATTGGACTACAGGGGATCAAGACAGAATATTTTTTTTTTCATGTACACACAATATCCCCTGCAAAAAATGGCTATCATATGTTGCAATTTGTATGTTCAGACGTGCTTATCAATTCTACCACAAAACAGGTCTTTAAAACCAGACATTTTTATATAATCCAAAACCATTAACAATACAATCATAACATATCCTCATTTTCTTCAGATATTCTAATTCCTTCTTGCATTGTAAAGTTGCTACCAACATGTGCATGTGGGGCCTGATTCAACAAGGTACGCACACTGAGCGCAACCTGCATTTGGCTTAAAATGCATGCCCTAATTTGTCAAGGCAATGAACTGAAGATACGTGTTCTGTTGAATTCGGGTATAGGTCTAGTATGCTCTACTATGCAAGATACTGCAATATACGTCCAAAGTCAATGTGGATTAGAAATTCATAAAGAACGCACAGAAAATGTATATATAATTTATGCCACCAGTTAAAAATAAAGGCATTAATCAAAAAAATATATATTTGTTTCCATCTCATGAAATACATTTATTAGTATGCTGGTAATGTCTACTGAACATAAAATACATTGCTATAGTTGCTCCTGATTGCTAACACATATTATAGCATGCATACGGACTGTCATCGCTAGTGATCGGGACTTAGACTAGTCCTGTAGCTGGTACAAGAGATACGGCAGAAAAACAAGTAACTTTGAGGCGTTCAGAGCTTGATTCGGATGTGGCTGTGTGTGCTTGAATTTGGCACACTCCTATTGTACATTGACTATGGCAAAATGCCCATTCCCTGCCCCGTTCACTTCCTGAAATTGTAGGCTGTAGTAAGTGTCCTTAGTGTGTGAAGATGGAGCGGACAGGGCTGTGTTTACTGGTATATGGTCCTGTTCAGGCATGTGCAGGGTGATTTTGTGTACGATATGCTCAAAATTGGCAGATACGTGCCTTGATGAATCAGACCCATAGGGTTTGCTTCCTCATGATTGTGCTGTGCTGTTAGTTTTTAACCACATGATAGGGGAAGAGTCACATATGTTTCTTACCCTTCCTTCTTCCCTCCCTTCACCAATACCACACTTCCATTTCTCCCTCCACCCCTATAGATTCCTACATGCTGCAGTGTCTAGTGGAGGAAGATTCTAATCTTCTTCACAGTACTGCTGCTCCATGTTGGGGGGAGGAACTCTGTGAAGAGCACGGTGATGTCATCAGCTGGAGTCAATCCCATGAAATGGTGTGTAGTGCAGTGTAGCTTTCTGACCCCTCTTCCACTGAACACCACAGTAGGACAAGAGTTGCTGGAATGTCTGGTGGAGGAGGGGAGACATCCCCCAATCCACATATTATTTCAGCACCTGGTACACATTAGTAAGGGACAAAGTTTTGCCAGGACCATTACCAGCGCCCTTCCTCCCCAAGCTCCCTATGATGACCTTGTTCCCATGACCCAGGAAGAAAAATCAACAGCAGCTCGGAGAGTATGAGAGTGGATATAAGTAGTACAAGGTTTGGCAGGCTGGGAAGTTAAAATACCTGTTTCCTATGTTAAAATATGCCTTGCTCCTGATGCCTCACAAAGTCTGGCATAACTGTCCGTGGTCTAGCAGTCATATTACAGTCCCCATGAGTTTTAACAACGTGACATTTTCTCTGCTTTACAAAGCAAAAAGGGTGCTCATAACTGCAGTTCATCGGAAAACCTTCCTTCACAAGGTCAAATACAATTTCAAATATTATAACTTCTGCCATGAACTTCTACATACTGTATGTATTTGTGAATCTTGGAAGATACAGTATTTCCGCATACTGGCTCTATTTGCATTACGTTAATGTGTACACTTTATTTTGTGCTTCTTGTCTTCATTTCTGTGTGGGCCATGTTGATCGAAGGCATCTGGAGATCTGCACAGCAGCTGTTCTTCACCATTTATATGTCTACATGGAAGCAACTGCAGCCATAATTGTCCAAATGGGATATCTTTTATAACATTTTTTCCTGACGCATTAATAGTTTTCTGGAATTACTTTATGAAACTTTGATGCATGGTAGTCAAATATGGAGGGAATGTCTATAAGAGTGTCCCTTTTATTGTGTTCCGATAACTACCAGCTTCCAATTGTAAAGGTGACACTGCTTGGGATTACTTCTTTGGTCTAAGGGAACTAGTTAAAAATACTTTTTTTTATCATTCCCACTACCCACTTACCTAGCCCACAATATGGTCTGGTCATGTAGTATAAAGACCCTTCTACCAGCCTGTATGATAACTTGATTTGTAGAGACTAACTAATATACTGCAATATGATGTATGTGCTGGTACATTGTAGTACTAGGACCACCATCAAATATAGCACATTATAGCATACCAAATACTTGCCTACATCTTCCTCCGGGTGATACTGGTGGGGAGATCAGTCTGGGGGGCGTGGTGCTTGAATCGCATAATTAAACCACACCCCTGCTTCTCAATGCCAAGATGATGCATTTCGCTTTGCATCGCGTAATTAGGTTCCACCCTCCCCCCACCCACTTCACTAGAGAAGTTGGCGGATGCGGGAGGTTGAGCTGCTCTCTCCTAGATATTCGTTAATCTGGATATTCCAGGGACAGTAGACAAGTATTACATACCAAGACAATTAGACAACACTTATAAGGTTAATGTGTGATGGTCTAATAGGAGCCTAAAATGTTTTTTATACTTTGTGAAGATGTAAGGAGCAACAGCATGTGAAATATAGATATTAATAGCCCAGGCAGTTAAAGAAGTTTATGGAGCTTTAACCCATTCAAGTTAATTCATTATAAACTTGCTATGTGTTTTAGCTTGAAAACAGTATGTGACTTATTTTATAGATTTAAAAAAATAACTTTGTCAGAATTTTCTTTATCCTAAATGACACCATTAATTTCTGCTACTTTAACTAGATCCAATCATAGCAACTTATTTCATGAATGCACACAATGCAACATAGGCCGATAATTCATTTTTTTTTGACATGCTGACATAATGTCCCTCTAAACCGTAAGGCGAAGGTATCACGCGTACAGCAGCTCATACATTGAAATCTTCCTGAGGTAAATCTTCAGTAGCTGTTAATTATGTGCTATACTTGAAGTCTGAAAATTACGGCTGCCTTCGTTATCTGAATAAATGTTTTGTGATCCATGGCAGAAAGCCAGTATTACAGAAATCCAAATATATGTCAAGCGATTCTCAAAATCCTACAGAACATACTGTGCTACAGCAACGTTAAAAGTTTCCTACATGTCTTGAGAATAAAATTATATATAATATGCAAATGAAGAACTTAGATATCATATGAATAATATCCTATTTCTCCTGAAGTTCATTACATACCAGTTAATAATAGTTTACTATTTCTGACCTAAGTTGGCTTACGACATTAATAGACTTCAAGTGGGACAAGATGCCTATAAAAACAATCCTTGCTACTTACACACTGTAATAAAGGGGCATTAGACTAAAAACTTAAATGAATTATTTTAAAATGCATCCAGCTCTACGAGTGTTAGTGATAAATGAGTGTTTTACACTGACTTAGACCACTTTGGGATCTCAGTTTTTCTGAACTGCGGGCTGCCATTCACAAAGAAAATCCTGCGATAGAGAATGCTTTCAATTTTGCAAAATGTTTATAGGTACACAGGTAAAGGCGCTCAAAAGAAAAAGTGTTGTATAAAATATTTCATTGCATAGCGCATAATTCGCACTCTTCTAAACTATACCAAATATTCTTTTCAGAAAAAATATACTGAAACATGACTTGCTATCATACATATTTATTTAGATATATAACTCAATGTGTAACGGATGCTGTGTTGTGATAAAATTAGCAAATATCATAGATAACAAAGCCATAGTAAGTTGGCCATTGTAGGCCCTGTTTCATTGAATACTTTGTATTTATATATATATATATATATATATATAATTTATTTCTATAGTGCTACTAATTCTTTTTTATTAGTTTTGCTCTGGATGTTTAACCCAATTCTTTAAATAAGTTGAATGAGTTGTGCTCAAAATCCACAGCAAAACTGATTTTAAACGATAGTCTGGTAATAATCATCCACCAGAGAGTTAGAAAATAATCCTGTAATGCATAAATGATTGCCTCTTTATTCTCTTATACTCATTTTTTTATGTATATTTTTAACATACATTTTTGTGTTCTTATCTATACTTTCTTATTTAAAATTGCATGTTAAAATTTTCACAATCAAGTAAGTTTACCTTACATGGGAAGTTTCACAATTAAGTATGGTAATTTTTGTTGGTATTTTATTCTATACTTACCGAGCTAATTCTAACTTAATAAATTGTGTCTTGATTGAGTCACTTTTCTACCACCTTCAATTCGCTTCTCTGATCACTTCTGCCACCTCCCCCTTCCTCCCTCACTGCCCATGATTTTGTCACCTACTTCAAAGACAAATATTTCCGAATCCTGCACAAACCACTCACAACTTCTCCATCTGCAAATGGAAGATCCTTTGGTGAACGTAAAGTTTGATGAATAGAACAGTTATATGAAATTAAAATAATATGTTATTCCAAACTTTTACACGTATAGAGATGTAGAGTACAGGCATAAAATGGGATATCCCTGAAATTCTCTCCCACAAACCTTCCTCCTCTGTCATTTCTGAGAACACTCCATATTGCCCCCTTTCTACATCACATATTTATAGGCCCTATACAGGTGCATTGGTTAATGTTATCAATCACTATTAGCTAGAGATGAGCAGTTCGAAGTATCTGAAATCCAACAAAATCCGAAGTTGGGGATCTGAATGAAACCGAGTTGTGACTCGGTTTTTCCCGCCAAATTCGGATCTCAAAAGGAGGCGAAACGTCATTTCAGGGAAAAAAAAATTTGCAAAACTCTTGCGCGCTTCGGATCACTATCATTTGTATATAGTCCTCCCTCAATATCTCCAGTGCCATTTTAGAACAGACAGAGTGAGAGGAGGTTAGCTGCAGTGCTCTGCTCATAAAATAGCATTCAGGGTGAACCAGGGACATAGGTAAGCAACAGAATCCTGTCATTATTATAAAGCAGTTCTGCAGAGAGTACTCAGCTACAATAGTTTGTGGATCAATTGCTTTTGATTTCAACCTCAAATACACTTTACACAGGCTAGTGGCTACTGGTTGTTGTTAATGCATTGCCTATATATATATATATATATATATATATATATATATATATATATATATATATATATATATATATATAAAATAGTACTAGACAGTATATACAGACTAAGTTAGATGGATATCATTCTGATCTAACTAGTATATTTATTTCTTTGAGAAAAACAGTGTGCTTTTGCTGTCTGACTATTAGCAGCAGAATCCAAAAAACAAACAGATTTCGTTCTTTTAAAATTGAAAGTTTTTCTAGTGAAAGTAATCTTGTGTGTGGCAGTGACAACTGAAATAATTTTGAAAAGAATGGGTGTTTATGTGTGAGATTCAGCAGCAGTTGCACACCCAAATAAAAGGCTATATATTATTATATTCTAATCTTTTCAAGTATTTTTTAATACTTGTCAGTTTTGAAAGGCTCATTCAGTGACATCCATATTAAAAAAAGGGTGATTGTGTGAGGATCAGCAGCAGCTACACACACACCAAAAAAGCTTTTCTATTTTCCAATACTTGTCAATTTTGGAAGGGTCATTCAGTGAAATCTATATTTAAAAAAGGGTGATTGTGTGGTTCATCACGCAGCTGCACACCCCCAAAAAATGCTATAAATGCTATTTAAAAAAGAGTGCGTGTGAGAGTTTTTTCTGGCCGTTTTTTGACATTCAGCGGCTGCATGTCATCTGCCATCCCAACAATTTAAGCAAGCCCATTAGATAAATTAAACAGCAAAAATATTTAGTGTAAGGTGCAAGAGCTAACAATGGTGAAGTGCTATACATGCACTAAATTTGGAACATTACACAGCATGCAGAGTGAAAAGGCAGTAACAATCAAATGTCATTAGATGGTCAGGGGCATCAGTAGATACTCAATTGTAAAGAGCTATCTAATTTGATGTCACTATATAAATAAATGAAGATGCTGAGAAATTAAGGTGGCCTGCACCCATACTGCAAAAATTCAAAGATTACACACACAATACATTGCCAGAGCATTCATCGGTAGTCCAGAGCAGGGCTTTTCTTACCTTGCCACTATACAAGTAAATGAAGATGCTGAGAGATGAAGGTGGCCTGCAACAATGCTACAAACATTCAAAGATTAAGCACACAATACATTGCCAGAGCATTCATCCATAGCCAAGAGCAGGGCTTTCCTTACCTTGCCGCTATATAAATAAGTGAAGATGCTGATAAATGAAGATGACCTGCAGCCATACTAAAATCCTTCAAATACTACACACACAATACATTACATTGTCAAAATATTCATCAGTTGCCAAGAGCAGGGGTTTCCTTACCTTGTTTTACTTTTATGCTCTGTGCCGTAATGCTGCCCTTCTGAAACAAGCCAGGGGACTTATATATATTTATGGGGAGGAGAGCTTCATCCATCCCCAGGGTAAGGAGGATTGCCCCATGTATATAAATATGGAAAGTATATAAATAATATTTATATGTTCTGGTAGTTATGTGTCCGAAATATGTAAAGGAGACAGTTCATATAGGCCAATATTTGCCCTTCCCACACATGTAAGTATATATAATACTTACATTGATGCAGATGCCCAAAACATGTCTTGACAATGCAATTGAAAGTTTACATTCTGAGAAATGAAGAGAATGAAGAGGACAGATTTTGGCCCTGACAAAAAATACCTGTATAGATGGAGATCAGATGGCTCATGATTTATGCTATATGATGGAGTTAAAGAACCGTAATGCATGGTTAATTATTTTTTCAATTGAATCGGAGAAAGCAGATGCACCAATGGCAGATTTACAAAATCCTTCATTAAGACGACAGTGGACAACTACACACAGCAGCATTAGCAGACATTTAAAAATTGATGAGATGTTAAATGATGGAATTCAATATGGCATTGTCCTTGGAGTGAGGTAGGTCTCTGCCATAATGCTGCCTTTCTCAATCAAACCAAGGGATTGCCCGAGACCTGCAGCAGAGGCGTTTCCCAAGAAGGGGTGTACTCACTCTAACACCAAGGCAACCAGGACACCTCACACTGCCACTGCATCCTGGATAGTAACAGGCAGCCCTGGTGCATGGCTGTAATTAAAATATTCCTGCCTCCTGAGTGGATGTGGATGGCGTGCTCTTGGCCCCATTTCTAATATCTTCGTGCTACCGGTTCCTACTGCTAAGCTTTTACTACGTTGAGTTAAGTTATGGGAGCATCCAAGTACCTGTAAGTGTGTCCAACTCTGCAGGAATGGCAGCTGCTATAGGTGAAGACCTCTCCTAGCAACTGTCATAAAACCTTATCAAATTTACTAGGAAGCCGTAACATCATAAAGGATTATATTTTGGGACGGTTATAGCAATCTGACCTTCCACTGTTTAGTTTTGCTATTAATTGTTAGCTGACTCACATTGCTATCTCTGCCACCATTTTTGTTTAAATAAAAACTGTAGAACCATTTCCCAAATTTACATTGGTGGTTATTTATTTATTCAATTACAGTAATAGTAAATCTGAAACATGCGAAAGAGGTTTGGGTGCAATGAAAGGGAGATATCAACAATATGCAGTTTATTACTTTTAGAACTGAATTGGAGAAAGCAAATGCAGTTAAGGCAAATTTACAAAATCCGTCATTAAGACAGCTCGCTGCAGACTTTGGCCACAATTGGTGAAAATTGGGATAATTGTGAAGGGATCATTAGAAAATAGACTAGAAATGAATGTTAATGCTATAAATAGTAATATTGGAGCAAAAACAACTCAAAATGACATTATTGCACAATTTTTAATTGAATCCAGATTCAAAACCAAAACCTTTCGTGTCTTTTGAAAAACCGGTAGCAAAGCTGAAACATGAACACTGTTTAGAACCGACACCGGTTTCAAAACCGAAACACGTGGGTCAGTGCACATTTCTATTATTTAATGCAACCCTTCCATATATAAGAATATATTGAACATATAAATTACAGTATATTACACATATAATACCAATACCATTTTATAATAGCGAAAATATGAACCTAAAATACATTATAATGAACCCACATTATAATAAAAACATTAAACCAGCATGTTCTGTGCTCCATAATATCTATTAATTTTCCAACAATACAGTCATGACTAAAAGTTTTGAGAAATAATAATTATCACAGACTTGCTGCTTCAGTTTTCATTATGCCAATTTGCATATACTCCAGAATTTCATGAAGAGTGATCAGTTGAATTGCAATTAATTTCAAAGTCCCTCTTTGCAATGACAATGAATTTTATCCCCAAAAAAACATATCCACCACATTTCAGCCCTGCCACAAAAGAACCAGCTGACATCAGGTCAGTGATTCTCTCGTTAACACAGGTGAGAGTGTTGACGAGGACAAGGCTGGAGATCACTCTGTCATGCTGATTGAGTTAGAATAAAAGCCTGGAAGCTTTAAAAGGTGGATGGTGCTTGAAACCATTGTTCTTCCTCTGTTAACCATGATTATCTGCAAGGAAACAAGTGCAGTCATCATTGCTTTGCACAAAAAGGGCTTCACAGGCAAGGATATTGCTGCTAGTAAGATTGCACCTAAATCAACCATTTATCGGATCATCAAGAACTTCAAGGAGAGAGGTTCAATAGTTGTGAAGAAGGCTTCAGGGCACCCAAGAATGTCCAGCAAGCGTCAGGACCATCTTCTAAAGTTGATTCAGCTGTGGGATCGGGGCACCACCAGTGCAGAACTTCCTCAGGAATGGCAGCAGGCAGGTGTGAGAGCCTCTGCACGCACAGTGAGGCAAAGACTTTTGGAGGATGGCCTGGTGTCAAGAACGCCAGCAAAGAAACCATTTCTCTCAGGAAAAACATCAGGTACAGACTGATATTCTGCAAAAGGTACAGGGATTGGACTGCTGAAGACTGGGGTAAAGTCATTTTCTCTGATGAATCCCCTTACAGATTGTTTGGGGCATCTGGAAAAATGCTTGTATGGAGAATGAAAGGTGAGCGCTACCATCAGTCCTGTGTCATGCCAACAGTAAAGCGTCCTGAGACAATTCATGTGTGGGTTTGCTTCTCAGCCAACGGAGTCGGCTCACTCTCAAATTTTGCCTAAGAACACAGCCATGAGTAAAGAATGGTACCAAAACATCCTCCAAGAGCAACTTCTCCAACTATCCACGTTCAGTCTGGTGATGAACAATGCCTTTTCCAGCATGATGGAGCACCTTGCCATAAAGCAAAGGGGATAACTAAGTGGCTCGGGGATCAAAACATCGAAATTTTAGGTCCATGGCCAGGAAACTCCCCAGACCTTAATCCTATTGAGAACTTATGGTCAGTCCTAAAGAGACGGGTGGACAAACAAAAATCCACAAATTCTGACAAACTCCAAGCATTGATTAGGCAAGAATGGGCAGCCATCACTCAGCATGTGGCAGAGAAGTTGATTGACAGCATGCCAGGGCGAATTGTAGAGGTCTTCAAAAAGAAGGGTCAACACTGCAAATATTGACTCTTTGCATAAAGTTAATGTGATTATCAATAAAAGCCTTTGACATTTATGAAATGCTTGTAATTTTACTTCAGTATACCATAGCAACATCTGTTAAAAAGGTCTAAAACAACTGAAGCAGCAAACTTTATGAAAACCAATACTTGTACCATTCTCAAAACTTTTGGCCATGACTGTACATTGAAACTAAAGTTGTCATTGAAACATTGAAGTATATGGGTGTTCAACATATAAGTCCAGTATATCTCCATTCTCCTCAAACTTACAAAATGACACCCCTCTATTCCATGCAGGGACCTACTCAATTCCACAGAACCTTAGATGAATTGGGTCTGCATGGTGTACTTCATAAAAATGTTGGTAAATTGCAAGGGTTGTGATTCTATTTATAATAAACCTTTGCTGCTCAAATATATGCAGGGTCCAAAGATATTGTGTACCCAATATACTGTGTACCACACGGGGAATTCAGTTTTAATTATAATGGAAAGAAATCATCCTTAAGACAAAAAGATTGCCCAATGCCATGAGAAATAAATATTTTCAATTGTTGAAATCTCAATTTGCACAGCTTGCACCAAACATAAACTTTTCAACTATTAGAAGTATATATACCGCTAGTCTCACCTAGAAAAGAAGGTGCATACCGACTCTAAAGATGATCAAGTTCTAATATCCACCAATTTATTTTATAGTAGTGTCCATCTTTTTATAGTCTTTGTTAAGAACGAAGATAAAACTGTAAGAGATTATGAGATCACATTCTTTTACATAGGTCTCAAGCCCTCTCATCCTTTCTACCCCATCAGTCTCATTCTTGAGCTCAAGGAGAATGGAATAATCATATAAATTGAATTTATCTTTCATATTCAATAATCTTAGTGTGGTTCTTTTTGTATGCATAAAATGACTTTTGGGAGCAAATTTAAATCAAGATTCTTTATGCTCGCTCCAGGTATCTAAATACATGTTCCTTTACACCTATTTGATGTGGGTATGGAAGATCAACTTGGAACCTTCCGACTTAATACAAAGATTTAAAAACATCACACATGTATTACTGCATGTATTTGTGAATGTAAGCTTGGACATTATATGGTATTATATCAGGGCTGTGACATTATATGGTATTATATCGCCCTGTGTTTAAAACACAATCAGAGCAGCCGGGCAGCACACTGTCACTGCTGAACGGACCTGCACAGTGTGCAGCTGCTGGCAGCAAGCCCCTGCTAGGGGGGGCGATCGCCCTGATCGCCCCCCCCCCCCCTGGATCCGCCACTGCTATGGACCAGGGTGGATCTAGGACAGTGATGGGCAAACTTTTTCAGGAGCGGGCCAAATAAAAAAGAAAAACTTTAGGCGGGCCAATATAATTTATTAAAAAACTCAAATATCGCAATATATAATACAAATTTTTGGAATGGGACGGGAGGGTGTTATATAGCAGTGTTACCTCTATAAGTGCAGCGATCGTACAGACACAGCACTTATTTCATCAGGTTGTTGCAGATCCGTCTTTCTGGTGAGCCACTAACTGACAACACAGCAGCTAATCGAAATCTGCCTTAGTATATGGCCCAGCCCATCTCTTATCACATGACTTTCAGTCATTAGGGGGCGGGCAGGTGTTTCAGTGATTGACATACGAAGTGTCATTTTAGGAAGGAGGATGAAGTGTAATGAAGGAAATAGCCGGGAAGGCATAAAAATGAAGGTTTTGACTAGAGATGGGCGGGTCCGGTTCCCCGAGAACCGAACCCACCCGAACTTTGGAAAACCGAGTACCAAGCTGTAGCTCGGTACTCTCCCGCCCGTTCCGAATCCAAATCGAGGCCGAACGTCATCGTGACGTCGTTGGATCTCGGGGCTCGGTTCTCGCGATACTTCAACATTATAAATACACGCCTCCTCAGCAATCCATCACCATTTGACAGGGGGAGAGAGCATGGTGTAGTCACAGGCTGATTAGAGTAGAGACAGAGAATCCAATATTCTTCTTGCCATTGCTCTAAAAAAAAATCGCTAGAGAAGAGAGGAGGATAGAGGTTTATTATTTTTTGTTAATATTTGGCACTCCCCAGTGCTTTTGGGGTGTCCCCCATAATTGTGCATAAATATTTCTGGCTGTCAAAAGTCATATCTGTCAGCAGTATCTACCAACTAATTGTTAGCACTCCTCAGTGCTTTTGGGGTGTCCCCCATAATTGTGCATAAATATTTCTGGCTGTCAAAAGTCATATCTGTCAGCAGTATCTACCAACTAATTTTTAGCACTCCTCAGTGCTTTTGGGGTGTCCTCCCTAATTGTGCATAAATATTTCTGGCTGTCAAAAGTCATATCTATCAGCAGTATCTACCAACTAAATTTTAGCACTCCTCAGTAGTTTGGGGTGTCCCCCATAATTGTGTATACATATTTCTGGCTGTCAAAAGTCAGCAGTATCTACCAAATAATTTTTACCACTACAAGTGCTTTGCGCTCAGAATGGATTCAAAGCATTCCACATATGATCAGAATGAGCCACCAGGTTCTGTCACCAGTCCTGATGTTAGTGTTCCCAGTACGTCATCTGGCCAAGGCGATGTCAAAGAACAGAGTGCTTCCAAATCAGTGCAAAAAAACAAAACCAAAAAAAAATTTACTGTATTGAAGCGAAAAAGAAGTGTTACAGAGCAAAAGTTAAGTGCCGATAAAAAAAAAATTGCAAACATGCCATTCTACACACGCAGTGTCAAAGAGAGAATGAGGCCTTCACCTTTGGCTATTAGTGGCAGATCCCAAAAAGTTACCCAGCCTACAATTGGTGCACAACTACTGTTACGCGTCAAAGCCGAGCTGCAAGATAACAGTAAGGCATTAGAGGAGAATGTTTGCTCTGATTCACAAATGACAACAATCCCTGTGGAGAGTCCATCCAACAGTGGGATGTCTAATCGTGAGCATTCTTCTGATGTGTGCGAGTGTAGCCGGTGATACCCAAATTGAGGATGCCACTTTGGAATTTGAAGAGGATGAGGGGGAGATTTGTGTAGGCGACAAGGGCGCTAATGAGGGTGTTGATGAGGATGAGGTTGTTTGTGTAAGTCCTGCACCAGTGGCAGCAGTTCTGGAACGTGACAAGAAAAAGGCCATTGTCATGCCTGGGCATAAAACAAAAAAATCCACTTCTTATGTGTGGAATTATTTCTACCCAAATCCAGACAACAATTGTATGGCCATTTGTAGTGTATGTCAAGCCACAGTCAGTCGAGGGAGGGACCTTAACCATCTTGGAACCTCGTCTATGTTATGCCATTTAACGAGAGTTCATTGCAAAGTGTTGGGAAAAGCTGAAAGTTCTTCCCAAAAAAATACAAGCACTCCATCATCAGCTAAGACCCTCCGCTCACCGACATCCCGACGGCTACAAAATACACTCACCACACCATCCTCATCAATATCCTCAGTAGCGCTCGGAGTTAGCCCGGCATCCCACTTAAGGCTGGATGACTCCAGCACTATTATTGATTCCTCTGAAGAAAGCGTTAGGCCCACTGCTGCTGCTGTTGCTGCTGCTGGGGGTGAATCGTCATCCCAGAGGCAGGTAAAGAAAATGAGCAGTCCTACATTTCAGCAATTAACTGTGAAACAATCATTTGCGAGGGAAAGCAAATATGACAGCAGTCGCCCAGACGCCAAGCGAATCACAGACACCATGGCTGCAATGTTAGTGTTAGATCTGCGTCCAATCTCCACAATAAACGCAGCTGGTTTTTCACAGTTAATTGCGGTTTTGTGTCCGCATTACAGAATTCCATCGCGACACCATTTCTCCCATAAAGCAATTCCACAACTATACCAAAAAGTGTGTAAAAATATAGAGATTGCGCTGAAAAATGCCATTCTGCCCACTGTCCACTTAACCACAGATATGTGGACAAGTGGAAGTGGGCAAACCAAAGACTATATGACTGTGACAGCCCACTGGGTTGGTCATTCACCTTCACCAGCAAGAACAGCAGCAGCATGTGCACCACTACGTAACATTTGTCACAGGCAGGCCACGCTTTGTATCACCGGCTTCACTAACAGGCATACGGCTGACAATTTGTTACGCAACCTGAGAGATGTGATTGATGCATGGCTTATACCACTCGGACTCTCCCCAGGGTATGTCATTTCTGATAACGCCAACAATATAGTGCGAGCATTACAGCTGGGTGATTTCCAACATATTCCCTGTTTTGCTCACACCATCAACTTGGTGGTACAGAGCTTCCTACGAAATAACCGTGAGGTGCAGGAGATGCTTTCGGTGGCCCGTAAAATTTCAGGCCATTTCAGGCATTCAGCCACAGCATGTAGGAGGTTACAGCAGCTCCAAGAGCAGTTTAACTTGCCCTGCCACCAACTTAAGCAAGAGGAGGAACTAGGTGGAATTCCACCATGTACATGCTTCAGAGGATGGAGGAACAGCGCCAAGCCATCCAAGCCTATTGCACAAGCCATGACATTGGGAAAGGAGGGGGATGTATTTCACTCTTGCACAGTGGGGAATCCTTTCAGTCCTGTGCAAGGTGCTGAAACCATTTGAAGTTGTGACGTGTGAGGTGAGTGCAGACTCTGCTAGTTTGAGCCAAGTCATTCCTTTAATTAGACTATTGGAAAAGCAGCTTGAGAAAATGAAGGAGGAGCTGAAAGCAAGCAATTCAGCAAAGTATGTTGGCCTTGTCGATCAAGTACTTAATTCGCTTCATAATGATCCTCGAGTTATTAAGATCTTGAACTTGGATCAGTACGGTTTGGCCACTGTGCTTGATCCAAGGTTTAAAACCTACATTGAGTCTTTTCTTGTAAATGAGCGAGATGTGAACTTTTGCAAGGAGCTATTGCTCAGAAAGTTGTCCGCTGAACTGGGCCTCGGCTTGACAACGTGTCCTCCTTCACTTTCTCAAGCTGCTGCTCGTAAAAAATTAATTTCCAAAAAAGAAGCAGGGAAGATGCAGGGGGCAGACCAGAACAATTTAACATCTGGGCTGGCTTGAAGGATTTTTCAAAAAAATGTGTCACTTTGCCCATAACTCCATCCAATACGAGTATAAACATGCAAAGGATGGTGGAGGATTACTTTCAAGAGGTAGTTAATATGGAAATGTCAGACAGTCCCTTTCCTTACTGGGAAGAAAAGCAGGCCATTTGGAAACCCATGTATAAACTTGCTTTGCAATACCTAAGCTGCCCACCCTCCAGTGTGTACTCTGAACGAGTGATCAGCACAGCATGGAACTTAGTCAGTGATCGCCGTAGAAGGTTACATCCCAAAAATGTGGAGAAAATGATGTTTATAAAAATGAACTACATCTTCCACGAGGAAGGCCTTCACCATCCAAGACATCCAAGCACTGACTGTTCTCTAATGGCAGATTCAAGCGGCGATGAATTGATAGTCTGTGATGATGACGTACACACTGATGAGGGTGAGGATAAAGCTGAAGATCATGATGATAACATCTTTTTAAAACTTTCTATGTAAGTGTAGGGTGCAATCTACCCCCAAAGAGGAAAGGGACTTGTGGCATTTCCATATCACGTACCGTCTTGAAAGGCTGCTGTTTGGGCAATTTATCCTTAAGGGTAGGGTGTCATAGACAGAGTGACCCCAAACTGCCTTTGTCCATTTCTCTTAATATTGTACAGTCTATAACGGCTGAATTTTTTGGTATTTTCTACAAGTGGAGGGGAGCTTAGAGAGACAGAAACCAAACTGGCTTTCTCCATGTCAATTAATATTGTACAGTCTATAACGGCTGAATTTTTGGGTATTTTATACAAGTGGAGGGGGGCCTAGAGAGACAGAAACCAAACTGGCTTTCTCCATGTCAATTAATATTGTACAGTCTATAACGGCTGAATTTTTTGGTATTTTATACAAGTGGAGGGGAGCCTAGAGAGACAGAAACCAAACTGGCTTTGTCCATTTAAATTAATATTGTACAGTCTATAACTGCTGAATTTTTTTGTATTTTCGACAAGTGGAGGGGGGCCTATAGAGCCAGAAACCAAACTGGCTTTGTCCATTTCAATTAATATTGTACAGTCTATAATGGCTGAATTTTTGGGTTTTTTCAACAAGTGGAGGGGGGCCTATAGAGACAGAAAGCAAACTGCCTTTTTCCATTTCTTTACATATTTAACTATAAGTGTAGGGTGTAATATACATCCAAAGACGATGGCTGCATTGCCAATATGCATATATGGAGAGGAAAACAATCTGTTTTGTGTGTAGAATAAATGAAGGCCTACCAACGAAGAATTAAACAGTTTTTTGGATGATTTATTACCTCTACAATTAGATTACTTATCTCTAAAACAGTTGGAGCACTAAATTGGGTTATTTTAGACCCCAAAACATTGATTTTCCAACAAAACCAAAACCAAAACCAAAACACGCAATGGTGGTTTTGCAAAACCAAAACCAAAACCAAAACACGACAGTAATCCAGATCCAAAACCGAATCCAAAACCAAAACACGGGGGTCAGTGACCATCTCTAGTTTTGACACACAGGGTCGGCCCTAATAATTTTATGCATATTTTAATGAAATTTTTTAAAATATTGGCGGGCCAGATAGAAAATCTAAGTGGGCCGGATCTGGCCCGCGGGCCGTAGTTTGCCCATCACTGATCAAGGAGGTGACCCTAGCTGAGTGCAGTCTTGGCACATGAATATGTCTAGTTATAAACCCACATGAAAAAAAGAGTTTAAAGGGTTCAAGGCACATTTAGGATGGAGATGGTGGAAAATGTCTTTAGACTATGCTTTCAAATGGAAACTGCATATAGGAAAATCCATTTTTATGCATATGTCAATCAATGTTATGAAAGGATACAAACACACAAAAGTAACAAATGTAATAAAGAAAATTCTGATGTCTCCTCACACTTACAAGTAATGTAATATATAACTAAGACTAAGTTGAATAGTATTTTAAGAGACAAATATAGAAGTTGAAACAAATTATTATTATCCTCTATTTATAAGTGCTGGAGGGGAAAGTGTTTGTAGCTATTGCATGGCAGAAGCATTATTAGATATTTATATTAAAGCAGCTATTGGCAGCATGTCTGGGCAGCTACTGGTGGTGTGGTACGGTTGGAATGAGAAGAGACACCAGGGGGTAAATGTATCAAAGTGCGAGTTTGCCAGCGTGTTTAAATCGCGGCAAATCGCGAGTTTTGAAAAAAAAACCTGAAATGTTTCAAGCTGCGATTTTGACACTGAAGTTCAAAATCGCTGGTCATCTCTGGCGATTTTGTGCGATGTAAACACTCCCGAGATTAGCTAACTCTCCTGTGTTTGCAAACTCTCCTGTGTTGTAACAGTGAGTTGTAAACACATCACTGTTACACTGCCCCTGTCATACAGCTGCCGGAGCTCTGGCAGCTGTAAAAACTGTAAAGAACAGATCAAAGTGAAAAAAAAAAAAGCGTGAAGTCCTCCCTCTATTCCAGCTTAACCCTAGTGCTGCCTGACTAGTGCTGGTCTTTACAGTTAATACAGCTTACGCAAGTAGCGTTGGGCATGCGCAATGAGCTACGTTACTTGCGTAAGCTCTATGTACAGTATTAGGTGATTCCCCCACTAGCGTGGGAAAATCACATAATACAGTAGTTAGAGCTTACGCAATGAACGTAGCGGACCTCCTACCTAGTAGGAGGTGTTAGCGGCGGCTCCAGACTTTAATTATTTTTCTTCAATCAAGATTAAAGTGTCGGGATGTTACAAATATGGGGCCCTCCTGGCCGAAGCAACAAAGACTTCAATCAACAAGGAGCCCCTTCTGGGCGAAGTGATGAAGATATTATTCAAGCCATTTTGGAAGTATAAATATTATGGGACTGGGGCAAGCAGACTTTGGAAGAAGAAAGAAGACATCTTTTGTGAGTATTTGGGGTGTTTTTATTTTTAATAAATAGATGTGGTTTTAATGAGGGTGGTTAGTGTATTTAATGTGGGTTTTTTATTTTTAATAAATATGTGTGGTGTTTACCAGGGTGCTGTTGTTTATTTAACATTTTTTTGTGTGGAACTACAGGTCCCAGTAAGCCAGGGATGTCAGGGCATGTTGGCACTTGTGGTTCTCCAAGTGCCAACATGCCCTGGCTGCCGTGGGTATGCTGGTGCTTGTAGTTATACAAGCAGCAGCATGGCCACACTGTTTTAGGCAACCTGGCTGGCTGGGACTTGTAGTTCCACAAAACAAAATGGCGTCCATTTATTTTTTTCCTTCTTTATCGCCGTATTACCCTACTACCCACAGCCCAGGGGTAGTAGGAAGAGCCCTAGTGCTATCAGCACTGGGCTGGTTCTTTCTAGGGGGGGCCCGCTCATTTTTTTCGTTGGACCCCACTCACTAGGGAATCCAGCCCAGCGCTGAACAGTCTAGGGTTGGTTAGTCATTATGGCAGGGGGACCCCTGCCGTGTGTCCCACTGCTATAGTGCCGCCAACCCTGGCTGGTTTGCCTAGTGCTGGTAAAGTGAAAATCGGGGGGACCCCACGTAAAATTTTTCCCCGATTTTCACTGGACCAGCACTAGTCAGGCAGCACTAGGGTTAAGCATGAATAGTGGGGGGACCTCACACTTTTTTTTTTTTCAACTTTTATCTATTCTTTGCCATTTTAACACTGCCAGGGCAGTGTAACAGTGATGTGTTTGTACAACACGCTGCTATCAAGCAGCGTGTTGTACCTGGCGTGTTTTGAAGCAAACTCTCCTGAGTTTGCTTACTCGCAGCCAGCCTCGGACTGGCCTGCCGGCCAGCCGGGCTGTAGACCGGTAGGCCCAGCCGCGATTAAGCCCCGCCCCCTCCGACATTGGGGCGGAGCTTGCAGGGAGCACCTCGTAGACGGTCGTCTGTGTAAGAAACACACTACCGCGCAGGCGCAGAGAGCCGTGCCTTGGCTCTCTGCGCCTGCGCGGTAGTGTTTTGTGAACTTCAGCAGGGGAGGAGGACGGAGTTTCTACCGCGGCTGTCTTCTTGTCACTAGCCGCGCCGCCCAGAGGAGCAGGATGCCGGAGCTTTTCAAGGTAAGGTAAGTGGCAAAAAGAGGGGTTACTATTACTACTCGTTTCCCACAGTGAATGAGGGTTACTTTTCACCTCTTTTTTTTCCCCCTCTTTGTACTGCAATCTGCAGGTACTGTTAAATTGCACACAGATAGCTGACTAGCATTCACCATAAGTGTGTACAATGCTCTGGATCTTAGGAAAAAGCTATAAAGGGTTAAGTAAAATCAGCAGTGATTAGACTCCTTTGTTGACATTTATTGTGGGAGTCTATTACATTCAGAATTTGTGGAGCAACAACCAATGTGAGGTCCAGAAGTAATGCGTAGCACCTCACTCCCTGCCAATCGAGGAGCCAGAATTGGGAGTGCCCAACCTGACCCAGAAGCCTCCACAGGAGGGGGATCCAGGTTAACCAGTACTAGCAAGAGGTTACGACTCATGCTGTACCAACAAGATGCAGAGGCTGCAAGGACCAGATATCTTTTTCCTCATTGCCTGTGAGCCTTGTATAAGCGTGTGCCCCAAAAACAGGCTGTCATTGGAGCAGGACTGCCTTGCTGGCTGTAAGAGGGGGAGAATGCTAGTAACCACAGGACTGTGCCCAGGGGTTGGCTAAAGAGAGACTGATAATTATAACGTATTCAGTTGTTATGGTATAATTGTTTAACCTTTTAATAAAAAGTACTATAGCTCCGTTGTGTTAAATAAACTTAAGTTTTCATTATTCAGATGTTTGCCTGGATGTGAAAATACCAGTGTACACAATTAATGAAAAACTTTTGTTTTATACATCACGGAAACATTATCATTGTAAAATTCTGTAGATGGTTTAGCCAAACGGTATTGTCACAAGGCTTAGCAAGAGAGTTCCCCTGCTTTGGTTCTATACACTGTTAAAAACACCACAACTCCTGGGAAACAATAAAGAATATATATGTATATATAGTGTGAATTGAGAGTACTATAGCTGCACAGAGAACACTAAATGCTGAGTTGGTTTGGGTCTATAGTTGAATGTGGGGCTGAGTGTGGGGAGGAGGCTGAGTGTGGGGAGGGGGGCTATCTATTAAATGTGAATATTAATTATTTAATGCTAGGAATGGTAGTGGGAAATGGCTGTATTAAACGTAAATGCTATTGATTTATTGCTGGGGCCGTTTGGAGGGAGGGTAATAGGTTTATTTATTAAATGGGAATACTATTAATTTAATGTTGGGGTTGGTTGGACGGAAATAGATCTATTTATCAAATGTGAGTGCTATTACTTTAATGTTGAGGCTGGAGAGAGGCCTAATTATTAAATGTGGGTGCTGTTGATTTAATGGCAGGGATGGTTGGCGTTTCTAAATGTACCAATTATTTTTTCCAAATAGGGCCCTCAACATTCCAGGATGCAGACAAGCCGCAACTAAAGAAACCAGCAGCCACAGGTGGTAAAAGTGACAACAACAGGTAGGACAGTCTGTCAAATGTTCTGAGTCTAGTGTAGGCTTGGCTAACCTGTGGTACTCCAGGTGTTGTGAAACTACAAGTCCCAGCATACCCTTCCAGCAATAAGCTGCTATATATTGGCAAAGCATGCTGGGACTTGTAGTTTCAAAACACCTGGAGTGCCACAGGTTAGCCAAACATGGTCTAGTGGGACAATCCTGATTTTTGGTGACTGTTCTGCCCAATCTAAGAGGCAGGTCAAGACTGTGTATTCTTTATACACACACTGCATTCTTTATATACTACACTAAGGTGCTAGCTGTCCTTTGTGGGCTGACCGCTCCCCCTCTAGTGTCTGGTCCCGCCTCTATGATGGCTGACCACACCACCTCTGGTGGGCCCCTAGTGTTGCATTCCCGGTGGGCCCTTCATGCCCCAGTCCGACACTGCTCGCAGCTTCATACATTTGAGAGCTGTATAGCTGCAGTGGCAAACAGTCGGAAGTTTGATCTCTGGCGATTTTGCAAACAACGATTTTGAGCACAACTCTGGCGATTTTGCATGAAATCTCAGCTTCATACATCGGCGAGTTTCAACTTTCCCGAGAAAATCGCTGGAGTTGCAAAATCACACTTTGATACATTTACCCCCAGATAGGTGGAGACATGAAAGCAGAACTAGTTATTTGCAGAAATTTGAAGAGAGTCAGCTGCTGGAATCCCTGACTGCCATTTACCATTTATCGTAACTGAACCTCCTTTCCTCTTCTGAAGAATGTGTTTTCTTTTTCTTGCTTCATGGGCAAACTTGTGATTATCTGCCAGATCAGAGTATTTTTCTTTGGCATCATTCTCACTACTGGACACAGAGCCAGCGTGGTCACAGAAATTGTAGCAGATGCTGCAGCAAGCAGGGAAGCTGCAGAGATATCACGAAAGGAGGAGCAGAGTTGGCAGTAGCAAAATGACAGCTGAATTGAAGTAGTATTATTATACCCATTACTAGAAAGGTGAACATAATAACGTGGTCACTATATATATATATATATATATATATATATATCCATAGATTGTAAGCTTGCGAGTAGGGCCTTCTTACCTCTTTGTCTGTTTTACCCAGTTCGTTTATTAGTTTACTATGTTTGTCCCCAATTGTAAAGCGTTACGGAATATGATGGCGCTATATAAATAAATGATGATGATGATGAGATATAATTATATATATATATATATATATTTAGTAGAAGACAGGCACTTCAAATACGCGTTAACATGCCCTGATGCACCAGCAGGGAATTATGTTTTTGTTCTATCTGGTTGCTTGATTTGAAAACAGTCTTTGCAGGTCCCATACTTGGCAGGAGGTGTGATGGGAACAAAGGATGGTATGTTCAATGTGGTGGCACATGGCTGGTATAATGAATGAGCGCACATAGTCAGTATAATTAATAAGGGTAATTGGCTATTATATTGTGTAAGGAAACAGTGCTGGTATAATGTATAGTATCACTGTTGATTATATGTCTGGAATAAGTGCTAGATATAATGTACGAAGAAACTGGATTTAATGTGTGACTTATATGAGTCTAGGGCACATTTTACCAAATCCTCATTTGAAGGCAATGTTCAAGGTGAAGGAAATAATTTCTCACTAAAAAACAATAGAAACTCACATAGAGCTCTGGATGGCCAAAATTAAATCTGCCTAGATGTATTATGTGATATTCTGTGGTCCATATCTGAGCCCATCTATGCTTTTGCACCAAGGAGTAAACACTTCCCGTGCTCAAGTGCCTGGAAGTATACATTTTTTCTAGCATTTTTACAGTTCTTTTAGGTATGCAGACAGTATTATACAAACATTTCCAGTACCCAAGTACACATGTTCACAGATGGGTACATCTGTTTTAAGTCATTAGATGTGGTTTATTAGGATTATGATTTGCACTAATACTATGATTGCAGTCATATTACTAAATGTTTTATGTTGCCTAGAGCATGTTGTATGTTGTTCAGATGTTATCTGCTAGGCTTAATATATGTATCTGCAAGTCACAGTTGCTCAATCTTGTGTTGTAGTTTCAGGCAATGTAAAACAGTGATGCATCTTGGAGACATGTAAAAATAAATTCCAGAGAGTGAGAGCTTTCCTACGTAACACATTCTGAAACGCCCCTCGTCGGTAGTGGAAGTTCCATATATGTAAGTGTCTGGTAGTTTCTTCCGGCAGAATATTATGCACTGCAATTCCTTATCGCTTGGCAAGCAATTATGATATTCTTCAAAGGAAAGAATTTTGATGTTTTTGTTCCAAATAGGACATTTGTTCAATTCACATCTGTTTAAGACAATGACAAATAGCACTTTAAAACCTTCATATGGACTACATTGCTAACTAGTTCAAACAACACATTTTACTATGTCAGTGACTGGAAAAGAAAAAAAAAACATATTCTAGTGCAATTACCAAGAGGAAACTCATACTGGATTTTGAAAAATATTTAATGCGTGAGGTTTAGCTGAAAATGACTTCTTCCAGCTTTCTTCAGCATTATAGTGCCTATAAATCCCAACTGACTACAATGTAGCAAGCAAACAAATAATGGGCAGTAATAATTAAACAAAAAAGCTGTTCAGAATAAAAATGTTGTCTTTAGCAATAAACTAAATTGTATTGCACAGCAGGCATCACAGTATTAAAACCCTATGTACAGCCCGCAACCTCATAGATTGCTATACTAATGCTTCTTAATAGGCTAATAAATATTGACACCACCACACCTTGGGGGTATATTTACTAAACTGCGGTTTTGAAAAAGTGGAGATGTTGCCTATAGCAACCAATCAGATTCTAGCTGTAATTTTGGAGAATGTACTAAATAACTAGAGCCTGATTGGTTGCTATAGACAAAATCTACCCTTTTTTTAAACCTGCAGTTTAGTAAATATACCCTCTTGTCTTGAACTGATGTCTGTTGCTGGGTATGAGCAATAAAACCATTTTGTTAACAGTTAGAAATAATCCCCATATAGGTTACTTCTTGTCCAGCATTATTAATAAGTAAAGCAAACCAAAATTGTTCCACCTAGAGAGCCTGTTTTCCTGTCTACTTAACAAATTCAAGTCTATTTAATGTTCCAAATAATTTAATTTGTAATGGATTCAAGTGCGCTTTCCGGAGAGACAATCCTTTAGATCCTTCCGTGTAATCTCATGTGCGTAGATTGGGGAAGTGAACTTTATTTTTTAGGATTCGCATCTAATATCTACGGCTATTTCTGTTAAACAAAAAAAAAAAAGATTTTTCAATCGGCACTTTGGATACATGAATACAATTAAATACATTGAATCCATTACAAAGCTAGATTAGTGACATTGACGTGTAACAGTTGCAGCCAGTTTATGTCTATTTAATGTGCGGACATCTTTTAGTTGACTAATTATTATTAAATTAGATTGAGTTTTATGTATGTCATTTAATAAATTAATCCTTCTGGACAGTGTACTTTTTTCCAATTTTTTCTCCTCTAGTTTGCTTTTATAATTTTTTTGACTATTTGAGCGTCTCTTGTTATTAGATTTATTGGTGCTGTTTTTGGTACAGGCGGTTGCACAGCCCCCTTAAGAGGCAGATGTTTTTCCGTAGCATCCGCCTTCTGCTTTATTCCTCACATCCAGACTCTCTCCCAGTCCTGTCAGTTCCACCTTAAAAACATTGCCAGTATATGCCTATTTCTTACTCAACATGCTACCAAAACTCTTCTTCATTCTCTCATCAACTCCCGTCTTGATTAATGCAACCTCTACTGCTATCTGGCATTCCCGACACCCATATATCCACACTTCATTCTATCCTAAATGCTGCTGCAAGACCGATCTTCCTCTCTCACCACTCCACATCTGCTGCACTGTTAAGTGCGTATTGTCACTAATCAATAACGATTTTCGAACCTCGATTTGTGTTTCCAACGCACAAAGATTTATTCGCAAAAAGTAGTATAATATATTCAAGCGAAGTGATAATAAATATAGCCGTTACTTAACGCAGGCGCTCTGGATCCAGTGTGCAGTCATTCAATCCTGAAGTCTGGGGACAAGATGTCTGAACACTAGATGTGAAGCTGCTGCTTATATGCACACAGAAATACAGTAATACAATGAAGATGGTATAGCTTGCTTCTATTGGTCCAGGTTTCAGGAAGGTCCAAGGAGTTGTCAATTATTGGCTAGTTCATCCCAAGGAATCCAAAAGAGGGGGTCATCTCTCCAGGGGGTATGCTCGGCTCTTCCCGCCAAGATTCCTTAGTCTTAAGTAGTTCATAATTCCCTATCATTCATAACTTGCGTATGCACTCTGCGATTCCTTCGCAGAGTGAACCAAACAGTAGGAGATGTTAAGAGGTTTATTATGATACCACTCATGATATGATTCCTTCAACCTGTTCCGTAAATTACACTAATATGCATGTAACTTTAATATAACACATAAATACTACTATATTTCGACATAACTGACTATGTGTTGCAACTACCATTAATGTGTACTATTTTATAAGTATGCGTGTTTGTGCGAATGTATGGTAAAAGACCAAATACTGTTGCTGCCACGTGTAGTAGCTGCGTACGCCTTTCACGCCGTAGCGTGCCCTTGTACGCCGTAGCGTACCGTACACATCTTTTCAGACAAAGACAACCAAGTTTGCTCGATTTTAATTGAAATTACTTTATCCAATTTGCTGACTTCGACAGCACCACTTTGTAAATCCCTACACGGCTCCCTGTATCCTCCAGTATCCAATTCAAATTACTCACCCTTACCTACAAAGCCCTGAACAACACCACCCCTTCATACATCTCAAATCTCAGATCAAAATACTCTTCCTTCCACACTCTTAGACCTGCGCCTTGTCATGTCTCTGGTAACCACCTATCACTCACGTCTACAAGGCTTCTTCCGTGCTGCTCCTTACTTATGGAATTCCCTACCACGCACAATCCCATAGCCTTCAAATCTTTAGACGTTTTCTAAAAGCGCATCTCTTTTTTAAAGCTTACCTTATCCCTGATGATACTATTTACACTAATACACCCTCACAGCTGTCCCAGCCTCCACTCTAAGCTACACAGCTCCTCTTGTTTCAGCTGTGCCCTCTTCTACTTAGAATGTAAGCTCTAATGAGCAGGGTCCTTCATACTCTTTGCTTCCATGTCTACATTTATTCTGTCTGCCTTGTATGTCCTTATTTTATGTATGTCCTGTTTTCCCAGTTGAACTGCACTGTGGAATACTGTGGTGCCTTACAAATCTACGATAATTATAATAATATATTTATAAACTTATTGTAATTTTAGATAGATTTTTTTGTCAGCTCTTCATATTATACCGTACACTTGGGTAGTGTGTATGTTTATAAATGCAAGCCTGGCACTGACAGAGTAGAACATCTCTAAATAATATATAAATATGCCCATTTTGGCTTGCACTTTCTTTATGTTCCCTGATCAATTTTAGACACACATTAAATATATTCATAAACAAAGATCTGTAATTATACAGCATATTATACAGCATACTCACTGTTTACATGAGTCTCCTAACTGAAGGTCTCCGCAATAACAATTTAATCTACCATTCACACAAAAAAGCATAGCAAGACTATGCCACTTATCCACTACCCTTTCTGTAAATTAAATTCTCCTCCAATTTCCTCTAAACCTACTTCCCCCCAGTGTCAGTGCATGTCCTTGTGTTCTAGTACTTCTCTTCTTTTGAAGAAAATTGCAATGGCAAAATTCGGACAATGTAGGCCACATCCATTATCTGCCCAAAATCATGTCCCAATACACCCAAAGTACATTTCACATTTCATATGAAAATAGACCCCCTTTTAGGCCTTAGAAAATGGGACACGAGAAAGCTTCAGCTATCAAAAAGGCTGTGCTAAAGAATTTTAGAGCTCTTGGGCCAATGTAATGCAAATGGCTATTAAAAACCCCCACATATAGATGAGATGTAAAACTAGGGGTGTGCACCGGCCACTTTTCGGGTTTTGGGTTTTGGGTTCTGATTGGTTTTGCCAAAACACCCCACTAAAGGTTTTGGTTCTGATTTTGGGTTTTGGGTTCTGATTTCTTTATAAAAAAGCATAAAAACTGCTAAAATCCATGTTTTTGGTTTTTTTTCACTCCTACACTATCATTAACCTCAATAACATTCATTTCCACTAATTTCCAGTCTATTCTGACACCTCACAATATTGTTTTTAGTCCAAAAGGTTGCACCGAGGTAGCTGGATGTCTAAGCTAAGCGACACAAGTGGGCGGCACAAACATGTGGCCCACATAGGAGTGGCACTGCAGTGGCAGACAGGATGGCAGTTTGAAAAACTAGGCCCCAAAGAGCACATAATGCCAAAAAAAGAGGTGCAAGATGGAATTGTCCTTGGGCCCTCCCACCCACCCTTATGTTGTTGAAATAGGAAATGCACACTTTAACAAACCAATCATTTCAGCGACAGGGCCTACCAAACTACTGTGGCTGAAATGATTGGTTTGTTTGGGCCCTCACACAAAAAAAGCTATTCATCTCTCCCTGTACAAACTAAACAGGCTCTACTGAGGCAAGATGTCGTCCTCATCCTCATCCTCTGATTCCTCGCCCCTTTCAGTGTGTACTTCCTCATCCTCACACATTATCAATTCGTCCCCACTGGACTCCACAATCACAGGTCCCTCTGTAGTCTCTGGAGGCCAGTGCTGGTCTTGATTGAAGAATTGATAATTCATTTTTTTTCCTTGGCCGCTCACTGACCAGGTTCTCCGCTGCACTAAAAACTCTTTCAGAGTACACACTGGAGGGGGGACAACTCAGGTAAAATAGAGCCAGATTGTACAGGGGCTTCCAAACTGCCTTTTTTTCCTGCCAGTAAGAATAAGGACTGTCTGACATGTCTACTTGGATGGTGTCAGCAAAGTAATCCTCCACCATTTTTTCAATGGTGACAGCATCCAATGCAGCGACAGTAGACATGTCTGTAATGGTTGGCAGGTCCTTCAGTCCGAACCAGATGTTCTCAGCATCCCCGCCAGCGGGTCGTTTATGAAATCTCAGCTGTTTCCTCGCAGCCACACGTGTGGAAGAAAATGAAGGAGGAGCTGTTGGCATGTCACGGTCCTCTTCAGAGGACGATCTCCTGACCAGCAGGTCTTTGCACCGCTGTAGACTTGTGTCCGCCGGAAACAGAGACACAACATACGCTTTAAACCGAGGATCGAGCACGGTGGCCAGAATGTATTCCTCTGACTTTAAAAGAGTGACCACCCTCGGATCCTGGCAAAGCATACGAAGTACCACTGGACTGGAGTTATACAGCAGTACAAATTCCTATATACTGCAGGAACAGTGAACGTAGTTTAATATCGAAGTAATAATATTTCTGGACTGCAGGAACAGTGAACGTAGTTTAATATCGAAGTAATAATATTTCTGGACTGCAGGAACAGTGAACGTAGTTTAACATCGAAGTAATAATATTTCTGGACTGCAGGAACAGTGAACGTAGTTTAATATCGAAGTAATAATATTTCTGGACTGCAGGAACAGTGAACGTAGTTTAATATCGAAGAAATAATATTTCTGGACTGCAGGAACAGTGAACGTAGTTTAATATTGCAGTACTAATATTTCTGGACTGCAGGAACAGTGAAAGTAGTTAGATATTGAAGTAATAATATTTCTGGACTGCAGGAACAGTGAACGTAGTTTAATATTAAAGTAATAATATTTCTGGACTGTAGGAACAGTGAACGTAGTTAAATATTGCAGTACTAATATTTCTGGACTGCAGGAACAGTGAACGTAGTTAGATATTGCAGTAGAATTTTTTTTTATAACAATGGACTTAGCAGGACAGAGCACAGGACACAGCACCACTGGACTCAGCAGGACAGAGCACAGGACACAGCACCACTGGACTCAGCAGGACAGAGCACAGGACACAGCACCACTGGACTCAGCAGGATAGAGCACTGGACAAAGCACCACTGGACTCAGCAGGACAGAGCACAGGACAAAGCACAACTGGACTCAGCAGGACAGAGCACAGGACAAAGCACCACTGGACTCAGCAGTACAGAGGAGAAGGACACAGCACCACTGAACCCAACCTCACGCTACCCTGATCAATGCCCGACTGAAAATGGCGGCGGCAAGCGGGTAATTTATAGAATACGAGTATCGCGAAATCCGACTGCGGGATTTGGAGTCAGAGCCTCGTTTTCACTGTTTCTCCCCGCCAGAAATACCCGAACAGTGCTCGGATCGCCCTTGGATCCGCACTGTCCGGGTGGGCTCGGATTGCGATAATCCGAGCCCGCTCATCTTTATGTAAAACACACGAGCTCCGGCTCCAAATTAGTTAATCTGTTGTGAGCCTGCCTATTTTCTAGCCAGGCAGCCAATCCAAGCAGTCTCCTATACTGCTCAGCCAATCTCTGATAAGAGACTGCTCCTGGCACACTGGCTAGCATATAGGCGAGCTCACACTAGATGAACTCATTGGCATTGGGAAGAGCTTGTGTGTAGTTCATCTCATCTATATGGGTTCCTTTTAGTACCTATATGGATTATGTCAGGTCTAGAAAAGAATTTGATCAATCATTTAATTATAAATCTGTTAGGAACTCCTCCAGCCGGCACAACACAACCCGGAGTCTACTCTGTCAGTCAGGTGTTCACTGGAGCCCCTGATGGTGGGGACAGGCTGGGCTGCAGACTGACAGAGGGTCGTGAAGTGTGTACCGGCTGGGGAGAACCCAGGCAAGCGGAGTGGAGTCCAAGCAGAGGTCAAGGGCCGGCAGCAGATAGCAGATCCGATAAACAAGCCGAGGTCAGGGGTCACGAGCATGCAGGGTGGTCGGTATTCAAGCCAGAGGTCAAGGTCACTAGAAACACAGGCAGAGTCCAAATCCAGGCAAGGGGTCAAACACGGGTAGTCAATAGAATTTCCAAGAGACAGGAACAAGGTACAGAGCAGGTCAGCAGACTGGCAAACAGAAGCTATAACCGGCAATGAGGCAGCAGACCTTATTGCCTTAAATACAGCCAACAGCCAATCAGAACCTGCCCCCTAGACAGAGCACACTTGCAGCCTAATGCCTGCTAATTCAGCCACAGGTTGAATCTAATTACCTGCCCCCATGCGCGTGCGCGCCCGGCTGCCGGGACGCGGCGCTGAAGAGGTGTCCGGCTGTTGCCTTGGCAACGGTCGGGAGTTGAGGGGAAATGACGTCCCGGTCGTCATGGTGACAGCCGGGACTCTGGAGCGGACAAAATCAAAGGGGGCATTTTTAATGAAGGCACCAAGACCAATGCCAAGCGTCGGATCAAGTTGTGTGAAACACACCGACACTGGACTGTGGAGCAGTGGAAAAGTGTTCTGTGGATGACGAATCACGCTTCTCTGCTTGGCAGTCAGATGGACAAGTCTGGGCTTGAAGGATGCTATGCTTCCAACTTTGTGGCAACAGTTTGGGGAAGGCCCGTTTCTATTCAAACATGACTGTGCCCCAGTGCACAAAGCAAAGACTACAAAGACATGGTTTGATGAGTTTGGTGCTGAAAAACTTGACTGGCCCGCACAGAGCCCTGACCTCAACCTCATCGAACACCTTTGGGATGAACTGGAACGGAGATTGCAAGCCAGACCTTTTCATCCAACATCAGTGCCTCACCTCAAAAATGCTCCACAGAATGAATGGGCACAAATTCCCACAGAAACACTCCAACATCTCGTGGAAAGCCTTCCAAGAAGAGTGGAAGCCGTTATCACTGTAAAAGGGGGACCAACTCTATATTAAAGTATATGTATTTGATACAATGTCATTACAGTCCCTGTTGTTGTAATGGTCAAGCGTCCAAATACTTTTGTCCATATAGTGTATATTAGAATGCCTTATACTTGAGTAAGTGCGGTAGTTTAAAAGGAAGAGATATAATAGTACAAGAGGTCATGTACTGTGCTCAAATTACAGGGTGGGTGGCTCAGGGAAAATCTGCATTTTATTTATGGAAAATATGACAAATTTATGGGAACCCTCAGTGCTAAGGCAAAGGGAATTTAAAGTGCTTTTAATAGGCATGCTACACATGAAAGAAAAATTAATGAGAAAAGACTAGACTTTTGGCAACAGATTAAAAATATTCCGTTTTTGTGAGTCAAAAATGTGCTATCTCTCACAAAATGGCATGGATTCATCTATCTTAAATGTGTTATTCATTTTTGTCATTACTGAATAATTGTGAATTAAATCAAAGTTCAAATGAACTAGAATCTTTAAGTTCGCCTTGCGCTTTCAATAAATTTGATTGACATTAAATTTTAGGCTCCATTTTTTCACTTATCAACGGTGTTTCCCTTAAATGTTCACAATAAAAAATACTTTTCTTTAATTTGAAGGAGGTGATGAATGAACCATTTTAAATAGTATTTAGGTCATTATTGATCACAAGCATTGGAACATAATAAATTATGTCACATGCACAACATATCTTCACCTTATTTCTCTATTCCAATTCTCACCCAACACCACTTATTCCTATAACTTACACAAACTAGATTCCTATATGCATTCTGCCAATATCCCTACCATTAAAGTACTATTGTTATTACACTAATTATATAACCTCCCCTTCTGCTTTTTTCCAGAATTCACACATATCCCTTTACATCGTAGCATCAAGACTCCCATATCCCCAGCAGATACTTGTTGAAATCAAAACTGGAACTACACTACCCCAGATGTCGATACACAGGACATATAAGCACCACCTATGAATGGATGATTTTTACTTTTTCTAGTCTTACCAGATGGAGGACACCCTGATTTGTAGCACTTACACAGACTCCCTCCCCACACAGCCAAGTGCACTAGTATACCTGCCACTACCTCCGCATGTATACCTTGAGATACATATTTTGCTCAACCTACACACCATGGGCCGAGTCATTGAGGAAAGTAAGGCAAAAAAGGAGTAAATGTTCTCTGGGACAAACCATGTTACAATGCAAGGGGTGCAAATTAGTTTATTATTTTGCACATAAGTTAAATACTGGCTGTTTTTTCAAGCAGCACACAAATACTCGAGCATTATTTTTACACTGAAATTTAAAGTTGCCCTACCCCAACTATAAATCTATCCCCACATTCTAAATTTACCTCCCCCTCCAATGCAACATGACTTTGCCCAGGTGCAAAGTTACTCCTTTTTTATGCTTTGCTCTCCTTAATGACTCAGGCCCCATATGATTATGCATTAATTATTTACACATATTTTCTCCTTTTCTATTTCATCTATCAACTACAAATGGAATCCAAACACGAATCCATGCAGTATCCCCATTAATTCAGGACATGCTACCAGATCTGGAGCAGAGATGCAGGATAATACCTTGCACACCAGACTCCCTTCAAATTTTCTAGACACAAGGCATCCAACTGAAGGATAACACCAGAGGGAACAACAATTCTACCCTGTGCTTAATAGCAACAACAAGATAAGTATAAAAAATGGTTCCTTCAGAGAGTTTCCATTTTACCCTTTACATGGTCTGATCAGGTGTCAAAGAGTCCTCAATATTGTGGCATCACATGGCTCAAATAAGTCAAGTCTATTCTTAATGTCACCACATGTAGAAAAAGTCTTAAATAACGTCCTTTGGCGTTTTATGCAACCTATGTTTGTTAAGTTTGGTATCCTGGTTCATCTACTTTGCTTTATATTCAAACCTTCCCCAAGAGTCATTAGCAATGTTTTTGCTACGTCTTGCTTTCAAATATTTGTTTGTAGCCAGCAAGGGTGTCTGCAATCTGCCTTGATATTCTATTTGGCCTTATAGGGGTTATAAGGTTTCATAAGGCCAAATTCCCTTTGGCCTTATGAAACCTTATAACCCCTATAAGAGTAGGAGTAATCATTTAGCATAAAGACTGCAACACGCAACATTCTATGCATTTTTATGAGCATAAGTAAAAATCAAAAATAAAAATTGAATAGTGGGGAGTGTCAACTTAAATAACTTTATCACTTCTCAGGCCAATTGCTCAGAAAGTGCCCACTCTATTTCACAAGTTTCCAGGGTGTTTCTCAAACATCAGAGCAGACAAATACAGCAAAGGGGGTGTAGTTAACCCATAAATCAAAGCACATCTGTGCAAAGAAATATGTGCATGTCGGCATAAATTATATGATTAATAAATAACATCCACTTTCTGCCACAGAAATGTCTTTATTCAGAGACAGAACAAAAAAAATCAAGAAAACAATACACAAAAACACAAAGATTCGATACAAAAATCCAAACATTAATTAGTTGGAAAAGCAGGGAAAAATGACCATGGCTAAAGGCATGCACAAAAAAATAAAAGTAAAAATGGCTCTTCCGCCATTGAGGAAACATGCCTGGAAATTCACAAACACAAACTTGTGTTTGAGCTGTTAAATCAGTAATAATAGCTGATTAGCTCAAGTCATGTTAAGTCCACATACTTTTTAATATCCACCCCAGACTCTTTTCCAGTGTATATGTTCCATTAATCTTTTGTCAACATAATTTTTAAATTAACTATTTTAAGTTGAGAGGTGTATAGTGCATGAGGTGGTGAAGATGAGGTATGAAAGTGGGTATATTCTGCCACTGAACAGTAACTAGAGCTCACAAATGGGCAATTTGGACATAATAAAGGGACTGTATCAGGTATGTCCCTCTCATTAGTTGAGGTGAGAACCTTAGGTGTACTATCTTAGGGACAGCATTCAAATGACAGCATGCTCCTACATTGTTCACTATACCACTGTACACATCCCTGTTCCAAATATTTTAAAAACATATTTGCTGCCACTGGATGCAGTAGAGAGGAAGCAATTAAAAGGTTTATTAAAAGACAGAGTAAAAATAAACTATCACTCGACAATGAGCAGAGCCACTATACAATGAGCGGAGCCACTATACAATGAGCAGAGCCACTATACAATGAGCGGAACCACTATACAATAAGCAGAGCCACTATACAATTAGCAGAGCCAATATACAATGATCAGAGCCAATATACAATGAGCAGAACCACTATAGAATGAGCAGAGTCAGAGTATAGGTAACTAAACACTGCATTTCTGGTTGTGTTCAATAGTTATCCAATATCACGTGTATCTTTCCTGGTGCTCACTCTCAGTATTAAGCTGGATCTACGCCAACATTCTGCCACCGACAGATGTACCATTTCCACACTACTCGTTCATCAGTTCCAACTTGTTTGAAAATTGCAGAGCATTGAATAAACAAACATGTTATGAACTGAAATTGCACACAACAAATGTGGACTCCTTATTAAATACTTTTCTTTCCATAATTATTTGTCAGTAATTGTTTCTTTTGATCTGCATTAGTCTGCTATCCAGACACAAAAGGTTGAAAACATCAGCTGTAGTGTCTACTGTATTCCCCTTATCCACTTGTGCAGGCTATTCTCAATGAAAGAAAACAGATTTTAAAAAAACAACAAAAATAGACATTATTTGTAAAATTAGGGCATATTTGACAGTTTTTGTATGGGTGCACATTAGATATAATTGTCCGATTCATTAAGGAAAGGAAAGAAAAAAAATGAATAACTTTGAATCTTGTCAAAACCATGTTGTTATGCAAGGGGTGTAAATGAGTTTATTATTTTGCACATAAGAAAAACACTGGCTGTTTTTCATGTAGGACGCAAATACTTGATAGCTTTATTTTTACACTGACATTTAAAGTTGATCTAGGACATGCCCTACCCTAACTATAAATCTGTCCCCACATTTTAAATTTACCTTCCCCTCCAATTCATGGTTTTGCCAAGGTTCAAAGTTACTCAATTTTTTGCTTTCCTATCCTTAATGTATCAAGCCCAATATGACATTGCTAGAAAATTGTGTACAGAAAACCATATTTCTCTGTATATTATCATTTATTAAGATGAATTTATAACAAGACAGAGCACCTTACTGTATTGAAACTTCATCCTCTGTACATTCAGCATATCTCCAGTCTAGGTCATTTCAGGAAGAGAATGTGCTGATTTTGTGGGAAGCAGTGACCTGTCCACTTATATTATTATGTTAATGAGGACAGGTCTGCACATAACAGGGTCAATTCTATCATGTGACTAGGGGAAAGGAAGCAAGCGGGAAGAAGGGCAGGATTAAGATTTGTGGGGGCCCATGGCAAGCTCTAGCATTCAGTCACCCGCTCACTAGAAGAACAATAATAGCGCTTCACACACACGGCATCCTTGCTGCCATTCATCCTTCCTTGCAAACACTGCACTGACTACCTGCAATTAATTCTGTCTGGCCTTGTCTGACCGCTGAGTGACAGGCAAACACAGCACTCTATGTACAGCGCACATCATGGTGAAGAAGACTGGTGCCACAAGGCAAGGAGGACAACTTATTTTGTGGGGGCGTGGTAGTGATACATAGTGTTGCTCTTTTAGGGAGCCAGGGACAAACAAATAGTGGAATGCGCAGTTTCCCAACGGTAGTGAGGTTCCAGCCAAAGTGGTGCAGGAAGGTTGAGTTGTCAATGCACTTCTATACAACACAGAGTTCATATATCCAACTTTATTTATATATATTGGTGTCCAGACATAAATAGCTGTAGTAAAATGCTGAATTGTACAGCAGTGGGCAGTGCAAATACTACTGGGTCCATCACCTATACCGTTTTATAATAAACTGCCTTATCATGTTTCCTTAAATAGTTCACTGTGTATGCCCTTCATCACCTTCACCATACCTTGAATAAGATAACCAACTTATATAAAATAAAGACAGGGAGACCTGAGTAAAGTGGCAAACTGACGTATTTTATTATAACCTAATTAAACCTGGTGGCGGAGAAAGAGCACTGCGGATCAGCTCCAGCAATACCCATAACCAAGCATGGACATGGCAATATAGCCTTAAGTCCACTCACTTCTCTCATAACCCCATTGCTTGGCCGGCCCTAACCTGGCGTCAGAGTAAACTGCACTCACCTCACTACTCACTCCCCCTCCCTCACTGAGCCGGGCGAGGCCCCTCCCCATGGAAGGGACAAGAGTTACCGATTGCCTTGTAAGGGGACAGATACCTGCGGCCAATCACGATAGAGCCGTATATATCAGCCGCTGATCGCAGTACCTTCCTCCCACACTACTGCCCTAGGGGCAAAGCAGCCCGCCACCATCCAAACCGAGCACTCTCCTCAACTCCAACCAAATGCTCTCCATAAAAATAAGCAACCCCTCGTCCGAGAGGTGCACACCATCTCTCCTATAGAGACTCACCCTATCTGCTGTAATCACCGGGTGATCCACCACAAATCCACCAAGGGACTTAATTACCGGGATTGTAGATCTCCAAGACAGCCTTGGGATCATAGCGGACCAACCAAGTATGATTGTCGGCCATGAAGACTTAATATAATGCAAGTCCTCTCTCATTTGAATAATTAGGTCTAGGGATTTACCTTTGCCTAAATCGTTCCCTCCTAAGTGTATAACTAGAACATCGGCTGCTCCCCACCGCTCCCCATCAGCTTCCTTAGCCAAGTCAATAGATTGCTCCAAACCAAACCCCATTTACCTAACCAATAAACCCGGCTATTCCCCATATTGGTAAACCTCGTCTGAACCCCCGTCTCGTTAGCTGCCCAGAATATGTAAGAGTGCCCGATGATCCAAATATTTCTTGCAGTTACCACAGCATCTAAAAAAGAGATAAGTGTTAAGTATAATTACTTGACCATCCCACACAGCACCAAGGTGCACATAGGGATTGACAAAGGCAGCCCATCAGACGAGCATGGAGCATAGCTGGCAAAAGGAAACGGAAAACGGGGAGAAATGGTTTTGGGTAAGGGTAAGTTACTCACACGAAGGTAAAACCCGATCAAACCCCAGAGGCACACCACTAAACAGGACTCCGGAGAAAAAGATTGGGAGAAATCCCTTCGCGCCCTCGCTCAACGCGACGAGCAGATAAGCCTTGAGTAACCGGGAAGGGGGTAGAAGGAGCCGAACAAAAGGTACTGTAAAGAAGTAGGTCTAGATATACTGGACAGTGACAAACAATAATCAGAAACAGCCAAACGGAGAAATAAAAAAAAAAAGAAAAACAACAACCAGCCAATTATAACATATTCGCAATACAATTGTTCCCACTTTATACATTAGGCCTAATGTAACCTTGGTAGGCTGCGGATTTCCATCTACCAAGTGAATTTATAGCCTCCACTGATGACCCCGCCAAGGTCGCGGATGTGGCAGCTCCACTTCTAAAAACAGTGGGGTCTAAACCTAAAAACTTAATCGCATGTTTCAGAACCGCGTTAAATTGATATCTCGACAGCTGCGCCCCACTTCTGTGTACTAGAAAAACTGGGTTAACGGGCCTGATTTGAATAAAATGGGTGGTTAACTCTACTGGACATACCTCTTTATCCTTTTGGGCATGTATTTGTAACCAGCAACCTTTCCCTCCCTGATCCGTTTTGGAACTGGCTATTTTGCAGCTCAGATGATCTTCCCGTATGACAATGTTTTTAGTAAGCAACCCGGTGGGAATATGACCCTTCACTTGCCCAACCAACTCTGAAACCCTGAAAGCCCCAAACAACGCTAGGCTAAAAGCAGTCCGAAAAAGCAGGACCTCATACTCATCCCTTGCTACGTCCGCCAGGGCCCGCATAATTTGAGACAATGTTTGGAACGTGATCAGGTGCTGCGTGTCTGTTGTGATCAGCCTCACTCTCGCCCACCCTTTTAGCGCTTTGGATACCAAAAAACACTTAGTGACGTCCATCGCGCCGTTCAGCCATGACATAAACGAAATACCCGCCAGGGCAGATGACATACTCGCCTTAGAAGCGCCCTCATTATACCTCAACCACATGAATTCCATACCGCATCCCTCTGACCCGCCTCTGACTGGTCCTTGGTGCTACTGAACTGGACCCACTGCAGCCACGCTGCTCGATACACCCGCAACGTAGATTGTGCTAGGCCGCGTTCCGCCAGACCTCTTATGCCGGCGTGATGATCTGCCAAACACAAGAGGGACAGGGAATGCCTATACTATTGGCCTGAGGGGCCAGCTCTCGAAATCTCCTCCACTGAGACAAAGCATCCGCTATTTTGTTTTTAATCCCGGGCACATGACGTTATTTCGTGCTCTAGGCAGCGAATTATCAGATGACGCAGCAAGAGCTATAGCCTGTGGAGAGGACGTGCTCTGTTTATTTATGGACTGAACTACCCCTAGGTTATCACACCAAAAAACAAAGTGCCTGCCCCGTAAGGCAACCGCCCACAGCTCGATGGCAACAATAATTGGGAATAGCTCCAACACGATCATGTTCTTAACCAATCCACTTCCACGCCATGACTCTGGCCACGCGTCACCACTGTCCTCCCAGATAAACTCCAAAACCCTGCGCACCCGAAGCATCAGTGTAATGATCCAGTGTAGCATTGTTTACCGGAGGGGTGGACCATATCCTTTTACCATTGAATTCCTTCAAAAACCTCTGCCAGATTAAAAGATCATCTTTTATTTCTTGTGACAGGCGTACCGCCGCATGAGGCCTACTCCTTCCCGCTATGGCTCTTTGAAGCTTACGACAGAAAACCCTACCCATTGGAATCACCCTGCACGCAAAGTTGAAAAGCCCCAGAAGCGACTGCACTTTTTTTAATGAGATGTAAGGGGAAACCAGCATGGACACAATCGCCTCTGCCAATTTTTTTACCTTATTCTCCGGGAGTCTACAACAACCTGCTTCCAAGTGGATTTCAATACCCAAAAACGATAAACGCTGAGTGGGGCCTTCTGTTTTATCATGGGCAATGGGAACCCCTATAACTGTGAATAGGGCCTTTGTTGATTGCAACACATCTAAGCATGCGCGGGACTTGTCTGGACCTATGATCAAAAAATCATCTAAGTAGTGAGCTATCCCTCTGTGCCCGGTTCCAGCCTGAACGCACCAGTGGAGAAAGCTGCTAAACTTCTCGAACAAGGCACATGATATCAAGCAGCCCATGGGAAGGCAACGGTCCACATAAAAACTGCCTCGGTGTCTAAAACCCATAAACTGGAACGATTCAGGGTGGAGTGGCAACAGGCGAAAAGCTGACTCTATGTCAATTTTGGCCATAAGGGCCCCCTCTCCGCACTCCTGCACTAAGGGAAGAGCCTCCTCAAATGACCGATATTGGACTGTACTAACCGCCGGGTCTATGGCGTCATTTACTGAGTCGCCTAACGGGTAAGAAACGTGCTGAATAAGTCTGAACTTACCCTCTGCCTTCTTGGGCACTACACCTACCGGGGACACTACCAAATTGGCGATAGGTATGCCCTAGCCGGACTTCTTTGGCTATTTTTTCATCTGATATCTCTGGGAATGTAAAGGCCGATTTAAGGTTACGGGTCCATGGCAAATCTAATTTTTTTAAAACCGGGATTCTGAAACCAAAATGAAAACTTTCTCAAATCATGGCTGCAGCATCGTTATCGCTATAGAGTTTCAGCCACTTGTCTAGTTCCTCTAGCCTAATTGGGGATTTGGCCTTGACCAGAAGCTGCCGGCGCAATTCCGCGTCCTCTCCCCCCGCAGGTCGCGGCATTCTGCCGCGGGATGGAACCCATTACAGTTGGAACAAGAGTGCCTAAATCTGCAGACGGACCCACTCTGACACGTCCCTGAGTTAAAAGCAAAACACTTTTCTTTGCCGGTGAGGTGCTGCGCCTTCCCCGCCCCAGGAAAGCGCCTCGCCTGGGTCACCTCCTGCCTCTGACTTCTGGGTCTTATGAGATCCATCCATGTATCGATATCCTTAAAACCGAGGGGTAACCTCTCCCATCCAGTCATCTTTTTTCTAAACATTTCATCATACGCCCTCCAAATCACTGGCCCATCTTTCAAATAAACATCCGAAATCAGGTGTAAATACTTCCAGACCTCCACCTGTTCTTCTGCCCTATAGTCAGCGTAGAGGGTCGCAAATACACAAAACCCCTTTACCCATCTAGGGAATGTTTTATAATTCTCCTCCCCCATTCTGTTCCTATCCACCGCTGCCTCTAAACCTTTCTTTCCTTCGTCTGTCAAGGTGAACATGTCCACTTAAATTCCTCTTTTAATTTTATCCCTGACGCTTGGCCTAATGCCGTATAGCAACGCCTCGTTCTCTACTCTCCCGAAATCTCCAGCTTGCGTGATTATATCGGGCCCTAAATCCTGTAGGGACCTGGTGGTTCGCTTTCCTACTAGCTGCGTCTGCAATAGTTTAATAAGCTTGCGGGGCCTGTGCCCAGACCCAGAGTATTCTTCACTCGTTGTGGACACCGGGGGGCTAACATCACAGGTTTTGTGTGTAACAGAAGAAATGTTCTTACCTCTCTCCCCAGTGGTTTCGACCTCCTTGCCGGCGCCCGCTCCCGGGCCGACCCCTGGCCGCTCATCAGTCACTTCTGCCATTGCCCCTAGTGAACGATCCGCTATGCTTGCCGAGAACACATCAACTCAACTGCCGTTCCCGACTCCTCCTGCCGCGCTCCCTGTCCTTGAGGCACCGGATCCTGACTGCAAAACTGAAAATAAAACATTGTGAGTTTCTGGCACCCCAAGGTTGACATTCCCAACCACACCTGTGTCTGGCAATGTTATGCTCGTTGGCACGAATGTCGAGGAGGCGGCAGGCCTACTTCGAGCGTCCGCACAGTATCCGGGCTCACAACCCTCGGGCCTGAAACCCCACCCCCTACTTGCTACTGGAGTGGTGCCCCTTCCCATGCTATCCCCACTACTGCACGGGCCACACGACTCGCTGCAAACTGCCGGATGAAACCGCTGCGCTCCTCCGTCTATGTCCACATGATAATAGCCAAACACTCTGTTGCTTACCCGCTCAGCGCGATAGCTGTACCCAAAAATCGTGTCCCCCCAGTCTCCCTGTCTCGGGGGCATCTGAAAATTACTCTCCCTTGCCTGTTCATAAAACGAGGGGGGGGGGGTAATTGATGCCGCTGACCCCAACTTAAACTCTGCCCTGCCAAGGCTCCAGAGGAAACTCCCTCCTCAGACCTCAGCCCAGGATAGTCCCGAACGCCTAAATTCCTTTGAGCGCCAAGGTCCTGACTCCAACCCCCAGAGGCGTTGTTCCTGTTTTGAGCAAAAAAGGCCCTTCTTTCTATGGCCGCGTCCACCCTGCCCGCCGTAGACGGGTACAGTGACCTACGAGCGGACAAGGGATGTGGCTGGAACTGCGCCCCCCATGCCGATCCTCTCACGCTATTAGACAAAAAGGGGCTGGGGGGGAAATGTAACTGGTGTGGAGTTGGGCAAAATACTTCCCTGACCGTTTCCCTCACAGCCAGCACAGGAGGGGTTAATGGCAATGCTACCCCTGTGATGCTGCAAAATCTCTCCCCTGCTCCCCCTGGTGGCTTGTCACCCACACTGATGTCTGGGCACTCTGATTGCTGCTGAGGGGGGGGGGGTCCATGCCCCCTGCGCCCCTACCACCTGTCCCAACCTCCCTGTGCCTACCTGGTGACTCGCAGCTAGTCTGCGCCCCCTCCCCGCCGCAGACCCGGCTCCAGCTGGGGCCCGGGATATGCGCATGCGCCGCCACGCGGCAGTTCAGTCTGAACCGCACCCGATAGACCTCCTCCTGCCCCGGGTCCCTGGGGAGGCAGGAGGCGCAGTGCCCACCAATTAATTAATCCTCCGGCACTGACCGTGCCCCCCCCCCTGGAGATGCCGCACTCGCCCCCAACCGCGCCCCCATCCCCAAGATGGCGACGGGAATCGCCTGGGGAGGGGGAGCGAAGCCGATCCGGCCTCACCACGGTCCTTTTCGGGCGGGGCATAGCCCAGAATAGAGTGCACACAAAAGGAGAAAGGAAAAGAGGGGAGGATAAGGAAACAGAAAAACAAAATATAAAAAAGGCACAAGACAAATAAAGATAAAGAAGAGAAAAGTTTAATATAAGAAAGCAAAAAATTAAGAACAATAACAAAAAAGACAAAAGTTATACACAGCAAAAAAACAGTTAAGAAATAAAAGTAATCCTTATCTGTCTCCACGTGCACTCCAACAGGATTTTGCCAGCCGAGTGACTCAGTCCAGGAAGTGCAGCATACTATACAAAGACACAAGACCCTCCCCTCAACATCATTGGTCGGGTCTACATCCCATGTTAACCCCTTCAGGTAAGTGCAAGCTCGAATGCAACACTGTCACTATTTAATTGCGTTCGTCTATAAGGGACTCTCTTGCAATTAGCATCACCTTTTCAGGTTCTACTTCCTCCCCACTTCACTTGTACTTTACAGATTAGGGATGAGACTCTTTCTGTTCTCTATGTTTAAATATAATCATATCAATGGCAATTGGAAAGGTGGGTTTAGATTTAGACAGATTAAGTGTCAGGTAGACAGCTGAGAGACATTCAGTGGTAGAAGTGATTAGAGACACTGGAAGACGGTTGGAGCATCATATTGCATCACCAGTATGGTAAATTGTAAAGAAAAGTATGAAATGTAAGATTAGTAGAGATAATATTAATTCTTGCTCAGTAAACAATCCAATCCACACTATGGGGGAATTCAATTGGCCGCATTACTCTCGAAAGAATGCGGCCTGTGCACTATTACTATTACTACAGTAATACTGCGCATTATTACCATTAGTTCGGTAATTTTTAATGCTGATTTTTGCTCAAGGCTCAGGAAGAAATCCAGGTTAAATTACTGTATGAATGACAATAGTGCGCAAGTCGCGTTACTTTCAAGAGTAACACGGCCAATTGAATTCCCCCCTATGAAGTTAAAAATATTTTTTCTTTCCAAGTACAGTGAAGAATTTGACTTTGCTTTTTCAAATATTGCTACAAATGTAATGTTATTATTAATGCTATTTATTATTAATTCAGATTTGATTGGGGGATCATGGCATCAAAATTGATTTATTCAGGAATTCTTATCCCGATCAACACAAAACACTTTTCAATGTCAAAATAACAAAAGACAACACTAAACCTTGTCTCTTAAATAAATACAAATAAAAATACAGACAATAATGTATTACATAAGTATTAATCCCTTTGGCTAAGATACACTAGAATAAATCCTAGTATAATAAGTTGCCTTCAGAGATCACATCATTAATTGATTGACATATGCTTATGCACAATTAAATTATTTCAAATGATTTAAATATAAATAAACCAGTCAAGCAAATGCAAGTAAAGATTATTGAAAAATCACTAATCAAGGTTAGGATATTAGAAGATTTCAAAGAATTTATATATCACTGTAATCCAGTGGCGGACAATCACCCCCCCCCCCCTACCCCAGCAGCAGTGGGCTTCCAGTTGCAGCTCACTATAATCCTGTCCGGCCGCTCTGACTGTATTATAACACAATCAGCGCAGCTGAGCAGCATAAACTGCTCACCTGTCAGCCGTCGGGGACATGAGCATAGTGAGCTTCTGCTGGAAACCCCCCTGCTTCTATTAGCATAAAAGGGAACTGGTCACGAATCGCCTCCCCCACCCAAAAAAAAAAAATTCTAGGTCCGTCCCTGCTGTAATCAAGTCCATCATAAACAAAATAAAGTGTAGAGAATATTGCGAGAGGTGGGGAAAATCATCCATGGGACAACCAGAACCTGGGCACTCCACAAAAATGTGGCAAAAAGGATTCCATTGCAAAAAACTCACATGGAAGCATGTGGGAAATGCTCACACCAAAAGGTAGTGTAGTAGAATATAAAACATATTAAATGATGCAAGGCTATTTACCTTTCCTCTGTCTCCCTCTACCTCTTAATATTATAATAAAAATATTCATTGCAGGTATCCCCCTCTCTCCATGCTCTTCCCTGTACCTCACATCCTGCTTCTCTCACTCCTTCCTCTCTATCTATCTCTGTTCCTGCTCCTATTATTCCCTCTCACTAGTGAACTCACACTTGTGCCTCCTTCATAACACTGTTTCCCCTCCTTCATCACGCTGTGCCCCCTCCTTCATCACACTGCGCTCCCTCCTTCATCACACTGTGCTCCCTCCTTCATCACACTTTGCCCCCTCCTTAATAACACTTTGCTCCCTCCTTCATCACACTGTGCCCCCTCCTTCATCACACTGTGCTCCCTCCTTCATGACACTTTGCCCCTCCTTAATAACACTTTGCTCCCTCCTTCATCACACTGTGCTCCCTCCTTCATCATACTTTACCCCCTCCTTAATAACACTTTGCTCCCTCCTTCATCACACTGTGCCCCCTCCTTCATCACACTGTGCTCCCTCCTTCATCATACTTTACCCCCTCCTTAATAACACTTTGCTCCCTCCTTCATCACACTTTGCTCCCTCCTTCATCACACTGCGCTCCCTCCTTCATCATACTTTACCCCCTCCTTAATAACACTTTGCTCCCTCCTTCATCACACTTTGCTCCCTCCTTCATCACACTGTGCCCCCTCCTTCATCACACTGTGCTCCCTCCTTCATCACACTTTGCCCCCTCCTTAAAAACACTTTACTCCCTCCTTTATCACACTGTGCTCCCTCCTTCATCACACTGTAACCCCTCCTTTATCATACTTTAGAGAGAGAAAGAGAGAGAGAGAGGTAGACATATCTAAAGAAAGGGTTTTAGCTCTTTTTCAGGTAGGCTCAGCAGCTTCTAACTGCATTAACGGTCATATAATCCACAGGCAAAGGTTTATTTTTGTTTTATTGATGCATGCTTGTTTATTTATAACATGTTATACAACAAATAGACATGTACATTACTATACATGTTTTATATACTTGTCTAAAATTTAAGAATTGCTTGAATAATGTGACAAAAATAAAAATCGTTTTTATGTATTATCTATCATCATCATCATCATCATCATTATCACCATTTATTTATTAGGGATGAGCGCACTCGGATTTATGAAATCCGAGCCCACCCGAACGTTGCGGATCCGAGTCGGATCCGAGACAGATCCGGGTATTGGCGCCAAATTCAAATGTGAAACTGAGGCTCTGACTCATAATCCCGTTGTCGGATCTCGCGATACTCGGATCCTATAAATTCCCCGCTAGTCGCCGCCATCTTCACTCGGGCATTGATCAGGGTAGAGGGAGGGTGTGTTAGGTGGTCCTCTGTGCTGTGCTGTGCTGTGCTGTGCTGTGTTCTGCAGTATCAGTCCAGTGGTGCTGTGTGCTGTGCTCTGTCCTTCTGAGGTCAGTGGTGCTTCTGGGTCCTGTGCTGTGTCCTGTTCAGTCCAGTGGTGCTGTGTCCTGTGCTCTGTGCTTCTAAGGGCATAGTTATTTCCCCAATATTCCCCTGTGTTTAAAAAAAATAAAAAAAAGTTTTTTTAAAAAATACCAAAAACTACTTTAATTTTTTTTAATTACCACAAAATTTGCACAACCAATCCTGCAGTATAAGCCCATTGGTACTGCAATATTACCAAGTTCACACATTCAGCAGTAAAAGTCCAGTGGTACTGCAATATTACAAAGTTTACACATTCTGCAGTATCAGTCCAGTGGTGCTGTGTCCTGTGCTCTGTCCTGCTGAGTTCCGTAGTGCTGCTGGGTCCTGTGCCGTGTCCTGTTCAGTCCAGTGGTGCTGTGTCCTGTGCTCTGTGCTTCTAAGGGCATAGTTATTTCCCCATTATTCCCAAGTTTTTAAAAAATAAAAAAAAAGTAAAAAAAAATAAAAAATTTAAAAAAAAAAAAAAATATATAATAATTATAACCAAATTTGCAAAACCAATCCAGCAGTATAAGTCCATTGGTACTGCAATATTACCAAGTTCACACATTCTGCAGTATCAGTCCAGTGGTGCTGTGTCCTGTGCTCTGTCCTGCTGAGTTCCGTAGTGCTGCTGGGTCCTGTGCCGTGTCCTGTTCAGTCCAGTGGTGCTGTGTCCTGTGCTCTGTGCTTCTAAGGGCATAGTTATTTCCCCACTATTCCCAAGTTTTTTAAAAATAAAAAAAAAGTAAAAAAAAATAAAAAAAAAAAAAAAAAAAAAATATATAATAATTATAACCAAATTTGCAAAACCAATCCAGCAGTATAAGTCCATTGGTACTGCAATATTACCAAGTTCACACATTCTGCAGTATCTTGTGCTACATATAATGGAGACCAAAAATTTGGAGGATAAAGTAGGGAAAGATCAAGACCCACTTCCTCCTAATGCTGAAGCTGCTGCCACTAGTCATGACATAGACCATGAAATGCCATCAACGTCGTCTTCCAAGCCCGATGCCCAATCTCGTAGTACCGGGCATGTAAAATCCAAAAAGCCCAAGTTAAGAAAAAGTAGCAAAAAGAGAAACTTTAAATCATCTGAGGAGAAACGTAAAGTTGCCAATATGCCATTTACGACACGGAGTGGCAAGGAACGGCTTAGGCCCTGGCCCGTGTTCATGACTAGTGGTTCAGCTTCACCCACGGATCTTAGCCCTCCTCCTCCTCCCCCCCCTACAAAAAATTGAAGAGAGTTATGCTGTCAGCAACAAAACAGCAAACAACTCTGCCTTCTAAAGAGAAATTATCACAAATCCACAAGGCGAGTCCAAGGATGTTGGTGGTTGTCAAGCCTGACCTTCCCATCACTGTACGGGAAGAGGTGGCTCGGGAGGAGGCTATTGATGATGTAGCTGGCGCTGTGGAGGAACTTGATGATGAGGATGGTGATGTGGTTATTGTAAATGAGGCACCAGGGGGGGAAACAGCTGATGTCCATGGGATGAAAAAGCCCATCGTCATGCCTGGTCAGAAGACCAAAAAATGCACCTCTTCAGTCTGGAGTTATTTTTATCCAAATCCGGACAACCGATGTATGGCCATATGTAGCTTATGTAAAGCTCAAATAAGCAGGGGTAAGGATCTTGCCCACCTAGGAACATCCTCCCTTATACGTCACCTGAATAACCTTCATAGTTCAGTGGTTAGTTCAGGAACTGGGGCTAGGACCCTCATCGGTACAGGGACACCTAAATCCCGTGGTCCAGTTGGATACACACCAGCAACACCCTCCTCGTCAACTTCCTCCACAATCTCCATCAGATTCAGTCCTGCAGCCCAAGTCAGCAGCCAGACTGAGTCCTCCTCAATACGGGATTCATCCGAGGAATCCTGCAGCGGTACGCCTACTACTGCCACTGCTGCTGTTGCTGCTGTTAGTCGGTCATCTTCCCAGAGGGGAAGTCGTAAGACCGCTAAGTCTTTCACAAAACAATTGACCGTCCAACAGTCGTTTGCCATGACCACAAAATATGATAGTAGTCACCCTATTGCAAAGCGTATAACTGCGGCTGTAACTGCAATGTTGGTGTTAGACGTGCGCCCGGTGTCCGCCATCAGTGGAGTGGGATTTAGAGGGTTGATGGTATTGTGTCCCCGGTACCAAATCCCCTCGAGATTCCACTTCACTAGGCAGGCGATACCAAAAATGTACAGAGAAGTACGATCAAGTGTCCTCAGTGCTCTTAAAAATGCGGTTGTACCCACTGTCCACTTAACCACGGACATGTGGACAAGTGGTTCTGGGCAAACGAAGGACTATATGACTGTGACAGCCCACTGGGTAGATGCATCCCCTTCCGCAGCAACAGCAACAGCTGCATCAGTAGCAGCATCTACAAAATGGCTGCTCATGCAAAGGCAGGCAATATTGTGTATTACAGGCTTTAATAAGAGGCACAACTCTGACAACATATTAGAGAAAATGAGGGAAATTATCTCCCAGTGGCTTACCCCACTTAGACTCTCATGGGGATTTGTGGTGTCAGACAATGCCAGTAACATTGTGCGGGCATTAAATATGGGCAATTTCCAGCACGTCCCATGTTTTGCCCACACCATTAATTTGGTGGTGCAGCATTACCTCAAGAGTGACAGGGGTGTGCAGGAGATGCTTGCGGTGGCGCGCAAAATTGCTGGACACTTTCGGCATTCAGCCAGTGCCTACCGCAGACTAGAGGCACATCAAAAAAGCATGAACCTGCCCTGCCATCACCTCAAACAAGAGGTTGTGACGCGCTGGAACTCCACCCTCTATATGCTGCAGAGGATGGAGGAGCAGCAAAAGGCCATTCAGGCCTACACAGCCACCTACGACATAGGCAAAGGAGTGGGGATGCGCCTCAGTCAAGCGCAGTGGAGACTGATTTCCGTGTTGTGCAAGGTTCCGCAGCCATTTGAACTTGCCACACGAGAAGTCAGTTCCGACACTGCCAGCTTGAGTCAGGTCATTCCCCTGATCAGGCTGTTGCAGAAGCAGCTGGAGAAAGTGAGGGAGGAGCTGGTAAGCCATTGCGATTACACCAAGCATGTAGCTCTTGTGGATGTAGCCCTTCGTACGCTTTGCCAGGATCCGAGGGTGGTCACTCTTTTAAAGTCAGAGAAATACATTCGGGCCACCGTGCTCGATCCTCGGTTTAAAGCGTATGTTGTGTCTCTGTTTCCGGCGGACACAAGTCTACAGCGGTGCAAAGACCTGCTGGTCAGGAGATTGTCCTCTGAAGAGGACCGTGACATGCCAACAGCTCCACCCTCATTTTCTTCCACATCTATGGCTGCGAGGAAAAAGCTCAGTTTTCCCAAAAGAGGCACTGGCGGGGATGCTGATAACATCTGGTCCGGACTGAAGGACCTGCCAACCATTGCAGACATGTCTACTCTCGCTGCATTGGATGCTGTCACAATAGAAAAAATTGTGGATGATTACTTTGCTGACACCATCCAAGTAGACATGTCAGACAGTCCATATTGTTACTGGCAGGAAAAAAAGGCAGTTTGGAAGCCCCTGTACAAACTGGCTCTATTTTACCTGAGTTGTCCCCCCTCCAGTGTGTACTCGGAAAGAGTTTTTAGTGCAGCGGGGAACCTGGTCAGTGAGCGGCGAAGGAGGTTGCTTCCTCACAACGTTGAAAAAATGATGTTTATAAAAATGAATAATCAATTCCTCAATGAAGTACAGCACTGCCCTCCAGATACTACAGAGGGACCTGTGGTTGTGGAGTCCAGCGGGGACGAATTGATAATGTGTGATGAGGAGGAAGTACACACTGTAGGGGGAGAGGAATCAGAGGTTGAGGATGAGGACGACATCTTGCCTCAGTAGAGCCTGTTTAGTCTGTACAGGGAGAGATGAATAGCTTTTTTGGTGTGGGGGCCCAAACAAACCAATCATTTCAGCCAAAGTTGTTTGGTAGGCCCTGTCGCTGAAATGATTGGTTTGTTAAAGTGTGCATGTCCTATTTCAACAACATAAGGGTGGGTGTGAGGGCCCAAGGACAATTCCATCTTGGACCTTTTTTTTTTGCATTATATGACCAATCAACAGTCGTTTGCCATGTTCAAAAAGTAAAACCAAATTTAAAAAAATACAAGAAATTAAACCAAAAGTAAAATGCCGTGTCATAATTTAAAACAAGAGGTATTGACGTGCTCTAAAACTACTGTATTGTTGTTTATATTTTATAAACACTACACTTGAAAGCTTGAGTCTTTCAATAAAAAAGTAACTGTCCATTGCACGAATATTTGCAACAGGGACAATTTTAGGGTTAAGAAAGTCAACTAATAACACTTCGACGCTGTCTGTCTTTATAAACACTACACTTGGAAGTTGGAGGAGGTATTGTGGCCCCGGCACCAAATTTACTACCGGGGCCACTCCACTGTGCAGTCCATATTTAGGTCTATCAGATATTAAACAACGGTGACAGTTGATGCCCAATTTTTTAATTATATTGTGGCCTCGGTACCAAATTGTGTACCGGGGCCACCACACTACGCAGTCCAGATACTTGTTTGGTGGAATTCAGACCAGTTGAGGGTTTTATTATTATTATATTGTGTGGACCACTCTATCTATACCACACTACAACTCTATATACCACTCTATTTCATACTTTAATTCTATTTCATACTTTAATTCTATTTAATACTTTAATTCTATTTCATACTTTAATTCTATTTCATACTTTAATTCTATTACTAATTACCATAAAGAGGAACAAAATAAACCAATTTTACCAAAAGTATAATATGACTTAGACTTACAAACACTACACTTGAAAGATCGTGCCTTTAAATGAAAATGTCAGTCTTCATTGCACGACTATGTGCAACAGGGACAGTTTTCTGGGTTTACAAAGTCAAACAATAACACTTTGACCCTGTCTGTCTGGGATCTCAATGACGAATTGTCTGTACCATGTTTGGAGGAGGTATTGTGGCCCCGGTATCAAATTGGGTACCGGGGCCACCCCACTATGCAGTCCAGATACTTGTTTGGTGGAATTCTGACACATGGAGGGTTTTTTAATTATATTGTGGCCTCGGTACCAAATTGTGTACCGGGGCCACCACACTACGCAGTCAAGATAGATAGATGCGTATCATAGATAAAGTACATTCAGTGGTGTGGGGCAAATTGAAAAATATTCAAAATGCACTGACATTATCAAAAACAAGAGGTTGTCACACGCTAAAACTCCAACATGTATATGATGGAGAGGATGGAGGAGCAGCCGTATGTGTAGTGTAATGCAGACCTGTTGAAGGTTTTTTATATATTTTATTGTGGTGCCCAGTGCCCACTCCTCTACGCAGTCCAGGTACATTTATTGGTGCGATTCATAAAAGTTCTGGGTTTTTAAGATATTGTGGTGACCCACTCCTCTACGCAGTCCAGGTACATTTATTGGTGCGAATCATAAAAGTTCAGGGTTTTTAATATATATTGTGGTGACCCACTCCTCTACGCAGTCCAGGTACATTTATTGGTGCGATTCATAAAAGTTCTGGGTTTTTAAGATATTGTGGTGACCCACTCCTCTACGCAGTCCAGGTACATTTATTGGTGCGAATCATAAAAGTTCAGGGTTTTTAATATATATTGTGGTGACCCACTCCTCTACGCAGTCCAGGTACATTTATTGGTGCGATTCATAAAAGTTCAGGGTTTTTAAGATATTGTGGTGACCCACTCCTCTACGCAGTCCAGGTACATTTATTGGTGCGATTCATAAAAGTTCTGGGTTTTTAATATATTGTGGTGACCCACTCCTCTACGCAGTCCAGGTACATTTATTGGTGCGATTCATAAAAGTTCAGGGTTTTTAATATATATTGTGGTGACCCACTCCTCTACGCAGTCCAGGTACAATTATTGGTGCGAATCATAAAAGTTCAGGGTTTTTAATATATATTGTGGTGACCCACTCCTCTAGGCAGTCCAGGTACATTTATTGGTGCGATTCATAAAAGTTCAGGGTTTTTAAGATATTGTGGTGACCCACTCCTCTACGCAGTCCAGGTACATTTATTGGTGCGATTCATAAAAGTTCAGGGTTTTTAATATATATTGTGGTGACCCACTCCTCTACGCAGTCCAGGTACATTTATTGGTGCGATTCATAAAAGTTCAGCATTTTTAATATATATTGTGGTGACCCACTCCTCTACGCAGTCCAGAAAGATACCTTGTTGCAACATTTTGGACTAATAACTATATTGTGAGGTGTTCAGAATACACTGTAAATTAGTGGAAATGCTTGTTATTGAATGTTATTGAGGTTAATAATAGCCTAGGAGTGAAAATAAGCCCAAAAACTTGATTTTTAAACTTTTTATGTTTTTTTGCAAAAAAATCCGAATCCAAAACCTTAAATCCGAACCGAGACCTTTCGTCAAGTGTTTTGCGAGACAAATCCGAACCTCAAAAATAACGAAAATCCGGATCCAAAACACAAAACACGAGACCTCAAAAGTCGCCGGTGCACATCCCTATTATTTATATAGCGCCACTAATTTTGTGGCGCTGTACAGAGGACTCATTCACATCAGTCCCTGTCCAATTGGAGCCTACAGTTTAAATTTCTAACATACACACTCAGACAGACAGAGACAGAGAGACTAGGATTAATTTGATAGCAGCCAATTAACCTACTAGTATGTTTTTGGAATGTGGGAGGAAACCGGAGCACCAGGAGGAAACCCACGCAAACACGGGGAGAACATACAAATTCCACAAAGATAAGGCCATGGTCTATTAGAACAAGGGGGAAATTAGGGTAAGAGGGGAGAGGTAGGGGGGGTCATTAGAACTGAGACATTATTTGCTGAAAAGGGGCAATGGTCCAATGTGGAGTAATAGGGGCGAAGAATAAAAGTATTGTAAAGTAAAATAAAAGCATTAAACACTAATAAAGACCAATGTAACTCTCTATGCAAGGGAGGAGTACAATTATTTTGGAAATCAATTCCTCCATGTCCATACAGAACTTTATTTTACTAAACCACTCAGATATGGAGAGAGGTCTGTCAGATTTCCAGTGTACTAGAATTAGAGCTTTCACTGCATTATGTACATGCATCAGTAATGATTTTTTATAAATGGAAGTGGGAATTGTGTGTGGAGTGGAAGCCAGAAGCCTGGGTTAGTAGGACTTCAGGGAGTTAGTTTTCTGTGCATGACATGATCCCGACCCAGGTCCTGTAAAAAGTGCTTAAGTTGCCGATATAACCATCCATCAACATTCATCAGCATTTATTTATATAGCGCCAGCAGATTCCATAGCGTTCACCATTGCTCTTTGAGAGGAAGTTAGAGAGATGCTTGCAGATCAGAGAAGTTGCGCAACATGCTTAAATCCACCAGCTGGACAACCCTGAGAGGACACTCGGTACACCAGGTTTTGAGTGCCTGAGAATGAACTCCAGGGGGAACCTCATGTAAAGTGTAGTAGAAGTTAGTGGAGAAACACTGGATGAGATCAATGTGCATGTTCTAAGCTTTTTCCACATCTTCACAGTGGGTTCAATTGACGGGTGTGTAGTAGATTGTTAAGAAATTCCAAGTCCGTACAGTGAAACTCGGGAACTACTCAGAAGGCCAGGTGTTCGCTGGAGCCCCTAGTGGTGGGGACAGACTGGGCTGCGGGCCGACCAAGGGTCGAGTAGCGTATATTATTATTATTATTATTATTAATATTTATTTATAAGGCGCCACAAGGCATCCGCAGCGCCGTACAGAGACAAACAAAATTACAATACAATGGGAGACAGCACAGTACAGTAAACACAGCAACTCAGTAAGCTCAATGCACAGCTAGAGAGGGCGGGGAAGGGGGAGGGAGGATCCGCAAACGACGGGGCCCAAGAAGGAGGGCGCGGAAGATAGGGAGACCCCCAGGGGGGAGGAGGGAGCGAGAGTGGACGTGGGGTGGAGGACCCTCGAGGAGGAGGGCTAAGTAGCTGGAGAGCAGAGTTAGAAGTGGTGGAAACAGGAGGAGAGATGGCCCTGCTCAGAGGAGCGTACAATCTAAGGGGAGGGGTGGACAGACAGAGAGACGCAGGGGAGAGAGGGAGAGTAGGGGGACGGAGGCAGAAGATAAGGTAGGAAGTTAAGTGGGAGACAGAAAGGCTTTAAGAAAAAGGTGGGTTTTTAGGGCCCGATTGAAACTGGACAGATTAGCGGAAGTTCTGATGGAGGGAGGGAGCTTGTTCCAGTGGAGGGGGGCAGCGCGGGCGAAGTCTTGGATACGCGCGTGGGAGTAGGTTATAAGGGGGGAAGAGAGGCGACGGTCAGAGGCAGAACGGAGAGGGCGGGATGGAGCATGAATAGAGAGGAGGGTGGAGATGTAGGACGCAGTGGAGTTGGCGAGGGCCTTGTAGGTGAGTGTGAGGAGCTTAAAGAGGATTCTGAAGGGGAATGGGAGCCAGTGAAGGGCTAGGTAGAGGGGGGAGACAAAAGAGGAGCGGCGAGAGAGGAAAATAAGCCTAGCTGCAGCGTTAAGGACGGAACGAAGGGGATCGAGATGAGAGTGGGGGAGGCCAGTGAGGAGGAGGTTGCAGTAGTCCAGGCGGGAGATGATCAGAGAGTGGATAAGGCATTTGGTGGCATCTTGGGAGAGGAAGGGCCGGATGCGAGCGATGTTGCGCAGCTGGAAGCGGCAGGATTTAGCAATAGAGAGGATGTGGGGGCCAAAGGAGAGAGAGGAGTCGAGGATGACACCAAGGGAGCGAAGTTGGGGGACAGGGGAGATAGAGGTGTTGTCGACAGTGATGGAGAGGTCAGAAGGGGATGGGGTATGAGAGGGAGGAAAAACTATGAGCTCAGTTTTGGCAAGGTTAAGTTTGAGGAATCGAGAGGACATCCAGGAGGAGATGGCAGAGAGGCAGGCAGACACCCTAGAGAGGAGGGAGGGAGAGAGATCAGGAGAGGAGAGGTATAGTTGAGTGTCGTCAGCGTAAAGGTGGTAGCTGAAGCCGAAGGAGCTGATGAGTTCACCCAGGGAGGAGGTGTATAGAGAGAAGAGTAAGGGTCCCAGAACAGAGCCCTGAGGGACCCCGACTGGAAGGGTAGATGGGGGGGAGAGAGACCCAGAGGTGGTGACAGAGAAGGAACGGTGAGTAAGGTAAGAGGTGAACCAGGACAGGACTGGGCCGGAGAGGCCGAAAGACTGGAGGGTGTGAAGGAGGAGGGGGTAGTCAACGGTGTCAAAGGCTGCAGAGAGGTCAAGGAGGATGAGAAGGGAGAAGTGGCCCCTGGCTTTAGCAGAGAGGAGGTCATTGGTGACTTTAGCCAGGGCAGTTTCAGTGGAGTGGAGGGGGCGGAAACCAGACTGGAGAGGATCAAGGAGGGAGTATTCAGAAAGGTAGGAGGTGAGACGGCTGCAGACGAGCCTCTCGAGAATTTTGGAGGCAAAAGGGAGAAGAGATATGGGGCGATAGTTCAAGAGAGAAGTGGGGTCGAGATTAGGTTTCTTAAGAATGGGGGATACGAGAGCATGTTTGAAGGAGGAGGGGAAGATGCCAGTGGAGAGGGAGAGATTAAAAAGGTGAGCGAGGTGGGAGCAGGTGGTGGGGGAAAGGGAGCGAAGAAGGTGGGAGGGGATGGGATCCAGGGGACAGGTAGTGGGGGGGGGAGGATGAAATGAGAGAGTGGACTTCCTCGTCGGTGGTGGGACGGAAGGAGTGGAGGGGAAGGTGGTTGGGGGGGGGAGGACAGAAGAGTGGGAGGGGTAGAAAAGAGAGTGGAGGAGGAGATTTCAAGTCGGATGGCCTCGATTTTAGAGGAGAAGAAGGAGGCGAAATCGGAGGCAGTCAGGGAGGAGGGAGGGGGGGAGAGGAGGGGAGGGGGCCAAGAGAGTGCTGAAGGTGGCAAAGAGGCGGTGGGGGTTAGAGGACTGGGAAGAGATGTGGGATTTAAAGAAAGATTGTTTAGCGAGTGAGAGGGCAGAGCTGTAGGATGAAAGGATGAATTTAAAGTGGAGGAAGTCAGCCAGGGAGCGGGATTTTCTCCAGTGACGTTCGGCGGAACAGGAGCATTTTTGGAGGAAGCGAGTAAATTTGGAGTGCCAGGGTTGGGGTTTGGAGCAGCGGGGGTGGACGGAGTGGGCAGGGGCGACTGCATCCAGAGCGGAGGTGAGGGTGTGATTGTAGAGGGAGACCGCCTGGTTGGGGCAGGCCTGGGAGGAAAGGGGAGAAAGAAGGGTATCGAGAGAGGAGGACAGAGAGGCAGGGTCAAGAGCGTCGAGGTTGCGTATGGACAGAGTAGGTTTGGGCAGGGGGAGGGGAGCAGGAGAAGAGGAGAGAGAGAAGGAGAGGAGATGGTGGTCGGATAGAGGAAAGGGAGAGATGGAGAAGTCGGAGAGATTACATAGGTAGGAGAAGACAAGATCAAGGGAGTGACCAAGGCAGTGGGTAGAGGAGGAGGTCCATTGGGTGAGACCAAGGGAGGAAGAGAGGGTGAGCAGTTTGCTGGAAGCAGGGTAGGTGGGGTTGTCGATGGGGATGTTAAAGTCACTGAGAATGATCGAGGGGAGATCGGAGGAGAGGTAGTGAGGAAGCCAGCTAGCAAAGTTGTCAAGGAAGAGGGAGGTGGGGCCAGGGGGGCGGTAGATGACAGTGACGATGAGAAGGATGGGGTAGAAGAGGCGGATGGAGTGAGCTTCAAAAGATGAGAAGGAGAGGGAGGGTTCAGGGGGAATGACACGAAAAGTACAGGTGGAGGAGAGGAGGAGGCCAACTCCACCGCCTGGGCAGGCACCAGGCCTGGCGGAGTGGGTGAAGGAGAGGCCACCATAGGAGAGGGCAGCGGGGGAAGTAGTATCAGAATCGGAGAGCCAGGTTTCAGTAACGGCAAGCAGGTTAAAGGAGTTGGATAGAAAGAGGTCGTGGATAGCAGTCAGCTTGTTGCGGACGGATCTGGCATTCCAGAGGGCACATTAAGTATAATTAAGTATACTGACTTAAAGGAATTTCCCAGAAGTGGAGTGATTGGTGGACTGTAGTATAAGAGAAATCCAAGGTCCAAAGGTCACAGGCACAGAAGCAATATCCAAGGGCAAGCGAAGGGTCAAACTCACAGGCAGAGAAGCAAAATCCGAATTCCAGGCAAAGGTCAAGGTCAGAAGAGAAGGGTCAAAGGTCCAATAACAAGCAGGGGTCAAACACGGGTGGTCAAATCTAAGGTAGCAGGAACCTAAACGGATAGTACAAGCAGGCAGCAGGACTGAGGACAGAACGCTATAACCGGTAGTGAGGCTCAGTCCTCACTGCCTTAAATAGTACAGATGGCTAATCAGGACACAGTCCAGAAAGTATCCTCAGCTGCAGTATGATAAATATTCAGAGCCTGCAGCCAATGGAATAGGCAGAGTGCCAGCAGTAAACTAATCTGTAATCAGCCTTGATTAGCTGATCCTACACAGCCTTGCAGGGCTGGCCCTACCTAATCCTGTGCACACGCGCCCGACTGTTTGACAGCTGGCCGGGCGCGGCGTCAGGAAGACAAAAGCGTCCCGGTTGTTGCCCAGGCAACCGGGACACAGCAACCGGAAGTGATGCACTGGTTGCCGTAGCAACGGCCGGGGCGTCACTAGGAACAGCAGGAGTGTCGCGGCGGTGCCTGGAGCCGCCGCGACCACTAACATAGATGTGATGTCTTGTGTCCAAGGGGTTGTAGTTGGAGGACAGTTACTGATGCAATATCTCATATCCACTCACTGCTAGTAGGAAAAGGTATAAATCCAGTCTGGCTGGCTTTTATTGCCATCAAAACAAAAGTTCACCATGCTTTCTGGTAGAGATGAGCGCACTCGGATTTTGTGAATCCGAGCCCACCCGAACCTTTCCGATCCGAGTCGGATCCGAGACAGATCCGGGTATTGGCGCCAAATGAAAACTTGAAACCGAGGCTCTGAGTCATAATCCCGCTGTCGGATCTCGCGATACTCGGATCCTATAAATTCCCCGCTAGATGCCGCCATCTTCACTCGGGCATTGATCAGGGTAGAGGGAGGGTGTGTTAGGTGGTCCTCTGTCCTGGTAGATCTCGTGCTGTGCTGTTTAGTTCTGTGCTGTGCTGTGCTGTGCTGTGTTCTGCAGTATCAGTCCAGTGGTGCTGTGTGCTGTGCTCTGTCAATTTTGAGTTCAGTGGTGCTGCTTGGTCCTGTGCTGTGTCCTGTTCAGTCCAGTGGTCCAGTGGTCCTGTGTCCTGTGCTTCTAAGGGCATAGTTATTTCCCCATTATTCCCAAGTGTTTAAAAAAATTTAAAAAAAGTTATAAAAAAAAATACAAAAAAATAATTTTACAAAAAATTAATTACAACCAAATTTGCAAAACCAATGCTGCAGTATAAGCCCATTGGTACTGCAATATTACCAAGTTCACACATTCAACAGTAAAAGTCCAGTGGTGCTGTGTGCTGTGCTCTGTCAATTGTGAGTTCAGTGGTGCTGCTGGGTCCTGTGCTGTGTCCTGTTCAGTCCAGTGGTCCAGTGGTCCTGTGTCCTGTGCTTCTAAGGACATAAATATTTCCCCATTATTCCCAAGTGTTTAAAAAATTTAAAAAAAAGTTATAAAAAAAAATACAAAAAAATAATTAAAAAAAAAATTAATTACAACAAAATTTGCAAAACCAATCCTGCAGTATAAGTCCATTGGTACTGTATGCAATATTACCAGGTTCACACATTCTGCAGTATCTTGTGCTACATATAATGGAGACCAAAAATTTGGAGGATAAAGTAGGGAAAGATCAAGACCCACTTCCTCCTAATGCTGAAGCTGCTGCCACTAGTCATGACATAGACGATGAAATGCCATCAACGTCGTCTTCCAAGCCCGATGCCCAATCTCCTAGTACAGGGCATGTAAAATCCAAAAAGCACAAGTTCTCCAAAAAAAGCAAAAAGAGAAACTTAAAATCATCTGAGGAGAAACGTAAAGTTGGCAATATGCCATTTACGACACGTAGTGGCAAGGAACGGCTTAGGCCCTGGCCCGTGTTCATGACTAGTGGTCCATCTTCACCCAAGGATCTTAGCCCTCCTCCTCCTCCCCCCCCCTACAAAAAATTGAAGAGAGTTATGCTGTCAGCAACAAAACAGCAAACAACTCTGCCTTCTAAAGAGAAATTATCACAAATCCCCAAGGCGAGTCCAAGGGTGTTGGTGGTTGTCAAGCCTGACCTTCCCATCACTGTATGGGAAGAGGTGGCTCGGGAGGAGGCTATTGATGATGTAGCTGGCGCTGTGGAGGAACTTGATGATGAGGATGGTGATGTGGTTATTGTAAATGAGGCACCAGGGGGGGAAACAGCTGATGTCCATGGGATGAAAAAGCCCATCGTCATGCCTGGTCAGAAGACCAAAAAATGCACCTCTTCGGTCTGGAGTTATTTTTATCCAAATCCGGACAACCAATGTATGTCCATATGTAGCTTATGTAAAGCTCAAATAAGCAGGGGTAAGGATCTTGCCCACCTAGGGACATCCTCCCTTATACGTCACCTGAATAACCTTCATAGTTCAGTGGTTAGTTCAGGAACTGGGGCTAGGACCGTCATCGGTACAGGGACACCTAAATCCCGTGGTCCAGTTGGATACACACCAGCAACACCCTCCTCGTCAACTTTCTCCACGATCTCCATCAGATTCAGTCCTGCAGCCCAAGTCAGCAGCCAGACTGAGTCCTCTCCAATACGGGATTCATCGGAGGAATCCTGCAGCGGTACGCCTACTACTGCCACTGCTGCTGTTGCTGCTGTTAGTCGGTCATCTTCCCAGAGGGGAAGTCGTAAGACCGCTAAGTCTTTCACAAAACAATTGAGCGTCCAACAGTCGTTTGCCATGACCACAAAATACGATAGTAGTCACCCTATTGGAAAGCATATTACTGCGGCTGTAACTGCAATGTTGGTGTTAGACGTGCGCCCGGTGTCCGCCATCAGTGGAGTGGGATTTAGAGGGTTGATGGAGGTATTGTGTCCCCGGTACCAAATCCCGTCGAGATTCCACTTCACTAGGCAGGCGATACCAAAAATGTACAGAGAAGTACGATCAAGTGTCCTCAGTGCTCTGAAAAATGCGGTTGTACCCACTGTCCACTTAACCACGGACATGTGGACAAGTGGTTCTGGCCAAACGAAGGACTATATGACTGTGACAGCCCACTGGGTAGATGCATCGCCTTCCGCAGCAACAGCAACAGCTGCATCAGTAGCAGCATCTACAAAATGGCTGCCCGTGCAAAGGCAGGCAACATTGTGTATTACAGGCTTTAATAAGAGGCACAACGCTGACAACGTATTAGAGAAACTGGGGGAAATTATCTCCCAGTGGCTTACCCCACTTATACTCTCATGGGGATTTTTGGTGTCAGACAATGCCAGTAACATTGCGCAGACTAGAGGCACATCAAAAAAGCATGAACCTGCCCTGACATCACCTCAAACAAGAGGTTGTGACGCGCTGGAACTCCACCCTCTATATGCTGCAGAGGATGGAGGAGCAGCAAAAGGCCATTCAGGCCTACACAGCCACCTACGACATAGGCAAAGGAGTGGGGATGCGCCTGAGTGAAGCGCAGTGGAGACTGATTTCCGTGTTGTGCAAGGTTCTGCAGCCGTTTGAACTTGCCACACGAGAAGTCAGTTCCGACACTGCCAGCTTGAGTTAGGTCATTCCCCTGATCAGGCTGTTGCAGAAGCAGCTGGAGAAAGTGAGGGAGGAGTTGGTAAAGCATTGCGATCCTACAAAGCATGTAACTCTTGTGGATGAAGCCCTTCGTATGCTTTGCCAGGATCCGAGGGTGGTCACTCTTTTAAAGTCAGAGGAATACATTCTGGCCACCGTGCTCGATCCTCGGTTTAAAGCGTATGTTGTGTCTCTGTTTCCGGCGGACACAAGTCTACAGCGGTGCAAAGACCTTCTGGTCAGGAGATTGTCCTCTGAAGAGGACCGTGACATGCCAACAGCTCCACCCTCATTTTCTTCCACATCTATGGCTGCGAGGAAAAAGCTCAGTTTTCCTAAAAGAGCCGCTGGCGGGGTTGCTGATAACATCTGGTCCGGACTGAAGGACCTGCCAACCATTGCAGACATGTCTACTGTCGCTGCATTGGATGCTGTCACAATTGAAAAAATGGTGGAGGATTATTTTGCTGACACCATCCAAATAGACATGTCAGACAGTCCATATTGTTACTGGCAGGAAAAAAAGGCAGTTTGGAAGCCCCTGTACAAACTGGCTCTATTTTACCTGAGTTGTCCCCCCTCCAGTGTGTACTCGGAAAGAGTTTTTAGTGCAGCGTGGAACCTGGTCAGTGAGCGGCGAAAGAGGTTGCTTCCTCACAACGTTGAAAAAATGATGTTCATAAAAATGAATAATCAATTCCTCAATGAAGTACAGCACTGCCCTCCAGATAGTACAGAGAGACCTGTGGTTGTGGAGTCCAGCGGGGACGAATTGATAATGTGTGAAGAGGAGGAAGTACACACTGTAGGGTGAGAGGAATCAGAGGTTGAGGATGAGGATGACATCTTTCCTCAGTAGAGCCTGTTTAGTTTGTACAGGGAGAGATGAATTGTTATTTTGGTGTGGGGGACCAAACAAACCAATCATTTCAGCCACAGTTGTTTGGTAGGCCCTGTCGCTGAAATGATTGGTTTGTTAAAGTGTGCATGTCCTATTTCAACAACATAAGGGTGGGTGGGAGGGCCCAAGGACAATTCCATCTTGCAACTATTTTTTTGGCATTATGTGACCATTCAACAGTCGTTTGCCATGTTCAAAAAGTAAAACAAAATGTCAACAAATTACAAAAATGTAATCAAAAGTTAAATGCCCTGTCATTTTTTAAAACAAGAGGGTTTGACGTGCTAGAATTAGTGTAGTGTTAATATGTTATAAACACTACACTTGGAACTTGGAGGAGGTATTGTGGGCCAGGTATCAAATTTAGTAACGGGGCTACCCCACTACACAGCCCAGATTTTTTTTTTTGGAAATTCAGACCCGTGGAGGGTTTTTTACTAATTATATTGTGGTGACCACTCCTCTACGCAGTCCAGATACATTTATTGGTGCGAATCATACAAGTTCAGGGTTTTTAAATTATATTATGGTGACCCACTCCTCTATGCAGTCCAGATACATTTATTGGTGCGAATCATACAAGTTCAGGGTTTTTAAATTATATTGTGGTGACCCACTCCTCTATTCAGTCCAGATACATTTATTGGTGCGAATCATACAAGTTCAGGGTTTTTAAATTATATTGTGGTGACCCACTCCTCTATTCAGTCCAGATACATTTATTGGTGCGAGTCATACAAGTTCAAGGTTTTTAAATTATATTGTGGTGACCCACTCCTCTACGCAGTCCAGATACATTTATTGGTGCATACATACAACATTTTTTCCCCCAGCACACTGCTATAGCCAGCAACAGATCTGCCATTTCTACTGTAGATAAAAATGCAAAAGTCTTTGTTGCACACATTTGCAAATGTATGTTTAAGCCATCCTGCCACGCCAAGGCGCTTTTGCATATAGGATGGTCCTACTCTAAACAATGAGAGTCCCTATATTTGGGCCATACATATGTGTTTTTAAATTGAGAGCTAACTTACCAAAGAGGTACCCCAGAAGCCTCCAAATAGCAATCCAATGTCAGCACTCCCCCTCAGCTACTGACACCAACATGCCTCTCAAACAAATACAAAAGTGGAAGCTGCTCAAATCAATTTATAGGCCATAACAGGTGCTGAAAGGGTGGGGTTATCCTGCAAGGAACATACATACAACATTTTTTCCCCCAGCACACTGCTATAGCCAGCAACAGATCTGCCATTTCTACTGTAGATAAAAATGCAAAAGTCTTTGTTGCACACATTTGCAAATGTATGTTTAAGCCATCCTGCCACGCCAAGGCGCTTTTGCATATAGGATGGTCCTACTCTAAACAATGAGAGTCCCTATATTTGGGCCATACATATGTGTTTTTAAATTGAGAGCTAACTTACCAAAGAGGTACCCCAGAAGCCTCCAAATAGCAATCCAATGTCAGCACTCCCCCTCAGCTACTGACACCAACATGCCTCTCAAACAAATACAAAAGTGGAAGCTGCTCAAATCAATTTATAGGCCATAACAGGTGCTGAAAGGGTGGGGTTATCCTGCAAGGAACATACATACAACATTTTTTCCCCCAGCACACTGCTATAGCCAGCAACAGATCTGCCATTTCTACTGTAGATAAAAATGCAAAAGTCTTTGTTGCACACATTTGCAAATGTATGTTTAAGCCATCCTGCCACGCCAAGGCGCTTTTGCATATAGGATGGTCCTACTCTAAACAATGAGAGTCCCTATATTTGGGCCATACATATGTGTTTTTAAATTGAGAGCTAACTTACCAAAGAGGTACCCCAGAAGCCTCCAAATAGCAATCCAATGTCAGCACTCCCCCTCAGCTACTGACACCAACATGCCTCTCAAACAAATACAAAAGTGGAAGCTGCTCAAATCAATTTATAGGCCATAACAGGTGCTGAAAGGGTGGGGTTATCCTGCAAGGAACATACATACAACATTTTTTCCCCCAGCACACTGCTATAGCCAGCAACAGATCTGCCATTTCTACTGTAGATAAAAATGCAAAAGTCTTTGTTGCACACATTTGCAAATGTATGTTTAAGCCATCCTGCCACGCCAAGGCGCTTTTGCATATAGGATGGTCCTACTCTAAACAATGAGAGTCCCTATATTTGGGCCATACATATGTGTTTTTAAATTGAGAGCTAACTTACCAAAGAGGTACCCCAGAAGCCTCCAAATAGCAATCCAATGTCAGCACTCCCCCTCAGCTACTGACACCAACATGCCTCTCAAACAAATACAAAAGTGGAAGCTGCTCAAATCAATTTATAGGCCATAACAGGTGCTGAAAGGGTGGGGTTATCCTGCAAGGAACATACATACAACATTTTTTCCCCCAGCACACTGCTATAGCCAGCAACAGATCTGCCATTTCTACTGTAGATAAAAATGCAAAAGTCTTTGTTGCACACATTTGCAAATGTATGTTTAAGCCATCCTGCCACGCCAAGGCGCTTTTGCATATAGGATGGTCCTACTCTAAACAATGAGAGTCCCTATATTTGGGCCATACATATGTGTTTTTAAATTGAGAGCTAACTTACCAAAGAGGTACCCCAGAAGCCTCCAAATAGCAATCCAATGTCAGCACTCCCCCTCAGCTACTGACACCAACATGCCTCTCAAACAAATACAAAAGTGGAAGCTGCTCAAATCAATTTATAGGCCATAACAGGTGCTGAAAGGGTGGGGTTATCCTGCAAGGAACATACATACAACATTTTTTCCCCCAGCACACTGCTATAGCCAGCAACAGATCTGCCATTTCTACTGTAGATAAAAATGCAAAAGTCTTTGTTGCACACATTTGCAAATGTATGTTTAAGCCATCCTGCCACGCCAAGGCGCTTTTGCATATAGGATGGTCCTACTCTAAACAATGAGAGTCCCTATATTTGGGCCATACATATGTGTTTTTAAATTGAGAGCTAACTTACCAAAGAGGTACCCCAGAAGCCTCCAAATAGCAATCCAATGTCAGCACTCCCCCTCAGCTACTGACACCAACATGCCTCTCAAACAAATACAAAAGTGGAAGCTGCTCAAATCAATTTATAGGCCATAACAGGTGCTGAAAGGGTGGGGTTATCCTGCAAGGAACATACATACAACATTTTTTCCCCCAGCACACTGCTATAGCCAGCAACAGATCTGCCATTTCTACTGTAGATAAAAATGCAAAAGTCTTTGTTGCACACATTTGCAAATGTATGTTTAAGCCATCCTGCCACGCCAAGGCGCTTTTGCATATAGGATGGTCCTACTCTAAACAATGAGAGTCCCTATATTTGGGCCATACATATGTGTTTTTAAATTGAGAGCTAACTTACCAAAGAGGTACCCCAGAAGCCTCCAAATAGCAATCCAATGTCAGCACTCCCCCTCAGCTACTGACACCAACATGCCTCTCAAACAAATACAAAAGTGGAAGCTGCTCAAATCAATTTATAGGCCATAACAGGTGCTGAAAGGGTGGGGTTATCCTGCAAGGAACATACATACAACATTTTTTCCCCCAGCACACTGCTATAGCCAGCAACAGATCTGCCATTTCTACTGTAGATAAAAATGCAAAAGTCTTTGTTGCACACATTTGCAAATGTATGTTTAAGCCATCCTGCCACGCCAAGGCGCTTTTGCATATAGGATGGTCCTACTCTAAACAATGAGAGTCCCTATATTTGGGCCATACATATGTGTTTTTAAATTGAAAGCTAACTTACCAAAGAGGTACCCCAGAAGCCTCCAAATAGCAATCCAATGTCAGCACTCCCCCTCAGCTACTGACACCAACATGCCTCTCAAACAAATACAAAAGTGGAAGCTGCTCAAATCAATTTATAGGCCATAACAGGTGCTGAAAGGGTGGGGTTATCCTGCAAGGAACATACATACAACATTTTTTCCCCCAGCACACTGCTATAGCCAGCAACAGATCTGCCATTTCTACTGTAGATAAAAATGCAAAAGTCTTTGTTGCACACATTTGCAAATGTATGTTTAAGCCATCCTGCCACGCCAAGGCGCTTTTGCATATAGGATGGTCCTACTCTAAACAATGAGAGTCCCTATATTTGGGCCATACATATGTGTTTTTAAATTGAGAGCTAACTTACCAAAGAGGTACCCCAGAAGCCTCCAAATAGCAATCCAATGTCAGCACTCCCCCTCAGCTACTGACACCAACATGCCTCTCAAACAAATACAAAAGTGGAAGCTGCTCAAATCAATTTATAGGCCATAACAGGTGCTGAAAGGGTGGGGTTATCCTGCAAGGAACATACATACAACATTTTTTCCCCCAGCACACTGCTATAGCCAGCAACAGATCTGCCATTTCTACTGTAGATAAAAATTCAAAAGTCTTTGTTGCACACATTTGCAAATGTATGTTTAAGCCATCCTGCCACGCCAAGGCGCTTTTGCATATAGGATGGTCCTACTCTAAACAATGAGAGTCCCTATATTTGGGCCATACATATGTGTTTTTAAATTGAGAGCTAACTTACCAAAGAGGTACCCCAGAAGCCTCCAAATAGCAATCCAATGTCAGCACTCCCCCTCAGCTACTGACACCAACATGCCTCTCAAACAAATACAAAAGTGGAAGCTGCTCAAATCAATTTATAGGCCATAACAGGTGCTGAAAGGGTGGGGTTATCCTGCAAGGAACATACATACAACATTTTTTCCCCCAGCACACTGCTATAGCCAGCAACAGATCTGCCATTTCTACTGTAGATAAAAATGCAAAAGTCTTTGTTGCACACATTTGCAAATGTATGTTTAAGCCATCCTGCCACGCCAAGGCGCTTTTGCATATAGGATGGTCCTACTCTAAACAATGAGAGTCCCTATATTTGGGCCATACATATGTGTTTTTAAATTGAGAGCTAACTTACCAAAGAGGTACCCCAGAAGCCTCCAAATAGCAATCCAATGTCAGCACTCCCCCTCAGCTACTGACACCAACATGCCTCTCAAACAAATACAAAAGTGGAAGCTGCTCAAATCAATTTATAGGCCATAACAGGTGCTGAAAGGGTGGGGTTATCCTGCAAGGAACATACATACAACATTTTTTCCCCCAGCACACTGCTATAGCCAGCAACAGATCTGCCATTTCTACTGTAGATAAAAATGCAAAAGTCTTTGTTGCACACATTTGCAAATGTATGTTTAAGCCATCCTGCCACGCCAAGGCGCTTTTGCATATAGGATGGTCCTACTCTAAACAATGAGAGTCCCTATATTTGGGCCATACATATGTGTTTTTAAATTGAGAGCTAACTTACCAAAGAGGTACCCCAGAAGCCTCCAAATAGCAATCCAATGTCAGCACTCCCCCTCAGCTACTGACACCAACATGCCTCTCAAACAAATACAAAAGTGGAAGCTGCTCAAATCAATTTATAGGCCATAACAGGTGCTGAAAGGGTGGGGTTATCCTGCAAGGAACATACATACAACATTTTTTCCCCCAGCACACTGCTATAGCCAGCAACAGATCTGCCATTTCTACTGTAGATAAAAATGCAAAAGTCTTTGTTGCACACATTTGCAAATGTATGTTTAAGCCATCCTGCCACGCCAAGGCGCTTTTGCATATAGGATGGGGCACCATTCTATTCAGCACCTGTTATGGCCTATAAATTGATTTGAGCAGCTTCCACTTTTGTATTTGTTTGAGAGGCATGTTGGTGTCAGTAGCTGAGGGGGAGTGCTGACATTGGATTGCTATTTGGAGGCTTCTGGGGTACCTCTTTGGTAAGTTAGCTCTCAATTTAAAAACACATATGTATGGCCCAAATATAGGGACTCTCATTGTTTAGAGTAGGACCATCCTATATGCAAAAGCGCCTTGGCGTGGCAGGATGGCTTAAACATACATTTGCAAATGTGTGCAACAAAGACTTTTGCATTTTTATCTACAGTAGAAATGGCAGATCTGTTGCTGGCTATAGCAGTGTGCTGGGGGAAAAAATGTTGTATGTATGTTCCTTGCAGGATAACCCCACCCTTTCAGCACCTGTTATGGCCTATAAATTGATTTGAGCAGCTTCCACTTTTGTATTTGTTTGAGAGGCATGTTGGTGTCAGTAGCTGAGGGGGAGTGCTGACATTGGATTGCTATTTGGAGGCTTCTGGGGTACCTCTTTGGTAAGTTAGCTCTCAATTTAAAAACACATATGTATGGCCCAAATATAGGGACTCTCATTGTTTAGAGTAGGACCATCCTATATGCAAAAGCGCCTTGGCGTGGCAGGATGGCTTAAACATACATTTGCAAATGTGTGCAACAAAGACTTTTGCATTTTTATCTACAGTAGAAATGGCAGATCTGTTGCTGGCTATAGCAGTGTGCTGGGGGAAAAAATGTTGTATGTATGTTCCTTGCAGGATAACCCCACCCTTTCAGCACCTGTTATGGCCTATAAATTGATTTGAGCAGCTTCCACTTTTGTATTTGTTTGAGAGGCATGTTGGTGTCAGTAGCTGAGGGGGAGTGCTGACATTGGATTGCTATTTGGAGGCTTCTGGGGTACCTCTTTGGTAAGTTAGCTCTCAATTTAAAAACACATATGTATGGCCCAAATATAGGGACTCTCATTGTTTAGAGTAGGACCATCCTATATGCAAAAGCGCCTTGGCGTGGCAGGATGGCTTAAACATACATTTGCAAATGTGTGCAACAAAGACTTTTGCATTTTTATCTACAGTAGAAATGGCAGATCTGTTGCTGGCTATAGCAGTGTGCTGGGGGAAAAAATGTTGTATGTATGTTCCTTGCAGGATAACCCCACCCTTTCAGCACCTGTTATGGCCTATAAATTGATTTGAGCAGCTTCCACTTTTGTATTTGTTTGAGAGGCATGTTGGTGTCAGTAGCTGAGGGGGAGTGCTGACATTGGATTGCTATTTGGAGGCTTCTGGGGTACCTCTTTGGTAAGTTAGCTCTCAATTTAAAAACACATATGTATGGCCCAAATATAGGGACTCTCATTGTTTAGAGTAGGACCATCCTATATGCAAAAGCGCCTTGGCGTGGCAGGATGGCTTAAACATACATTTGCAAATGTGTGCAACAAAGACTTTTGCATTTTTATCTACAGTAGAAATGGCAGATCTGTTGCTGGCTATAGCAGTGTGCTGGGGGAAAAAATGTTGTATGTATGTTCCTTGCAGGATAACCCCACCCTTTCAGCACCTGTTATGGCCTATAAATTGATTTGAGCAGCTTCCACTTTTGTATTTGTTTGAGAGGCATGTTGGTGTCAGTAGCTGAGGGGGAGTGCTGACATTGGATTGCTATTTGGAGGCTTCTGGGGTACCTCTTTGGTAAGTTAGCTCTCAATTTAAAAACACATATGTATGGCCCAAATATAGGGACTCTCATTGTTTAGAGTAGGACCATCCTATATGCAAAAGCGCCTTGGCGTGGCAGGATGGCTTAAACATACATTTGCAAATGTGTGCAACAAAGACTTTTGCATTTTTATCTACAGTAGAAATGGCAGATCTGTTGCTGGCTATAGCAGTGTGCTGGGGGAAAAAATGTTGTATGTATGTTCCTTGCAGGATAACCCCACCCTTTCAGCACCTGTTATGGCCTATAAATTGATTTGAGCAGCTTCCACTTTTGTATTTACATTTATTGGTGCGACTGCGAATCATACAAGTTCAGGGTTTTTAAATTATATTGTGGTGACCCACTCCTCTACGCAGTCCAGGTACATTTTTTGGTGTGATTAAGACCAGTTGATGGTTTTCTTATTATATTGTGGTGACCCACTCCTCTACGCAGTCCAGATACATTTATTGGTGCGAATCATACAAGTTCAGGGTTTTTAAATTATATTGTGGTGACCCACTCCTCTACGCAGTCCAGGTACATTTTTTGGTGCGATTAAGACCAGTTGATGGTTTTCTTATTATATTGTGGTGACCCACTCCTCTACGCAGTCCAGATACATTTATTGGTGCGATTCATACAAGTTCAGGGTTTTTAAATTATATTGTGGTGACCACTCCTCTACGCAGTCCAGGTACATTTATTGGTGCGATTTATACAAGTTCAGGGTTTTTAAATTATATTGTGGTGACCCACTCCTCTACGCAGTCCAGATACATTTATTGGTGCGACTGCGAATCATACAAGTTCAGGGTTTTTAAATTATATTGTGGTGACCCAATCCTCTACGCAGTCCAGGTACATTTTTTGGTGTGATTAAGACCAGTTGATGGTTTTCTTATTATATTGTGGGGGCCACTCCACTACGCAGTCCAGAAAGATACCTTGTTGCAACGTTTTGGACTAATAACTATATTGTGAGGTGTTCAGAATACACGGTAAATTAGTGGAAATGCTTGTTATTGAATGTTATTGAGGTTAATAATAGCGTAGGAGTGAAAATAAGCCCAAAAACTTGATTTTTGAACTATTTATGCTTTTTTCAAAAAAAATCTGAATCAAAAAACCTTAAATCCGAACCAAAACCTTTCGGCAGGTGTTTTGCAAAACAAATCCGAACCCAAACCATCGCGGAAATCCGAATCCAAAACACAAAACACGAGACCTCAAAAGTCGCCCGTGCACATCCCTACTTTCTGGTCTGTAAATTAACACTGCTAGTCACTAACAAATAGAAAATCAAATCCTAACTATCAAATGCATTCTACCGACACTGGTCACAAACAGAATCACAGGTAAGTTTCACAATCCTCCCCCAACAGGTCTACAGACACAACCTTCTTATAAGAGATCACCCCTTAAGGTGATCTCTATCATAATTTACCCTTTCCTATAACACATATGACAATCTCCTGGGATGAAGATACCTCCCTTCTCACGCTCTACCAGTCACTTTCTCACTATATATATATATATATATATATATATATATATATAATTTTTTTTACAAGAAACCCCAAAAAGGCAGTTGTAATTGTAGCTAAGGATGTTCCTATCAAGTATTAAAACCAGGGGGTAAGTACCTTTTGCTTTTTTAAGCTACTTAAGAAAAAAATCTTTCAATTGGTTTCTTTTTTGATATTGCAGGGTATTTTGTGTTGATTCAGGGTATGATTTTTTGAAAATAAATGTATTTTGATTTGATGTTGTAAAAAATGAAAATTAAAAAAATGCTAAGAAGTTAAATACTTTTTGTAGTTGCTATACTAACTTAGAACAGAGAGAGAGAGTGTGAGAGAGTCATGCAGGTCCACTAAAATACATTGACGAGGCATTGCTAAATGATGAGGGCATTGCTGGTAAGGAATGGGGGAACTACGTAAGAAAGCTTGACAGGAGCAGAATCGTGTCATCGTATAATGGCAGATATTTTACATTATCTTGATAACACTGTATACATTCTTATTGCATGAAATAGAGACAACAGTAGCATTAAACAATGCATATGGTGAATCAAGGATAGGAATAACTGTTGATGGGCTCGATGATTAGAGGTAATCAGAGCAAGTAACCAATGCTCACTAATGAAAAACTCTTTTGTTACTATAGTCATATAGTATACACTGTAGTTACATAGTTGTTAAGCATTTTAAAATTCCATATATTCATCAAGTTTAATCTTTTATCATCAAAAAAACGCATTAATCCACTGAAAGGCATAAAAGAACAAAAAAAACCTATAAAGCATAGTTTAATTTGCTTTTAGACCCCATACTAGTAATCAAATAATTCCTTGGATGAACATACTATTTTGTGTTATCAAAACCTGTAGCCCTGCATATTCTGTTTTGAAAATGTCCAATGCTTCCTCACATTTATGTACAGTTTCTGCTCCAACTAGTTCATGTGAGTGTGTATTCCACAAGTTCATTGATCTTACAGAAAAGAATCACTTTCACTGCTGGAGATTAAATCTATTTTCTTCTAGCCATAAGGGTTGGCCTCAATGTCATCTGTGGGCACTTAAAATGAACATAAGGTATGGTATGGTGTGGGCAGGGGAGGGCTGGTAAATTTTAGCCTGGGGGGCAAGACTCTTCTTAGCAACCTATTCGGACCATTTTAAAGGAAAAAAATGCTACTGGCCCAGTAACCCAGCCCAGGGTAGCCCACTATGGTACCGTTACAGGGGCCAGGTGCCCCCCATCCCAGTCTGCCCCTGGGTATCGCCCATTATTATGTTTATACACAATGATCACATTCCCCCATAATATTCTTTTCTTTAGTGCAAATAAATTCAGTCTTTTTTCCTGAGTTCTTCCTTACCATTTATTAATTTATGTCCCCTTATATGCACTCTCTTAAATTTCAGGACATCATTTTGTGAGTTTGTGAAACCTATTTGGTGCTGCACGACCATTTACTTGGGGTGCCAGGATTTTGTATTGTGGTACCCCACTCGCTGATGCCCTCCACTTCAGATCTGGCTATGGCGTTTAACACAAGAAGAGTGGAGTGAACACTAGTGGTGGTGCAGTGCAATGTCACAAAAGAAATGAACTTACCTAATTTTGTTCTATCATTTTACTCTCCAAATGCATAACATTCCATTTATCATCATCATCAGTTATTTATATAGCGCCACTAATTCCACAGCGCTGTACAGAGAACTCACTCACATCAGTCCCTGTCCCATTGGAGCTTACAGTCTAAATTGTCTAACATATACACACACAGACCGAGAGATTAAGGTAAATTTAATAGCAGCCAATTAACCTACTAGTATGTTTTTGGAGCGTGGGAGGAAATCGGAGCACCCTGAGGAAGCCCACGCAAACACGGGGAGAATATACAAACTCCACACAGATAAGGCCAAGGTCAGGAATCAAACTCATGACCCTAGTACTTTGAGGCAGAAGTATTAACCCCTAAGACACCGTGCTGCCCCGTCCACATTACAATTCATCTGCTATGTTTCTGCCCAATATGACAATCTATCAAAATTATGCATTTTTATGCAATATATTATTTACCGTCTGAATATCACATATTATTTATATGTGCACAAGATCTGATTAAGGGTTCCAGCCTCCCTAGGATAATACACCAGTAGCCTCCCCCACACTATTATTATTATTATAATTATTATCGTTTATTTGTAAGGCGCCACAAGGTTTCCGCAGCGCCGTACATGGTACAAACAGTAGACTATACAGGGTAAGACAGTACAGAACAATAAACACAAAGTACCAGTACTTCAGAAACTCCAGACAGGCAGATACAGTAGAGACGGAGTGGAAGAACAGGTATGGAGACAGGAGGGAAGATGGGCCCTGCTCAAACGAGCTTACATTCTAAGGGAGGGTAAACAGAATCAGGTACATAAGGGAGCCAGTGAAGCAACGGGGAGAGAGAAAGGGGGCAGGGGAGAACCAGAAGAGGTGAGAGGTTAAGTGGATGGTTGGTAGGCCTTAAGGAACAGGTGAGTTTTAAGAGCCCGCTTGAAGGAGCACAGATTGGGTGAGAGACGAATGGAGCGAGGAAGGTCATTCCAGTGAAGCACGGGAGAAGTCTTGGATTCTAGAGTGGGAAGAGGTGATCAGAGTGGAGGAGAGGCGGCGATCATTGGCTGAGCGCAGGGAGCGGGCAGGAGTGTGAATGGAGAGGAGGTTAGAGATGTAAGGGGCAGTAGACTGAGAGAGAGCCTTGTAAGTGGTGGTGAGGAGTTTGAAAAGGATTCTGTAGGGGAAGGGGAGCCAGTGTAAGAAAAGACAGAGAGGGGAGGCACAGGAGGAGCGGCGTGAGAGGAAGATGAGTCTCGCAGCCGCAATGAGTATAGAGCGGAGGGGGGAAAGACGGGAGCAGGGGAGGCCAGTAAGGAGTAGGTTGCAGTAGTCGAGACGGGAGATGATGAGAGCATGGATGATAGTTTTGGTGGCATCTTGAGAGAGGAAGGAACGGATGCGGGCAATGTTACGGAGTTGGAAGCGATAGGCTTGGGCAAGGGATTGAATGTGGGGGGCAAAAGAGAGAGAGGAGTCGAGAGTGACACCTAGGCAGCGGAGTTGGGTGACAGAGTAGATAGTGGAGTTGTTAACAACGATAGAGAGGTCATGATGGGAAGGGAGCCTGGGTGGGGGAAAGACAATGAGTTCGGTTTTGGAGATGTTAATTTTAAGAAAGCGAGAGGACATCCAGGATGTTAAGCTCATTTCAGCAAAAATCTTTAATGATGTATCTAAATTTACTACAGATTCAATTATTGATTGCTGATACAAAATGTATTTTGAAGATAGTAGGAGTGGCGGTTATGGCATACCACCGTATACCAGCCCACTGTGGATGTTAAATAATTGGATGAAGTCGTTATAAATTAACAAATATCAATTGTAATAGTTTTCTGTGTGATTGCAATTAGTGCGTGTGATGAAACGAGTTTGATAACACTTTAACCAGCCTGTCCTTTGTTTCTTACAAAATGTGGATTATAGCATGTACTTTTTACAGCCCTTGCTTTTGTTCCCCAGCTAGGCAGAGTACAACAGCAGTGTCTAATTACATGTGGATAAGTGGACATTGTAGCCATGCCTAGATAAGAGACTTCTTCATTCCATGTTACCCATTGTAAAAACGTGTTTGTTGTTAATTCAGTGATGCTGTTATGCATTGTTCTCAAATTGAAGCCAGCTGGGTTATGGTTAAGGATCAGGTGGTGTTCACGATACAGGTGAGGGGGCTGGAGTTGCATTCATTCTCCCCCTCCTTTCTCTACAGGAAGCATGGAACAGCTGGGGACACTGGGACATCACAAAGTAGTGTAAGGGATACATTTCAGGAGGGTTTAACTGTTATCTGATGCTTGAAGGTGGGGAAGGCCAATTAGTACCTATTGTCCTCCACAGGACTGCCTGAGACATTCAGTCTGGGAAACCGCCAGAGAGCCACTGTGGAATAACAGCTCATCTCCACTCCCCCTCCAACCCCCTAGTCCAGAACTCACCAATGCTTAAGAAGGAGAGACCCAGGGGTTTACCCAGGGAGAGGAAAGCACTGTGGAAATTTGATCCTAGATATAAGGAGCCACTCCATGGGGGAGGTGATGCTCATTCTGGGAATTGAAGGATGAAAGCTGCAGGGTGGCTGGTGGCTCTACCAGTGAAACACATCGGCAGATCCATGGGTAGTCAAGTCAGGAGAGCCAGGTAAATGTAGCTCCTTAAGCTAGTGGGGTAAGGGACAGATGATGTGGTGAACCTGCCTGGAATTTATTTATTGTGTGTATATAATATTCTAGTGATTGTTTTTATTACAATAAATGTATTGTGTTACTTTCTAACAGCATTTGCCTGAGTGACTATACGAACCTTAGAAGGTACTGGCATAGGCTTCCCTGGCATAGTAAGGCACCCCTGGGTGGCCAGCCAGCGTGAAGTGGGTAGAATTGGGCCAGAAAACCTAGTATCTTCACATTAGAACTCCCCACATGGCCCCTTACATGCCTATATGACCTTCACACATGTCCATCAGATGTTTCCAAATGCCCCTTACATGCCCATCAGTATTTGATGACATTTCCAAGGAATCACATATATACTATAGGGCCTGAGTCATTAAGGAAAGTAAGACAAAACAAGGAGTAAATGTTCTCCAGGACAAACCATGTTGCATTGGAGGGGGAGGTAAATTTAAAATGTGGGGACAGATTATAGTTGAGGTAGGACTTGTCCTACATCAACTTTAAATTTCAGTGTAAAAATAAAGCTATCAAGTATTTGTTTGCTACATGACAAAACAGTCAGTATTTAATTTGTGTGCAAAGTAATAAACCAATTAGCACCCCTTGCATTGTAACATAGCTTGCCCAGGAGAAAACATACTCCTTTTTTTGCCTTACTATCCTTAATGACTCATTCCCATACACTATAATCACATATTCCAGCTAGTTCAAATGTCTCCCACTGGACGTTGGGTCACCACTTTGTATGTAGATAATATAACCCAACACCAAGGGGTATATTTACTAAACTGCGCGTTTGATTAATTGGAGATGTTGCCTATAGCAACCAATCAGATTCTAGTAATCATTTATTAAGTACATTCTAGAAAATGACAGCTAGAATCTGATTGGTTGCTATAGGCAACATCTCCACTCTTTTTTAAATCCGCAGTTGGAGAAGTGTGTCCATTAGACTAAACGCAGTTAAAATCATGCGGGTGAGTGACTTGCCAAAGAACCTATTATCTGTGGATTCCTGGATTTTCAGCCAATTGGAGTAGGAAGGGGTTGGGACTTATACACAGTTATAAGTCAGTGCACAGAGGATACAGTTCTTCCTGCTTCCGGATTCCTCCCGCCCTCCCTGCAATTTCTTGGGTACTTTAGAGTTGTAGTTGGTTAGAGTAGGAGAGCAGTGCAGTCGGTAACTGTGCATATGGTGCTCGGGTGATCTTGTCATAGGTCACTACCCCTCTGTGGTTATGGTGTCATACCATGGTTGGTCCGTATGTTAGGAGGACCATTGGGCTAGTTTTGTATGGTTTATACTGGCGGAGTTTATAGGGGGTGTAGTCTTGCCGTTGGACTTGATCTAAGCGCCGGCCAATAGATAAGGTATGATCCTGGGTTGGTGGTACTATGGTCTGACCTTTCCACCTTTATTGGTTTTGCATTCCTGACTGCCCTGCTCTCGTCCGCCTTACGGTCCTATTAGTTTAAATATTAATAAATACCGTCATTCATTCCAACTTTAATTTGGTGTCCGTGTCTTTATTTGGTTTGGCAAAGGTTATGTCACAGGTGTGTTATTTAGGGAAAGCTTCCCCGCTATGCATTTTAAGTAAATATACCACCAAGTTATAGTTAAATTATATGTCCACATTTTTGGAATTTTATTTTGCTATATGTGTAAAATCTAAAATTTTATATCTAACTGTTCATTAGATACAATCTCTACTAGAGTACATCTACCCATTGTAACATTGCTTTTTAAAAATAAGACAATTATTTTTCAAACCCATTGTCATTGGGCACATATAGCGGTAGTGGGGACCAGATGAATGCAGGGAAATGCATCTTGTTCCCTGAAGGTCAAAAACCCACGTAGGAGATTTAAGTGTTAAATACACTGTGTTATATACTGTATGTAACAAACAGTTACAAATAGAATCACCATTATCATCATAATAATTTATTTATAAGGCACCACCAAATCAGCAGCGCCGTGCAATCAACAAAATATAAAAAGTAAGAGACAAGAGAAACAATGACATCAGTAAAAATCAATACAAGTAGAGACAATAGAGGAGACAGCACCATGCTCCTGAGTGGTGGGGAGGCAAACAGAGACAATAAGGGTGGAATACTAAGAACTAATTTATATTATGCATTGGGCAAAGTGCGGGATGTACTAGGCAGAGTGGAAGGGACAAAGGATTTTTCCTCTGATGTTTTCTTGAATACTACATGTGAAATTTAAACCTATACATCACCTTAGTAACGCTCCTTCCCCCCCCCCCTTTTATTCTGTTCATATCTATATAGAAGACTGCACATTTGTAAAAAAATAAATTGTACTGTATTGTTTATTTTGCTGTTGACCTGAAAGTTTACCCCTACTCAACCCCTGTTTCTTTCTGTACACAGTTGTTGCCTTTAAAAACTGAAGGTAAAAAGTTTAATAAAATATATATTTTTTTTTAAAAAAACAAAAACCTGTACAATAGATTTAGTCTTTACTCAATTGTTCTAGATATTTAGAGTTGGAAGTTTGAACATGTTTTTACTTTTGTATGTTGAGAATAGGACTTCTAACATGTGCAGACAACTTATAATAAAATGTTGTCTGTGGGTTCTTCCTATATGTCTAACAAGAAGTGAGCAGCAAGCAGGTGTGGCTGTGATGTGCCTGCCAGAACACCCCAATCACAATTTGAACATTCCATTCCTTTAGTAGTGTAATGTTTGACAGCAGAGAGTACATACCAGAAGTCAGTAACCCAAAATATCTTGCTTTTTTTTCCAAGATGTTTTCAGTTTCCATAGGCAACCCTTGCTGTTTATTCCTGCCGCATATCTGTAACAACTATTGTCTGCCTTGTTAAAGGCAGAAAGCCTATTTTTCTAATCAGTGATATTTATGTAGATGCCAATACAGAATATCACATGACCGAAGAGACACTTTATTACTAGAAAAGACAGGCACATTTTATTCCCACTTCATCGACATGTACATATACTATATAGACATCTAAACAATAATTGATGGGTTCCTTTACAACCGTAAAACAAGTTGCATGTTTAAATATTGTTTCATATGGTACATTTAACACCACAGTTTTCCTGCACCAGTTTAGCAGGAGCCTTGTGCCATTACATTGTGCTGAACTCTGTCACTTCCACTGTGTAACTGTTAGTCTGTCTTTATTCTACTCCTCATATGAGGACACTAGCCGACACATGAAGACCTTTTTTTTCTCTTATATAACTACATAAGTTGACGGCACTGGCAGAAACATTGGGGCAGCATGGTGGCTTAATGGTTAGCACTTCTGCCTCACGGGACTGGGGTCATGAGTTCAATTCCCGACCATGGCCTTATCTGTGTGGAGTTTGTATGTTCTCCTTGTGTTTGCATGGGTTTCCTCCGGGTGCTCTGGTTTCCTCCCACACTCCAAAAACATACTAGTAGGTTAATTGTCTGCTATCAAATTGACCCTAGTCTGTCTGTCTGTGTGTGTGTGTGTTAGGGAATTTAGATTATAACCTCCAATTGGCCAGGGACTGATGTGAGTGAGCTCTCTGTACAGCGCTGCGGAATTAGTGGCACTATATAAATAGAATAGCTGAAGATGATAGGGGAGGGAAATGAGAATATTCTATCTGAGACAGAGAGAATGGGTAGATGAAGAGGGAAAATGTATAAAAGAAACATATTTAAAGTACAGACAAATTTTAGTAAGACATAGAAATCCGGGTTTTGGCTATATATGTGTATAACAGTAATCACAAATAACAACAATTATTTAATTGAACTTGCAAATTAAGAGATTGCTATAAACTTTGCTGAATATGATAATGGAAGTAGAATACTCCTTACTGCACAAGATCTGCGTCTCTCATCTCTCATGTTTGTCCTTAATTGTAAAGTGGTACGGAATTTGTTGGAGCTGCATAAATAAATGGTGATGATGATACTCACACCTTCGGACCAGACATGAAAGACATTATGAGTCTATGTATTAAAGCAAATATGGGAGAAAGAGTGACACGTTTACACAGTTTCCTGCATATTTGCCTCCGGATAGCTGCTTTTGACAACTAGCTACCTGGGATGAAGATTACTCATTGTCATGCAGCTCTCTCCCTCCCTACCTCCACCAAACTACTCTGTCATTTCTGAGGCAGCAGAGATCAGTTCTGCCCCCTTTTTGAGCTAAGCTACCGATCAGCCACACCATTAAACCACTGACAAGTGAAGTGAATAACATTATCTCGTTACAATGGCCCCTGTTAAGGGATGGGAAGTATTAGGCAGAAAGTGAACAGTCGGTTCTTTAAGTTGAAGCAGGAAAATTGACAAGTGTAAGGATCTGAGTTATTTTCATAAGGGCCAAATTGTGATGGCTAGATTGGGTCAGAGCATCTCATAAACAACAGGTCTTGAGGGGTGTTCCCATTATGCAATGGTTAAAACCTACCAAAAGTGGTCCAAGGAAGGACAACCAGTGAACCGGCGACAAGATCAGGGCACCCAAGACTCATTGATACCCATGGGGAAAGATGGCTAACCTGTCTGGTCCAATCCCACAGGAGAGCTACTGTAGCACAAATGGCTGAAAAAGTTAATGATGGCTATGACAGAAAGGTCTCAGAACACACAGTGCATCACAGTTTGCTTTGTTTGGGACTGCTTAGCTGCAGATCGAACAAAGTGCCCATGCTGACCCCTGTCTACTGCCAAAAGCACCTACAATGGGCATGTGAGCACCACAATTGGACCATGGTGGCCTGGTCTGATGAATCACGTTTTCTGTTACATCATGTGGACGGCCAGTTGCTTGTGTGTTGTTTACGTGGGGAAGAGAGGACACCAGAATGCACTATGGGAAGAAGGCAAGCTGGCAGAGGCAGTGTGATGCTCTGGGCAGCGTTCTGCTCGGAAACTTTGGGTCCTGGCATTCATGTTGATGTTACTTTGACACATATCACTTACCTAAACATTGTTGCAGACCAAGTATACCCCTTCATGGCAACGGTATTCCCTCATGACAGTGTCCTCTAAGCAGGAGAATGCACACTGCCACAGTGCAAAAATTGTTCAGGAATGGGAGGAACATGACGAAGAATTCAAGGTGTTGACTTGGCCTCCATATTCCCCACATCTCAATCCGATCGAGCATCTGTTGGATGTGCTGGAAAAACAAGTCAGAGCCATTGAGGCCCCACCTCGTAACTTACAGGTCTTAAAGGATCTGCTGCTAACGTCTTGGTGCCAGATACCACAGGACACCTTCAGTGGTCTTGTGGAGTCCATGCTATAATGGGTCAGAGCTGTTGGTGGCACGAGAGGGACCTACACAACAGGGCCATCTTAACAACATTATGGGCCCCCGGGCAAAGCAGTGCACCGGGGTCCCTAGATATAGATATAGATATATAGATGTATACAGATACAGATATAGATATATAGAGATAGAGATAGATAGATGCACTTGCTCAGTGACCCTTGTAGGTTTTTTTTGCAGGTTTTTTTCTTTTGCAGGATTATTTATTCTCATTAAGAGCCGTGCCTATGGGGCCCCCTTGCCAGTGGGGCCCCTGGGCAGCTGCCCATCGTGCCCAATGGAAAAGATGGCCCTGCTACACAATATTTGGCAGGTGGTTTTAATGTTGTGGCTGATCTGTGTATATTTTAGGTGCAACAGTATAAGATATAAAATGAATCACCCAAAGGTGTTAGGAAATGATGATGGGAAATAAAGACATTTACATGACCTTCCAAGCCTGAACAGGATCACAAAGCAAAACCAAAAAGTAAAAGAGCATAAGGTGCACATCAGAATGAAAGACTAATGTGTTATGCTACAAACAAGAGATGCTGGTACTGATATCTGACCTCAAGTGATATAACGAGTTCTCCTGCAGCACAGGAAAATGAAACCATATGGGGCCTGAATCATAATGGAAAGTAAAGCAAAAAAAAAGGAGTAAATGTTCTCCGGGACACACCATGTTACAATGCAAGGGGTGCAAATGAGTTTATTATTTTGCACATAAGTTAAATACTGTTTTTTCATTTAGCACACAAATACTTAATAGCTTTATTTTACACTGAAATTTAAGGTTGATCTAGGACATGCCCTACCCCAACTATAAATCTATCCCCACATTTTAAATTTACCGCCACCTCCCAGGCGCAAAGTTACTCCTTTTTTATGCTTTGCTCACGTTAATGACTGACGCCGGCAGTGGTTAGCGTGTGCTTGTACCTGCGGCCAGGGGTGGTCAATGAAGGATACTCCATTAACCCCAATGCTTCACTTGCATTGAACAGAAGTAAATGGAGCAGGCAGCATCCAAAAAACTGAACCGCAATGTAATCCATTCCTGACCACAAGTACAAATGATAGTAGCAGTAGGTTCCATACCCATTTACATGTTTTTGCTGGTGTTCTTAAAAGTGTAGTAAAGTATGTATTTTGGTGCCGGTTGGTAAGGGCCAAAAATGTTTGAATTTTTATGTTGTATAAAGTTTTCTACTACATTTTTGTTCAAATCATGTAACTTACCAAAATAGGGGTGTAGACATCTAAATGTATCAAGTTACATATTTTGTCGCCTTAACTTTCATTGGTTTTGTTCAATAAGACTAGCCTAATAAAAGTTTACAGGAAATAATATATAACTAGGTACTTATAGCTAGCATTTTGGATTTTTGTGAACTGATCATATTAGTATTAACAAAGTGCAGTGTTTGCGTTCTCATGTTCAAATAACATTACTGCTCTGATTTATGTTTTTCATCCTTTATAGGTCAATTGTGGATTATGGATCCTTCAAAATGAACTTTCTATTTGTTTAGGTGACTAATGCTTAGATATTTAGTAGATTTGGAAAGCTGTAGTGATAGAGTGCAAAAGCAGGGACAGCACCGTTAGGCAAAGTAACTCATCCAGTGTCGTTAATGCCCCTGTGGTGCCACCATAGAGAGCAGCGGCTGCTGGCATAAAGGGGAAACAGCAGCTTCTTATAGGTAAAGTTGCTGGCTGCAGACCCTCCTGTCATTGTTGCGCTGGGAATATAGTACTTGCTTATGATGTCACTGCCAAACGCCACATTCCTAGTCTGAGGAGCCAAGGATGCAGCGGGAATGGGGAAACCTCTTCCGAGAGGGTGTGGTGGGCACTTCCGAGATGGGGCACCCTAGGCTAGCAGTGGCCCTGGACAGCGCATGAAGTTTAAATAAGTGATTTAATAAGCAAATTGCACTGACAAACAAAAGGATTAAAACTGCATAACTTTAATGGGAATTGTCACCAGAATCTTTCAGTGTGTGTTCCATGCCCATTTGAGATTGCCACTTATGGCATTTCAACCCTTTGGAATTGGCAGTTATATGAACGCCAACTTTTGCAATATAGTGTTTATCCTTTTTTTTATAAATGTTGTACTGCGCAAAACTGAAAAATGGGCAGTCCAGCATTCTACCACTTTAGAACAACACCGAGCTATGGTTTGGTTTAGCTTCATGTGTGGTCTAAATTAAGCCTGAAAGTGATGGGACATAGGGATATAGGGATCCTTTTTATTAAATTTGCCAATGAAAAAAAGGGAAAGACAAACTCCAGCACCTTCTAATAGCTGCAAATCACAGCACTAAATAGTAAATGTGTGTGCCCCAGATACCGATAAAATAAAGTTGTGAAACCACACTGTGCGATTTTTTTGTATTCATATGAATAAAGCAGGGACACTTGTGAATCATGGCTCCATCTGCATTATATGAACTTTCAATGTCTCACTGCCTTACAGTCTATTTGCATTTATTGTTCTTGTGCATTTGTTTAACATATGTTCTTGTATGCTGTGCATTTTTATGTTAATAGGCGAATGGTTACATAAGGTATGATTAAATGATGCGAGGTAGACTGTAAATCAGCGATAAGCGAGGACAACTAGTGTATGTTTGGATAATGTTATCAAACCTCTCCTGTTTAGTCAACAAGGTCATTGTTACACTAGTATCCCTGGAATAGACTCTTAGGGCTACATGTACTGAATACATGTTTGGTGGCGGTTTTAAACCGCCACCTTTACCAAAGGGCGGTTTGAGGTTGGTGATGTGTGCTGGATTGAAAACATCTAAACCGCCATCAAAAATACATGATTTTTTCATACCTGCTTATGATTGGCTTGATAGCTCAAACATGCTGTTTGAGCCATCTGGCCATTCAGAGCATAAAAGGAGGCACTATTCACATATAAATTATTGGAACACTCATTAACTTATAATTAACTTACGGGGGAAAATTTTATTTTTCATTACAGTAAGGGGTCACTATTATTGTATTATATTATGGGGAAATATGTATATATAATTATATTAACTGGGCAATACTATTTTATCATTAATGGTGGATATAAAAATGTATATTGCACAATGTGGCAATACATAGTGACCCCATAATATAATAATACAATAATAGTGTCCTCTTAATATAATGAAAAATACATTTTTCCCCGTAAGGTAATTAGAAATTCATTTTGCCTGTTAATCAATAAATAATTATTGTATTATTATATTATATTATATATGTATTATTATATAAATTTCTCCCCTTAAGTTAATTATAAATTAATTTTGCCCCTTCATCAATAAATAATGCTTGCCCCAGTAATATATATGTGAATGGTGCATCCTCTTATGTTCTGAATGGCCAGACAGCTTAAACAGCATGCAATCTCGCCACTCACAACCTCGTTTGTTTCGGGCATTTGAATGGCGGTTTTGCAAACCTCACCATAGTAAATCCTGCAGTTTGTATATTCTGCATTGTAAAAATCAGGATTTGTAAAGCGGTGGTTTTCAAAAATGAAAAAATGTAAATTCTGTCCGTTTTAGTGGTGGTTTGGCCTTTAGTAAATTCGGCGGATTTAAAACCACCGGAAAAATAGCTGAAAACTGGTGGTTTCATCAAATCGCCCTTTAGTAAATCTAGCCCCTAGGCACCTTCTCTGCAGGAAGCCAACAGTCCCCAATCATCATGAGGGAGGACACTCAAGGTTATATCTTATCACTGACCCACCTATGATAACCTGCCTACCGCCCCATTACACCCACCATTAGCTCTACTACATTGAGAATATTGAGGGGGATATAATATGTTCTCTCTATGGCTGTGAAAGAAAATAATAACCCCCCTTGTTGTACACAGGCTTCCAGGTTCTCCCTCTCCTCTATAAGTCATTCTTCCACCTCTACCACCACTTCTTACCATATATACAAGCAGCAGGTAGAGGCGGGGATGTCCCTGACATCATGCACCATGCTCAGAGCTGCTGGTTGGTTGTCAGTAGGGATGTGCACCGGCGACTTTTGAGGTCTCGTGTTTTGTGTTTTGGATCCGGATTTTCGTTATTTTTGAGGTTCGGATTTGTCTCGCAAAACACTTGACGAAAGGTCTCGGTTCGGATTTAAGGTATTGGATTCGGATTTTTTTTGAAAAAAACATAAAAAGTTTAAAAATCAAGTTTTTGGGCTTATTTTCACTCCTAGGCTATTATTAACCTCAATAACATTCAATAACAAGCATTTCCACTAATTTACAGTGTATTGTGAACACCTCACAATATAGTTATTAGTCCAAAACGTTGCAACAAGGTATCTTTCTGGACTGCGTAGAGGAGTGGGTCACCACAATATATATTAAAAACCCTGAACTTTTATGAATCGCACCAATAAATGTACCTGGACTGCGTAGAGGAGTGGGTCACCACAATATCTTAAAAACCCTGAACTTTTATGATTCGCACCAATAAATGTACCTGGACTGCGTAGAGGAGTGGGTCACCACAATATCTTAAAAACCCTGAACTTTTATGATTCGCACCAATAATTGTACCTGGACTGCGTAGAGGAGTGGGTCACCACAATATCTTAAAAACCCTGAACTTTTATGATTCGCACCAATAATTGTACCTGGACTGCGTAGAGGAGTGGGTCACCACAATATCTTAAAAACCCTGAACTTTTATGATTCGCACCAATAATTGTACCTGGACTGCGTAGAGGAGTGGGTCACCACAATATCTTAAAAACCCTGAACTTTTATGATTCGCACCAATAATTGTACCTGGACTGCGTAGAGGAGTGGGTCACCACAATATATTAAAAACCCTGAACTTTTATGATTCGCACCAATAATTGTACCTGGACTGCGTAGAGGAGTGGGTCACCACAATATCTTAAAAACCCTGAACTTTTATGATTCGCACCAATAATTGTACCTGGACTGCGTAGAGGAGTGGGTCACCACAATATCTTAAAAACCCTGAACTTTTATGATTCGCACCAATAATTGTACCTGGACTGCGTAGAGGAGTGGGTCACCACAATATCTTAAAAACCCTGAACTTTTATGATTCGCACCAATAATTGTACCTGGACTGCGTAGAGGAGTGGGTCACCACAATATCTTAAAAACCCTGAACTTTTATGATTCGCACCAATAAATGTACCTGGACTGCGTAGAGGAGTGGGTCACCACAAGATATATTAAAAACCCTGAACTTTTATGATTCGCACCAATAAATGTACCTGGACTGCGTAGAGGAGTGGGTCACCACAATATCTATTAAAAACCCTGAACTTTTATGAATCGCACCAATAAATGTACCTGGACTGCGTATAGGAGTGGGTCACCACAAGATATCTTAAAAACCCTGAACTTTTATGAATCGCACCAATAAATGTACCTGGACTGCGTAGAGGAGTGGGTCACCACAATATATATTAAAAACCCTGAACTTTTATGATTCGCACCAATAAATGTATCTGGACTGCGTAGAGGAGTGGGCACTGGGCACCACAATAAAATATATAAAAAACCTTCAACAGATCTGCATTACACTACACATACGGCTGCTCCTCCATCCTCTCCATCATATACATGTTGGAGTTTTAGCGTGTGACAACCTCTTGTTTTTGATAATGTCAGTGCATTTGGAATATTTTTCAATTTGCCCCACACCACTGAATGTACTTTATCTATGATACGCAATACGCATCTATCTATCTTGACTGCGTAGTGTGGTGGCCCCGGTACACAATTTGGTACCGAGGCCACAATATAATTAAAAAACCCTCCACGTGTCGGAATTCCACCAAACAAGTATCTGGACTGCATAGTGGGGTGGCCCCGGTACCCAATTTGATACCGGGGCCACAATACCTCCTCCAAACATGCTACAGACAATTCGTCATTGAGAGACCCCAGACAGACAGGGTCGAAGTGTTATTGTTTGACTTTGTAAACCCAAAAAAATGTCCCTGTTGCACATAGTCGTGCAATGAAGACTGACTTTTTCATTTAAAGGCACGATCTTTAAAGTGTAGTGTTTGTAAGTCTAAGTCATATTATACTTTTGGTAAAATTGGTTTTTTTTGTTCCTCTTTATGGTAATTAATTAGTAATAGAATTAAAGTAGGAAATAGAATTAAATAGAATTAAAGTAGGAAATAGAGTGGTATAGAGTTGTAGTGTGGTATAGATAGAGTGGTCCACACAATATAATAATAAAACCCTCAACTGGTCTGAATTCCACCAAACAAGTATCTTGACTGCGTAGTGTGGTGGCCCCGGTACACAATTTGGTACCGAGGCCACAATATAATTAAAAAACCCTCCACGTGTCGGAATTCCACCAAACAAGTATCTGGACTGCATAGTGGGGTGGCCCCGGTACCCAATTTGATACCGGGGCCACAATACCTCCTCCAAACATGCTACAGACAATTCGTCATTGAGAGACCCCAGACAGACAGGGTCGAAGTGTTATTGTTTGACTTTGTAAACCCAAAAAAATGTCCCTGTTGCACTTGCACATAGTCGTGCAATGAAGACTGACTTTTTCATTTAAAGGCACGATCTTTAAAGTGTCAGAAAGAGAGAGAAGACACAGGAGAGGAGAGTTGTAGCTGGGGACCTGGGGTGGAAGCTCCCAGGCTCCCCCAGCATTGCCTGGAAGTCTGAGCGTGGTGACTGAGCCAGGGCAAGGAATGTGTGCCCTGGATGAGGGGGAGAACTCCATGCCACTATAGTGAACCCAAGAGAGAGGGGGACACTGCACATGGAAGAGGCCCTGGAGTGAGGGCTGCTACAAGAGGCATGGTAGCTGTAGTGTCAGATCCTGAGGCTGAGAGTACACAGAGTGACGTGTCAGAGCACAGGAGACATTATCCCCGCAGAGGAGGGATGAGCTGCAGTTGAGAGGTATGTTGTTGAAATAGGACATGCACACTTTAACAAACCAATCATTTCAGCAACAGGGCCTACCAAACAACTTTGACTGAAATGATTGGTTTGTTTGGGCCCCCACACCAAAAAAGCTATTCATCTCTCCCTGTACAGACTAAACAGGCTCTACTGAGGCAAGATGTCGTCCTCATCCTCAACCTCTGATTCCTCTCCCCCTACAGTGTCTACTTCCTCCTCATCACACATTATCAATTCGTCCCCGCTGGACTCCACAACCACAGGTCCCTCTGTAGTATCTGGAGGGCAGTGCTGTACTTCATTGAGGAATTGATTATTCATTTTTATAAACATCATTTTTTCAACGTTGTGAGGAAGCAACCTCCTTCGCCGCTCACTGACCAGGTTCCCCGCTGCACTAAAAACTCTTTCCGAGTACACACTGGAGGGGGGACAACTCAGGTAAAATAGAGCCAGTTTGTACAGGGGCTTCCAAACTGCCTTTTTTTCCTGCCAGTAACAATATGGACTGTCTGACATGTCTACTTGGATGGTGTCAGCAAAGTAATCATCCACAATTTTTTCTATTGTCACAGCATCCAATGCAGCGAGAGTAGACATGTCTGCAATGGTTGGCAGGTCCTTCAGTCCGGACCAGATGTTATCAGCATCCCCGCCAGTGCCTCTTTTGGGAAAACTGAGCTTTTTCCTCGCAGCCATAGATGTGGAAGAAAATGAGGGTGGAGCTGTTGGCATGTCACGGTCCTCTTCAGAGGACAATCTCCTGACCAGCAGGTCTTTGCACCGCTGTAGACTTGTGTCCGCCGGAAACAGAGACACAACATACGCTTTAAACCGAGGATCGAGCACGGTGGCCAGAATGTATTCCTCTGACTTTAAAAGAGTGACCACCCTCGGATCCTGGCAAAGCGTACGAAGGGCTACATCCACAAGAGCTACATGCTTGCTGTAATCGCAATGGCTTACCAGCTCCTCCCTCACTTTCTCCAGCTGCTTCTGCAACAGCCTGATCAGGGGAATGACCTGACTCAAGCTGGCAGTGTCGGAACTGACTTCTCGTGTGGCAAGTTCAAATGGCTGCAGAACCTTGCACAACACGGAAATCAGTCTCCACTGCGCTTGACTCAGGCGCATCCCCACTCCTTTGCCTATGTCGTAGGTGGCTGTGTAGGCCTGAATGGCCTTTTGCTGCTCCTCCATCCTCTGCAGCATATAGAGGGTGGAGTTCCAGCGCGTCACAACCTCTTGTTTGAGGTGATGGCAGGGCAGGTTCAAGCTTTTTTGATGTGCCTCTAGTCTGCGGTAGGCACTGGCTGAATGCCGAAAGTGTCCAGCAATTTTGCGGGCCACCGCAAGCATCTCCTGCACACCCCTGTCACTCTTGAGGTAATGCTGCACCACCAAATTAATGGTGTGGGCAAAACATGGGACGTGCTGGAAATTGCCCATATTTAATGCCCGCACAATGTTACTGGCATTGTCTGACACCACAAATCCCCATGAGAGTCTAAGTGGGGTAAGCCACTGGGAGATAATTTCCCTCATTTTCTCTAATATGTTGTCAGCGTTGTGCCTCTTATTAAAGCCTGTAATGCACAATGTTGCCTGCCTTTGCATGAGCAGCCATTTTGTAGATGCTGCTACTGATGCAGCTGTTGCTGTTGCTGCGGAAGGGGATGCATCTACCCAGTGGGCTGTCACAGTCATATAGTCCTTCGTTTGCCCAGAACCACTTGTCCACATGTCCGTGGTTAAGTGGACAGTGGGTACAACCGCATTTTTTAGAGCACTGAGGACACTTGATCGTACTTCTCTGTACATTTTTGGTATCGCCTGCCTAGTGAAGTGGAATCTCGAGGGGATTTGGTACCGGGGACACAATACCTCCATCAACCCTCTAAATCCCACTCCACTGATGGCGGACACCGGGCGCACGTCTAACACCAACATTGCAGTTACAGCCGCAGTTATACGCTTTGCAATAGGGTGACTACTATCGTATTTGGTGGTCATGGCAAACGACTGTTGGACGGTCAATTGTTTGCTGAAAGACTTAGCGGTCTTACGACTTCCCCTCTGGGAAGATGACCGACTAACAGCAGCAACAGCAGCAGTGGCAGTAGTAGGCGTACCGCTGCAGGATTCCTCGGATGAATCCCGTATTGAGGAGGACTCAGTCTGGCTGCTGACTTGGGCTGCAGGACTGAATCTGATGGAGATTGTGGAGGAAGTTGACGAGGAGGGTGTTGCTGGTGTGTATCCAACTGGACCACGGGATTTAGGTGTCCCTGTACCGATGAGGGTCCTAGCCCCAGTTCCTGAACTAACCACTGAACTATGAAGGTTATTCAGGTGACGTATAAGGGAGGATGTTCCTAGGTGGGCAAGATCCTTACCCCTGCTTATTTAAGCTTTACATAAGCTACATATTGCCATACATTGGTTGTCTGGATTTGGATAAAAATAACTCCAGACCGAAGAGGTGCATTTTTTGGTCTTCTGACCAGGCATGACGATGGGCTTTTTCATCCCATGGACATCAGCTGTTTCCCCCCCTGGTGCCTCATTTACAATAACCACATCACCATCCTCATCATCAAGTTCCTCCACAGCGCCAGCTACATCATCAATAGCCTCCTCCCGAGCCACCTCTTCCCGTACAGTGATGGGAAGGTCAGGCTTGACAACCACCAACACCCTTGGACTCGCCTTGGGGATTTGTGATAATTTCTCTTTAGAAGGCAGAGTTGTTTGCTGTTTTGTTGCTGACAGCATAACTCTCTTCAATTTTTTGTAGGGGGGGGGAGGAGGAGGAGGGCTAAGATCCGTGGGTGAAGCTGAACCACTAGTCATGAACACGGGCCAGGGCCTAAGCCGTTCCTTGCCACTCCGTGTCGTAAATGGCATATTGGCAACTTTACGTTTCTCCTCAGATGATTTTAAGTTTCTCTTTTTGCTACTTTTTCTTAACTTGGGCTTTTTGGATTTTACATGCCCGGTACTACGAGATTGGGCATCGGGCTTGGAAGACGACGTTGATGGCATTTCATCGTCTATGTCATGACTAGTGGCAGCAGCTTCAGCATTAGGAGGAAGTGGGTCTTGATCTTTCCCTACTTTATCCTCCAAATTTTTGGTCTCCATTATATGTAGCACAAGATACTGCAGAATGTGTGAACTTGGTAATATTGCAGTACCAATGGACTTATACTGCTGGATTGGTTTTGCAAATTTGGTTATAATTAATATTTTTTATTTTTTTTTTAAATTTTTTATTTTTTTTTACTTTTTTCTTATTTTTAAAAAACTTGGGAATAGTGGGGAAATAACTATGCCCTTAGAAGCACAGAGCACAGGACACAGCACCACTGGACTGAACAGGACACGGCACAGGACCCAGCAGCACTACGGAACTCAGCAGGACAGAGCACAGGACACAGCACCACTGGACTGATACTGCAGAATGTGCAAACTTGGTAATATTGCAGTACCAATGGACTTATAATGCTGGATTGGTTTTGCAAATTTGGTTATAATTATTATATATTTTTTTTTTTTTTAAATTTTTTATTTTTTTTTACTTTTTTTTTATTTTTTAAAAACTTGGGAATAATGGGGAAATAACTATGCCCTTAGAAGCACAGAGCACAGGACACAGCACCACTGGACTGAACTGGACACGGCACAGGACCCAGCAGCACTACGGAACTCAGCAGGACAGAGCACAGGACACAGCACCACTGGACTGATACTGCAGAATGTGTAAACTTTGTAATATTGCAGTACCACTGGACTTTTACTGCTGAATGTGTGAACTTGGTAATATTGCAGTACCAATGGGCTTATACTGCAGGATTGGTTGTGAAAATTTTGTGGTAATTAAAAAATATTAAAGTAGTTTTTGGTATTTTTTAAAAAAACTTTTTTTTATTTTTTTAAACACAGGGGAATATTGGGGAAATAACTATGCCCTTAGAAGCACAGAGCACAGGACACAGCACCACTGGACTGAACAGGACACAGCACAGGACCCAGCAGCACCACTGACCTCAGAAGGACAGAGCACAGCACACAGCACCACTGGACTGATACTGCAGAACACAGCACAGCACAGCACAGCACAGCACAGCACTAAACAGCACAGCACAGCACAGCACTAAACAGCACAGAACTAAACAGCACAGAACTAAACAGCACAGAACTAAACAGCACAGAGGACCACCTAACACACCCTCCCTCTACCCTGATCAATGCCCGAGTGAAGATGGCGGCGACTAGCGGGGAATTTATAGGATCCGAGTATCGCGAGATCCGACAACGGGATTATGAGTCAGAGCCTCAGTTTCACTTTTGAATTTGGCGCCAATACCCGGATCTGTCTCGGATCCGACTCGGATCCGCAACGTTCGGGTGGGCTCGGATTTCAGAAATCCGAGTGCGCTCATCCCTAGTTGTCAGCAGGTCTCTCCAGTGACATTATCATATTCACAGCCTATAAATGATGCAGAGCAGCAGCAATGTGTTTACTAAAAGGGAAATGCCATAGCTTGTATATGAGGTACAAACCAGGAGTGAGTAGAATAAATTACTAGGGAGGCGATATAGAATTAATTACAATGGGGAGGTGGAATGATTTAGAAGTGGCTAAATGATTTATAGGGGGAGGGCGGGAGAATGAATTACAGGGGAAGAAAGAATGAATTGGGGAAGGGAGATTGAATTACATGGGAAGAGGAAGAAATATGAGAGGGATGAAGAGAATGAATTACAGAGGGTATGGATAACAGTAGAGGGTTCTCTGGGATTATACAATTACATGGCAGGGTTATTTAATGAATAACAGAGAAAGAACATACTGATGGAGCCTTATAAATATAATATAATAATAAAAATACTCTGTTGTTATAGCAGGGATCCATGCAAACTCATTATAGCTGTGAGTAATGTTAATAGCAGCTTGTATCTATAATGTGCAACAATGTGACTCACAGTTGCAGATCATATATCATGTAGTGTGCAGCTTACTAGGCTGTCTAAACACAAGATTTATGCATCACAGCAGTGTGTCATACAAGGGTCTGTGCTTGTCCTGCATTACACTGAGAGTCATTCTGCAACGCACAGCTGTTTAACCAAAGTGAGTTTTTTTTTACATTAAGTCAAGGCCATCTTAACAACATTATGGGCCCCCGGGCAAAGCAGTGCACTGGGGCCCCTAGATATAGATAAAGATATATAGATGTATACAGATACAGATATAGATATAGATATAGATATATAGAGATAGAGATAGATAGATGTACTTGCTCAGTGACCCTTGAAGGGTTTTTTTGCAGGTTTTTTTTCTTTTGCAGGATTATTTATTCTTATTAAGAGCTGTGCCTATGGGGCCCCCTTGCCCGTGGGGCCCCCGGGCAGCTGCCCATCGTGTCCAATGGAAAAGATGGCCCTGACTTAAGTCCACCCAGAGATGTACTTCTCTGCCAAAGTGCAAAGGCAAGGTGCAAAATGTTACCCTTTATAAGTGTAAGAAAAGACCCAACATCAGCCAGCTCAGAGCTGGTGATTTCTGGAGGGAAATCCACGAAGCAAGGAAGCCACTAACAATTCTTAATTTTTCCCTCTCTATCCCTTTATTTAATTTAAAAAAAATCTTCCCCCACAATACTGAGCGCACCTGTGTACCTACTACGTACCTGTAGTCCTTCCATTCATCCCAACAAAGCTTAATCTAAAAATAAATATAACAAAATAAATAATTATATAATAAGTATCAAAATGTGACATTGGCAATACATGTTTAAAAGATTAATACAATGAGTCTTTAAGTGACAAAGTACATGTATATTCTGTATTGTGAATTTTTACAATAGGATTTTGGGAAATGAGGGGAAACATTTTAACAGTTTTATATAATGAAAATCGCCATTGTAAACTGTTAAAAGATATAACATTTATACAAAGGGTTTTGAAAAATATTATTTGCTTTTTTTTTAACTCACGTTTGTTTCCTTTTCATATAGTGTAGCAAAAGCCCGCTACTGCAGAAGCACACGCAAACAACTTCTTCCTTTTTATGGTGCTTTATTGTCAGGATGGTAAATGTTTTGACACCGTATACTTGCACAGCAATCATGGAGACTCTAAACACTAGCTATACATAGTCCAGCTCTTTCTCAGGACCAGCCAGCTCACCCAGCGTTGGTCTCCGTGCACAAATGATATAAACAAGCTTTTATATCTGATACTTCTCCCCCAGCCTTAGCTTGATGGACAGGTGACACACCCACCTTCTCTTTAAAAGGAAACGCCCATCACTGGAACTGTAATTCAAACAGACACACCCTGTCTGTTTGCTGAGAGGAAGGATTTCAAGTCATGTAAGTTAAACCAAATTTAAACTATTGCTTTTCATACATAGGTCTTTACATTCAATCTAGGCGCATTACTGCACAAATGTTTTACTCTACTTCCCTGCTTTCTCTACATATTGCCAGCTAAATGCCTCCTTTTGTTACATATCCCTCCCCCTAGCGTCTCCAAGTAGGGGGACGCGGACTTCGTGAGGAGCGCATATTTTCGTGACAACGCATCTGCATTTTTGTGTAGAATCCCGGGTCTATGTTCTACTGAGAACTTGAAAGGTTGCAGTGCCAAGAACCAGCGGGTTACCTTGGCATTTACCTCCCGGTTGCTCTGCATCCATCTCAATGGTGCATGGTCTGTTATTAAGGAGAACTCTCTGCCTAGGAGATAATAGCGCAGAGCTTCTGTAGCCCATTTTATGGCGAGACATTCTTTCTCCACAGTGGCATATTTTTGTTCCCTTGGATGCAACTTACGACTTAGGTACAGGACAGGATTTTCTACTCCATTCTTCTCCTGTGACAGGACTGCACCTAAGCCAACACCAGAAGCATCAGTTTGGAGGAAGAACCTCCGGGTAAAATCCGGTGCTTGTAGAACTGGGGAGGAACAAAGAGCTAACCGAAGATCAGACCAGGCGGTTTTTGCAGAGTCAGACCAGGTTAATCTATCTGGACAACTTTTTTTTAAACATGTCCGTTAGTGGAGCAGCTCTAGTGGCGAAGTGGCTTACAAACCGCCTGTAGTAACCTATTAAGCCTAAAAAGGTTCTTAACTGTGACTTTTTCTCTGGTCTTGCCCAATTTTTGACTGCCTCCACTTTGTCTAGCTGGGGTTTGACATGCCCTCGACCAACAACGTACCCCAAATATTTGGCTTCTCTCATGGCTATGGCACATTTCTCTGGGTTAGCTGTTAAATCTGCTGACCTTAATGAAGCTAAGACCGCCTCAACTTTGGCTAAATGTGATACCCAGTCTGGGGTATAAATCACTATATCGTCCAGGTAAGCGGCTGCATAAGCTGTGTGAGGTCGTAGCAATTTATTCACGGCCCTTTGGAAGGTGGCAGGTGCCCCATGCAATCCAAAGGGTAGGACTTTATATTGATAGAGACCATCAGGGGTGGAAAATGCAGTCTTTGGCTTGGCCGTGGAAGTCAGGGGAACTTGCCAATAACCCTATGTTAGATCAAGGGTTATCAAATAATTGCTGCCAACAAGATTTTCCACTAGTTCTTCCACACGTGGCATTGGATAGGCATCAAACTGCGACATACTGTTTAGGCGCCTAAAGTCATTGCAGAACCTAATTGTCCCATTGGGTTTCGGGACAAGCACAATGGGACTATTCCACTCACTAGTGGACTCTTCAATCACATCTAACTGGAGCATCTTCTCAACCTCCTTTCTCACGTCCACCCGCCTGGCTTCGGGAATACGATACGGCTTCTGCTTTACAATGACTCCTGGCGCAGTGACAATGTCGTGTTCGATTAAGGTAGTGCGCCCAGGAATGGAAGAGAAGACATCCCTGTTCTGGCGAATCATTTCTTCAGTCTGTTGTCTCTGCTGAATGCACAAAGCTGGCTCTATGGGCCCTTCAGACTTTTCAATGGCAGTACTCACTACCTGAGGAGAGGTTTGCTCATCATACCAAGGTTTAAGGAGGTTAACATGGTATATTTGCTCCTCCCTTCTCCTACCTAACTGTCGGACTCTGTAATTGACAGGACCGACAGCCTCTAGAACTTCATATGGACCCTGCCAATGGGCAAAAAGTTTGCTTTCCTGGGTGGGAACCAGGACTAGGAACTTGTCCCCAGGCTTGAAAGATCGAACAACAGCACTTTTATCATAACTTTTTCTCTGTCGTTCCTGAGCCTCTTTTACATGTTGCTGCACAATGGGCCCTATCTTTCCTAGCCTCTCATACATTTGGGACACAAATTGTACCAGATTTGGCTCCCTGGGACCTTGCTGCTCCCACCCTTCTTTTAACATATCCAAGATACCCCTGGGCTGTCTCCCAAACAATAACTCAAAGGGACTAAACCCTGTTGAAGCTTGAGGTACCTCACGGATGGCAAACATCAAATAGGGAATAAGAGTGTCCCAATCTTTTTTCTCTTGAGCCACTGCTTTCCTGAGCATGTGCTTTAAAGTGCAGTTAAAGCGTTCCACCAAGCCATCTGTTTGTGGATGGTATACAGAGGTGTGAAGCGCCGTAACCCCTAGCAACTGGCACATGTCCTTCATCAGTTTAGACATGAATGGAGTACCCTGATCTGTAAGAATTTCTTTGGGTATTCCCAATCGTGTAAACATCAATACAAGTTCTCTAGCTATGGTGCTGGACTTTATGTTTCGTAGGGGAATTGCCTCTGGATATCTGGTTGCATAGTCAAGCTTCACTAGTATATATTGGTGCCCTCGTGCAGATTTTTCCAGTGGCCCCACAAGGTCCATAGCTATCTGTTCAAAGGGAACTTGTACTATTGGTATTGGAATGAGAGGTGCCCTGTACCAGGGTTTGGGACAGGTTCTCTGACAAATGGGACAAGACCAGCAACACTTTTTCACTGCCATGTGTACCCCGGGCCAGTAAAATCTAAGCAGAACTCGTTCCCGTGTTTTATCCTCCCCTAGGTGTCCCCCACAGACATGTGTGTGTGCTGCTTTTAACACTAGGGTTACATGGACCTGAGGAACCATTAATTGTTCTACTTCTTCCCCCTGCACATTAGCAACTCTATACAGGAAATTATTTTTAACAATAAAATATGGTATACCTTCTGCAGGCTGGGCGGCTTTCGCTACCCCATTTACCTCAGTCACACTTTTAAAGGCATGTTACAAAGGGGCATCATTAAGTTGGTCTCGAGCAAAGTCCTGCAGAGGAAACAAAATTGTTATTGCGGACCAGTCCGTATCCTCACTGAGAGGCAGGGTGGGCTCATCTGCGACATCACCGACCAATGCTAGTTTGGACTGTCCATGTTTCCCCACAGGTGGATGCTTTTGTGGAACTCCTGCTGTGACTCCCAGGATGGCATTCCGGTTTGGCGGTTCCCAAAGATCAATGTCCAGATGTTGTGGATCTTTAGGCGGTTCCTATAAGACTGGGCTTCCGACCATTGCATCAGTTGCCGACATGTTCGGCCGGATCCGCTCACGGAGGACATCATTAAACAGTGGGAAGTCTCACCCCAAAATGAGTGGATATGGAAGTTTAGGTGCTATGGCAGCTACCACCATAACAGTTTTGTCTTTGAGTGTGACTGGTAGTATTGTTCTTTCATACTCCTCTGTTGTGCCATGTACGCAATGAGCCTTCATCTTGGGCAACCGAGAAGTTATGGTTTCGGGTAAGGCAGAGCTGGAAACCAATGAGAGTTCACTCCCCGAGTCAACCAAGGCCAGAACAAGGTTCTGGTTGATTAGCACAGTCACCCGGAACAAACAAGGACTTCCTGATGTGGGACTCATGGTAAAACAGCTTGGAAAAGCAGGCCCAATATGTGCCACGGAACAGTCCATGGGTTCCGGTAGTTTAGGACACTCTGCCTTAAAGTGGCCTAGCTCACCACATTCAAAACACTTCAGATTAGACAGCTTTGCACCTGGCCCTCTGTCCGTAGCAATTTTGCCATTGGGCCCTGTACCAAGGATTGTCAAACCTGGCTTTTGGCGTGGCAGCGGCTTTGGCACAAATGCAGGTTCTTTAGTCATTTGCTGTAGCGCGCAAAACCTTTCTACCACGGTGGCAAGCTCTTCATAAGTTTGTGGGTCTGATTGCAGAACCCACCTTTGCAAATCACGGTCCAGCCCCCGGATGCAGTGATCTATCGCCAGAACTTCAATAATCCGAGAAGGCGAATTCTCCTCAGGCTGCAGCCATTTCTTTAAAATTTTAGAAAGCTCAGCCACTTGCGTTCTGAACGGTTTTTCTTTAACATAGCGCCATTGGTGATAGCGCTGGGCTCGGCCTGGCCCGGAAACTCCAATGCGAGCCAATATCTCAGACTTTAGGCACAAATAATCAGAGGCCCGTTCCTCATCTAGATCCGATATGCGCTCGCTGAGCATCACCAGTCAGATATGGCGCCAGACTCTCAGCTCAATCTTTAGGAGGCTATTTTGCCCTTTTTGAAATTCTCTAAAAGGACACCAGGGGGTAAATGTATGAACATGCGGGTTCTTCAACACCCGCGTCTTCAGCGTGTTCGGCGATTAAATTTCAAGCGGCGCTGCATCGTAAAGGGAAACTTCCCTTTACAATGCAGCGCCGCTTGAAATTTAATCGCCGAACGCACTGAACACGCGGGTGTTGAAGAACCCGCATGTTCATACATTTACCCCCAGATATGCTTCTATGTCATCACCTGGCAACATTTTCTGGAGAACAGGACCAAGTGGTTCATTTCTGTCATGTCTCACCTGGCTTAACTCTTCTCTTAAGAGCCTTGTGTTTTCCATCTGTGCCTCAGCAACTCGTAGCATCTGAGCTTGCTGCTGTTGCTGCGCAGCGGCCACATTCACAAGGGTTCTCAGTACTTCCAACATGTTGACGTCTGCGCGGGTTGGGCAGCGGAAACTTACTTCCCAGAGTATCCCACTCCTGACACCACTTGTGGCAAAAGCCCGCTACTGCAGAAGCACACGCGAACAACTTCTTCCTTTTTATGGTGCTTTATTGTCAGGATGGTAAATGTTTTGACACCGTTTACTTGCACAGCAATCATGGAGACCCTAAACACTAGCTATACATAGTCCAGCTCTCTCTCAGGACCAGCCAGCTCACCCAGTGTTGGTCTCCGTGCACAAATGATATAAACATGCTTTTATACCTGATACTCCTCCCCCAGCCTTAGCTTGATGGACAGGTGACACACCCACCTTCTCTTTAAATGGAAACGCCCATCACTGGCTCTGTAATTCAAACAGACACACCCTGTCTGTTTGCTGAGAGGAAGGATTTCAAGTCATGTAAGTTAAACCAAATTTAAACTATTGCTTTTCATACATAGGTCTTTACATTCAATCTAGGTGCATTACTGCACAAATGTTTTACTCTACTTCCCTGCTTTCTCTGCATATTGCCAGCTAAATGCCTCCTTTTGTTACAATAGTTATATATAGATAGAAATATGATATTCTGCATCATTTTAGGGCTATATGATCCAGTCACACAGCAATGTTGATATAGGCATCAATAGGTTGTTCAATTGTAGAAACAGAATAAATGTCAATATATTTGTGATGTTAAGAAGTAGTTTACCAGAAAGAGTGTATTTCAGAGAATGCTTAAATATTTGGAGGCTAGGAAAACGTCTTGTTGTACAAGGTAAGGAATTCTACAGTCTAGGTGCAGCCTGAGCAGACAGTCTGTAACGAAGAACGGGAGCAAGTAATGAGTATGGATGAGAGGTGCAGATCTTGGGCAGAATTGGGAGATATTTTGCTACACATGAAGAGATGTTTCTTGGTGCAGTTTTGTTAATGGCCTTGTATCTTAATACAAACATTTTATATTGTTTTTTGCAGAGTACAGGTGACCTGTGTGGGAAATGGCAGATTGGAGCAGCATTTGATTTTTTTTCTCAATTCTAGCTAGCTTACTATTTAAATTGCATTGTAAAGATCAAAGTCTGGTTATGAGAAGACCAGTACAAAGTAAATTGTGGGAGATGCGTGCATATACAGAAGATGTTTCTTGCAGCAGACAGACAATTCAGAATAAAGGATGACACATATGCAGTGAGATTGAGGGGTTGGGTTTATCATTAAGATGAGCGGTTCTGTGACAGGATTGACATCCTATGCCAACCTGTCCGTGTTTGCTGGGGACCGGCTGGATTTGTCTTGTCTCTGTCCCCTTTTTTTTATCAAAATTGCGCCCCTCTAACCACAGTACGAGGGACTTGCTGCCATCACTAGGCTCCTACACCAGCTCCTAAAACCACTTCCTGCTAGTGTACTGCGTTGCTGGGCACCTGGGCTTGTAAACCTGACCTCTTCCTTTAGATCAGGTTTGCAGTGTACGGTTCCCCCTGGCCTATCACACTGGCCAGAGCTGCAAGGTAGCAGACAGAGCGTTGGTACTGAAATGCTGGGTTCCAACTTCAGAACAGCCAGATAACAGATTAGATTGGTTCTAATCTGTAGGTCACAGGAATTACAGCAGGTAAGTAGGCTTCAAAGCAGGATCTGGAAGCAGTGATGTTTTATGGGCTCAAGTAGTCCTTACAAGGACAGTTACACACTAGTTTAAAGTACAAATGATCTCCAGATGTTACAGATGGAATGATACAAAACATGGTCAAGCAGTGCTCTTTTTATACAGTTTCTGATTCATATGTTTACACAGGGTAAACCAGACCCTTTGCCGACCAGGCACTAAAATGTCTGAGATGCAACATTCAAAGATTAGCATTAGCATATAATATGTTCTCTAAACTTGGATTTTAAATGAAATTTATACCAATCTGTGATTTCCTAAATTGCTTGCATCCTGTCTTAGAGAGCTAGGAAACCTAACAGCAAGTCTACCTCCTCCTCTGCATTCAGGGTAAAGGATGTGTTGGACAATAAAACATCAAAAGGCCTACTTAGCATGACATCCTTTCTTCAGACAGTTGCAGAAACACATTTCCTCCAGCATATGCATATTGCAGAAATCAATACATTTCTAATACTAAAAATCCATACATTTCCAATGATATTCAAAGGCGCCTGCACCACTAATTGAAATAAGCTATTTCTACGTCATTCAGCCACAGGTTCACATCCAGATTAATCCAGAACACAATTACATGTGCACGTCAAGCCGCCCGTGAAAGCTAGGCAAAACACTATTTCTATGTGATTGGATCTTGGATATCATCATCATCATCACTGTTTATTTTATAATGCACCACAAAACTCTACAGGTCTTGAAAGTTGGTATAACAACTCATCAAACCCCAGGTGCCAGGTTGCCATGGCGCCTAAAAATTGGGTCATGCCACACTTAGAGGAAAAGAGAATGTGATAGTAGAAAGCTCTGTAAAGAGCTCCAGTGTGACCACTAACAGAGGCATGTATTTGACACCTCAGAATGCCATGTTTAAAGTTTGGAATTTTGGAGCGCAAAATGTAAACTCGATCACAGACCAGTTCCTCTCTCATCAAATAGGCATGGGCTCGACAGTAGCACCTTAGTTCTTAGAGGAAAACTGATATATGATCAGTTACCCTCTGAGTAATTGTGGAAGAAAAGTTTGGTGGTTAGTGACCCCAGACACTACAAAAATAATTAAGAAGTCCAGTGGTAAGGGAGGAAGGAACAGATCTCCCCATCCTGGATTAAATAAAAATCTGGTGTACCTCCATATGAAAGAGAGGAGACACTTCTTTCATATGATACGGCCCCTTAGTAGTTATTGTTTGGTGATCACTAGACAATTTTGCCCTGCATGCACAAACATTAAGGAGCCCAGCATCAGGGAGGGCTTAGCCATACAAAAATCAGAAAGAAAAAACAGGCACATGTGTATGAGTAGGGGGGCCCATATTGTTGGCATTGCTCTGCACCCATGTTAGTCTTAATCCACTACTGCTGCCAATGACTAATATTTAAGTTCCCTCAGCCTCAAATGCACATGTACTGACAGAAGGGAAGTAGAACCGGAAGGTTGATCATTGGCTTTCTGTAAAGTGCCAGCATATCGTGCAGCAATGTACATTGAGTGGATCATGGTGCAAATAAATTACATATAATGACATGTAACAGAAGTTAAACATGGCCCTGACTAAAGAGACTTACAATTACAAAAATAGCACAACGTCCTCAGGTGAAGAGTGGGGGTGTCCAAAATCTTTTTTTTTTACATAATTGCCCCACCATCTGCTTACTGTACCAGAATATAGAAGTTGATTGCTCTTAGGAGCAATAAGGAGCTCTTAAGAGGAAGAGGAGCAAATTGTGATAAACATCTACTTGCACCTACCTGTTTTAGTATGGTGGTGTCTATGGACAAATGCAAGACCATTAATTAATATGCAATGAAATGATTTTCGTGACTAGGCCAGCCGCATTTCTTTTATTCTCAAAAGGACAATTTGCATGTATCAGCTGTATATATATATATATATATATATATATATATATATATATATATAGATAGATACAAGTTAACCCGTGCATGATACTCATGCATTCTAGTCAAATCAAGCTACTTAAGGTGTTAAAAAGGTTCTTGTCATGCATTTGGGCCTAGCCCAGGCCTCCTCAGGGGAAGAGCGTTACTTCCCGACGCAAGCGCCCTTTTTTAACGTGGTCTTGTCCACATGTCACCACCTCATCATTTTTCTCCATCACCTCATCCTTCATCTTCCTCGCCACATCCTTCATCAAGCTACTTAAGGTGTTAAAAACTCCCCACTGTCACCCCCGGCAACCATCAACCACTCCCAACTGTCACTTCTCCTTCAAGAAATATATAGGTCAGTGTATAACTCTGCCCAGCAGGTGGCGCTGCAGCTTGTTTTTTTTTTTTTACACAGGCCACTAGGCATTTATATAGTAGATATGTTCTATATCATCAGGTTTCAGGCAAATTGCTCCCAGATTTGTTTTGCAGTTCAAAGTAATTGTTCAACAATAATCCTTGTGGTCTTTGCAGTTGGAAGTTGGATTTAACGATGTATGAGCAATAGACCTCCCGCCACATGTAAACCTATATGAGCCCCCAGCAAGCAAACGCTACACTCCCTCAAAACCTTGCTTAATACACAGAGGAAATACAGAACTGGGGCAACAAGTACAGAGAACACATCTTAAAGAGAGGAACATCAAAAGGGGGAAAAAGGAGTAACCGATGGAGGACTGAGAGTAGTACAAAGAGGGGACCATATATATTACTGTGATATTTGTCTGAGAAATCACCAGGAGTTATTGCTCCGTATACAGTATTTTGTAAGTAACGGTAATGATGATTATCTGCATACATTATTATTCCAATTGGTCCCGATTATTAAAGATAGGCATTAACATAGGTGATGTTGGTTCCAGCACAGTGGCTCAGTAGTTTGCACTTCTGTCTCACAGTGCTGGGGTCATGAGTTTGATTCCCGACCATGGCCTTATCTGTGTGGAGATTGTATGTTCTCCCCGTGTTGGCGTGAGTTTCCTCTCGGTGCTCCGGTTTCCTCCCACACTTCAAAAAAATCATATCAGTAGGCTAATTGACTGCAGACAAAATTAACCCTGGTTTGTGGGTGTTAGGGAACACCCTGGTTTGTGGGTGTTAGGAACACCCTGGTTTGTGGGTGTTAGGGAATTTAAACCGTAAGCTCCAATGGGGCAGAGACTGATGTGGGAGTGATAAATCTTCTCTGTACAGCGCTGTAGAAGTGGTAGGGCTAAATAAATGATGATGAGAGCTTATTCTTAAAAAAAAAATCTAGGAATGCCATTTATTTCTTTTGTAGAGCAATGGTATTACTGCAATTTCTTATGTTTGTACCCTACAGTCCATCACATATACAATGTCTGCTTTTAAAATTTTACTTGACTTCTACATATTCACCAGGCCAAATTTTAGTATGTTTGGGAAAGCTCTTGTCACATATCAAGTAATCAAATAAGGAAAACATGGCTTTGAGAGTAATTCAATAGCCACAATGTGTAAAGTGTGTTTACAATATGTAGGTTACACAAAGTAAAGATAATTCCTTTTTAAATGCTTCTTGATTCTGTGTATTAGATAAACAAAACATAACATTATTTAGTTTTGACGGTTACGTATATGCCCAACACTAATAACAAATCATGTACTGCATTTATCTATAACAACTTAATTCTAAGAATTCTGGCTGCATTAATGAGGACACGAATAAAATAAATAGTAAAACAATAAGATAAGATAAATAGACTGTTGGAAGCATCTAACTTATAAAACCAAATCAAATGAGGTTCTTTTTAGTTGGTAATCGATGCTACATAAGACAGATGAAGAAACTTGGCATTGTGAAACTAATTATAAATCTCGAGTTGCTTTTTTAATCAGGTAATTTATTTATTGGCAAAATAAAATTGTTCCAAAGAAATTTTTCTCAGTATATAAACATTTTCAAACTATTTGAACATACGAGTGACCCAAAACAAAGCAAGAATCATAAAACATCAACTAATCTGAATTAAAATTAAAATGAAGTCAATTTGCAGATGTCTACTAAGTTGAAAACGTGTTTAACTTTAAGTCTTACAATCACATTCTTTGGGGCCACTCCACCCTGTGCGTGCAGATATGGCAAAAGCCGGTGCTGTGTAGGCAACCTAGGAGGTGTGTAACTGCATGGACAAATTGGCAGCCGTTTTGTCATGTAGTCAATTTACCCTACCCACAATCCTCTTTAGTTGGGTCCATGAATGAACTCACGCCACATCCACCTTCACCACCATAATGAATTCCAAACTTCCATGGTGGCCTGGGCCTGTGATATTTTGTACCCATGTCCTACCCTTTCAGCGTTCCTGTTCTCAATAATGGAATAGCAAATCTCCTAACAAAGCTTTTTGCATTGACTCACAATGTGAACTTGAGTTGAGGAATAATTGCGTTCATTAATCACTATAATTCCTGATTTCTATGTATGTGTTGATAAATATAATAGCACTTACAAGAACAATTTTGAAAAATATCTATATTCATATTGTAATACCCCTCAAAAATGACTAAATTACAAATTGTATATACAAGGGTGGGTGCCTCACTTGAAATATATATATATTTTATTGTAATATAATGCATGAACAAGCAATGTTAATATATGTATAAATACCTGTAAATAATACCAGTATGAAGAGTGAGTTCTGATGATGTCATTGCTTATATTTCAGTGCTCATTAAGAAAATGTATTTACTTTACTTGGCCTATAGCCTTATACTTTAATATGGTCACAGAATTCCTGTGTGGCTTCTAATGTCTATATAATTTACAGTAGGAAGCGCATGCTCCCATATTCACAGACATTAAACAATTAAATAATCAACAAGATACTAAAAAGAATATTTAAACAACAGAGAACCTGGAGAAATAAAGATACAAAATAAATCATGCCTGTACTAGCCAATATAATAAATATATATAATAAACAGTAATTGAAAGCTAATAGACCAGTATAAATTATAAAAAAATATCAAGATAGAAATAAAAACAATAAATAAATACAGTAAATAACTAACACATTATACGGTGATTACCATTAATTAAAAACGTGAAAAACTGCAAGTACCAAACTCTTAAAAATGAATATTTAACACTAGTGCAAAATTCATATAACAATACACAATACATAAATTCCAAAAACCAAGATAATTGATGTGAAAAGTGAGAACGCAGGAAGCAGTAAAGCTCCCTTGTAGAGAGTCACAAAGCTGCAGCTAAATCTCATACCAATCGAATTTCGTAGTGTTAGCAGGCCATTTCACTGAAGTGCAAAGAACCACAGTTACAATCTTCGAGTTACAATTTTTCTTTGCTTTTCTGCATATGGCGTTTTAAACTATATATGTCAATTATCATTTATTATTTATGAAAGGGTAATACAGCTCATTATCATATTGTCTTATACATCAAAGAGTTTATCAATGAATATAACATCTTGTACCTCTGCAACACAAGTTCTTTTAGCTCCATGTCAGGTGTCAACAGAACATAAGCATTGATGCTTTATTCTTAGATTAAATCAAAATCATTTTAATGCAGTATTTAAAAAATACTATTAAATTAAACAATATTATTAAAATAAATTGAATATTAAATAAAACATATATATATACATATATATATATATATATATGTAAACAAATACAATAGATAGTACAGCGCGTAACTCTGAGAAGATAAACAAGTTCAAGTAATGTCCTTTGGAACAAGTAGATATCCTATGTTCAGGAGGCTGCCAAGTTCCCACAAAGCCAGATGGTGGACTGGAGTAAATCTAAAACAAAATAAGTGGGAGGGGGCGCCACATAGTATAATACTATATTCAACAATACAGAAAGGTGTACCACAAGCCAGAATTTAAATCACCAAGTGGATATAGGCACTCAGATATTCAGGATGAATCAGTGAGAAAAAAGGAGGAGGAAATGTTCTGGACCACCAACACCATACCAATATGCGTACCAGATAGAAAAATTTTAAAGCTTATCTGTAGGTATATTTGGTCTCTTGGTAAATCAGAATAACTTTAGTTTCCCTTCAGAGTGGTGGAGTGTTTTGCTCAACACTTACAGGGTCATAGACAGGTGCTTCGTATATCCTCAGTGATAACCACGTTTATAAAGAGGAGAAAGCTCACATAGTGTAGTACTGTATGGTTACATATTTATTACAAAGTATAATACAGATGTACACTTACATAAAAAACTAAAATATATGCTTATCTGGGTATCTTTTAGCTGGAACAGGACAGCAAGATCCAATAAGGAACACACTACCACGCTGCCGGGTATAGAGTCACGGGGCTCTTTGAAAGACAGTCCTTAGCAAGATTCAGTAGGGAACACACTGCCACGCTGCTAGGTATAAAGTCAGCGGGCTCTTTGAAAAACAGTCCTCAACGCGTTTCGTCTCATTAAGCGGAGACTTCATCAGGAGAGATTGTACTCGCTTTAAATTTCTATTGACAGATGTCTGCTTGCAGTGCCGAACACTTCTCCAACCCTAATCACTTGCTGTCAGTATCGTGCACCATTGGAGATCTCCTGTGTCGGGTTGAAGGTAAGTCTGTTTATTTTCCAATCGGTTTTTCATCATTTCGGATCTTCTTTGTAGGCCTTCTCCATGTCGAAGTAGTGGACATTGATAAAGCGTACCCAACCCGATATGAGAGGATCTTATAACTGACTGTAATCCCCTTTCATACTTGTCTACCCTCCAGGAATTTCCGGGAGGCTCCCGAATTTCGCTACCCGATGGGGGCCCTCACCTTTCATCTAGCTGTACCTTGAGCTTCTGAGATACTGTGCTTCTTGTTAACTGTACCGTGCTGTCTCACCCTGTACCGTATTTCTGTCTGTCCCTGTACGGCGCTACGGATACCTAGTGGCGCCTTATAAATAAAAATTAATAATAATAATAATAATAATTCCCAGAAGAGTTGACAACTTCCCAGATGCTTGTGGAGGCGGGGCTTAAGATGACGATTGCACCATTAAGCTGTGCCCACCGATATTCAGTTCCGGGAATTTCCATTTTTAAAAAAATAGTAGAGGGCGTGTCAAACTTTGTACATGGTTTTGCCAAGGTGCAAAGTTAGTCTTCTCTTTTTGCCTTGCTCTCTTTAATGACTCAGGTCCTAAGTGTATAATGTTGCTGGCTGTATATACTGTCACCTAAGGCTCTCCAGCTACTTTGAGAAGATAGATTACAGCTTGCCCTTCAGCAGGTTATGCACTGCTTTGTAGTTCCAAAACAATGAACAGCCTTAGGCACTGATAAGACAACATATAATTGAATGATGGACCACCTACCTTGCAGCTTGTATTCTGGCCTTTGTGATTAGCCTCTGTAGTGTTTCCAGAACAGTGCAGGGGAGCTTGCATTGCTATACAAAATAAATAAGCCACGTGTGATATTATAAGAGCTCTTATTATATAAAAAAAAGAACAATGTCACATGATGTAACTTCTCGGCCCTTAAAAGTCTATCTATCAACTACACAGTAGTACACAATAGAAGCAGCTATTTTGGGAGCTGAACCAATATTTATGAAAATGTAGCATATCTGTTTACTAGTAAAGTGATATCACTGAGGTGCTTTGTGGAGATATAATAATTATCTTAACCGGCACCAAAGAAGTCTTTGGGGTATATTTACTAAACCCAATTGCGGGTTTGAAAAGTGGAGATGTTGCCTATAGCAGCCAATCAGATTCTAGCTGTCATATTGTACAATGTACTAAATAAATGATAACCAGGATCTGATTGGTTGCTATAGGCAACATCTCCACTTTTTTCAAAACCAGAGTTTAGTAAATATATCCCTTAGTGTGTACTGTATAGAATAAGTGCAAAATGTAATATCAGGAGATGCTCAACTGAAATAAGTCTTGTGGGTAAGACTTACAGCCTCACATGTGCATTATGTGAAAAACATTCAGACTCCCAAGAATTTACGAAGAACAATTTTTATTCTGGAAATAAATCTGAATGGTCATTCACATCCATTATCTGGCTTGGCAAAAGTAAAAAGCTGTCAAAGTAAAAGCACAGCCCCACCTACGTTGCTTACAGTTTGCAGTCATCCTGAAAAGACTTTAGAAAACCATGCATGTTGAGATTAATACTTAGCCGAGTAAGTGGCAGGCCATAGACTGAAATGGGATGATGATTCCTAACTTTACTAGGCTTCCAGAATCATGCAAGCTGGTGCTAAATACAAGCAGGCAGTGTTTCTTTTGACCTCTTCTCCTTATATTATTATGCTTATATGTCATCATCACTAATTGCTGCAGTGGTGGAACTACCATTGGTGCTGCAGGTGCTAATGGGGCCCCGGTCCCCTCCTCCCTGCCTACCTGCATCAGGACCCACATCTCGCTAGTTCCTCCTCTGGATTGCTTGATACGTTTATAGTGACTTTCTGGGAGTCTTCCCGGGCTCCCGGGAGAGCAGGGCAGTCTCCCGGTTCCTGGTCACTGTAGTAGTTCATTGCCGGGGCGGGGCTTAGTGACGCGAACGCCGGTCTCCGCCCCCAAATATGCCAAAGTTGGCAAGTATGTTTTATGTATATGCACCTCAAATACCTATGATCCTTACTTTAGTATTTATACATTTTTAAAACATATTATTTCTCCAGTGACTAGCAAACATGACAACAATTAGCACTTTAAAACCTCCCAGTTGTTAATTTGTTAAATAATAGGTAATATATGCACACTAACCAATATCAGTACTCAGAGGACCAGTGCAGAGCTGCAGTGCATTTGCCCTCATGGTCCAGACCAGGGGTTGGCAACCTTTTTCTATCAGTGTGCCGGCTAGTCAAGCCCAGATGTGCCAATTGTATAACCGGCACACCTGTATTTGTGTATAATATATTTATATATATATGTATATATATATATATATATATATGTGTATATATATATATATATATATATATATATATATATATATATATATTATAAATTATCTCTTAGTTTATGATACTAGTATCAAGAAAGTATTAGTAGTAATGGGACCAACAGATTCAAATTATTGCATTCAAGTTATGCCACACAGTAGTACCCTAAATCCATACTATGCCACAGTAGTGCCCCCAAATCGTATTATGCCACAAAGTTGTGCACCTAATTCATAATATGCCAGAGAGTAGAGCCCCCATTTCATATTATGCCACAGAGTAGTATCCTCAACTCATTTTCTACCACACAAGTGCTCCCAATCAATTGATATTATGCCAAAAAGTAGTGCATCCAATTCTTTTTTTGCCACACAGTAGAGCCCCCAGTTCAAATTATGCCACATAAATGCCACTAGTTCATATTATGTCACCCCTTAATGCCCCAATTCCTATTATGCCACAGTAATGCCCCAATTCATATTATGCCCCACATAAGTGCCCTCAATCACATTATGCCTCACATAAATGCCCACAATCCACATTATGCCACAGTAATGCCCACAATTCATTTCATGCCACACATAAGTGCCCCCAGCTCATATTGAAGGTGGTTGCTGACCCCTGACCTAGACCATATCAATCTACAGGAGCTGCCTCCCTTCCCGAATCCAAGTCACGTCTGCATTGGGCTGCTCTATGTAACTACACAAGCAGTAGGATGCCTGGCAGGTTGCTAGAAACATTTAAAAATGTAATAAAATAACTGATGTGGCCTACTTTCCCTGTCCAAGACAGTCCAAATTGATTGCCTGGGGACAATTCCCTGCCAACCTGTCCCTGGAAACATTGACCTTTCTGGAATGTGCCAGAGTTGCCTAAGTGCAAGTTCAGCCCTCATCTGTGATTTAAATAAAGTATGATAAATTTCCAAAAGTAATCAAAGCATAATGTAACAAGCAGTCTGATCTTGTAGAGGAGAGATCAATCTACAGGAATTATTTTTGATTAAATGATATTAAATGTACTAAAAAAACGCACTGATCATTGTGTAAAACATTTAATATGTCCAGGGATAAGACTCATAGGGCTAGATTTACTAAACTGTGGGTTTGAAAAAGTGGAGATGTTGCTTATAGCAACCAATCAGCTTGTAGCTGTCATTTTATAGAATGTTTAGTAAATATACCCCATAGTGGTATATTCAATTAGCTGCGGAGTACCTCCGGAATGATCGTGAAGGCACTCCGCGGCGATGCAGCATTGTAGATTTCTCTTAGGCCCCCATAGGGAAGCGAGGAGAAATCTGCGATGTTCAGGTACCATAGCACCGGCTAATTGAATATGACCCAAAGTAATATATAACGAGAAGTAACCAATGTCACATCACAATGCTTCTTTTTCATGTCAGAGGACGCTATTACCGCCTTTGTGGGATTTTATTACCTATATCATGTATAGTTCATATAGTTCCCAAAATGTTTATCTTTGTGAGGGATTTACATCACTTTGTGTTGATCTAGTTTTTGGAACACTTCAATGAACAACTTTAACATTTCCACCACTAGACAGGTCTTACAACTTGTAGAAATTTTTTAATTGATTAACTGATTAGATATTCTGTGATGCTAAGTATGTTTCTCTCATTAATAAAGAGACTATAGATGTTGCCACTTTTTAAAACAAATTAAAACAAAAAGTTCCTAGCAAATTGATAACAACAGAAAATTATTGAAAGTTTTAAATAGGAGAGAAAGCAGGACGTGAGATCAGCATCAGTGAAATTATTTACTCTGAACTTTTTTTTGCTCTAATATAAAATATTGTTTTATACCTCAACAATTTAATGAAATTAGAAAAATTAAATGAAAATTGGAATGCAGGAGATGTATGACCAACTTTTGTACAAAAAATAAACATTGATCCTCTGCATTTACTGAATACATTATTTATGCTATTCTAGCTACTTCAAGCTGTACTCTGTATTAAAAACAGAGAATGTTAATTTCACATATATAGACTGAATCATGCCAATGTCTTACCCTTCTGGCCAGTCCTATGGTAAATATAAAAATGAATTCAATCTAAACCTTGCATTCCCGTTTTCATTTAATTCATTACATTCATCAGATACTGGTAGTAGAGAGCAATAATAGTCTTCTTTTTAATCTTTTTTCTTTTGTGACCAAACCCTTATTGTAGCTCAACTTACTATCCACCTTGTGTCAGGTGATTCCATAGGTGTCTAATAGCTCAGGGAGTACTTGCATTTTAAAGCTGCATGCAGATAAGACTCAAACAAGTTATAAATCATAGCAATGATGTTGTTAGAATGGAGACTGAATTTAGTTTGTATGTCAAACATCATTGTACTTCACTGAGATATGTGTACAAATAAGATTAATGTTCTCATATAGCTGATAAACTAGTTGACAAATAATAAGATTATATTGGTACTTCTTACCTATTTTATGCATTGCACCAAGTAAATAAGCTTATGTAAAACAGCCAGTGTATGGCTTCTAAATATATATATATAAGAATTATATCATACATAACTAATTCATTATATCTTTCTTCTTGCCTCTTGAGTATGCCTTATTATTATCTTTTATTTGTAAGGTGTCACAAAGGGTCCGCAGCGCCGTACATAGAGCTTGGGATAACAGTACAGAGTGACAATATATGGCATACAATACGTGGCATACATGGTAGAACAAAACAAAGTGCAGTAGGCAAAGTATAATAAATATAGACAAAGAGCAATGTATAAACAAGTATCAATTTAGCAGAGAGAAGTACATAGGCAAAGAGGTGAAAGTGAATTCCAATGTACAGATAGAAAGGGAAGGCGAGAGGTGGGGAAGTGAATAGAGGGATGAGCCTGTGCCCTGTGCCCAGTAGAGTGGGCAACACTTACAGGATCAGAGCAGAGATGGAGAAGAGGAGGCATGCGAGAAAAGGAAAGATAGGGACAGGAGTCAAGTGACGAAATGGAGAGAAAAGGCGGAGGGCTAAGGGCAAAGGAGTATGAGAGGAGGAGGACAGAGGAAAGAGGACCCTGCTTAAGGGAGCTTACAATTTAAAGGTGAGGGGGAGACTGACAGGAGACACAGAGCGGCAGGAGGGGGTGAGGGACGAGAACACTGAGGGGAGAGCAGCAGGGAGTAAGAAAGAGGGGCGAGGTACAGAAAGGTTAGTTAGAGTGAGAGAGAAGAGGGATGGAGGAGGGCAGGGTTAAGTGGAGGAAGGGTAGGCTAACCTGAACATGTGGGTTTTAAGCGTTTGAAGTCTGACAGGCTAGGTGAAAGCCTGATAGGACAGGGGAGATCATTCCAGAGAAGGGGGCAGCATGGGAGAAGTCTTGAATGCGGGAATGAGAGGTGGTGATCCGATGGGAGGTGAGGCAACAGTCGTTGGATGACTGCAGTCGGCGAGAAGGAGTATGAGTGGATATGAGGTTGGAGAGATATGGAGCAGTGGAATCAGAGAGGGCTTTAAAGATGAGGGTGAGGAGTTTGAAGAGGATTCTGAAGCGGAGGGGGAGCCAGGGAAGGCTTATGCCTGTTTCCATGGAACCTTTACCCTTTTTATTTATGTCATTTATATTGTCTATTTATTTGAAACAAGAGAACCTCCCCTAAAATGGAAGTCAAAATCACAACTTGAGAACCCCTGTTATAGACCAATCCCACTATCAACATAAGGGTGGACATGCAAAGCTTCTTTATGTGTGGAAGTGCACCAATTTTTGTCCTAGTGCATTTCAAGGTCCTTAAAATTATTTAACTTTCTGGATTTGCAGTATATCTAGAAATTGTACTTTTGCACTCATGCAGGTGATACCATCTCGACCAGCAACTTCATACATTTGCCCATAAAATCAAGTGCATTGGCACTAAAGTAGGCAAATGAATTCACAAAAGAGCATTTGCGCAGCGGTTTTTCAGTTTTGCAATTTATAAATGACCTTCAATGATCATGTTTATGTTTATTTACGGAGGTAACTAATGGCCATGGTTCAATATTACATCAGCTGTGTGTCATGGTGAATATTTTTGTTTGATTTACTGTGTGGAAAATATGCCTTACATACAGTACATATTTGGAATTGATCTTGTTGGTGTCAAAAGAGCCAAAGATGAAAGGCTCCATTGACAAAAACAACTGGGAGGGAAGAGTCCACAGGAAAATATGTCTTCCCTGAAGGCATATACACTTCCAAATATCTGAAGTCTGTGAAAGGTTCAAATATCTAATCTCACCCAAAGAACATTAAAAAACAATTGACCAATTTAACAGATTTTTTTTTAAAAAAAAAATAATAGTGTTGGTTTCTGTATCTATACAAATGTGTTAAATTACATAGAAAATTAAATGGATAAACTCCCATAATTTACTATTTTACTACAGTGAGCTATGTAGTTACCCCAGCTTCCAAATAAAAGGCTCAGTTGGATATATATATATATTGTAACAAAAGGAGGCATTTAGCTGGCAATATACAGAGAAAGCAGGGAAGTAGAGTAAAACATTTGTGCAGTAATGCACCTAGAGTGAAGACTTATGTATGAAAAGCAATAGTTTAAATTTGGTTAAACTTACATGATCTAAAATCCTTCCTCTCAGCAAACAGACAGGGCGTACCTGGTTGTGCAAACAGAGCCAGTGATGGGTGTTTTCTTTTAAAGAGAAGGTGGGTGTGTCACCTGTCCATCAAGCTAAGGCTGGGGGAGGAGCATCATGTATAAAAGCTTGTTTGTTGCATTTGTTCAGGGAGACCAACGCTAGGATAGCTGGCTGGTCCTGAGAGAGACCTGGTCTATGTATAGCTAGCGTTTAGGGTCTCCGTGATTGCTGTGCAAGTATACGGTGTCAAAATATTTACCATCCTGACAATAAAGCACCATAAAAAGGAATAAGTTGTTCGCGTGTGCTTCTGCAGTAGCGGGCTCTTGCCACAAGTGGTGTCAGAGTGGGATGCTCCGGGAAGCAAGTTTCCGCTACCCAACCCGCGCAGAGACGTCAACATGGAGGAAGTACTGAAAACCCTCGTGAATGTGGCCGCTGCGCAGTAACAGCAGCAAGCTCACATGCTGCGAGTTGCCGAGGCACAGGTGGAAAACACAAGGCTCTTAAGAGAAGAGTTAAGCCAGGTGAGGCATGACAGAAATGAACCACCTGGTCCTGTTCTCCTGAAAATGTTGCCAGGTGATGACATAGAAGCATATCTGGTGTCCTTTGAGAGACTTGCAAAAAGGGCAAAATGGCCTCCTAAAGATTGGGCTGAGAGACTGGCGCCATATCTGACTGGTGAAGCTCAGCAAGCTTATGTGGATCTAGATGAGGAAAGGGCCTCTGATTATTTGTGCATAAAGTCTGAGATATTGGCTCCCGTTGGCGTTTCCGGGCCAGGCCGAGCCCAGCGCTGTCACCAATGGTGCTATAATAAAGAAAAACCGGTCAGAGCGCAAGTGGCTGAGCTTTCTAAAATTTTAAAGAAATGGCTGCAGCCTGAGGAGAATTCGCCTTCTCGGATTATTGAAGTTCTGGCGATAGATCACTGCATCCGGGGGCTGAACCGCGATTTGCCAAGGTGGGTGCTGCAATCAGACCCACAAACTTATGAAGAGCTTGCCACCGTAGTAGAAAGGTTTTGTGCGCTACAGCAAATGACTAAAGAACCTGCATTTGTGCCAAAGCTGCTGCCACGCCAAAAGCCAGGTTTGACAATCCTTGGTGCAGGGCCCAATGGCAAAACTGCTAGGGACAGAGGGCCAGGTGCAAAGCTGTCTAATCGGAAGTGTTTTGAATGTGGTGAGCCAGGCCACTTTAAGGCAGAGTGTCCTAAACTACAGGAACCCATGGACTGTTCCGTGGCACATATTGGGCCTGCGTTTCCAAGCTGTTTTACCATGAGTCCCACATCAGGAAGATCTTGTTTGTTCCGGGTGACTGTGCTAATCAACCAAAACCTTGTTCTGGCCTTGGTTGACTCAGGGATTGAACTCTCATTGGTTTCCAGCTCTGCCTTACCCGAAACCATAACTTCTCGGTTGCCCAAAGTGAAGGTTCTTTGCGTACATGGCACGACAGAGGAGTATGAAAGAACAATACTACCAGTCACACTCAAAGACAAAACTGTTATGGTGGTAGCTGCCATAGCACCTAAACTCCCATATCCACTCATTTTGGGGCGAGACTTCCCACTGTTTAATAATGTCCTCGGTGAGCGGATCCGGCCGGACATGACGGCAACTGATGCAACGGTCGGAAGCCCGGTCTTAAAGGAACCGCCTAAGAATTCACAGCATCTGGACATCAATCTTTGGGAACTGCCAAACTGGAATGCCATCCTGGGAGTCATAGCAGGAGTTCCACAAAAGCATCCACCTGCGGGGAAACATGGACAGTCCAAACTAGCATTTGTCGGTGATGTTGCAGATGAGCCCAACCCGCCTGTCAGTGAGGATACGGACTGGTCCGCAATACCAATTTTGTTTATTCTGCAGGACTTTGCTCGAGACCGACTTAATGATGCAACTTTGGAACATGCCTTTAAAAGTGTGACTGAGGTAAATGGGGTAGCGAAAGCCGCCCAGCCTGCAGAAGGTATACCATATTTTATTGTTAAAAATAATTTCCTGTATAGAGTAGCTACTGTACAGGGGGAAAAAGTAGAACAATTAATGGTTCCTCAGGTCCATGTAACCCTAGTGTTAAAAGCAGCACATACACATGTCTGTGGGGGACACCTAGGGGAGGATAAAACACGGGAACGAGTTCTGCTTAGGTTTTACTGGCATGGTGTACACATGGCAGTGAAAAAGAATTGCCGGTCCTGTCCCATTTGTCAGAGAACCTGTCCCAAACTCTGGTACGGGGCACCTCTCATTCCAATACCAATAGTACAAGTTCCCTTTGAACGGATAGCTATGGACCTTGTGGGGCCACTGGAAAAATCCGCACGTGGGCACCAATATATACTAGTGATGCTTGACTATGCAACCAGATATCCAGAGGCAATTCCTCTACGAAACATAAAGTCCAGCACCATAGCTAAGAAACTTGTATTGATGTTTACACAATTGGGAATACCCCAAAAAATTCTCACAGATCAGGGTACTCCATTCATGTCTAAACTGATGAAGGACATGTGCCAGTTGCTAGGGGTTACGGCGCTTCACACCTCTGTATACCATCCACAAACAGATGGCTTGGTGGAACGCTTTAACCGCACATTAAAGCACATGCTCAGGAAAGCAATGGCTCAAGAGAAAAAAGATTGGGACACTCTTATTCCCTATTTGATGTTTGCCATCCGTGAGGTACCTCAAGCTTCAACGGTGTTTAGTCCCTTTGAGTTATTGTTTGTTAGACAGCCCAGGGGTATCTTGGATATGTTAAAAGAAGGGTGGGAGCAGCAAGGTCCCAGGGAGCCAAATCTGGTACAATTTGTGTCCCAAATGTATGAGAGGCTAGGAAAGATAGGGCCCATTGTGCAGCAACATGTAAAAGAGGCTCAGGAACGACAGAGAAAAAGTTATGATAAAAGTGCTGTTGTTCGATCTTTCAAGCCTGGGGACAAGGTCTTAGTCCTGGTTCCCACCCAGGAAAGCAAACTTTTCGCCCATTGGCAGGGTCCATATGAAGTTCTAGAGGCTGTCAATTACAGAGTCCGCCAATTAGGTAGGAGAAGGCAGGAGCAAATATATCATGTCCACCTCCTTAAACCTTGGCATGATGAGGAAACCTCTCCTCAGGTAGTGAGTACTGCCATTGAAAAGTCTGAAGTGCCCATAGAGCCAACTTTGTCCATTCAGCAGAGACAACAGACTGAAGAAATGGATCGTCGGAACAGGGATGTCTTCTCTTCCATTCCGGGGCGCACTACCTAAATCGAACACGACATTGTCACTGCGCCAGGAGTCATTGTAAAGCAGAAGCTGTATCGTATTCCAGAAGCCAGATGGGTGGACGTGAGAAAGGAGGTGGAGAAGATACTCCAGTTAGATGTGATTGAAGAGTTCACTAGTGAATGGAATAGTCCCATTGTGCTTGTCCCGAAACCCAATGGGACAATTAGGTTCTGCAATGACTTTAGGCGCCTAAACAGTATGTCGCAGTTTGTTGCCTATCCAATGCCACGTGTGGATGAACTAGTGGAAAATCTTGCTGGTAGCAATTATTTAACAACCCTTGATCTAACAAAGGGTTATTGGCAAGTTCCCCTGACTTCCACGGCCAAGCCAAAGACTGCATTTTCCACCCCTGATGGTATATATCAATATAAAGTCCTACCCTTTGGATTGCATGGGGCACCTGCCACCTTCCAAAGGGCCATGAATAAATTGCTACGACCTCACACAGCTTATGCAGCCGCTTACTTTGACGATATAGTGATTTATATCCCAGACTGGGGATCACATTTAGCCAAAGTTGAGGTGGTCTTAGCTTTATTAAGGTCAGCAGGGTTAACAGCTAACCCAGAGAAATGTGCCATAGCCATGAGAGAAGCCAAATATCCGGGGTACATTGTTGGTCGAGGGCATGTAAAACCCCAGCTAGACAAAGCGGAGGCAGTCAAAAATTGGGCAAGACCAGAAAAAAAGTCGCAGTTAAGAACCTTTTTAGGCTTAGTAGGTTACTACAGACGGTTTGTAAGCCACTTCGTCACTAGAGCTGCTCCACTTACGGACATGTTAAAAAAAAGTTGTCCAGATAGATTAACCTGGTCTGATTCTGCAGAAACCGCCTGGTCTGATCTTCGGTTAGCTCTTTGTTCCTCCCCAGTTCTACAAGCACCGGATTTTACCCGGAGGTTCTTCCTCCAAACTGATGCTTCTGGTGTTGGCTTAGGTGCAGTCTTGTCACAGGAGAAGAATGGAGTAGAAATTCCTGTCCTGTACCTAAGTCGTAAGTTGCTTCCAAGGGAACAAAAATATGCCACTGTGGAGAAAGAATGTCTCGCCATAAAATGGGCTACAGAAGCTCTGCGCTATTATCTCCTAGGCAGAGAGTTCACCTTAATAACAGACCATGCACCATTGAGATGGATGCAGAGCAACCGGGAGGTAAATGCCAAGGTAACCCGCTGGTTCTTGGCACTACAACCTTTCAAGTTCTCAGTAGAACATAGACCTGGGATTCTGCACAAGAATGCAGATGCATTGTCACGAAAATATGCGCTCCTCGCGAAGTCCGCGTCCCCCGACTTGGGGATGCTAGGGGGAGGAAAATGTAACAGAAGGAGGCATTTAGCTGGCAATATACAGAGAAAGCAGGGAAGTAGAGTAAAACATTTGTGCAGTAATGCACCTAGAGTGAAGACTTATGTATGAAAAGCAATAGTTTAAATTTGGTTAAACTTACATGATCTGAAATCCTTCCTCTCAGCAAACAGACAGGGCATGTCTGGTTGTGCAAACAGAGCCAGTGAAGGGTGTTTTCTTTAAGAGAGAAGATGGGTGTGTCACCTGTCCATCAAGCTAAGGCTGGGGGAGGAGCATCATGTATAAAAGCTTGTTTGTTTCATTTATTCAGGGAGACCAATGCTGGGATAGCTGGCTGGTCCTGAGAGAGAGCTGGTCTTTGTATAGCTAGCATTTAGGGTCTCCAAGATTGCTGTGCAAGTATACGGTGTCAAAATATTTACCATCCTGACAATAAAGCACCATAAAAAGGAAGAAGTTGTTCGCGTGTGCTTCTGCAGTAGCGGGCTCTTGCCACAATATATATATATATATTAGAGATGCTCAGGCTCGTTTCCCCGAGAACCAAACACACCCGAACCTAGCAGATCTGAGTACTGAATCACGCCGGCTCTGTACTTTGGAGCGCCTTCGGAAAACTTCTTCGTTACATCGTCTGATCTTGGATCTCACAAGCTTTGGATTCTATAAGTACTGCCCTCCACGGCGATCCAGCGCCATTTCACAGAGGGACACAGAAGTGGTAGCATAGTTCTTGGCAGTCTCTAGTGCAGTTGTGCAGCGTCATAGGTAGAAAAGAATGAGGAGGGGGTAGCAGTGTTCTTCAAAGTCTCCAGTGACATTCAGGAGAGCTCCATTGTTCCATTGTTAATTGTCATTGCTGAAATAGAAATAATAGGTCTGGTAGGCTTGGTCTTCTAAATCTGAAGTCACATTGTACTGTGTTATATAGGTAACACACAAAGAGTAAAGCTCCATTGCTCCATTGCTAATTGTCATTGCTGAAATACAAATAATAGGTCTGGCAGGCTTGGTCTTCTAAATCTGCAGTCTTTGTTTGAAAGTGTATAAAAATAATATTGTGACCTGTGAGGTGGGCAAATTGACTGCAAATGACTTGAAATTAGTGTTATTGAGGTTAATAATAATGTAGGGGGGAAAAAGCAAAAATATGTGATTTTAGCAAAAGAAAAAGGGATTTTAGAAAAAAATCGGGAACCGAAACCAAAACACAAAGTTAATTCAGATCCAAAGCCAAAACCAAAACCAGAACACAGGGTCAGTGAACATCTCTAATATATATATATATATATATATATATATATATATATATATATATATGTAATCCCAGAGCCAGCACTCACCTGTCTTTGGAGGCTGAGTTCCTGAAATGTAGAGAAGGACGAGCATGGGAGTACAGCCAGAGAGAAGGGAAACACAACCGTTGTCAAGCTTTACCAAGTGAAGTCAATGGAGAGAGGTGGATTGCAACTACTGATATTGGGATTATGAACCGAGGTTGGGACAGAAAGATTGGCAAATTGAGGCATTCCAACACATCTCAGCCTATTCCAATGTTTACACTAGTTGCCTTGAAATTATTGAGTTCCCTAAGATCACTGATCAGCAATGTTAGGGCTGGAGTTATTGACTTATTGGGATTGGTTACAGATGGCTTTATAAGACTATCAGTAGCACACTCTCATTGCCTGTTATAGTGTTAGATTACTTATGCACTGTGCTCTGTATCTGTTTTGATGTGTGTCAGATTGTTGACCATGCATTCTTGTCTGCCGTTTGCACTGATCTTAGCCTGTTAATTGATTATCATTGTCTGTCGTGTCCTCTGACCACAGTTTGTGACCAGGGGGCAGGCTGGGCTCTGGGGCAGGGGGCATCTGCCCCCTGGGCCGGTTCCATAGTGAGCTACCTTAGGCTGGGTCACCGGCCACCTGCATATTTTTTTCCTTTAAAATGTTCCTAATAGGCTCCTGAGTCAAGTCTTGCCCCCTGGGCTAAAGTTTGTCAGCCCTTCCCTGTTTGTGGCCTAACTATTCTGTTTGCAGCATGCTAATATTTTGACTTACACCTAACTATTCTGCCTATAGTATTTATTTAACATTTTTTATCTGGTATTCGCTCTCTTTTGATTCAGGGAAGTAGACTTTAGTATAGCCTTTGTATACACAAGTTTATAATATAAACCTATACTACTGCACAATAGGGGGCAACTGAGTAAAGGTGAGCTCTATGTGAAGTCCGAACCTTCAGTTCTACTGGTTTATTAAATAACTAGTGGCCTACTTTATAACAGAACCTGCTAGGGAGCACAATAGTAGCTGGGAGAGTGAGTACTGTGGAGACGACTGTTGCAAAGAAGGAACGTCGGAGAGAGAAAATCCATTACCGGGAGACTGAAGGCGATGAGGAGGGTTATAAACCCATTATTAAGAGCTGCTAGTCAAACAGAGAAAGCTGCCAGCCTTATAAAAAAAAAAGTTAAAAAGAAAACAAACATTACTAGATTAATGATAACCAATAATGTTTTCTCAGTCTTGCTAAAGGCGCTGAAATTCTAACAGGGAGAGCTGCCAGTTTAATAGAGAGAGCTGCAAGAATTACAGAGTGAATTGCCATTCCCAGAGAGTAGTCTGTCATTGCCAGAGAGTAAGCTGTCAGAGGTGGAGTGGTGGCAACCAGAGGTCTAGAGGGAGTCACAGAAATCCAGAGGTCCAGAGGGAATCCAGGTTCACTCTGTTAGGAATTCCCAGTATGAATACTAGGGAGAGTGGTGGAAGGGAAAACTTTATTACTTTATTACTGAACAAAAATCACACAGGTCTAACTAGGTGCAGTCAATGGCTAAACAGCTAGCAATTGCAGAGTTCAATATAATAAATAACACAGATTTATCAGGATAAGCAGGTTTGCTGGGAAGTTGGAGCAGGAAAGACTGATGTCTAGGTTTGACAGATGAAGCAGGATACCAGGATTACCAGGTTTTACAGTTGAAACAAGATACCCGGATTATCGGGTTTAGCAGATGAAGCAGGAGACACTACATATCAGGCACATATGGTGATGTGTAGATTCAGATTACCAGGTTTAGTCAGGAGGCCCAAGACACAGGTTAGCCAGGAGGAATGAAGCACTGGATGATCCATGGAAAAATCAGACAAAAACAGGGTCGAGTAAGCCAGGGGTCAGTCGGAAGGTTCACAATATACCAGGGAGTAAGCAGGAGCAAGGTCCAAAGATGTAGGAACAAAGCAGGCGTCATATACCAGGGAGAAGTCAGGATCCAAACAGTTTCACAGAGATACCAACAGCAGCAAGACAAAGATAAATGTACTGGCCCTAGTCTGTAGGAAAAGGCAGTCTAATAAAGGACAGACACAGGTGACAGGATCCAGCTCAGATGATGAGGGCTGAACCCCTTGCAGGCAAGGAGACTCTGTTCAAGTACAACAGCAGCACCTCTGGTAGCACAGAGGTACTGCAAGTCTATTTCAGAATGAAGACAAAATCCTAAAACAATCCAGTGGTTCAGAAGGAGTTCAAGTTAAATATAGATGTCCAATTCAGACTTAAAAGGTCAGATTATGCTGTCTTGGAGCTGCCATTATCACCTCAAAGTACCTTATATACTGAACAAAAATCAATTTGTTGTATTGGGAATTCTCTCCTCTTAATGTTCTATTTTTTGAGAAACATACATAGTTGCCATTTTCCTATTTTTTAATCCAAGTCAATGACTTTGAGTGTGGGATGATTTTTAAATCGCAAGTAAAGCCATTGTTTTACAATAATATACATCACAGCCTGTATATTACTTTGACGAATACATGAAAATATTGGATATTTATACTTGATTAAATAACATAACTGTGCTCTCTTTTACTCTACCACTTAAAAGGCAGGGGCTTCTCTCACTGAACAAATATAGAGTGAATGACAGCTTGGCTGACTTGCTTTGCAGAATGGATTGTGTGGATTAGCTTTGGATCTTAGTTTGGATCCATATAAAAAGGAAGGGGCAGGGCCAATCATATCACAGAAGCTCCATGACTACATTGTCAACATTTCCACCTGTATTTTATCCCATTATGACACTGTTCTAAGATGTAGGAGGAGCCCCAGCTTTCTGTAATTGAGTTGGAGAGGTAATGTTTGCTTTACAACAGAACTGTGGTGGAATGTCTTGTTGAACACTCAACAATGTTTTCTACATTCATTGTACAATTAAAATTTGGAGGTTTAGTGGTCCTTTAACACAAACAAGTCTGTAACTTGTAATGCATCATTTGCAGATTACACTGTGCTGATCTGACAACCAAAGACTAGAAATAACACACTGTTCATAGTTCATTATATGCTACAATATATCAGGAATATTTTTAAGGTGTAGTTTCCCTTTAACACAGCATCTGTCACTTATAATGTGTCCTCATATAATTAAATGACATCACTGTCCATGTTGACCCACTATATCTCATGATAAAGTTGCAGAGCTGTCTGAGTCTGCACTCAGTGACAAGGTCTTGGCATTTACTACAAAGAAAAACCAGTACAAAGATTGTTCAACCTTTATAAATAGGTCACTGAGCAACTGCCCGGATATCAGACAGATGTCAGACAGATAATGCCTAGTACACATAAGATTGCAACTGTAGCTGTGTACTGGAAATAATGAAGAGTACGGCAACAACAAAAGCAGGACATACTTTAATAGATAGCCAAAATATATGTATACTGCAAAATTAATTAAATGATGATTGATAAAAAAAAAAAGATGAATGCATTGTAAATGTCCATATATTCTTCAATGTGTGTATTGGTAGAGTAGTATTTGCAGGAGCTAAGAACAAACATGAGAAATAAATACAGACCAGCCCAAAGTATGGGAGTGAATTGTGCAGATAATTTCTTCATGGGTTCCACCCTTCAAACGTTTTCAACTTCCAGTTAATTTACAATGAAGTTATATAATCTGATAGCATTTAAGGTCATACTTTGTATCCATGCCGATAATGTTCATTTGAAAAGAAAAATGTTTAGTTGGTTATGAGATGCCTAATTCAAAGACTAACTAAACATAAGAAAAGAAAACAAATTAAAAGTAATTTGTATTTCTGAATAATACTGGCTACTAGTACCCCCTTGTTGATTGACACATCTCACTGCTCTTCACAATAGAGTATGCAAATCCAACCAGAATGTTTACATACTTACAAAAATATAGCATACAAACAAAGAAAGAAGGAATAGAGCGCCTAATAGTGCAGTATGTCCATTAATTGTCCAATACCCAAGGTGATATAATAAAGCGAATCGATTATATGAATAAGTGATGCTCATCTATATTGAGATCCCAGATGGTCAATCGTCAATCTTGAAGGTCTTCCAACCATGTAGCAAATAGAACAAAGAAACCAGAGATAGCATAATACCCTCAGAAGTGGCAATCACCAACAAGTGGCAATCACCAACACCACCAATGATGAATGTGAGTACCAGATAGATAACTAAATCAAGCTTATCAGTTTAGTATGTAGGTAGTGCTTTGCCTCTTGGTATTGCCGTATATCTCTGTAGAGGTGATCTCTGCTCATCTACCTGGGCCTGAGCTCTGGAACTCCGATCAGCACTTATTACACTGTACCACTAAATAACATCGGCAATTACACTGTACCTGTATCTGGGGAACTCCACCTCCTGCTACTAAGCAAAAATATAAATTTAAGCCAAGATTGGTCACTGGTGAATTTGGATTAGCCAATGATTAGATGAGATAATCCTCTTCCCCAGTTGCAATCTCTGACAGCCCTGAATGAGTGTAAACCACTGGGGTTTACTATTCGGCGGTTTGGAGGCTGAAAATTCAAACCACATCCGATGATGCCATTTTCCAAATTGTGCAAGAGCCCAGTGCATCAGGCCCAGGCTTCCGTTCGGGACCCCACACCTATAGATGATAGGCCTAATACAGAGTAGCACTGGGTCCCTCTGGGTACCCCTGGGTGATGGTATCAAGGAAAAAATGTGCCAGTGTGCACATGGACAACATACACAAGTGTGCGCTACAAGTGTTGACTATTGCTGGTCTCACAAGCTACGTTCTCTACTCATCTCAACACAAGTATCAGAGGAAGATAATTATCACAATAGAATCTAAAGAAAGCAACCACATATCAGAGAACAAATGTATTGTGGTGATGTTTGACTGTAATTTTCCCATGAAGTTTATTATTGGTAGGTATCATAGTCTAGTAAACATGCCAACTGAGCACTGTGAGTGAAATACCTTTATAAAAAATTGAGAAAAATGACAAACACAATAGAAATTACTAGTATAATGCCTGTATTCTGTAACGTAAATGCCAAATACATTACTAATGTGTTACAAACTATATCAAACGAACATCCATCAGCACTATAGGCATAGGTCCCAGAACAACAAAAATAAATCAATCAAATAAAAACTATATATTCCATTTTAAACTGAACTTCAGCAACACATTATTATAAGCATACCTTGAGCATAATGTATATAATTTAATACCTGTATCTTATTGCAATCTGTACTGTACAGTTTAATAAATGTACATCCATGTATATTGTTGTTATTATAATATACCCAAATATTAGAACACAAGGTGCACAATATTATTTACAATAGCTAATATCTTTTTTGATATGTTAGGTGAGAAGCGCATAATTAAATTGTATCTTTTAATATGATCCTTACCTAAGCACAAGCTTTGAAAGTTCTTCAAACCTTGGTCATCTATTTGGCATACAACATTTTAAAGTTGCCCTCAAGGGTTGGGTGGAAAAATCATCCAGTGTCCCACTTGTTAATCCCACCACACTTATGCCATGGGACCTTCCTTGTTTTTTAGTTGTATTTGAGATTGAAGATAGAGGCAGGTGTTCTGATCTGTTTTGCAATCCAAACTTTTATCCCTCTTATATCAAAGCAAATTTCAACTTAGAAATGATTAAATGTTCTCTGCAAAACGCTGTGTAATTTGTAGCAATGTAAAAAAAATGATAATAAATAAACTATTTTCAATTTATTTTTAATACAATTTAATCTTTTATCATTGATTTAGGACACAAGACATGTACACATCGGTGGTATCCCCCACTCCGAGTGACATTACACCGACACTGACTGCAGCGACATAAATATATCGAAGACTATGTGGCCAACATGACAAAAATTATGGACTTACTATGAAAGTAACACAGAACATTTCCGCTGCAGGTGCAGGGACAAACGCTGAATTTGTAGAGGGGGGTTTTCCACACCACTCCGCCAGTGGGCGTGACCAGCATGCATGGGGGCGTGGTTATAATATTAGAGAGTGCTTGGCTGCTCTACTACTTTTCCTGTCCCCATAATATACATGGGCAATGCTGCGTGTACTACGTGTACTAGGAGCAGGGTCTATCCACCTCAATTATACAGTACCCCAGGCTTGGAGGGGGTTTTCCAGGAACTAGGAAACCCCCCTCGGTTTTCCTATGAGGTGCTATGAATTGCAACTGCAGAAAGTCACGGCAGTTGAAATTAACGTCACATAAAATGGCGATACTGCGTTTTCCGCTTCCGTTTCCCACTGCATGTATAATACAAACTAAGGGTTAGGTTTAGGGTTAAGGTTAGGATTAGCGTTGGGGTTATGGTTAGGATTAAGGTTACTATTGATATTAGGGTAAGGCGTCGGGTCCTGCCATTGCCGCTTTAACCCCGGGAAACTCAGCATCGCCATTTTATGTGACGTCAATTTCAACTATCGGGATTTCCTGTAGTCGCAATTGATAGCACCCGCATTCGAAATGTTCTGTGTCACTTTCAGGACAAGTCTATATATTTTTCATGTCGGCCTCATAGTCTTCGATATATTTATGTTCCTGTGGTCAGTGTCGCTCTAATCGCAACCGAAATAACGTACCCAACCAGTACACACGCACAGCAACAAATAAAGCTCAATCTTTTTTTTCTCTCTCTCTTTTTATCTATATTATTTTTTTAATTATTTCATATTAGTTTAGAGTTTTAAAGTTAATTGCTTGATTTTTTTTCAAAGTTTTATTCTTAGTTTATAGCTAATTTGTTAACTGTATTTAATAGTTTGTAGTTTTACAGCTAAACAGTTTATTTTATTCATCATTTAATACATTTTTCATATCTTATCAGTTGCATGAAGTTAAATGAGAGAGGAGGGAAAATATCTTTGTACAGGTGATCACCGAGGAGGTACTGTAATGCCAACAGTGAGGTTGACTTGACAGCAGCCTTCAAAAGCCCCCAAAAGGACAACGAGTGGGGCGAAGGACACAAGGGAAGGAGATTTTCAGCACTGACACCAGTGCGCCGAGGTTCACTGAGAAGGCGAACAACAACCTTGCCAGTTATCTCCTGTGCTTCTATGACTCCACCCTAGCAACAAGGCGCAAGTTGCCTCTTCTAAGAGCAAAGCCATGTTTTTCTTCAAACCCACTGTCCCTGAATCTTTTCATCATACGTGGCAAGCAATAATTAATTTCACACAAGCGAAAGTATTGTACCAAAAGAATTGAATTGGACTTTTTGATCCAGCCCTATACTTTTTATGGGGAAATAACATAGGTACGAAAGTCCTTATTTTTTATCACCATAGCGCTAAAAGATGAAGAATAGAATGACATGAAGCTAATAATGTATTGCACGTGTGAAAGATTATCACTTGTGAAAATGTGGAATATAATTAGCTCTTAAGTATCTTTATTCATAGACTATAATCTGTCCTAGATCACCAGCAGGTTAATACAAGAGAAACTTAACAGCCTGTGTTTCATTTTTACGTAATTGTAAAATTCTGTGGCTCACTGAGTGTGACTCATGAGATATCAATGACACCTAATTGACCCAAACCCACATACAAGTCTTAGTTAATCGAAGACAAACTCATTTTACCTATCACTCTCTATGTGCTGGTATTACTCACACTGAATTACACCACAGTGCCAATCAAACTGCATTGTATATATTCAGTAGTGTGAGTCAGTACACATTTCCAGCATGGTGATAAATGCAGGACATTCTTTAGTAGTGTATATGTGAGAGCTCTAAAATCAAAGTGACTATAGACGGTTATTGATGTGGAAAATTCAGCAACAAATTATTATTATTAATACTATTTTTCCCAAATTTTAGCACCTAACCACACAGAAATCCAACCATATTTTTGATATGTGAAACTGTGACTATTTATTGTATTTATTTTTTTTTCAATTTTTTCCATTCTAAATCAGGCACAGAAGTTGATTGCATAATACTAAAGGCTTTTTAAAAATCTCATTAATTTTCCAAACTCAGCACCTCCAATTCCAGAAACAGCAGAAATGACTGATGAATTGAAGATGTTTCTTACACCACTAAGCTCAAAATGAAAACTCATAAACTAGGTCAGACACTTTCAAATTGCATATTTCACATTGGCTATACTTTTGTCTTTTTTCTTGTCTTGTGTCAAGTTTTGATTTTTTTTCATTTTCAGTCAGAAATGTGCTACTACCTCTAGGACTAGAGGAAATGGATACTAGAAAGGGTAACATATGTGAGAAAGATCCAGTTGTGATAGGGGTTTGACCCATGTGGCCAGTTAAATATCTCCTTCTCATCACAACACGGTATTATTCTTAGTACAAAAATTAACATTACCTTTTGCAAATCAATAGTAGCCTAATACATGAGTACTGCAAAAACATAGTGGCTGTTGCCTAATTTTTACTTCTTTTAGCTCATTGACCAAAATTCACATAAAAGTCTGAGCCACGTGCAGAAAAAAAGTAGTACGTTTCATATATAAAAATATGGTTGGATTTTTGTGAGATTTGCTAAAAATATTGGAACAATAAAGTTCATATAAAGCATCCTTTGAGGTATTTTCTACATGAATGACCACCTGGTAGTATTTTTTATTATTTGAAAAGAGTTTGACGTGAAAACAGTTTTAGACACTTTTTTTTAAAATGATCTACTGTACACATTGACCAGATTCATTAAGGAAAGTAAAGCAAAAAAAAATTAGTTACTTTGCACCTTGGCAAAACCATGTTGCATTGGGGGGGGGATATAAATTTAAAATGTGGGGTCAGATTTATAGTTGAGAAAGGGTCTATCCTAGATCAACTTTAAATTTCAGTATAAAAATAAAGCTATCAAGTATTTGTGTGCTACATGAAAAAGCAGCCAGTATTTTCCTTACATGCAAAATAATAACCTAATATGCACCCCTTGTATTGTAACATGGTTTTGCCCAGGAGAAAAGTTACTCATTTTGTGCTTTACTTTCCTTAATGAATCAGGCCCATTATGTGAAAATGCAAGGTATTTGCTTTATCACCATACAGGCAGCGAATATATAAAGCAATTTGACTGACCATGTGGTTTAAGTGTGAGCAATAACACCACATAGTAACTTTACCCATCGCTCTCTAATTAATATTAAAAGGAGTCGTGACCTGCAGATAGTACAAAAGCTTCTGTCTTTAATAACATCCTTTTGGTAGGTACTCAGGTAAGAGACAGTTCTGAAGTTGTCAAGTCTGAACACTCACTCAGTCGATATATAAAAATCATACAAAAAACCAGAACAATGACATACAAGATTGATGAAGAATGTGTAGACATAAGACTGAAGGTAGAGAGAATCCTGCTTGTGAAAGTATCCTTGTGGACATTACAATTGGTTCTGAAGTCATCTGAACTTCAGTGATCCAAAATGTTTATTACAGTAAAGACTTGCTCTAAAAGAGTTGGTGCCAAATAAGTTTCATTCTAATATCAAACACCTATGGGTACATGCATCAAGCCGAGAGTTTCTGGCGGGTTTGAAAATAGAAGATCCTGGCTATAGCAACCAATCATATCATAGTTATCATTTTGTAAAATGTGCTAAATAAATGATAACTAGAATCTGATTGGCTGCTATAGTCAACATCTCCACTTTTTCAAACCCGCTGGAATCTCGTAGCTTGATACATTTACCCCCCCTGGATGTACAATTATATGATAACATTCCAAGTTGGTAAAATCTGTTAATAAGTGCAGCTGGATTATGACCAAAGGGAGACCCCATCTGGGAAGCGGTTTTGCAGTAAATTTATAAGTAATACAAACACAATAAAAAAAGTGCCCTAAACATTATCCCAGCAGTTCTATAACCCCACATTATATATGAAAAAAATTCACCTACCAACAATCCAACAACATTATTCCACATAATCAACATACTCTATTGTCAGGCATATTGCAAAGGTTTTCTTTAAAGGCCCATTGTCACGCTGTCCCTATTGAACAGACCCAACTAAATTGTCATCCATATTGCACACCTGATGTCACGTTGTCACTCACATTGTCCAGTCTATTGAGCCCTTACCTGCTCAATTAAGGGTACCAGTGTGCAGAGTTCTTGGTCCTTTGCCACAAATTACATCAGTTAACATAGATCGTTGGGATACTGGTTTCTAGTAGTGTAGTGGGTGACTAGGAGCATGGAGTATGCAAAAGTAACAGATGGTGTGGAAACCACTCAGGCCTTAGGTATGTGCGTATATAGCTTTCCCTGTTGGTGCTCATTCTCCTGAGATGGAATGTATCATGGATAGCCTCACCGTAAACCAGAGACACTTTGACACAGTAGGCACAGCCTGATGTGGCTGAGGGGGGCTTAATATTTAAGATAACTGTAAACGGAAGCATTGTTTTTGTTTCCTTATGCACATTCAGATATACTCTGTGAAGTATGTTGTTATATGGTTACTGTAATATGTCCAATTTACAAGTAATGGCTTTTTGTTTCTTTGTTCTAATACTTTAATGATGACAATGATACCTACGGATGGATTCTATTTTTGCTCACTGTACCTTTTAGGCATGTTGCATAAGGATAATAGCGCCTGTTTGAACCCATTTTAGGCCTATGATGTCTGCTAGGTATACTTACTAAAGCTTCTTAAAGGAAAAAAGAAGGTGTTGCCAATAGTAACCAATCAAATTCTAGTATTCATGTATCTAGTACACTCTATAAAAGGATAGCTAGAATCTGATTGGTTGCTATGGGCAATATCTCCACTTTTCCTTTTAGAAGCTTTAGCAAATCTACCCCTGTGTGTTTCAGCCTTTGAATTGAATATATGCATGTTCATTTCTCATGCATTCAGCAAGTGCCCGACTCTCCACTCCACGCTTTGTTACATAAAAGAGTTCATGTTTATAATTCTCTTTATTATGAAGACAAAAAACATGTTTACTTTAAAAGACAAATGGACCATATATTTAACTCAACGCAATGGAGCTCATTTACAAAGTGCACTGGACGTGTGAGTAGGGCCGCCGAGGGGGGGGGAGCGGGTACATTTTACCCGGGCCCGGGCTTGCCAGGGGGCCCGGGCCGGGCCCTCGGTCCTAATTTTCATTTTTTACTTTTTTTTTTTTTTTTATATCTTGCGTTTTTTTTTATTTTTTTTTTCTTTTCTCCCGCGGCTGGGGGGGGGGGGGGGGGGGGGGGGGGGGGGGGGGGTTGAATCGTTGGTGCAGGGAGCTGGACCAATAAAAAAAAAAAAAAAATACTCACTTCACCGCGGCGCCGCGTCCCTCCTCTCCTCTTCTCTATTCACACTGACTGCTGGGCGTGACATCATCGAGTCACACCCGTCAGTCAGTGAGGAGCGCCGGACAAGACAAAGCTAGAAGAAAGAATTGAAGACAGAAGAGAAGAAGAGAAAAAGAAAGAAGCTGACAGGAGGTAAGTAAAGAAACAGAGAGGCAAGGGGAGGAAAGGGACAGTGCTATTAAGAAGGGGGAGTAAAACAATGGGGGAGAGAGGCTGAGAATAAATAAAAAAGGGGAGAGAAACAATAAATAAAAAAGGGGAGAGAAACACAGAGTTAAAAAAAAAAGGGGAGAGAAACAGTATAAATAAAAAGGGAAAGAATCACAGAGTTAAAATAAAAAGGGGAGAGAAACAGAATAAATAAAAAAGTGGAGAGAAGCACAGAATAAATAAAAAAGGGGAGAGAAACAGTATAAATAAAAAAGGGGAGAGAAACATAGAATAAATAAAAAAGTGGAGAGAAGCACAGAATAAATAAAAAAGGGGAGAGAAACAGTATAAATAAAAAAGGGGAGAGAAACATAGAATAAATAAAAAAGTGGAGAGAAGCACAGAATAAATAAAAAAGGGGAGAGAAACAGTATAAATAAAAAAGGGGAGAGAAACATAGAATAAATAAAAAAGGGGAGAGAAGCACAGAGTTAAAAAAAAAAAAAAAGGGGAGAGGCACATTTAATAGTGAGGACTATTAATTTAAGATGGGGTGGTTTGGGGGCTATTGAATATGGGGGTGAGTTTAGGGAGAATGAGGTCTATTTATTAAATGTGACTATGAATTTATTAATGGCAGTGATGGTTGCGGGAAATAGGTATTGCTGGGGCTGTTTGCAGGAAGGAAAATAGGTTTATTTATTAAATGTGAATACTATTATTTTAATGTTGGGGCTGGAGGAAGGCCTAATTATTAATCGTGCGTGCTATTGATTTAACGCCGGGGCTGACTGTAATTTTCTAAATGTAGCCATTTTTTCCCCCAAATAGGTCCTCCAACATTTCAGGATCCGGACAAGCCGCAACTAAAGAAAGCAGCAGTCACAGGTCTTGAAAGTGAGAAGAACAGGTAGGAGAGTGCAGCAGAGTGTGTGAAATGTTGTGATTCTAGTAGGGACAATGGGAATTTTTGGTGAGTGTCGTGCCCAATGTAAGGTGCAGGCCAAGACTGAACTCTTTGTGTACACACTGCATTCTTTGTATACTACACTGTGGTGCTAGATGTCTTAAAAGTCAGGAGTGCTGGAACATTTGTGACGCTCTGGTGAATTCAGGATCTAGTGTTAGCCACGCCCCCACGGCGCATTGCCACGCCCCAAATGTATGACCACACCCCCCAAAAAAATTGAGGGCCTAATGGCGGCGCAAAAAAATTTGAGGGCTTACTCGACTATGAGGGGGGCCCCATAAATTTGTTGTACCCAGGCCCTGAATTCCTCTTGGCAGCCCTGCGTGTGAGGTAGTTTCCCTTGTGATGTACTGCAAAAACTTTAATTACTAGGTGCTTTTATATCCTGAAGCTGGCTGTGACTTGTAGTGCAACGCTATTACACAGCTTCTATCATTTTGTGACTCTCTCTCTCAGTTCCTCTGATTAATAATACAAGTGTTCCACATACATTCAGTATATTTATACTTAGAGCTAGAGATGGTCACTGACCCCTGTGTTTTGGTTTTGGATTCGGTTTTGGATCTGGATTACCGTCGTGTTTTGGTTTTAGTTTTGGTTTTGCAAAACCGCCATTGCGTGTTTTGGTTTTGGTTTTGGTTTTGTTTGGTTTTGTTTTGAAATTTTGTTGGAAAATCAATGTTTTTGGGCCTAAAATAACCCAATTTAGTGCTCTAACTGTTTTAGAGATAAGTAATCTAATTGTAGAGGTAATAAATCATCCAAAAAACAGTTTAATTCTTCGTTGGTAGGCCTTCATTTATTCTACACACAAGACAGATTGTCTTCCTCTCCATCTATGAATATTGGCAATGCAGCCATCGTCTTTGGATGTATATTACACCCTACACTTATAGTTAAATATGTAAAGAAATGGAAAAAGGCAGTTTGCTTTCTGTCTCTATAGGCCCCCCTCCACTTGTTTAAAAAACCCAAAAATTCAGCCGTTATAGACTGTACAATATTATTTGAAATGGACAAAGCCAGTTTGGTTTCTGGCTCTATAGGCCCCCCTCCACTTGTTTAAAAAACCAAAAAATTTAGCCGTTATAGACTGTACAATATTAATTTAAATGGAGGAAGCCAGTTTGGTTTCTGTCTCTCTAGGCTCCCCTCCACTTGTATAAAATACAAAAAAATTCAGCTGTTATAGACTGTACAATATTAATTGACATGGAGAAAGCCAGTTTGGTTTCTGTCTCTCTAGGCCCCCCTCCACTTGTATAGAATACAAAAAATTCAGCCGTTATAGACTGTACAATATTAATTGACATGGAGAAAGCCAGTTTGGTTTCTGTCTCTCTAGGCCCCCCTCCACTTGTATAAAATACCCAAAAATTCAGCTGTTATAGACTGTACAATATTAAGAGAAATGGACAAAGGCAGTTTGGGGTCACTCTGTCTATGACACCCTACCCTTAAGGAGAAATTGCCCAAACAGCAGCCTTTCAAAATGGTACGTGATATGGAAATGCCAAAAGTCCCTTTCCTCTTTGGGGGTAGATTGCACCCTACACTTACATAGAAAGTTTTAAAAAGATGTTATCGTCATCATCTTCAGCTTCATCCTTACCCTCATCAGTGTGTACGTCATCATCACAGACTATCAACTCATCGCAGATTGAATCCGCCATTAGAGAACAGTCAGTGCTTGGATGTCTTGGATGGTGAAGGCCTTCCTCGTGGAAGATGTAGTTCATTTTTATAAACATTATTTTCTCCACATTTTTGGGAAGTAACCTTCTACGGCGATCACTGGCTAAGTTCCCTGCTGTGCGTTCAGCTCGTTCAGAGTACACACTGGAGGGTGGGCAGCTTAGGTATTGCAAAGCAAGTTTGTACATGGGTTTCCAAATGGCCTGCTTTTCTTCCCAGTAAGGAAAGGGACTGTCTGACATTTCCATAACAACTACCTCTTGAAAGTAATCCTCCACCATCCTTTGCATGTTTATACTCGTATTGGATGGAGTTATGGGCAAAGTGACACATTTTTTTGAAAAATTCTTCAAACCAGCCCAGGGGGTAAATGTATTAATGTCTGGATTCTTCAACTCTGGCGTGTTCAGCATCTTCGACAATTAAATTTACTAAGGCTAAATCCGCCGTCCAAACGGCCAGAAATGATGTTTCCAAACCCGCCTCTGTATAAAGCGCCATGACGGTTTCAACAATGTTCAACATACAAACAGCCGGATTTACAATTAGGGGGTTTATAAAGCCGCCGGAAAACCGCCATTCAATAGACCAAAATGAAAGCGCTGCTTGTGAGCGGCGAGATTGTTCAAACAGTGTGCTGTTTCAGATATTTGGGCAATCAGAACAGAAGGAAAAGGGCCATTTCATGTTCAAAGTTTTTTCCTTTGGGATTGTATATGTTAAAAGGCCAGTGTCTTGTAATTGCAGTGTTGTTTTGGTTTCTTTTTCTCTTGTGTCTTTCCACCATGCAATTTATTTACTGATTTAGTAGAGGGGTGTTATAGCTAGAGATGGTCACTGACCCCCGTGTTTTGGTTTTGGATTCGGTTTTGGATCTGGATTACCGTTGTGTTTTGGTTTTGGTTTTGGTTTTGCAAAACCGCCATTGCGTGTTTTGGTTTTGGTTTTGGTTTTGTTTGGTTTTGTTTTGCTATTTTGTTGGAAAATACATGTTTTTGTGCCTAAAATAACCCAATTTAGTGCTCCAACTGTTTTAGAGATAAGTAATCTAATTGTTGAGGTAATAAATCATCCAAAAAAACTGTTTAATTCTTCGTTGGTAGGCCTTCGTTTATTCTACACACAAAACAGATTGTCTTCCTCTCCATCTATGCATATTGGCAATGCAGCCATCGTCTTTGAATCTATATTACACCCTACACTTATAGTTAAATATGTAAAAAAAATGGAAAAAGACAGTTTGCTTTCTGTCTCTATAGGCCCCCTCCACTTTTTTAAAAAAACAAAAAATTCAGCCGTTATAGACTGTACAATATTAATTGACATGGAGAAAGCCAGTTTGGTTTCTGTCTCTCTAGGCCCCCCTCCACTTGTATAAAATACCAAAAAATCCAGCCGTTATAGACTGTACAATATTAATTGACATGGAGAAAGCCAGTTTGGTTTCTGTCTCTCTAGGCCCCCCTCCACTTGTATAAAATACTAATAAATTCAGCCGTTATATACTGTACAATATAAATTGAAATGGACAAAGGCAGTTTGGTATCTGTCTGCATCAGATCCTCTCTCCACTAGGAGTAAAATAGAAAACTATTCAGCCGTTATATAATCTAGAATATAAATAGAAATTGAGAAAGGCAATTTGGTATCTGTCTGCATCATAATCATCAACATCATCATTAGCGCCCTCGTCGCCTACACAAATCTCCCCCTCATCCTCTTCTAATTCCAAAGTGGCATCCTCAATTTGGGTATCACCGGCTACACTCGGGCTATTAAGGCACACATCAGCAGAATGCTCACGATTAGACATCCCACTGTTGGATGGACTCTCCACAGGGATTGTTGTCATTTGTGAATCAGAGCAAATATTCTCCTGTAATGCCTCACTGTTATCTTGCAGCTCGGCTTTGACGCGTAACAGTAGTTGTGCACCAATTGTAGGCTGGGTAACTTTTTGGGATCTGCCACTAATAGCCAAAGGTGAAGGCCTCATTCTCTCTTTGCCACTGCGTGTGTAGAATGGCATGCTTGCAATTTTTTTTTTATCGTCACTTAACTTTTGCTCAGTTACACTTCTTTTTCGCTTCAATACAGTAAATTTTTTTTGGGTTTTTGTTTTTTGCACTAATTTGAAAACACTCTGTTGTTTGACATCGCCTTGGCCAGATGACGTACTGGGAACACTAACATCAGGACTGGTGACAGAACCTGGTTGCTCATTTAGATCATATGTGGACTGCTTTGAATCCATTCTGAGCGCAAACCACTGGGGAGTGCTAAAAATTATTTAGTAGATTCTGCTGACAGATATGACTTTTGACAGCCAAAAATATTAATGCACAATTAGGGAGGACACCCCAAAAACACTGAGGGGTGCTAAAAATTATTTAGTAGATACTGCTGACAGATATGACTTTTGACAGGCAGAAATATTAATGCACAATTAGGGAGGACACCCCAAAATCACTGAGGAGTGCTAAAAATTATTTAGTAGATACTGCTGACAGATATGACTTTTGACAGCCAGAAATATTAATGCACAATTAGGGAGGACACCCCAAAAACACTGAGGAGTGCTAAAAATTATTTAGTAGATACTGCTGAGAGATATGACTTTTGACAGCCAGAAATATTAATGCACAATTAGGAAGGACACCTCAAAAACACTGAGGAGTGCTAAAAATTATTTAGTAGATACTGCTGACAGATATGACTTTTGACAGCCAGAAATATTAATGCACAATTAGGGAGGACACCCCAAAAACACTGAGGAGTGCTAAAAATTATTTAGTAGATACTGCTGACAGATATGACTTTTGACAGCCAGAAATATGAATGCACAATTAGGGAGGACACCCCAAAAACACTGAGGAGTGCTAAAAATTATTTAGTAGATACTGCTGACAGATATGACTTTTGACAGCCAGAAATATTAATGCACAATTAGGGAGGACACCCCAAAAACACTGAGGAGTGCTAAAAATTATTTAGTAGATACTGCTGACAGATATGACTTTTGACAGCCAGAAATATTAATGCACAATTAGGGAGGACACCCCAAAAACACTGAGGAGTGCTAAAAATTATTTAGTAGATACTGCTGACAGATATGACTTTTGACAGCCAGAAATATTAATGCACAATTAGGGAGGACACCCCAAAAACACTGAGGAGTGCTAAAAATTATTTAGTAGATACTGCTGACAGATATGACTTTTGACAGCCAGAAATATTAATGCACAATTAGGGAGGACACCCCAAAAGCACTGAGGTGTGCTACAAATTATTTAGTAGATACTGCTGACAGATATGACTTTTGACAGCCAGAAATATTAATGCACAATTAGGGAGGACACCCCAAAAGCACTGAGGAGTGCTACAAATTATTTAGTAGATACTGCTGACAGATATGACTTTTGACAGCCAGAAATATTAATGCACAATTAGGGAGGACACCCCAAAAACACTGAGGAGTGCTAAAAATTATTTAGTAGATACTGCTGACAGATATGACTTTTGACAGCCAGAAATATTAATGCACAATTAGGGAGGACACCCCAAAAACATTGAGGAGTGCTAAAAATTATTTAGTAGATACTGCTGACAGATATGACTTTTGACAGCCAGAAATATTAATGCACAATTAGGGAGGACACCCCAAAAACACTGAGGAGTGCTAAAAATTATTTAGTAGATACTGCTGACAGATATGACTTTTGACAGCCAGAAATATTAATGCACAATTAGGGAGGACACCCCAAAAGCACTGAGGTGTGCTACAAATTATTTAGTAGATACTGCTGACAGATATGACTTTTGACAGCCAGAAATATTAATGCACAATTAGGGAGGACACCCCAAAAGCACTGAGGTGTGCTACAAATTATTTAGTAGATACTGCTGACAGATATGACTTTTGACAGCCAGAAATATTAATGCACAATTAGGGAGGACACCCCAAAAGCACTGAGGTGTGCTACAAATTATTTAGTAGATACTGCTGACAGATATGACTTTTGACAGCCAGAAATATTAATGCACAATTATGGGGGACACCCCAAAAGCGCTGGGGAGTGCCAAATATGAAGAAAAAATAATAAACCTCTATCCTCCTCTCTGCACTAGCGATTTTGGTTAGAGCAATTGCAAGAACAATATTGTATTCTCTGTCCCTGCTCTAATTAGCCTATGACTACACCCTGCTCTCTCCCTCTGTCAAATGGCGATGGATTGCTGTGGAGGCGTGTATTTATAAAGTTGAAGTATCGCGAGAACCGAGTCCCGAGATGCGACAACGTCACAATGACGTTCGGCCTCGATTTGGATTCGGAATGGGCGGGAGAGTACCGAGCTGCTCAGCTCGGTACTCGGATACCCAAAGTTCGGGTGGGTTCGGTTCTCGGAGAACCGGACCCGCCCATCTCTAGTTATAGCGTACCTTTGTACTTTGGTAAACTAGGTTCAGGTTACTAGAATAATCTGGTTGGGTGGCTATGTATGCACCTGAAAAGGGGTCTGATATTATCCTGGCTGGCTGTTTGATACATAATCTAGCAATACATCAACTTACCCCACCGATTATTGCAGTAGACAGTGAAGAAGAAGGGGTCCGTGTCACATCTGGTGATGTGCAGAGCACAGAGGGCGGAAGGGAGATTAGAGACTGTCTAATTGCAAACTACTTTACGTGTAAGTACATAGTATGAAAAACATTTTTTGCTCAAAAATGTGTTTTATGTGAGTGCAATTTTTATATTTTATTTTAAATGTTTTGTAAATTGGAACCTTTAAAAACAGGATAGTGTGTACTCCTCATGTGGTAAATATGAACATCCCTGGATTGTGACAGTCAGAGGTCAATGTTTAAGTGAAATTAGTGCATAGTTTTTAAAACATCAGTATACTCTTGTTTAATTAGCAGAAAAGAAACACTGACACCATAGAAATTTAACTGCATTTATTGCAGAACACAATAAATAATAACGTATAATGCTTACGCAAACTTGTGAAAACATGAAGCAATAATAATTATTGCACTAGCGACGTCTTTTTGCAGGCATATCACAATGCTTGGTGCCACTCTCTCCCCTCCCTCGCCCACCCCTGGTGCGAGCACCTCTCCTTGGAGGAGTACTCTGTACAGATGTGCTAGGCGTACTAGCGGTACTGGTGGTGGCTGAAGACATAGGTGCCGGTAAACGGGCTACAATTTCTGAATGTAGTTGCCCTGCCAGCCGGGTCACATTGGCATTCCCCTCACGTACTGTGGAATGTAAGGCCTCCACAGCCCCAGTCATTTGGGCCAGCTGCACATTGGTCTGTTCTAAAGCTGTTGCCAGACGGTTGATTCCAGCAGGGAGTTGACTATTGGAGCGGTGTATCCGCCTCAACTGGGCCGCAATTTGGGACATGTGGCGAGTTTGCCTGTCCATGAACAATGTCTGTTGCTGCTGGAATGCACCAATAGACAGCGCCATTTCTCTGGCTGGGTCCATACTTTCAGGTGCAGGTTGGTGGTGTGATGGTTCAGCAGGGCCAGGTGAAACTTCCTGGAGGCCAGACACAGGGGCATCCACTGTTACCAGGGTGATGGTCGTTTGATCCTCTGGCTCAGGGGACATTTCCAGGGACTCCGCCTGAGGTGGCTGGTATGAAGAGGGCCCTGTGTATGAAAAATGACGGTAAGTATATACTATATAATATGTTTGTATATTGCATTCTGAACACTGGATAGGAAAGAATATTCTTTAGCAACTACAGATTCTTTCACAATGTTTGCATTCCTGATTTCTAGTCCTATGCTACCTGCTTAAGGATACACTTTTAATAACCATTATCATTTGGACTGTGTAGTACATGCTGGGTTATTTAGACTAAACTGCATGCTATAAAAAGTGTAGATGTTTCCTATAGCAACCAATCAGATTTTAGCTGTCATTTTGTTGAATGCAATAAATAAAGTAAAGGTATATTCTGATGGGTTTCTATAGGCAACATATCAGTTTAGTAAAATGTAGCCCTAACTTCTCATTGCAAACAATAAAAAAAAAAAAAAAAAACATTGACATCAACATTTGCACAGAAAATCAATTAACTCCATTATTTCTCTCCTAAACAGAAATCACGCACCTGCTTGCTCGTCTGTGCCCGAATCTCTCGCTGAAGGTGGAGGTGTAGGTCTGGGACTGGGACTGAACTGCGGTCCTGGCGATTCTGGATGTATTAGAAAAAGCATACAATGTATTTCCAGAAAAAAACAATTTCCAAATATACTGTTTATTGCACAAATGTGTTTGCAATTTTTTTTTTTTTTGGTATGAGAAAAAAAAACCCTTTACAAACTATTAGAGTCAAAAATACACTTTGAAAAACAAAAAATAAAGCAAAACAAATAAGAAAAAACGTTTGCAAAGAGAAAAGCAGTTTTAAAAAGAGAAAAGCAGTTTTAAAAAGAGAAAAGCAGCTTTAAAAAACTTTTAGGGTAAAAAAAACAAATAACTCACCAACTACTTGGCCAAAAGAGGGCGAATCTGTGTCCTGCACATTTATGCCCTCTACAATTTCAGCCGGCATTATCTGGCGCAGCTCCTCCTCGTACGTGGTGTAATCCATACGAAGTGGGGGGCCACCACCCGTGCGCCTTGTAGATCTCCTTTCCTGGGCCATCTTCTCTTTAAGCCTCTTTTTAATATCAGAGAAGCACTTGCGGAAGTGTGCCACTATCCGCTTCAGTGGGGCCACCGCGTTCACGGCCTCACAGACTCTCCCCCACAGTTGGTGACGCCGCCTTAGAGGAGTCCGGGCTGCCAGGTTCCCTAGGATGACCTCGTAGCAGGCAATGATGTTGTGCACCAACACACAATTCTCATCATGTGAGAAGCGCACATTCCTCCCTGTCTTGGTCTACCTGCCCTGTCCTGTCTCCTCAACCTCTCCCTCTCCCTCCTCTGACCCCTCAACCTCCATCTCCCTCTCCTCAGCCTGTTCTCCCCTCCTATCTCTGGACATTTTTACCCAGAAGCAGGGCCGGATTAACTCGAGGTCTAACTATTATTATTCTACTATTTATATGCCTTTATCTTGTTTTTCCTGATTTTATATTTACCAGCAACTAGTTTTACCTGTTATTATTCTTGCCTATTTCCATTGTCCTTATTACCTCTCCTTCTATTATTCTTTGCCTTCCACGCCCTAATTGGTTATTGTCCTCCATCTTGCTTTTGTCTCCCTGCTTATTCTTACCTGTTATCCGCTGTCCTTATTATCTTACTGTTCTGCTATCATTCTTACCTGTCTTCATTGTCCTTATTATCTCACTGTACTGTTGTTCCATGCCCTCCACGCCCTAATTCGTTATTATCTTCCACCTTTTCATTGTCTTCCTGCCTTTGTTCTTACCTGTTTTTCACTGTCCCCACTATCTCACTGTTCTGTTACTCTCTCTCCCTACTATGCCTCCCCGCTCTCACTCCATACCCATACTCTCCCCCCGCCCTACCTCTCCCGTTCCTCCCCGCCATCCCCCGCGCACTGCTCAGCTTGCTAACCTCATCCCCATTTCCCCCCTCTCCTCTCCCCCTTTCTTCTGTGCCCTCTGGAATGCCAGATCCGTCCGCAACAAGCTGACTGCTATCCACTACCTCTTTCTATCCAACTCCTTTAACCTTCTTGCCGTTACTGAAACCTGGCTCTCCGATTCTGATACTACTTCCCCCGCTGCCCTCTCCTATGGTGGCCTCTCCTTCACCCACTCCGCCAGGCCTGGTGCCCGCCCTGGCGGTGGAGTTGGCCTCCTCCTCTCCTCCACCTGTACTTTTCGTGTCATTCCCCCTGAACCCTCCCTCTCCTTCTCCTCTTTTGAAGCTCACTCCATCCGCCTCTTCTACCCCATCCATCTCCGCGTCACTGTCATCTACCGCCCTCCTGGCCCCACCTCCCTCTTCCTTGACAACTTTGCTAGCTGGCTTCCTCACTACCTCTCCTCCGATCTCCCCTCGATCATTCTCAGTGACTTTAATATCCCCATCGACAACCCCACCTACCCTGCTTCCAGCAAACTGCTCACCCTCTCTTCCTCCCTTGGTCTCACCCAATGGACCTCCTCCTCTACCCACTGCCTTGGTCACTCCCTTGATCTTGTCTTCTCCTACCTATGTAATCTCTCCGACTTCTCCATCTCTCCCTTTCCTCTATCCGACCACCATCTCCTCTCCTTCTCTCTCTCCTCTTCTCCTGCTCCCCCCCCCTGCCCAAACCTACTCTGTCCATACGCAACCTCGATGCTCTTGACCCTGCCTCTCTGTCCTCCTCTCTCGATACCCTCCTTTCTCCCCTTTCCTCCCAGGCCTGCCCCAACCAGGCGGTCTCCCTCTACAATCACACCCTCACCTCCGTTCTGGACGCGGTCGCCCCTGCCCACTCCGTCCACCCCCGCTGCTCCAAACCCCAACCCTGGCACTCCAAATTTACCCGCTTCCTCCAAAAATGCTCCCGTTCCGCCGAACGTCACTGGAGAAAATCCCGCTCCCTGGCTGACTTCCTCCTCTTTAAATTCATCCTTTCATCCTACAGCTCTGCCCTCTCACTCGCTAAACAATCTTTCTTTAAATCCCTCATCTCTTCCCAGTCCTCTAACCCCCGCCGCCTCTTTGCCACCTTCAGCACTCTCCTGGCCCCCTCCCCTCCCCCCACCCCCTCCTCCCTGACTGCCTCTGATTTCGCCTCCTTCTTCTCCTCTAAAATCGAGGCCATCCGACTTGAAATCTCCTCCTCCACTCTCTCTTCCACCCCTCCCACTCTTCTGTCCTCCCCCCCCAACCACCTTCCCCTCCACTCCTTCCGTCCCACCACCGGCGAGGAAGTCCACTCTCTCATTTTATCCTCCCCCCCACTACCTGCCCCCTGGATCCCATCCCCTCCCACCTTCTTCGCTCCCTTTCCCCCACCACCTGCTCCCACCTCGCTCACCTCTTTAATCTCTCCCTCTCCACTGGCATCTTCCCCTCCTCCTTCAAACATGCTCTCGTATCCCCCATTCTTAAGAAACCTAATCTCGACCCCACTTCTCTCTCGAACTATCGCCCCATATCTCTTCTCCCTTTTGCCTCCAAAATTCTTGAGAGGTTCGTCTGCAGCCGTCTCACCTCCTACCTTTCTGAATACTCCCTCCTTGATCCTCTCCAGTCTGGTTTCCGCCCCCTTCACTCCACTGAAACTGCCCTGGCTAAAGTCACCAATGACCTCCTCTCTGCAAAAGCCAGGGGCCACTTCTCCCTTCTCATCCTCCTTGACCTCTCTGCAGCCTTTGACACCGTTGACCACCCCCTCCTCCTTCACACCCTCCAGTCTTTCGGCCTCTCCGGCCCAGTCCTGTCCTGGTTCACCTCTTACCTTACTCACCGTTCCTTCTCTGTCACCACCTCTGGGTCTCTCTCCCCCCCATCCACCCATCCAGTTGGGGTCCCTCAGGGCTCTGTTCTGGGACCCTTACTCTTCTCTCTATACACCTCCTCCCTGGGTGAACTCATCAGCTCCTTCGGCTTCAGCTACCACCTTTACGCTGACGACACTCAACTATACCTCTCCTCTCCTGATCTCTCTCCCTCCCTCCTCTCTAGGGTGTCCGCCTGCCTCTCTGCCATCTCCTCCTGGATGTCCTCTCGATTCCTCAAACTTAACCTTGCCAAAACTGAGCTCATAGTTTTTCCTCCCTCTCATACCCCATCCCCTTCTGACCTCTCCATCACTGTCGACAACACCTCTATCTCACCTGTCCCCCAACTTCGCTGCCTTGGTGTCATCCTCGACTCCTCTCTCTCCTTTGGCCCCCACATCCTCTCTCTTGCTAAATCCTGCCGCTTCCAGCTGCGCAACATCGCTCGCATCCGGCCCTTCCTCTCCCAAGATGCCACCAAATGCCTTATCCACTCTCTGATCATCTCCCGCCTGGACTACTGCAACCTCCTCCTCACTGGCCCCCCCCACTCTCATCTCGATCCCCTTCGATCCGTCCTTAACGCTGCAGCTAGGCTTATTTTCCTCTCTCGCCGCTCCTCTTTTGTCTCCCCCCTCTACCTAGCCCTTCACTGGCTCCCATTCCCCTTCAGAATCCTCTTTAAGCTCCTCACACTCACCTACAAGGCCCTCGCCAACTCCACTGCGCTCTACATCTCCACCCTCCTCTCTATTCATGCTCCATCCCGCCCTCTCCGTTCTGCCTCTGACCGTCGCCTCTCTTCCCCCCTTATAACCTCCTCCCACGCGCGTATCCAAGACTTCGCCCGCGCTGCCCCCCTCCACTGGAACAAGCTCCCTCCCTCCATCAGAACTTCCCCTAATCTGTCCAGCTTCAAACGGGCCCTAAAAACCCACCTTTTTCTTAAAGCCTTTCTGTCTCCCACTTAACTTCCTACCTTATCTTCTGCCTCTGTCCCCCTACTCTCCCTCTCTCCCCTCCGTCTCTCTGTCTGTCCACCCCTCCCCTTAGATTGTACGCTCCTCTGAGCAGGGCCATCTCTCCTCCTGTTTCCACCACTTCTAACTCTGCTCTCCAGCTACTTAGCCCTCCTCCTCAAAGGTCCTCCACCCCACGTCCACTTTCGCTCCCTCCTCCCCCCTGGGGGTCTCCCTGTCTTCCGCGCCCCCCTTCTTGGGCCCCGTCGTTTTTGGATCCTCCCTCCCCTTTCCCCGCCCTCTCTAGCTGTGCATTGAGCGTACTGAGTTGCTGTGTTTACTGTACTGTGCTGTCTCCCATTGTATTGTGATTTTGTTTGTCTCTGTACGGCGCTGCGGATGCCTTGTAGCGCCTTATAAATAAATATTAATAATAATAATAATAATAATAACTGGGCTATAGCCCAGGGGCCTCGGGCATCCAGGGGGCCCTTCAAACTCCTCAGCAGCATTATTGATCGGTCGGGGGTGCCCCCGGCCCGATCGATGCTGCTGAGTACTGTCAGTGCAGTCCTCCGTCCCGGCGCGCTGTAGTCTGCTTACTGAGGATATCTCGCGAGAGTTCATGAACTCTCGCGAGATCTCCTCAGTAAGGAGCTTACAGCGCGCCGGGACGGAGGACTGCACTGACAGGTAAGTGCTTGGGGGGGTCCTCGCGGGGGGTGGGGGGCGGCGGACGGCTCACATTGGGGGCCTCGCGGGGAATGGAGGGCCCCTTAGCCCAGGGGCCTCCATTCCCTTAATCCGGCCCTGCCCAGAAGACAGAAAAACACAAAACACTGAAGGACTTACAAACACAAAGAACAAACTACACTACCTACAGACACACTCTCCACACAGTCACACACAAGTAACACAGACAAAGGACAAGTCAAATACAAAAAATACAAGACAGAAAATAAATGAGAAAATAAATGTACAAAACAGGAAAAAACCACAGGACTACTCACACTTCAATCAGATATCGCTCCACCAATCCACTAAACTCCAACTCTCACCAACTCTCAGCAAACCACTATCCTCCAAACTCCTCTCACAAAACTCCTCTAAACCCTATCAAAGAAAAAAGTGTCAGGCCAGTGGTTTATATAGGGCTTGTGATGTCAAAGCTCCTGAGTTTGAAAATAGCCAATAGTAACAGGCCAGGAGACAGGTGTAATTTTCAAAAAAACCGCCTTTACACAAAAGCGCCGTCATTTAAATCAAAAGCGCCATGTTCTATTCAAAGCCGCCGGCGGCTTTGAGCATTACATCCCGCCGTTACATCGCCGGCGGCTTCAAATTGAAGCTGAAATGCGCCCATTAGTAAATCCGGCTGTTTGCAATGCAAACCCGCCGGAAAACCGCCGCGATGCATGGCGGCTTGAAGCCGCCATGCATCACGCCTGATAGTAAATCTAGCCCGTAGTGTTAAAAATGAGTTGGTAGATACTGCTGACAGATATGACTTTTGACAGCCAGAAATATTTATGCACAATTATGGGGGACACCCCAAAAGCACTGAGGAGTGCTAAAAATTAGTTGGTAGATACTGCTGGCAGATATGACTTTGACAGCCAGAAATATTTATGCACAATTAGGGAGGACACCCCAAAAGCACTGGGGAGTGCTAAAAATGAATTGGTAGATACTGCTGACAGATATGACTTTTGAAAGCCAGAAATATTTATGCACAATTAGGGAGGACACCCCAAAAGCACTGAGGAGTGCTAAAAATTAGTTGGTAGATACTGCTGACAGATATGACTTTTGACAGCCAGAAATATTTATGCACAATTATGAGGGACACCCCAAAAGCACTGAGGAGTGCTAAAAATTAGTTGGTAGATACTGCTGACAGATATGACTTTTGACAGCCAGAAATATTTATGCACAATTATGGGGGACACCCCAAAAGCACTGAGGAGTGCTAAAAATGAATTGGTAAATACTGCTGACAGATATGACTTTTGACAGCCAGAAATATTTATGCACAATTATGGGGGACACCCCAAAAGCACTGAGGAGTGCTAAAAATTAGTTGGTAGATACTGCTGACAGATATGACTTTTGACAGCCAGAAATATTTATGCACAATTGTGGGGGACACCCCAAAAGCACTGAGGAGTGCTAAAAATTAGTTTGTAGATACTGCTGACAGATATGACTTTTGACAGCCAGAAATATTTATGCACAATTATAGGGGGACACCACAAAAGCACTGAGGAGTGCTAAAAATTAGTTGGTAGATACTGCTGACAGATATGACTTTTGACAGCCAGAAATATTTATGCACAATTATGGGGGACACCCCAAAAGCACTGAGGAGTGCTAAAAATTAGTTGGTAGATACTGCTGACAGATATGACTTTTGACAGCCAGAAATATTTATGCACAATTATGGGGGACACCCCAAAATCACTGGGAGTGCCAAATATTAATAAAAAATAATAAACCTCTATCCTCCTCTCTTCTCTATCGATTTTGGTTAGAGCAATTGCAAGAACAATATTGTATTCTCTGTCCCTGCTCTAATCAGCCTGTGACTACACCCTGACCTCTCCCTCTGTCAAATGGCGATGGATTGCTGTGGAGGCGTGTATTTATAATGTTGAAGTATCGCGAGAACCGAGCCCCGAGATCCGACGACGTCACAATGTCGTTCGGCCTCGATTTCGATTCGGAACGGGCAGGAGAGTACCGAGCTACTCAGCTCGGTACTCGGATTCCCAAAGTTCGGGTGGGTTCGGTTCTCGGGGAACCGGACCCGCCCATCTCTACTTAGAGCTGTACTCTTGTTTCTCACTACTGTTATGCATCAAACAGTACAAAGTCCCACTCTTATAGGGTATAGTTTATAGAATCATCCCAGCACACTGGGCTGCTGATATTTTTGTTGTTCCGTTGTCTGTCAGGAAAACTTGTCAGTATAGCTGCTGTTGCACTCCAACCAGCCTTTTGCTGTCTGTTTTCTGTTTCAGTTTACTTTACATACCACCTCACATCACACTTCTTCTTTCTCTCCACAGAAGTTTCTTGCACCAACACACACCCCAAATCTCGCAGGATTTTGGCTGTAATCTCACACTCAGTCTGCCCTCCTTGACTGGCAGCTGCGTGAACCAATGAGCAGCAGGAGCAGGGAAACTCCTTGGTTCTTTGCTTCCTGAGCTTGCACAGACCTTTTTTAAAGGGGCCATACACACATATATATACTCTGGGGCACTACACATGTACTGTAATTCACTAGTGTACAATAAGGCGTGTGCCTTCTTTCCTCCCTCAGAAGAAGTAAACTGAAAGTGCATCAGGATGAGTAGAGAGATCTTTAGGACGTGCACTGTAAACATCATATCAAAGTCCAGCCTACTATCTGTTTATTACCACCTGAGGACCAGTTCAGCAGAAAAGCATTTGCAGGCACACTTATCACCTGAAATAAAACATATCCCATGTATAGTGACCTGTGTACTAAAATAAATGAATATATTTAGAAAAGGGCAGCGTACCCACCACTCCACAGTCCCAGCACAAGACAACCTGGACAGGCTTTCAATATGGTAGAGTGAACACAAGCTCTGAAGTTGCAAAAACAGCATGCTTCCCCTTCCCAGAAGATACCAGTCCCAAGCTGAAATGCTCTGGGTACCCTTTCAAACTGTGTACTTGCACGACAGGTGTTGGCCCCTTGTTAAATAAATAATATTTACCTTGTTAGTTCTATAAATAATATATAGTGCCCACATTAGTAAGTTGGTTAGTTATTTAGTTAATATTAGAAACCGATCCTATGCTGTACAAGTGCCATGACGGCAATTGCAGTAACACAAGAACGGACACTATATTTGAACAAATTTATCATAATACCCACCAGCCAGGGGAACCGGGGCGGAGGGGGAGGGCAGTATTACTCTGAATAGGACCAAGCCTCTCAAGGAGTGTGGACTTGATCATTTTTCCAAGCCCCCCTTAATGAACCAAGTGTGATGTTGAGTAGTCTTGGATGGAAGATAATGTAGGTGGTAAAACCACATGTTTTCCTGTCTTACATGAGGTTTAGCCTAGACCACAAGACAGTAAATCATGCAAGTTCCCTGAAAACCACAGGTGATTTGTGATTGGTGTTTTGCGACAGCAAAAAAAATACTGTTTAGTAAATTTCCCCATGATTTCTTCCAGCTGATGCAGAATTGCAAACTTTTTGCTCATGGAGAATGTACAGGCACGGAAGTGTACTCTTTTTTTCTATTTATCTCATTACCATACTCTTGCTCCTCCAAATCTTGTTTCTGTACTGCTCCTCATAATGGGCACGCTGCAGCGCTTCTTGCGTACTTCAGGGTGGATGCCTTAATTCTTTCCTACTTCTTCCTTCTGCCGGTGCAAACTTTTGATCTTACACAAATGTGACTGTCCTACTTTGCAAACCAATGCCATCCAGCTGTACTGATGTTGTAGAGTGGTCATTTTGCCCTTGTAAATAACCTCCAGTAACTACAAATATTTGATGATGTTGTGTGATGCTCTATAAATACAGGGCCAGATTTATTAAGGAAAGTAATGTGAAAAAATAAGTAACTTTAAACTTTGGCAAAACCATGTTGCAATGCAAGAGGTGCAAATTAGTTTATTATGTTGTACATAAGATATATATACTGTCTGTTTTATCATGTTGCACACAAATACTTGATAGCTTTATTCTTACACTGACATTTAAAGTTGATCTAGGACATGTCCTATCTCAACTATAAATTTGTTCCAACATTTTAAATTTACCTCCCCTTCAATGAAACATGGTTTTGCCAAGGTGCAAAGTTACTCCTTTTTTTTCCTTTACTTTCCTTAATGAATCAGGCCCACAGTGTTTAACTGTATGGTTACTTTTAACATCTGCACATATTCAAGAAGTATATCATTAAATAAAAAGGTAATAATGTATCCTAAATAACTTCAAGTAAAACACTGCTACACTCTAAGTAATTTACAACTCGGTTTTAAAGAATACACTGCAACTATTGCGCAATAGATTTATTTAATCCATATGACTTTCTTTTTTTATCACGTTTAGTAACAAAGGCCTGGAATATAGCACACAGTTTCCATCTGGAAACTAGAGACAAGTTAAGCTTAAATTTGATTGCTTGGATCATGTAGACTCCTTATGTAATGTGTGCTTCTATTCTGAAAGTTTCAAATACAATATGTGCAGAGGTGACGGAAGATATTTTTCTAGTAACTTGTCAAGTAATTAACTAAATAGCACACAACTTGCTACTACTACAAACATTATAAATTTTAGGGACTAAATCCATCCACTCAATAGTAGGCTTGCTAAATGTCCCCTATATTTTTTTCCAAGTGACAGACATTGTACTCACTTTTTCTGCATAACTGCTTCTTTATTTTTAAATCACTTAAAAAGACAATCCACCCAAATAATATATTACTGCAGTCATGAAAACAAGTTGGGCCTGATTCATTAAGGAAAGTAAAGCAAAAAAATGAGTAACTTTTCACCTGGGCACATGATTGGCCATGCACAGTTATTTGCTCTGTATGACAACATCTTTAAAGGTTACACTACATCATTTTCTAGTCACGTACTGAAATTTGAAACATTAGTAAATATATTTTTCTGTCTTACCGTTTTACCCACAGCAATACGTAACAAAACTAATTTGAAGTGTTTTTGACTCATCTTTTCATTCATGGTACAAGCCAGCTTCAGTAATTTTCTTCATATCTGCCTCTAAAAGTAGATTTGAGTGTTTTGCAGACAGCTGCAAAGAAAAGGTCAGACCTGTTATCTACAATGCAATACTATATGCATTCAAATATAGGTATCTAATCACGAATTAGAGAGATCACAGAGTCTAACGTACACCCGTTATTCACCAGGTACCCCCGCAAGGGAGTTTAGACTGCGCTGCAAGAGAGTGTGCAGGTCGTGTTTCTCAGAGACAGTCACCAACGTAGCAACTGAGTAGACAGGAATGGTCGAATGAATCCGGGTCAGAATTCATTTTGTTGAATCTCTTCACTAAACCATCAGTCTGAGGGTGATACATGGAGGTCCTTAGCTGAGTAACCTTAAACAAGCAGCAAAACTCTTTCATGATTCTGGACATAAATTGACACCCTGATCAGTAAGGATTTTCTAAGAGATTCCCACTCAGCTAAACACATGTACTAGTTCCTTAGTTGTTTTTCTGGACATATTTGTGGATGTAATTTGCGTAATGATATCGCTGCCGGGTATCTGGTAGCGTAATCCATTATTAACAAAATATGCTGAAAACCCTGAGCAGGCTTTATTAGAGTTCTGAACAAATCCTTAGCTATTCTTACAAACTGGACCTCAGAAAAAGTTAATGGGACAAGCAGACTTTGATAATGTGGTCTGGGAGCATGACACTGACACTAAGGGCAGGATGTACAGTAGTCAGATACATCTTTATGGATCCCTGGGAAGAAAATCTGCTGCAAAATTATCTGAGGTTTCTATCCCTAGAGTTATGTGACCATGGCCCAGGTCTAAAATTGTTCTCCTATATTCCTTCTATATGTATTTTTTTGGACATTTGATACAACAAGCCTTGACTTATTGCCATGTGAGGATATGACAACCTACTGTCAGGCTCTACTGGGTTTCCATCAATCACTTTTACCTTCTCTCTAGCCTTTACCTCCAGGTAGGGGACAACTGCAAGTCAGAGCTGTCAGTGGCTTTGGTAATCTTCAATTAATTTGACACAAATCTATGGTAGTAGCCACAGAAGCAAAGTAAGAACCAAAGCTCCCCCAACTTTGTGGGTTGTGCACCATTGAGCTTATTTCTTGAATACGTTGGTATTTGTGCTTTTAATGACTGCCACTTCACAAGAGTCAGTATCCACTTCTGGGCACACCAACACCATAATCTGTATCTCGTTATCCACTCCAGCAACATCTCTTGGGAACTTCAAAAAAACTGTAATGTACCCCAAGTAAGGATCGCTCTGGTTGCTTAATCATCAGACAATTATTCCAGACAGAGGTTGTATGGACACATCTTGCACATATCTTCTGTACCACTTCTCAAACAAAACGGACACCTGAAAGCCACTATATACAACTAGTTAGGATTGCCCATAAGGTAAGGTGGCACATTTAGAGCAGGACTAACCAAGCCATCTGGGACCATCTTCCACCATCTAAATTGTGAATTTCTCTTAGCATAGAAATCAAACTTTTTCAGGGGATCAATTTAGGGTTCACTGACCCTACCTTTTCCCATTTACCAATGTCTTGTTCTTTCGATGAGGTGGAGATGGTGACTCCTTCAATTCCCAATTCTTCACACACTGTTGAGCTATGTGATCCCAGTCTTCCACTTACAAAGCATCCACATGAAATCCTACTGCTCTCCTCTCTCCATCTTGCCTGCTCAGGAGGTCTCCTGGATGGGGGGGGAGGGGTGACCCATCCACTTTTGAATACTGGGCCTGTTCTTCTTTCTGGAGTCCTAAGAGCTGTGCTATTTGCTTGCTCTGTTTCTCAATCATTTTAAAGATTTTCTCTTCAGGTCGAGGGGTTTAATTTTTTTCAGAAAGGAACAGATCGTTCCTTGATCTCCTTCATGCCTGTATACAAATTTTGGTTACTGGACAACATGCAGCTCCTTTATAATATTCATCATCTCCTTATCTGCACATTGCACAGCTTTCCCTGGATCACCAAACTGTGCAAGGTTACAATGGACTGTGATTCGCACCAGCACAATACTTCTTTCCTAGATAACTTCATCATGGCGACTGTGCTGATAACTGGACTCTGAGTGGTTTCTTGAGAATTCAGCAGTGTCTCTGGACACTCACTCAGCAGAAAGGGGATAGTGATAATGTGTGGAACTATTGGTATGTGTGGTCAGACCTTCGTATATCTGGTGCAGTGCCTCCACCAAAATTGTCACTGTTGCTTGAAGGACTCAGCAGGAATTTTCCTGTCAGGGGTTGGCTTGAGAGACCACTTATGCCTTGCACCAACCTTACTCCTAATACCACACATACAGGAAACACTTTATAAGACAAACCACCATAGCACATTTATTAATGGGAAAACAGTGTAACAGTGGATTGGTAGTAAAAAGCAATTGTCAAAGTAAATACACTGTAAATAGTTTGTAGATAATGCAGAGTGTAAATAACAATAAAATAGTAATTAATAATACAAATAAAGTAATAATAATAATATAATGGTAATCATAACAACTAAACGGTATAATTGGTTTCATGGGTCTATCTCAAATAAAATGTTGTCCAACACCTTGCCAATCATACCCACAGGTACATTAACAATATCTAAATGCAAACAATTTTAATGCAATTCTCTCTAAACAATAATAATAGTTGGTACCACTTGTGCAGTTAATAGTCAGTAACCCAGGTTACACATGCCGGGATGGTAAAGTAAATGTGAGTAACAAATGTCGTATATATATATATATATATATATATATATATATATATATATATATATATACACTATATGAACAAAAGTATTTGGATGCTTGACATATTCAAATACATATACTTTAATATGAAGTTGGTCCCACTTTTACAGTGATAACAGCTTCCATTCTTCTTGGAAGGCTTTCCACAAGATGTTGGAGTGTTTCTGTGGGAATTTGTGCCCATTCATTCTGTACAGCATGTATGAGGTCAGGCACTGATGTTGGACGAGAAGGCCTGGCTCTCAATCTTCATTTCAGGTTGAGGTCAGGGCTCTGTGAGGCCCAGTCAAGTTCTTCCACATCAAACTCATCAAACCGTGTCTTTGTAGTCCTTGCTTTGTGCACGGGGCACAGACATGGTTGAATAGAAAAGGGCCTTTCAAAAACTGCTGCCACAAGGTTGGAACCATAGCTTTGTCTAAAATGACTTGGTATGCTGAAGCATTAAGATTGCCCTTCTCTGGAGATAAGGGGCCTAGCCCAAACCCTGAAAAACAGCCCCAGACCATTATCCCTCCTCCACCAAACTTCACAGTTGACATAATGCTCTAAGGCAGGTAACATTCTCCCGGCATCCACCAAACCCAGACTCCCCCATCTGACTGACAAACTGAGAAGCGTGATTTGTCACTTCACAGAAAACGTTTCCATTGCTCCACAGCCCAGTAGCGGTGTGCTTTACACCTGTCACTCACCGGACTGTGAGTGCCACTTCCCGTGTATTCAGGAACCGTGGCCGTCCGCCATCCTGAGGGTCTGCGCATGTGCAGCACTTATCAAACCTTCAGTACCTGTTGCTTTTAATTGATTGGATGATCAGGCAACCCTCCCTATTTAAACCACCTGTGATCATCACCTGGTTGCCTGATCTTGGAGTCTCATTCCCCATGAGCCTCTGAAGGTGTTCCTGTGTTCCTCGTGTATTCAGCTCCTGCTGATTCCTGTTTACTGCTATTGTGGTTTCCAGACCACTTCAACTCTCCTGTGTTCATCGTGTCTGCACTCAGCTGATTCCTATCCGCTGCCTCCGTTACTTCTACAGAGTTCCTGTTCACTTCAACTCTCCTGTGTTCATCGTGTCTGCACTCAGCTGATTCCTATCCGCTGCCTCCGTTACTTCTACAGAGTTCCTGTTCACTTCAACTCTCCTGTGTTCATCGTGTCTGCACTCAGCTGATTCCTATCCGCTGCCTCCGTTACTACTACAGAGTTCCTGCTCACTTCAACTCTCCTGTGTTCATCGTACCTGCACTCAGCTGATTCCTATCCGCTGCCTCCGTTACTACTACAGAGTTCCTGATCGTCTCAACTCTCCTGGGTGTATCGTGTCGGCGCTCCGCTACCTTCACCTCTACTACTGGATACCAGACAGCCTCAACTCTCCCGTGTTCTTCATGTTTCCAGTTCCACTTACTACTGCTTCCTGAGTATTGCTTCGTTCATTCTGGATTACCTGCCGTGCGCTGCACCAACCTGATTACCGCTTCCACCCTCCAGTGGTCTCTCCTCCTGCTGGCCTTCAGCCGTTCAGGTATCCCTGCAGGTCTCTCTGACAGCCTGCTCTCCTGAACCGCGGTATGCATACTTTCCATTGACTGTGCTTGTGTATTGCATATCCATCTGGACTGAGTTGTGTTCTCCTCCGGAGCCTCCTATCCACTGAAGCTATTGTTACCATTGACTTTGTTTCCTATTGCCTGGATAGTTATTGTGACTTTGTATACTTAAGCAGTGCTTGTCAGTTATCGCTGTATTGTGGATATCATCGTGGGATCAAGTTCTGTGTGCCCCGTGTATATTCTGCTTTACATTCATCTCCTCGTGCCCCTCCTCACATATATATAGCAGTGGTACAACTTGCTGACGCAGACCACTGACTCCTGTTCCCTGTGACACCAGTTTCAAGTATCCTCTCACATAAGCAGTGGTACAACTTGCTATACGCAGACCACTGACTTCCCTGTTACCTACCTTCACCTGGATTCCATTCCTTCACCTAGACAGCAGTACAACTTGCTACACGCAGACCGCTGACTCTCACTACCTCCTCGCTACTCCTGGACATTCCTCCTCACTATAGCAGTGGTACAACTTGCTATACGCAGACCGCTGACTTTCCTCACGTTCTCTTGTCCATCTGGTTCCTCGTGTACATTCATCTACTCATTACCAGTTGCTGCTAGTCATAGACTTTCCTCGAGCATTCTCTCACCATCTGCTGTTTCTCCTGTTCCGTTGTCACCCTGCTACCAGAGAACCATATTACCAACTATATTACTCTGGTAAGTCCATCATCTGGTGATATCCTGGGCAAAGATTCCTAGTGCCCGTGACAACACCACTCCATCCGAAGCTTGGCATTGCATGCAGCTTCTCAGCCATGGAAACCCATTCCATTAAGCTCCCACTGCACAGTTTTTGTGCTTACATTAGTGAAAGTTTGTAACTCTTAAGCTATGGAATGAACAGAGTGTTGTCGACTTTTGTGTACCATGCCCCTTAGTAGTCGTTGACCCCGCTCTGTGATTTTACGTGGTCTTCCGCTTCATGGCTGAGTTGCAGTTGTTCCTAAACGCTTCTACTTTTTAATAATATCACTTACAGTTGATCATGCAATATCCAGCAGGGATGACATTTCATGAACCATCTTATTGCCAAGGTGACATCCTATCACAGTACCACACTTGAAGTCACTGAGTTCTTCAGAACGATCCATTTTGTCTCACAAATGTTTGCAAATGGAGACTGCATGGCAAGGTGCTTGATTTTATACACCTCTGGCAACGGGTCTGATTGAAATACCTCAATTCATTAATTACCAGGTGTCTACATATCCTATATTTGGAGCAATGTCTCTGTAAAGTGGCAGGCAAGTAATGCACAGTGGTGTGCTAAAATGTCTATGAAACTACTGTAGGTACACTTATCTGAATCCAGAGGGTTACTCCATAAGTAAGGATGCTGGCACTTGTCCTTCTTGTCACCATATTTGAAATCCTTCACAGGTCACTCTCACTTTGCCAAAGTCCAGAATCTCTAACTCAAACTAAGCACTAGTTTGACTATACTGACTTGACCTGGTGTTGTAAGATTCACACTGATCTGGTGAAACTGTCAGCACTTTGGGTCTCCCTTGTGACACTGGCAGCTCAAGTCTCCTTTGCTCCTACAATGAGTTTTCTCTCTCTTAGTATTTCTTTCTCTCAACACTGTCAGCACTGACAAGATGTATCTGACATTCCGCCAGTCCTCCTTTCCAGCTTACACTAGTCCTCTCCTTTCCTAACAGCCAGTGCAGCTCTACAACTACAGCTCCCCTTCTCTCTGTCTTACTACCTGAGCAGTGTCTCTAATGGATTTCTCAATGGCTCCTCACTTCAACTGCCAAAGGTCACCTCACCTATGTTCACTTACACACAAAGGCAATCTGAGTCTCTCCCCTGGGTCCTAGTACCAGGGCTACACTTGCATACAGGTCCACTTATATTTCTAAATGCCATTGACTGGGCTGAGTAGCATTACCCAGTGTCAGAAAGCTGCTGTAAGAGCTAATAAAATCATTGTACACATGAAATGATGGATAGATGCACAAGAAGCAAGTGCAATTTATTTGTTCATTAATAAGGCCATATCTTGAATAAGGATATACTTTCAGGCAAATGTGTATAACAAAGTTATAAGCAGAACTTGAGAGGGTTCAGAGACAGGCTACATTATTGATAAAGGAGCGTGAGTGTTAAATTAGAATTAAAGTCTTGAGAGACTGGGAAATCCAAAAAACCTTTGAGGAAACAAAAAAGGAAAACCTAAAAATTCTATAATTGATGTCAACAAATATATTCAAGAAAAATATCAACATATAGAGGGATTTTTCACGGTGAGAGAATTACACTGTGGATAAATTGATTGCATGTCTTTCTTTCTTTTTTTTTAACATCAATCATATTTATTATTAATGTTTTGTACGTACGGGGTGAGGGGATACAGGAAAAAAAGGGGGAAGTGAGGTGGGTACAGAGTGGGGAGCACTCTGTATCCATTTGTGAAACATTAGTCAGGATACATAACAGCAGTATATGGTTACCAGATCATAGGTTAGCACAGTATTGAGAACTCAAGTGGAAGTTAACGGTGCATCAGCCAGATTGTGGGAAGGGGGTGTTGGATGTTGCCAGAGGCTGGATGTCAGAATTACTCTGTGGAATTGATGATACCTGCCAGCAGTTAACGCTACTGAGTACTGAGGCGCGGAGTCTAACACGCCCCTGGTTTTCACCAGGAACCCCCGCAAGGATGTATGGACTTCGCTGCAAGGGACGCGCAGGTCGCGGCCCTCAGTATCAGTCAGCTGGCGAGGTAACAATTGAGGCAGCGGTGACAGCCCACCAGGATGCAGGATGGAAGAGTAGTCAACAAGCCGGGTCACAACCAGAGGAACGGATATAAACAAATCAGAAGCAGGAGAATGGTCAGGAAGCCGGGTCAATACCAAATATCAGTCTAAGCCAGAATCAGGAACCAAAGGAGAAGTCAGGAACAAGCCGGGTCAGAATCCAAGTAACAGCAACACAGGAACAAATGCTGGAGCAAGGCTGAAGACCAAATACTCTGGCACTAGACATGTGTCAGAGGCTGCTTTATATACCCTAAGGTGCCTCCTGATAGGGTTAGGGAGATTTTCACGGTAACACATGCTGGCTGCAGACAGGTGAGCAGAGATAGTGCCCTGCTGCTAGGCAACAGGACGTGGTTGCTTGGAAGGTGCAGGCGTCTGTCTCCTGCCCCGAGTGTCAGTGCGGAGACGGCGCCTGACACTGGATAAGCCTGGAGCCCTTTCCATCAGTGGTGAATTTGTGCCATGGCATCCATTTGACAATGGGGGAGGATGAGGCCATAGAATATGGGGTGCCTAGTGTCTCCATAGGGAAACAAAAGTGAATTTTTGCAATAACATTATTGAGGTTGGTTGTTTCCAAAATTGTGCTATAGCCACTCTAGGATATGGCCCAAAACATATCGATAATGTTTAGAAAGCTGGTCGGGGTAAAGGTGAATGAGGGCTACAAGTGGGGTTGGAGTCAAGGATATAGAGCAGGGGTCAGGGAACTTTTTTACCTTTTACCCCAAAATATATTTAGATACGCCGACGTTACCCCCTTGATTTGAAAGGAAGGAAATCATATATTATTAATTATTGGAATTCAAAATTTTATTGAATCTATTCAAAATTTCTTTGAAAGCTTCATCTTCAAAACTTCAGGTTTTGGAGAAATGATGTTGTTTCAGTTTTGATACGAGAGCATCAATATTGGGGCATTTTGATGTCAGAGCAATATGGATAAAGTCTTCAGCGTCCAATCAATTTCTCTGCTTTGTTTTTATGTTCGCTAGGGCGGAAAATCCTTGTTCACAAAGGTAGGTTGTTGCAAAAGGCAGCAACTTTTTGACTGCCTCCTCATGTGCAATTTTGAATGCCTTTGCAGCTGTTGACATCCAAAAATATGACAGATCTGCTTTGTTTTCAAATGTAATACGTGCTTCATTATTGCCTCGAAGCTCAAGAAGTGCCTCTGCCAACCCTAGAGGCTCTTCTGGTACAACAGCAATTTCACATTTAAAGGGGTCTACAATCCAACTGACAGCATGTGAATGGGCAGCATTATCCCCAGGAATTTCATTTTTACCCCATTTGGGGTAATTTACCCCTGTTCCCTGACCACTGATATAGAGGTAACTCTCTGGTCTAGGTGAAATACCTTTGCATGTCTTTCTTACAGAATGATGTCAATAAATATAATGAGCAGATTAAGCAATTAGGGTGATTGATCCACAGAAATAATCTCATGTATTCGGTAAGGATTTTTCTTCCATCTATGAGGTTAAATTGGTAGATTGTTCTGGGGGGTTTATTGTGCCTTCTTCTTCATCCACACATCTAGTATGTATACAATGCATCCAAGGAATTGGAGAATTCATTGATATACTGCAAACCTCACTGTTAACATAGAAGGGTTTTTTTAATCTAAAATAGTATTATATTAATTTGTCTTCATTGTTGTTGCCTCGGTAAAAATTAAATTTTTGCACTTGTGCTGTATTTGTGTAGTGAGTGATTATTTCTATTTTTTGCTTGTTTTTGTGTTGTTCTCTTTCACTTAGGACTGCGTACAGTCAAATCAAATCAATTTACACTATGGTCTGGCTCTGAATTTACTGCTTTTTCCATTTTGGCTGTAGGTTTTGACTATAATTGTACAACTAATCATTTTACATTTTGCAATTTCCCATTACTTTACTGCAATTGTGAAGTCACTGGGTCAAAAAATCATGAGCAAACTAATATGACAACACTCGCAAGAATTGCTAAGGCTGCGATTTTTTTTTTGCCTGATCTGTATGGAAAGTTACATTGTGTAATTCTATCCAGGTCACATGTATTTATCATCAAAGATATTAAGAAATGAAACATTCTATTGCGATTTACCTACATTTTGCTTAGAGAAGGAATGGATCTTCCTGTTTATGTAAGCACAAAGAGTCCAAGAGGCTCTTGACAGATGTGTGTCTTCAATGGGGAACTGAAACAAATTTCATTGCAATCACAGGATGGATCAGAATGAGCGGCGGTACTAGCATATGGCATATGTATCATAAAACATGCCAGACACGTCAAGAGAGTTACACAACCTATGAATAACCCTTCAGGACACATTTCAGACTGCAAGTATTCCTTTCATCACAATCACAATTAGTCCTGGTAAATAGCATGCATTTATTTATTTCATTGTTTTCCTTTTGCTTTTCAAAAGAGCCCAACCTAAAGAATTTTACCTTGGAAATGCTATTGCTGAAAGTAAGGCACACCTAAAGGCAATTCATTTATCAAACATGTTGCACAGTTGACAGGTTTGCAAATACAGGAAATAGTGGGCATTTGTTGATCGGATTGATTATCATGGTCCCATGGCAACAAGCAACAACCTAGCAAATTAAGTCTAATAAACTGTCCATGGTGCAAGTTTAAATTTGAGCATTTCATCATTTATAAATTGACTAGACAAGGAAAGCCTTTTTTGCTGTGATGTCAATCATGACGATAAACTATATGAATACACCTGAATTAAAATCACTGTTGAAGGGAAACATTCTCTGTCACATACAATATAATGGAATATTTAACAGGTTACAAGAAAACAGTTAAAATACTATTAAACCTATTGGAAAACCGCGACTTTGTTCTGGTCAATAATATATAGAGCAACCCAGGTCATGAAGGGTTATACAGCTTAATTGGCCAATCCAGTGGCGGATACAGACAGCAGAGGATCTCTTGACAGTCACAGACTTAGGGGCATTTAATGTAGCCCAGAAACCCCCCAAGGCTGCTTTGTCAGGGGACCAGCAGTGTCTGGAATACATTCACGTCCTCAACAATCTTATGCTTATTCCTACCAGGACTGATACAAAACATGTCACCACTACAATTAGGATCTACTGGTAATACACCGCTGCGAATGATCACTTTAATTCTGAAGCTTCCCCTTTTTCTATGTGTCAAACACTGGCAAGAACACAATACAAACCAGGCTGATCCATTAACAAGAGGAGGTTGTTCTCATTTAGGTTAAACACATGGGCATGGCTATCTTTTCATTTACAGCCTGTGAGACCAGAGAGTGGCTGCTTGGCCGTTGCCTACCAAAAGTGTCATGTTGCTAGGCAACAAGAGGCATCTTTAAAAAGACATTTTGGTGGTCAGTATGACATCACTGACCGACGGAAAAAACTCTGGGCAGCTTATATAAGGTAGGCTCTGGCACTGAAAAGGGGACGGTGGCAAGGCAAGCCCAGCTGGTCCCCAGCAACACAACAGACAGGGTGGCATAGGAGGTCCATCCTGTCACATAGTGATTAATGACAAATCATTAAAAGAAAAGGTTTTTTAATAATAAAATGCCCAAATCTTGAAAATGACACTAGTGCGTGCTCACGAACTTGGCACGCCCTTACTATACATTGACTATGAGCATATGCCCATTCCCTACCCTGTTATGCCCATCCCCATGAAGTTGTAGGCTAGAGTAAGGGTGCTTTGTGCTCAAAGATTAATACTTTGGCGTATGTTAGGGGCATGTGCAGATTGATTTTATGCAAAATAAAGTATATATCAGCCTTTACGTTCCTTAATGAATAAGATCCTCTGTGTCCATACCACACTGTCTGTGATCTTGAACTTCTAGGATGCTACTAGCATTTGCCTTATTCCTGCATAGATCTTTATTACTATACTTAGCTATAAAACGTTTTACAAAAAAAACATCCATTAATACTTAAATTAACTCCCTAAGCAAGGCACACTTCATAGCCTGTATTTTATGGACTACCATATCTGGCGTGGTTTTAATAAGTTATACTTGTCCCCAGGATTGTATCACACAATGTAGGATACAGATCACAGCATATTATAATGCTTCTACTTCATAGCGGGCAGCAGTTTGATAATTTCCAGGGAAACGCTTGAAGTTTTATCCTTGGAAATATTTGTCCTTGAAAGTCCCCGTCCTTGTATTTAATGTCTGTTCCACTGCATGGTACCAATTCTACTGTCTCTTAATCAGAATGCAAACTTCAGTATGTGTTATTATTCTGTATGCTATATTAAGTTAACATATTATGGGCATGTCAGATTTGTGATATTCTGTTATTAAAGACTGCACCATGATATACTGTATAAGCTAGACTAGAAAATGAATGGGCAAAGAAAGAATTTTGCTTCAGAATAGGCCTTTCACAGAGGTGTGGAGTGCCTTTTAGACAATCTTTAAGTTGTACTTTTCTTTGCCATGGAATGTTTAGTCTATAAATGGAGAGTTTGGAGTTTTCATTCACCTCTGTAGTGTGGTGAGAGCATAATTATTATTATTATTATTATTATTATTATTATTATTATCATTATTATTATTATTATATTTGTAAAGTTCAGCAGCACTGTGCATAGGGGGTGAGAACATACCACAAAATGACAGAGAAACATAAGTACAAAAATGGCAAAATTATATAAATACAAACAACATATTTACATAATTACATAATTACAACCTGAAAAAAACATAATTCCGTAAGGAAAACACTAGGGGGTATATTTACTAAACTGCAAGTTTGAAAAAGTGGAGGTGTTGCCTATAGCAATCAATCAGATTTTAGCTGTCATTTTGTAGAATGTACAGTCATGGCCAAAAGTTTTGAGAATGGTACAAGTATTGGTTTTCATAAAGTTTGCTGCTTCAGTTGTTTTAGACCTTTTTGTCAGATGTTGCTATGGTATACTGAAGTAAAATTACAAGCATTTCATAAGTGTCAAAGGCTTTTTATTAACAATTACATTAAGTTTATGCAGAGTCAATATTTGCAGTGTTTACAGTTCTTTTTGAAGACCTCTGAAATTGATCTTGGCATGCTGTCAATCAACTTCTGGGCCTTATACTGACTGACTGATGGCCGCCCATTCTTGCCTAATCAGTTCTTGGAGTTTGCCAGAATTTTTGGGTTTTTGTTTGTCCACCCGCCTCTTGAGGATTGACCGCAAGTTCTCAATGGGATTAAGGTCTGGGGAGTTTCCTGGCCATGGGCCGAAAATTTTGATGTTTTGATCCTCGAGCCACTTAGTTATCACTTTTGCCTTATGGCAAGGTGCTCCATCATGCTGGAAAAGGCATTGTTCGTCACCAAACTGTTCTTGGATAGTTGGGAGAAGTTGCTCTTGGAGAATATTTTGGTACCCTTCTTTATTCATGGCTGTGTTCTTAGGCAAAATTGTGAGTGAGCCCACTCCCTTGGCTGAGAAGCAACCCCACATATGAATTGTCTCAGGATGCTTTACTGTTTGCATTACTCAGGACTGATGGTAGCGCTCACCTTTCCTTCTCCGGCCAAGTGTTTTTCCAGATGTCCCAAACAATCTGAAATGGTATTCATCAGAGAAAATTACTTGTCCTCGGCAGTCCAATCCCTATACCTTTTGCAGAATATCAGTCTTTCCATGATGTTTTTCCTGGAGAGAAGTGGCTTCTTTGCTGGCCTTCTTGACACCAGGCCATCCTCCTAAAGTCTTTGCCTCACTGTGAGTGCCAATGCACTCACACCTGCCTGCTGCCATTCCTGAGCAAACTCTGCACCGGTGGTGCCCCGATCCCACAGCTGAATCAACTTTAGGAGACGGTCCTGGCGCTTGCTGGATGTTCTTGGGCACCCTGGAGCCTTCTTCACAACTATTGAAGCTCTCTCCTTGAAGTTCTTGATGATCCGATAAATGGTTGATCTAGGTGCAATATTACTAGCAGTAATATCCTTGCCTGTAAAGCCCTTATTGTGCACGTGTTTTTACTTGCAGAAAAACATGGTTAACAGAAGAAGAACAATGATTTCAAACACTACCCTCCTTTTAAAGCTTCCAGTCTGGTTTCTCAACTCAATCAGCATGACAGAGTGATCTCCAGTCTTGTCCTCGTCAACACTCTCGCGCACCTGTGTTAACGAGAGAATCACTGACCTGATGTCAGCTGGTCCTTTTGTGGCAGGGTTGAAATTCAGTGGAAATGTTGTTCTTGGGATAAAGTTCATTGTCATGACAAAGAGGGACTTTGAAATTAATTGCAATCTGATCAATCTTCATGACATTCTGGAGCATAGGCAAATTGACATTGTAAAAACTAAGGCAGCAAACTTTGTGAAAAATAATATTTGTGTCATTCTCAAAACTTTTGGCCATGTAGTAAATAAAAGCTCACTAGAAGCTGATTGCTTGCTATAGGCAACATCCCCACTTTTTCAAACCTGCAGTTTAGTAAATATACCCCCTAGGAGAGAGGGCACTACTCATAAGAACTTACATTATAGAGGGTATGGGCAGACACAAAGAGAGTGAAACAAAAGAGGGGAGCAGAAATGGAGGGTGCAGGGGCGGGAGAGTTAGGAAGAGGGTTGGTAGGCTTGAAAGAAAATATGTCTTTTAATGGCACATTTGAAGGCTTAGAGTCTGGTGAATACTCTAATTGGATAGGTTAGTGTATTCCAGAGGTTGGGAGCAGAGCAGGAGAAATCCTGAAGGTGGGAGTGAGAAGAGACCATTAGTGAGGAGGTGATGTGGCAGTCATTGGCAGATCGGAGTGTGTGGAAATGTAGTTGGATATGTATTGGAGTAGAGTGGTTGAGAGCTTTGTAAATGAGAGTAAGGACTATACATTGGATTCTGAAACACACAGGGAGCTAGGGTAGCGACTGGCAGAGATTGGCGACAGAAGTAGAAAGGCGAGAGACGAAGATAAATCAGGCAGCTGAGTTGAGGACAGATTGAATGGGAAAAGATGAGAGACAGGAAGGTCAAGAGGATAAGGTTAAAATAATCAATGCAAGAGAGTGGATGAGAGTTTTAGCTGCATCCAGAGTGAGAGAGCGATTGATACTGGAGATATTACGAACATGGAACTGGCAGAATTGGGACAGGGACCGAAAGGGGGGGGTGAAGGAGAGGGAGGAGTCAAATATAACATCCAGGAAGTGGATTTGAGGGACAGGGAAGTGGTGGTATTGTCGAGGGAGAGGAGGGGCAGGCAATGATTTCTGTCTTAGACTTGTTCAGCTTAAGAAACAGCTGGGACATCCAAGAAAAGATGGCTGATAGTCAACTGGAAACATGAGAGAGAAGGGTCGGGAAGAGATTAGGGAAGGAGAGATAGATTTAAGCTTTGTCAGGATAGAGTTGATATTGGAGGCCAAATGAGCTCATTAGAAATCTAGGCTGAACAAAAATGATAGGGGAATTCTAGTCAAAATATTCTTTGCCAAATTTTGCTCGAGAAACATGTTAAATTTCCCACTCAATGCAGTTTTGAAAATGTTTCTCAACTGTAGGTCAGATTTATACTGTTTATGTCATAGATGTTACAGGAAGAATAGATAATCTGCATTGATTGATCAACAACTACTTAAGGCTGGGTACACACTATAGGAAAATTCTAACGATGCAATAGTTTTAGCAATTTTACCAACAATAGAAAAAAATAAATTCCGATCCACATGCCGTTTCATGGGTACCCGCTATACACACTATACATGATTTACCTACAGATCTGTGGTCTTCATCTGTCATAACCATAAGATGAAATGTTTGGGACTCTGCAAATTTCTCCTGAGCAGTACACCTGTTCTCCAGCAATTACTCCCAGGCCTATCTCCAGCCGTGGCAAAGAGCAGGGATGTGGGGCCTGCGACGTCCCCAGCATCAACTCATTGGCTTGTCGAAGTCAGCAAATTGGATAAAGTCATTTAAATTAATATCGAGCAAACTTGATTGTCTTTGTCTGAAATTATGCATAGAGCACGCTACGGCGTGGAAGGGCGTATCCAGCCGCAACACGTGGCAATAACAGTTTTTACACTTTTGTATACATTCGCACAAACACACACATTTGTAAATAGTACATATTAATCGTAGTCGCAAAACATAGTTATTTATGTCAAAATATAGTAGTGTTTATATGTAATATTATAAGTTATATGCATATTAGTGATACATATTGTTCAGGTTAAAGGAAACATGTCATGTCTAATATCATATTGATCCCCTTTACATCAGCAGCTGTCCGGTGCATTTGGCGAAGAGATCGCACATTGCATACTCTAGTTATTGATGTTTGGGAATAAACCTTTAATATGATGCTGACTGTAAAATGCTAATGGACTGGTTGTAATTGGAGTTTTGGCGGGAAGAACAGAGCTCATTCCCTGGAGAGATGACCCCCACCTTTGGATTCCTTAGACTGAACCAGCCTATGATCTGCAACCCCCTGGACCTTCCTGAAGCCTGGACCAATAGAAGCAAACCATACCATCTGCATTGTTTCACTGTATTTCTGTTTGCATATAAGCTGGAGCTTTTCATGTAGTGTTCAGACATCTTGTCCACAGACTTCAGGACTGAATGACTGTTCACTGGATCCAGAGCCCCTGTGATAAGTAACGGCTGTACTTACTATTATTTCGCTTGAATTATTCTGCTACTTTTTGAGAATAAATATTTGTGCGTTGGAAACACAAATCGAGATTCGACAATCGTTATTGGATAGCGACAAAACGTGCATAACAGGCTGGGAGCAGACTGGTAATGAGAAAGCTGTGAACCAGTTAAACTGCTGCTGTCTGCAGGTCACATGGCTTCATCCCACCAGCAGTCGGGGGCCGACCCCCCCCAACCCTTATGAATTTTTTCCCAGTAAAAATGTTATCTTCACATATGATCGCTTTTCAGTCTTCTAACTGCCAGACAGCCCATGTACCTGCTGTTCCAAGCACATCTGTTGACCCCATTGCTTCTAGCCATTCATGGTTTTGTACCAGGTCATTACAACCTGAAAATTCTGCAGCCGAGACAACTCTCCCCCAAACCAGTAAAAGACAACCCTTGGTGAACTATTCAGCAAGCAACTCCAGTCACGCACATGTCTCCAATTGCTCATCCAGAAGATGCAGGTGTCCTAACTGCTAATCTTCCAGTGGTCCAGATGAGCCTGGAAAGAAAAGGCAACACATCTGACACATCCTAGGTTGGGGAAAGGTATCGTTAGCTGGGAGTTCAACCCACTTGAGCTCACTGGTAATAGGGAAGCCGTGAACCGGTTAAACTGCCGCTGTTTGCCGGTCACATGGAGCCTGCTCTCACTGCAGGAACCCTTGCGGAACCTCTGATCCCCCAGACACCAGCTCCTTCAGGGACAGGTGATGTCAAACACCCCTGCTGCTTCATACTAATCGCTAAATTGATGTTCCAATTCTGCAGAGGGCATATACACTGCAGAATTGGAACAACATTGTTCCACCTTGGAAAAGATTTTTTAGTACAATTTAAAAATCTCGTTTAACGATACAATGGACTTTGGAACGAAAAGTGTTCATCGTTGCTGGGTACACAATACTGTGATATTGAGTTGAAAACCCTTTTCAATAAAATGTAATTTTGAAATGATTTGCCTGTAGTTTGCCTGTAATGAAGTATATAATATAATCTCACAAACATAGCAGTTTATAGAGCGAAATAGCAGATAATTATATTGTAGATGTCTGTTATAATTCCATATTTAGAAAATCCTTAATTCCTGAATGTTTGTCATATGAGTCTGTGGAAAGTCCCATTTTATTTATCTGCATTTGTATAATGCATTCTTGCATTTTGTAATAATGAATCACAAATTTTATATTGAAAAATCTGTAATAACATATATTAATTGTTTAAACCTATTCAAGCTATTTCTGTATAATGCCCCAAAAACGCTAACAGTTCGGAATTAAATATAATCACACTGAATAGCAGGCAGCGCCCAGATGTACTCAACATGATAACCTGTCAATGTACTAGTCAGTAACAAGAGCTACTATTATAAATGTTGTCTGCTGCAAGTGGTAACAGATAGCAATCTATTTATTCAGTTCTATTTTTCCTCCATTTCCACACTAAATGGATGGGATGCAGCAACTCTGATAGTCAACATTGATCTCTATGGAGAGACGTCAATGCATGCATACAGCCATCTTTCCAAGGTAGTAGATCGAGGAGGGACAGGAAAGTAGCCCATGCTCTACTCCCCCATGTGTACTGCACTGGTGTTTCTCCATAGAACTCAAAAGTCTCTATGTGGGCTTCTGCCTTGGTGGGATCTGGAGGGTTTTACAAGCCTGTATAGCATTAGTAGGGGCAGGTGGGAGGTGGAGTGATGGCATAATGATATATATTGTCAGTGTGTGGGCACAGTGTCATACTGAGCGCAGCATCATGCATGTGGGGGCACAGTGCCAATGATGGAATGTGAGGTGCATCATAATAGCATGGGGGCACAGAGATGGCATAGGGGCACAGTGTTGGTAATGGCTTGTAGGAGCACAATATAGGCATATGGGTTGAATAAGTGAAGACGTGTGGGAACATTTTTTGCATGTTGGGGTCACAGGGTCAGTGATGGCATATGGGGTACACTAATAGCATTTGAGAACACAGTGGGCCTGAGTTATTAAGAAAAGTAAGGCAAAAAAGGAGTAAATTTGATCCTGGACAAACCATGTTACAATATAAGGGGTGCAAATTAGTTGTAGCACACAAATACTTGACAGCTTTATTTTTACACTGAAATGTAAAGTTGATCTAGGACATGCCTTACCCCAACTATAAATCTGCTATCACATTTTAAATTTACCTCCTACTCCAATACAACATGGTTTTACCAAGGTGCAAAGTTACAAATTTTTTTGCTTTATTTTCCTTAATGACTCAGGCCCAGTGAGTGCATTGATGGTTAGGCACAATATCATGGATGCCAATTGAAGGGCACAATGTCAGTAATTATATGTGGACATGTGGGGTTTAGTGATTACATGTAGGGGCAAACTCTAGCAAGTTGGGCCCTCTCACCGTTGCCTTCCTAGGGATATTACTAATCTATATTATGATGATATTATGTAACTCTTTTGGCCAGCACACTTAAACCGAAAAATTTGGTTTTAATTTTGCCACCTTCAATAAACATAGTAAGATATATAAAAATATTGCTGCGCTAGTGAACATGACATAAGATACCTGCTAAACAGTTGAATGTTCAGGTCAGAGAGTATGGAAACCAGTTGTTATAAGGTTTTTCAGGATGATTGCAACATTATTTTTCTTCCTTATTGCTTTTTATCTATATGACTATAATTATACAGAAAGTGCTTATATCACAGTAGATTAGTAACAAAACCATACTTAAGTGAATGATGTGCTTATCGCACTCGTTAACAACAGGGAAACTGTTTCCCAGAGACATACCATCAACAAAAACATGTCTGTATACAGTGTCGGAACTATCGTGGGGGTGTGGCTGGGTCCCACTTTTAAGGCCCCCGCTCCCCCCTTCCCTGCTCCCACAGCTGTGCCCAATGCCCCCTCTCTGCTCTGAATAGAACAGACAGGTGCCTCTCTTCCGTGAGGCACATGCACAGTGGGCAATAAGCAGAGTAAAGCGGCGAACCCGGGAGGCATCACCAGACCTCTTTCCATCGCCGGACCTCTATGCTATGGGGCACAGAGATGCACAGTTCTGCCCCTGCCTGCTGGAGTTTAAGTAGTTATCTCTTTCTTTCTTAGATTATATCCTGTATATTTTAAATTCAAATGTGCGTAGAAACAATAAGGTTCAAAATTGATGGATGTAAAAATCCCATTAACAATCCCATCAAAATGTATGAACATAAAGTAAACATAAAGAAAAATATATACACTAATTTCCCATATGTTTGAATCACTCCAAGGATCACTCCAATCACTCCAAGGACTTGCTCCCACCTATCCACTGTTAATACACTTTTTAGCTGTAAAAAAAAACCTTGAAAATCCAATTAAGAATACAATGAATTCTCATCCTACTTATGCTGGCGGTATATTTACTAAACTGCGTGGTTGAAAAAGTGGAGATGTTGGCTATAGCAACCAATCAGATTCTAGTTATCATTTATTTAGAACATTGTACAATATGACAGCTAGAATTTGATTGGCTGCTATAGGCAACATCTCCACTTTCTCAAAACCGCAGTTTAGTAAATATACCCCATGGGCTCATATCTACCATTGTGTTTGAAAATATTAACAACGTGTTTACAATTTTAGAACAAACTATTTCTTATGCATTAAAATGTGTTTCAATTAGTAAAAACACAATGCATAAAAAGCTCGTGGAAGGTACGTTAAAAAAACATAACTAAAACATGTCAAAGGTCAAAGTGTTTATGCGTTTTATCCATTTTCCATATTCAAGTGTATGAACAAGCCCAAAAACTAAATGAGGTATGCCCCAGTATATACTTTACAACAGTGTCTGAAGTTGAGTAAAGTTTCCAAGTTGTTGCACCCTGTAGGCTGTTTGGTCGGTAATAGGAACAGTTCCCTGTCCAAAGTTCTTTCCATTTTCCTTTGTATACGTCACAGCCTGAAAACATGAATGGAATTCCAGACTTTGGAGCAATATCAATTCTTTAACTCTGACATGAAAATGACTCCCAATCAAAATACACAGAGGACAATTCTGGCTCTAAAAATCAAATGAATAAATAATTCATCTTTTCTTTATTAAAGGTGGGCATTATTTACTGTACATGTCATCTATTTTACTGCTTTTCCTGAAATATTTTTACTTTGGAGACATAGAAACAGAGTAATCCCAAATGGACAAATAAAAATCTTTCAGATTATCCAGATCGCATGCTCCCTCTTGTGGCATTTGAGGGAATTATCACCCAAGAACCAACATACAATAGTCTACAGACGTGGTAGTAAATTTATTTCTGACACAACACTTTGGTTAATTGTATTAAACCAAATGATTTCATTATTCAAATAATCAAATTTTGATGTGTATACTTTGCAAATACCTATCACTCTAAAGACACTTAGTATGTGTATAGTTCAAACAGTTGACACATGTATAATAAATAGTTTTAAACACTTAGGGGTCTATTTACAAAACTGCAGTTTTAGTAAATGGAGTAAAGTGGAGATGTTGCCTGTAGCATCCAGTCAGCTTCTAGCTGTCATTTTGTAGAATGTACTAAATAAATGATAACTAGAATCTGATTGGTTGCTATATGCAACATCTCCTCTTTTTCAAACCCACAGTTTAGTAAATATAGCCCCAATTCTGATATTGTATTAAGAATATATACATCATTTTGTTGTTTTAATCCAGGAGACCCATAACATTCTTAAAAAAAACCAGCTAATAATAGTTGCACCTCTTGTGGTGTTTGTATGTGCATATTAAAGCACTGAACTTTATATCTCCAATTCAAACATATTTTATTTTAAGGATCAGTTGTTAATGTGCCAGAATAAAAAAAAAATCGGCGCAGGTGGGCTGGCGGGGTGCCCTCCTGCCACATTTGCCGGGCTTACCACGATCCACCGTGTTTTGAATATAGTTCAGAACAGTATATTATTATTTAATGTGCAAAATAAAAACAAATTATGTTTCTTTAGCAAGTTATGCTGCAAATGGTACACATAATTGTGAATTGTAAAGCTCTATGGAATTTGCTGGCACTATAGAATTAAATGTTGATGATGATGATGACATAAGACCTGGATTGTCAGATTGACAGTAAAAAGAAGTGGATCCCCAAAAGTCAAATACCCTCTGTGCTCAGGGCCATCTTTTCCATTGGGCACGATGGCTAGTTAGGTGCCCGGAGGCCCCACGGGCAAGGGGGCGCCAGAGGCAGGGCTCTTAATTAGAATAAATAATCCTGCAAAAGAAAAAAACTGCAAAAAAACACCTTCAAGGGTCACTGAGCAATTACATCTATCTATCTATATCTCTATATATTTATATCTGTATCTCTATACATCTATATATATATATATATATATATATATATATATATATGTAGGGGCCCCGGTGCACTGCTTTGCCCGGGGGCCCATAATGTTGTTAAGATGGCCCTGTCTGTGCTATGCAGTCTGAGGGCACTTTTATGTTACTTTCCCTGCATGCCTTTATTGGATATCCTCGTATTATAAAAAAAAAATGCAGCTGTGTAATTTAGAAATTCCACAGCATGCATCAGAGCCAGTTTGTATGTGATAGTTGTGTCTCTCCCTCATGTTGTGAGGTAATAGAATAAACAGGAGCCAGTTTCCTGCCTGTCTGGCTCTGATTGGCCAGGGGACATTCCAGGAATGTAAGGGCTCCTTTATATTGAGTGCAGAGCTGCTCAGAAATCAGAACGCATGGAGAGCGCACACAGAGGAATATAGAGCGCACAGCAGCCTCACATTAACCCAGGCAGAAGAAATCTACTACCACAGACACCAAGAAGGACTTAACTACACTTGTAGCAGAAGAATGTAAGGGGACAGAGTGGTTTGATTGTTATTGCTACATATAAGTCTCTGCTTAATTTATTGTACTGGAGAAACGCATAGTTGGTGACTTGTTAGCTAGCAGTAGACAGAAGCAGTGTGCAGATGCTTTCAGTCATTTCTCTTAGAGGACAAGATTTTATATCATAGGTGCACTGATAGTGAGTTATTTCATTGGTATTAATTAGAGCGAAGCCTATTCTACCGTATATAACACTGTGAAGTGGTTTGCTGTTTTTGCTAATATGTGTGTGTGTGTGTGTGTGTGTGTGTGTGTGTGTGTGTGTGTGTGTGTGTGTGTGTGTGTTTAGGGAGATTCATATGTTTTTATTCATACTGTAAATTGCAAGAAATTTGAGAAGCCTGACTGCATTGTGTGTCTTGTATTAAGGTGTAGCTTTCGGATAGTGGAGCTATTTTAGGTAATATGCTATGTTAGCAATCAATAATTAGCTTTTTTATATTTAATATTTCATAGGGGACCCTTTTTACACATAAAATGAAACTTAGCATGCCACTGGGGAACATTTTTTTCTAACATTTTACTATATACTGTATAACACAATAATTGGCTTTTCCTATTTTATAGCCTCTGGTTACAATAATCATGCTGGCTTCTATATAGTATAGTTTATGTTGTTATTGAGCTGTTGAATGCTACATGTGCTTACTTTTCTATGTGGTCCTAATTTATTTTTTACTTTATCTTTACAAAGAATCTGCTCCAGAATGTTGTCTACTGTCTATGTCATTGAACATGTAGAGAATGGTCTACTTGCTGTTTGATTATTTGGTTACAGTCCCGTTAAATGTTGCTGACATAATGCATTACTAATTTTTTTTGTGTGTTAGACTTTGTCCAGTGTAAGTGCATACGGCATACCTGCTCTGCTGTGACACTTTGTAATTCACAATGTAATAAAACCTCATTGTTACAAGATGTTGATTACAATTTGGTATGTACCATGGACTGTTGTATTGATTAGTTCAGCATTTGAATAGTTAAAGATATATTGCATACTGATGTTTTATAAATATATTTCTTTAAGACATACATTTCTATTTTGTTTAGAAACCACCACTGGTCTTCAGAATGGGGATAATGAAGGGTATTTTCCTACTATTAATGCTGGCTGTTCCTCACACAAAGCAAGCATCAGGTAAGATATGTTACAATATGACCCAGAGAGCTATAGCTATGCAGCTCATGCAGGAAATAGTAATGCATTGCTATGGTATTAATTAAATGTGAATTACAGTTTCCCATACTATAGGAAATTATTGTACAAACCAGCCAGATGCTACTATATATATATATATATATATATATATATAGAGAGAGAGAGAGAGAGAGAGAGAGAGAGAGAGATATGTGTATATATATGGATATAGATAGATAGATATATATATATATATATATATATATATATATATATATATATATCGTGGTAATGTAATCAGAGTTGGTCTCTTGGTGTAGTAGGTGGGCAGCATTTTCAAGTTTCAAGGTCTTAGAATTGGCTATCAAGTATTGGAAACAGATGACATAAGAATAAGACAGTCTTAAAACAAAACTATTTTGAATTTTATTCAGTATAAATTTTCCAGATCTTATGAAATCTTTTGAAAGTCCTTCGCTTTCGTTTTTGGTCGTTTAACATTCATATTTTTCGTTGCCACCACAGAGAATGGAGCAGAGGACAACAGCGTGTATGATCTGTTTGAGCTAACCGGACTCAACCGTAAGCCTGGCAACCGCAAACCTCAAGGAGTCCTGTTAGTGAAGGGTCCCGATTCATCAAGCCCAGCCTATAGAATTGAAAAGCCCAATCTTATACCACCAGTTCCAGAAGATAAATTTCAAGATTTGTTGGATGCCGTTAGAGCTGAACGGGGCTTTATCTTGTTGGCCACTTTACGTCAAGTAAAGAAGACCAGAGGAGCACTTTTGTCTATTGAAAGGAAAGATGGCAAAGGCCATATCTTTAGTCTAACATCCAATGGTGAAGCTGGAACTTTAGACTTGAGTATGAGTGGGGAAGATAAGCAGCAAGTAGTGTCTGTTGAAGAAGCTAAGCTGGCCACTGGCCATTGGAAGAACATTACCCTCTTCATACAGGAAGATCGAGCTCAGCTTTATGTGGGTTGTGACAAGATGGAAAATGCTGAATTGGATGTGCCCATCCATCACGTTCTCAATGGGGACTTGGCAAGCAGTGCTCAACTAAGAGTAGCAAAAGGAGGAGTAAAAGACAATTTCCAGGTAAGTCATAGAAAGAAAACTCAAGTAGTGTAAATAACCTCAAATAGCCAAACTAAAAAAACTGATAGAACAAAGCATTACAGCATTGTCAATAAAAGTGATATAAAAAAATAGATGAAGTGGATGGTTTTTTTGGGATATTCCTGCTTTTCTTGAGCGTTCAGTAAATCCTGTAAATATATTAGTTAAATAGTACCACTGAGTTACTGCAATCTAATTGTTGGTTCTGTCTTAATAGGGTGTGCTTCAGAACATGCGTTTTATATTTGGTACCAGCATTGATGTGATTCTGAGAAACAAAGGCTGCTCAAGTTGTAAGTATAATCCGTTCACGATTACATGCAGACACAAGTAAAACCACCAGCAGTAGTCCTATCATGCACTTAAAGCTTTGCCAAAATTATAGCGTCATATGATATTGTACCTCCCATTTCTGCTTGCAAGAAGTTATTAACCACTGCCACTGTGTCATTTGTCCAGCAAATTACGATTTGGACAATTCAGTAAATGACTCGCGCCCAGCAATCCGCACCAATTACATTGGACACAAGACAAAGGATCCCACTTATGTATGCGGCATTTCCTGTGACGACATCAACAATATGTACTTGGAGATTGTAGGTCTAAAGCGATTGATCGTAACTCTTCAGGACACAGTAGAGAAAATGGTAAGTACAATTTAGAGACATCACTTGGTTTGTAGAAAAACCATTGAAGCATTTTAAAGCCATATATCATTTTTGCTTTCTGTCCTTGCTTTTATTAGAGACAAGACAATATGCTTCTTGCTAACGAGGTGAAGGTGAGACCAATTGATGGATGTATCCACAGTGGAGTCAAATACAACAATATGGATGAGTGGACCATTGACAGCTGCACTGAGTGTACATGCCAGGTAATAAGCCTCTTGCAATATTTATTTTTGCCTATTCTCGCCATAACTTTACCATCAAATTGGTTAATTCAAATGTCATTTTATGTTGTAATATTGCAACTAACATAAAGTCAGCCACAGTTGTTTACTAGATTCCAATATGGTTTATTTAGAATTCAGCAATTGTTTGCCGAAAAGTGTCCTGCCCTCTGATGCCCTGCACCAATGCCTCCATTCCAGATGGGGAATGCTGTCCCAGATGTTGGCGTAAGTAGTTGACTAGAGAGTTGTTCGAAAATGCACAGATACATTTAGTTAAAACACGTCAAATGTCATTTTCTAGTACAACATTAAAGAGTAATTGCTTTAGGAGTAACACAATAGACTCATCAGAATAAAGTGGACTTCTGAAGCTTAAAAATAATGTACTTTAACCATTAGACTAGACAAGAAAAGTAAATCTTTTGATCCCATTGCACCTCTGATGTATTAAATGGGTAATTCATATACATTGCATGCCTCCTTAAGCATTTCTGTTGTGTGTTTAGGAGGTGTATCTGCAGCCTCAGGCCTAAAATCTCATTTTCAAAAGCCATAATGACAAATATGCAGATATTAATCTTGTAAATGCTGAGCAAGTTGATTCAGGACAGAGATAACATAGTTCTTATGAGAGTAGTACAGCTGCAAGTGCTGAACATTGATAGTTAGACCTGCTCAGTCCTGCGCGCTTCATATTTCTATCTTCCTGGCATGTATGGAACTCCCAGTCAGGAGATCCGCAACTTTTACAGCCAAAATAATTCATGTTTCTACTAAGCATTTTTCCAATTATAATAATTTATGTGTCTGTTTCTTTATTCTCTGAAGCAGACACGTCTGCATTTAATAAAACTGAGCTTTTAAATGGAACAAAATCCCATGTTATATCTCCATTACAGCAGATAATTTTCCAATTAGATTTATGACAATTGAAGCCTCAGTTTTACTAAAGGAGAAATCCGTTTCTATTTAGAAAAAGATCGCTAAGTCGCTGTTTGCAGTTAGTTTTTTCAAGAAGCATTTGGGATAATGTTGTCTTCATACAAGTTCTTCTTTCTCTTTTCAGCAAGCGATTCTCCTGACGATGGCTGGTCTCCATGGTCGGACTGGACTCCATGCTCGGTGACCTGTGGCCACGGAGTGCAACAGAGGGGTCGATCATGCGACAGCCTTAATAACCGCTGCGAAGGGTCCTCTGTCCAGACCAGGTCGTGTCATATCCAAGAATGTGACAAGAGATGTGAGTGAATCGATTTATTGTTTTAAAACATTATTAAAAATTTATTAATCATAAAAACATATATAATGTCTATCAAGTTTGCAGGTTATTTACGTTAGATTTTATTTGCGGTAGAAGGCTTTAGTTTGCGGTAGTGTCTGCCTATAACACCTCCTACTCTTTATTTCAACATTTACATTCAAACATGCACATTTTAGTTGTATTTCAAGTGAAGTTCTAAGTACTAATCATCATCACCATCAGTTATTTATATAGTGGCACTAATTCCGCAGCGCTGTGCAGAGAACTCACTCACATCAGTCCCTGCCCCATTGGAGCTTACAGTCTAAATTCCCTAACGCACACACACACACACAGACAAAGAGAGAATAGGGCCAATTTTTTGATAGCAGCCAATTAACCTACCAGTATATTTTTGGAGTGTGGGAGGGAACCGGAGCACCCGGAGGAAACCCACGCAAACACGGGGAGAGCATACAAACTCCACACAGATAAGGCCATGGTCAGGAATCGTGCTGCCCAATTTAATCTTCTTAGGTTCCTTGAGGTCTTTGAAGGCTTTATGTTTTGGGGCCACCACATCTCTAGAGCTAAAACACACAGAAAGTTGGTTTCACACATATGACTACGAAGAACAATTCTTTTATGGATCAACCATTCACGATATATGTCTCCACCGATGGATTGATGTGAAACAATAACATTTATATCCTATTTTGTGTTTTCCAGTTAAGCAAGATGGTGGTTGGAGCCACTGGTCTCCTTGGTCCTCATGCTCAGTGACATGTGGAAGTGGTCAGATAACCAGAATCCGTCTCTGCAACTCACCTGTTCCTCAGCTGAACGGCAGGCCGTGTGTGGGAGAAGGACGAGAGAACAAGCCGTGCCAGAAAGATCCTTGCCCAAGTGAGTGTCACTCTTTGCTCTGTGACGCTTTTCATGCTACCATCCTTTTCTCTGTGGCTCTTTATTTTTGACATTCCATGGCCTGACTTATAGGTCAAATGACGCACATTTGAGGCAAACAAAGAGTAATTTATCATGTCAACTTTCCAATGTTTGTGGAATATGAAGTTCTGCTAAAGGTCATTCGAATGGAAAGGCCTGTGTTCTGATAGATTCTTCTTTGTTTCTACCACAAATGCTTAATTATGTCACATATTCTGCTGTTTAGAAATGACTTATATGGACAATATGAACTTATAGTTAACCTTTTCTCTGATATTTTGTTTTCAGTTAATGGTCAGTGGGGACCATGGTCACTCTGGGATACGTGCACTGTAACCTGTGGAGGTGGTGTTCAAAAACGTGAGCGTCTTTGCAATAACCCCAAGCCCCAGTATGGTGGTAAGGACTGCCTTGGAGATATTGCAGACAACCGGATCTGTAACAAGCAGGACTGTCCAATCGGTAAACAGTTAGCACACACAAGGATACATTTAAATACTGTTAGCCAATATTATGCAGACTTTTAACAAATACATGTGCCTTCTTTTTAGATGGGTGTCTGTCTAATCCCTGCTTTGCTGGAGTTAAATGCACTAGCTTTGATGATGGTTCTTGGAAATGCGGTGCTTGCCCTACAGGTTACAGGGGAAATGGCGTTGAATGTACCGATGTAGATGAGGTGAGTTACAACAGTTCAATAAACATTCACAAACGACTTCTACACTAGTGATACATTTTAACTGCTCTAAAGAATATATTATATAAGTGTCTGATAGAATAAGCCAAGTATATTTAAAAATGGGCATGTGTCTTAAATATTTTCCCTATAGTGCAAAGAGGTACCTGATGCCTGCTTTAACCTTAATGGAGTACATAGATGTGAGAATACAGAGCCAGGGTACAATTGCCTCCCTTGCCCTCCACGATTCACGGGCACACAGCCTTTTGGCAAGAGAATTGAAGACGCCACTGCAAACAAACAGGTAAGTGTGAACTTCTGACTTTATGTATTACAGATGAGCTAAACCTCATTTTCATTGGGCGACAAAAGTTTGCACATTTCATAGGCAGAATTTATTCCCAGTCCTACACCAAACACATCACGCAGCAGAATTAAACGACTGCAAGTGTCTGCGTTCTATTCATGGACTGTAAATCCCACAGACACTGCAAATATGCAAATACAGTGCGGAATGGCATTGCGTTTGTATTCCCGGAACGTTGCACCACTGCAAAAATAGGCAGGTCCACAGCAAAAAATGCTTTGCGGAAAATGTTGTCTCAACTTTGCTCATCTATAATATGCATATGATGCTGAAAATCTGAGCCTGTCACTACCAATATATCTTATCCTCCTGTAGAGTACAATATAGATTTGAGCTGTGACAAGATTAACACATGTTATGCTCGATATCCTGATCTTGATCCTTTTATTCTGGCATATTAGGTCTGCAAGCCACGAAACCCTTGCACAGATGGAACACACGACTGCAACAAGAACGCAAGATGTATCTACCTTGGCCATTACACTGATCCTATGTTCCGCTGTGAGTGCAGGCCAGGATATGCTGGAAATGGCATCATCTGTGGAGAAGACACCGATTTGGATGGATGGCCAAATGAGAACCTCACATGCGTTGCTAATGCTACCTATCACTGTAAAAAAGTAAGCATGTATAGTATTGCTATCAATCGGAAGCAGACATGATAAAAAGCATCACAGTATAATTAGATATGTATGCGCAGATTCATAACCGTATTCTGTATTCTAGGACAACTGCCCCAACCTCCCCAACTCAGGCCAAGAAGATTATGATAAGGATGGAATTGGAGATGCTTGTGATAGCGACGATGATAATGATGGAATCCCAGATGATAGGGTAAGAAAACAAAGGATATATTCATGTTTTGAGAACCACAGGCATTGGGTTTCTTTGCTTCTCATTGAGTTAAACAAAACAGCTGGAAAGTAAACACTGCTGGGGGGGTTTCAAGCAGAAAATATCATGTGGTTGTGAAATTTGTCTAGTAAATTGTGAAATCTTTTGGCTAGGATTATACTATGAAGTGTTTTGCTAAGGCTGAACTTTGAAAGTGAAGTTGACCTCAAGCTTCCTGCAAACAGCAGGATCACAAAGTTTGAAACAAGCAGATGTTACCATAGTCAAATGCCATACGTAGATTCTGGCGTTTAAGTGACACTTTTCAGCTAGACCTACTAAACTTCAGAGGCATTAGATTGTGCTAAAAATATCACATCCATGTAGTTAAACATGCAAGCTGTTATGTCTATGGAATTAGAAACATTTTTGCTGTTTGGAGACTAGGTAGAAAATATTAACTGGGTCAATTGCTTGAAAATGAAATGGCCAAATCCTTACACCATTATTTCCTTCTGCAGGACAACTGTCAATTTATATACAACCCTGCCCAATACGACTATGACCGTGATGATGTGGGTGATCGTTGTGACAACTGCCCTTACAACCACAACCCAGACCAAGCCGACACAGATGCCAACGGGGAAGGAGATGCCTGTGCTGTGGATATCGATGGAGATGGTTTGTGTATTTTTACAAGACTTATTAGACATTAAAGGCTTAGCACAAACATTGCCCAAAAAGACATATATGTTATGATGGCAAATGTGTTGGTCAGAGGCGGAATTAACGAGCTGTAGGCCCCCGGATCCCTCCAGCTTCCCTGCACGGGGGCCCACAGCTCACTAATTCTGCCTCTAGTTCACCATGCAGCGGGCTCCATTATCTCCTTGTCCCCGGTTCACCGCACCTGCTGCGCCAATAGTAGTTCCAACACTGGTGTTGGTTGCTGAACCATCGGAACCCATAAATAGATACAGTTGTATATTTTCTGCACCTTCTGACGTGTGGTATGAAGTCACAAGTATACTAAATAATGTGTGCGATTTTAATGTAGATGCCCTTTTTAATGAATATTTTTTAATATACCGTTGTTACATTCCAATAACATAATACATATTTTATGATTCTACAGGGATCCTCAATGAGCAAGACAATTGCGCGTATGTATACAATGTAGACCAGAAAGATTCAGATAAAGATGGCGTTGGAGATCAGTGCGATAATTGCCCCATGGAACACAACCCAGAGCAGGTAAGGTATCTTTTTAGATCTATTATAGCAGTTTTAGTGTAACCTAACAGGTTAAAGCCAGGACCTCAGAATTAAACCAATCTTTGGCATTTACAATGAACAATATTTCCATTTCACTTTGATGTCCACCACTATGGCTTTCATGCCTTTCTGACTGTTAAGGATTTAGCAGGTTGACTCTTAAGTCTCCATCCTTGAGCTGCTGCCAGAAGGGTCCACATACATGGGTACATAGCTGACCATGAGGATTGATAGTTTGGATGACCCTGTCCGTGCCATTCTGCACGTCATGGATTAGCTACTTTTGTAAACCCCTTCCTCTTTAATCTTACTTTATTGTTCAGTTTTAAGCTGAACATGCGTATAAATCCCAAAGCATTACACAGTTCAGTTTTTTTTTTTTGCTTTCAACAAATGATTTCCCACAAAATCTCTTTAGTAACTGTATTATAGGTATGACACCGGATTTAGTAATTCCACTCCCAAGAACCCAGGGGATTTTTATTTATTAATACGTTACTTGGCTGAGTACCTCTTAGCAGAGTTACCATGGCTTGCCATCAAAAAGCAGCACCACAAGTTCCCTTAATGTAATTCCTCTTTCTTTCGCTTAAGCCTAGAAAGTTTGTGCAGCCCAGATCTGTTACGACACATAAGTTATAGCAGAGCACATGACAGTGATTCGTTATATTGTCTGTGTAGATGTCTGTGGGAAGAGTCCAAATTCATTTGGCTTCATGTCGTTGCTCAATGCACACTTCACGCCGATGACTGATGATTTCCAATTCTTGATTGTCTTCCAGACTGACTCGGACTCGGATCTTATTGGAGATACGTGTGACAGCAATGAAGATATAGATGAAGATGGCCATCAGAATAACCTGGACAATTGCCCATACGTTCCAAATGCCAACCAAGCTGATCACGATAAGGATGGCAAGGGTGACGCTTGTGATCACGATGATGACAATGATGGCATTCCAGATGACAAAGATAATTGCAGATTGGTGCCTAACAGTGATCAGATTGATAGCAACGGTAAGCCAAAAAATTGCTGGCTTTAGTTAGGAAATTGTAAGATAAGTCACAAATTACTTTTGTAATGTATATAAAAGGTCATGTTTTAAATTATTACTGACAACATTACAATGTTTGAATATGGTGCATGGGAAAGAGAAGAATCACATTCAAGGATTACTCTTAAACTCTTCCAGGTGATGGACGTGGCGATGTCTGTCAATATGACTTTGACAATGACAATATTCCAGACGCTGAAGATGTTTGTCCAGAGAATGTGGACATCAGTGTAACTGACTTCCGTAAATTCCAAATGGTGCCTTTAGATCCTAAAGGAACATCCCAGATTGATCCCAACTGGGTAGTTAGACACCAGGGCAAAGAGCTGGTACAAACCGTTAATTGTGACCCTGGCCTTGCAGTGGGTAAGTACCATTAAAAGTTCAACTCAATATACACCTGTATTCCACCTTTCTTATATATATTGTAGATAGCGAACAGATAGGGCCTGACCTTGCTTTTATTTTCTTTGAAGGTTTTGATGAGTTTAGCGGAGTTGACTTCAGTGGCACCTTCTTTATCAACACTGATAGAGATGATGATTATGCTGGCTTTGTGTTTGGCTACCAGTCAAGTAGCAGATTTTATGTGGTTATGTGGAAACAAATCACCCAGACCTATTGGGACACAACCCCAACTAAAGCACAAGGCTACTCAGGTCTCTCCATTAAAGTTGTGAACTCAACAAGTGGACCTGGAGAACATTTACGTAACGCTTTGTGGCATACCGGAAACACACCAGGACAGGTATGTAGCTCTCCAAACATTTTACCGACAATGTTTTAATAAATGAGTAAAAACTGCAGAACTTAATGCACAGACTCAAGATCTCACTGCATTAGTGCACTCGCACGGTCTTTAAATATGTATGTGATTTTTTTTTTTTTGCAGGTTCGTACCCTGTGGCATGACCCACGTCAGACAGGATGGAAAGATTTTACAGCCTACAGATGGCATTTAACCCACAGACCAAAGACTGGCTTCATTCGGTATGGATGAAAATACTGACTTGTAATGATCGTATTATAGTTATAATGATATCCATGTTTTTAATGGAGATGTACTTATACTTTGACCTTTTTGGAATATAAAATTAGAACACTAAAGTATTAATTATATTTTCTCACTGTGTAAACACTTTTGAAAAGTGGCAATAGTAAGAACATCTTGCCACAAGAGTCAACAAAATCATTTTATAGTTTTAATTCTATTGCATTTAGCCATATATTTTGTCTGGCAACATGTTAACACATGGAATTCATCATGGACAATCAGCATAGATACACATAAGCACTGTGAGCTAATATGACTTATCTATAAAGAATGGCTATAGTTTGCCTAGATTATATGACTGCAGTGTCCTGATAAACTCTTTTGGTGCCAGTGAGGACAAGTGTGGAGTATGACTTTGGCAGGGAAACTTACTTTCTAGTAGGTCTCTAAGAACTAGCTCAGAGACCTGCAACTTCTGGCTGGCTGCAAGTTATTAGTTTGGCAGTTGGATACCAGACACAGCTGTTCTCACTGTTGTACTGTAAGACCCTCCATTTACACAATATATGTTGATTTATGGCTCTCCTGAATCAGTATATGTAATACTATGTTTCTCAATTCTTTTTAGTGTTGTAATGCATGAAGGGAAGAAAATCATGGCTGACTCAGGACCAATTTACGATAAGACATATGCTGGAGGAAGATTAGGACTGTTTGTCTTTTCACAAGAGATGGTGTTTTTCTCAGATCTCAAATATGAGTGCAGAGGTAAGTACAATATCAATATACTGTGCAGTCATTAGATTGATCATAGCCTTCACCATAAAAAGTATGCAGTAAATTGTGTTAATAAAAATTATTGACATCTGCATCTAGAATTCAAACTGCTGCAACACAAATTCATATTGAAATTAGGCAACTATGCCTAAAGTTCCACCTGTGAATATCCACCTTTAGCTCTCTTATAATGTCATCATTGGGGGTTTGACCAAAGTCTAACCATAACCTCCTCACAAGAAAGACAGGGCTGGTGGGAGTGCCCTAGGCACCACCGCCTCCTCGGATGCTCCCCCCTATGTGGGGCTCTGCCCCTAGTCCCCCCTCAGGAGCTTGGGGTTGATGGTGGTCAGCATCCTCAGACTGAAAGTGTTGTCCAGGGAATGACAAAGCCCAGCACCACACTCTCAGCCAATCACGAACTTGGAGGACGAGCAGCTGGCAGCTTCACAGGTAAGAGGCTGTCAGCTGCCTCTTCATGCCATTGGCCGGCGCCTAGTGTTAGGACAGTACAGGGACATTAGGTACAAAGAATGGGGTGACAGCATGCTACACATTCAGTACTAAGCACCCCTTAAAGTGCTGTGCTCTCTGCAACAATCTTAGGTCACCTAGTTGTACCGCCCCTACCTAAGTGGAGGCAACCATTTTTGTGCTAGACCTGTATTCATGAGATGTTTAGCCTATAAAATAGATGCCACAAATCAACTGTATTGCAAGTAAACATTAAGGTTGCCAACAGCAGTGATCGCTAATGAACTCCAGCCCGTAACCTTGTTAGTAAGTTTACTTAGGTACATTGAAAATAACGCTTATTATCTTATATAATATAATTTTAGTAAACACTTTAAGTCGGCGGTTCCCAAAGTGTGCGCCGCGGCTCCCAGGGGTGCCGCAGCGCTGTCACTGGGGTGCCGCGGGCCAGCCCTAGAAAAAAGAAAGCAAACAGAAACGTACCAATCCACACGGCGCTAGGACCCTGCAGCCTCCTCTCTCCCGCAGCTGTCACTGAATATCGACATCAGTGACAGCTGCGCGAGAGAGGAGGCTGCAGGGTCCTAGCGCTGCGCGGATTGGTAAGTTTCTGTTTGCTTCTTTTTTTCTATAGCTGGCGCCTGGCGCGGGGCAGTGGAGGGGGACAGAGAGCAGAGGAGGGGGACAGAGAGCAGAGGAGGAGGGCAGATGGCAGAGGAGGGGGACAGAGGGCAGAGGAGGAGGACAGAGAGCAGAGGAGGAGGGCAGATGGCAGAGGAGGAGGGCAGAGAGCAGAGGAGGGGGACAGAGAGCAGAGGAGGAGGGCAGATGGCAGAGAAGGAGAGCAGAGGAGGGGGACAGAGAGCAGAGGAGGAGGGCAGATGGCAGAGGAGGGGGACAGAGGGCAGAGGAGGAGGACAGAGAGCAGAGGAGGAGGGCAGATGGCAGAGGAGGAGGGCAGAGAGCAGAGGAGGGGAGCAGAGAGCAGAGGAGGAGGGCAGATGGCAGAGAAGGAGAGCAGAGGAGGGGAACAGAGAGCAGAGGAGGAGGGCAGATGGCAGAGGAGGGGGACAGAGAGCAGAGGAGGAGGACAGAGAGCAGGGGAGGAGGGCAGATGGCAGAGAAGGAGGGCAGAGAGCAGAGGAGGGGGACAGAGAGCAGAGGAGGAGGGCAGATGGCAGAGGAGGGGGACAGAGGGCAGAGGAGGAGGACAGAGCAGAGGAGGGCAGATGGCAGAGGAGGAGGGCAGAGAGCAGAGGGGGACAGAGAGCAGAGGAGGACGGCAGATGGCAGAGAAGGAGAGCAGAGGAGGGGAACAGAGAGCAGAGGAGGAGGGCAGATGGCAGAGGAGGGGGACAGAGAGCAGAGGAGGAGGGCAGATGGCAGAGTAGGAGGGCAGAGAGCAGAGGAGGGAGACAGAGAGCAGAGGAGGAGGGCAGATGGCAGAGGAGGGTGACAGCGTGAGAGAGGGCAGAGGATGGTGACAGCGTTAGAGAGCGCAGAGGGCAGAGGAGGGGACAGAGGGCAGAGGGGGCAACGTGAGAGAGGGCAGTGTGCCTGGTTGCAGAGGGGGCAGTGTGCCTGGTTGCAGAGGGGGCAGTGTGCCTGGATGCAGAGGGGGCAGAGTGTCTGGATGCAGAGGGGCATTTTTGCATACAACTAAATAAGTATTTCTGTCGTGACCTAAATACTTATTACAAATTTTTTTATCTCTAAAACAGGACTGCTTAGTAATTATTTTGGAGGGGTGGCTTGAAAAAATTTGGAGACTCTAAGGGTGCCGCGAACTGCAAAAGTTTGGGAACCACTGCTTTAAGTAATGCCTTTATTTCTCTTGTTTCTTCCAGACTCATAATTCCACATCTTATACATTCAGTGAATGTTAAGGAAACCTCATAGCACCTTCAGAATTATTAGATTTGTTCCATCTCTTGGACAACTTCTTCCATTCCTTTTTTGTTTTGTGTATTTTTTTATTTTTCGTTGGAACTAAAGATCACTCCAAAAACTTGGAACGGAGGAAGGGACATTTCCTTAATGAGATGATTTACTTCTTGGGGTCAATCAAGTTGTTTTTTTATTGGAAGGCACAAATCTACTATAGTACAATAGACTTTCTCCTAAAAGTGCCTCAAGGAAGGCTATCAACAGAAAGAAAAATATAACTCAAGATGACCGATAAAAGGTTTATATATTGGAAGCAAAATACAAACAAACTAGCTAAGAGTGCACAAGTAATTGATGTTTTACTGGATTGGTTGCTTCACCACAAAAGAGGAGAGATGCAATAATTCCAAAAAAATCTCCATGTATTGATACGTAGTCTACAGATGTAGCTATGACTGGGCTAGAACTGATGAGTGTGAGTGTATTATGATGTGGACAACTTAAATATCTCAATAAATCACTGCCTGGTCGAGAGAAACAGTGCGTGAGTGAGTGTGCGTGTGTGTGTGTGTGTAAAAGAGTGAATGTGTATGCATTTTATTTGCCTGTTTAAACAGATACAACATGCACTTCTTCCAGTTTTTGTCAAAAAAAGGTATTTGCACAACATAATTCATATCTGTCAGTGCAACACAATAAGTAGCACTTATATGAGAGAAATAGGATCGATGAAAACAGTCGATGACAGAAATTCAGGAATACAGGGAAACAAAAAACAGATCAAATTGTAATTTTATTTTGCTTTTACTTGAGATTGACAGACAGAGGTAGATTAGGTTATTGCTCTGTTTGGTTACGGTATCTGGAGGCACGGCTGCATAACATGTTGATCTGGCTAGGGAACCAGAGGGAGAGCAAGGCAAGGGAGGTGGAGAGTTTAGGTACAGCTCAGTGTCTGTGGTAAACATTCAAATGTAAACCATATGTCTCCATACAGTCATATAACATCCTAATTACACTGTGGCAGGTAGACAGTCCATCTCTGAAAACAGAAAAAAAAGAGAAAACCAGCAGACTTAAACCTTCATGTACAAATATTACCTCATTGTGTGACTGAGAAACAAAAAATGTCTTTGATTCAAGAGGGAAAAAAATAGAGAGATATTTAACAAGCATTTAAAATCTACTGTAGTGTTAATCAGTTCTGTATATAGTTGCAATGACTTTGTATCCCCAGGAAAGTATTTTAAACTTTTTTAAATAAAGAGTATTGTAATATTTTTTTCTATATTTTAGCAATTCTGTTGCTTTTTTTTGTATAAATGATTCTATTTGTATTGCTGTTTAGTGTTATGGGTATTTTGTAGATATGCTATTTAAATAATTTATGAGGAAGTGCTTCCCGTAGTGTCCTTTGCTCCTATTTGTATAAACTGTTTGCACTTGAAAAGAGCTTTGCAATATCTGCCCCAACTGTTTTGTAATATCAGTTTATACTTTTGTTTGTGATAAAGAAAGAGAAAACTATGCCTTTTGTACACAATTTTAAATGTTATCTTGTTTTTTTGTAAATTGTACAGCAAACGTTGTCCTAAAATATAAAATAAATCCTGAAATGTATTTAATTATTGAAAGTGTTTTTTGTTCACCCCAGCTATTGTTACCAAGCGTTTTATCTTAATATTTTGCAAAGGTCTTAAAGTAAACCTTCATTATAAATTCACATATTCATATTTGGAAAGCTAGAATTTGGGCGGGTGTATGTGGTAAAGGATTAGATCATATATTTTACAGTTCTTATGGAGTTCTGATTAGGTTTTATAAATCAATGATTTAGGATTTTAAAGAAGTGATACAGCTTTTTTCTCTTTTAAAGAGACAGGTGCCTCTTTTCTTCCTAGGCTGTCAAGACACTAAGGTATTGAGCCTAGCTTATTACTAGTAATAGAAGTAGTAATCTTGGAAACCTTAAGATTGACTCATTAAATTACTAGGTATAGGACACGTGCTATTTTTCCCCTTTTATTAAAACACCCCTGTTCATATGAACTAATGTATAATCCACAGTCCCTTTGGATAAAATACTTGTTCATTTTGAGGATGAAGGGTTGTACCCCGTGTTTTACAGTCTCGATACATATGTGAAAATACTTTTTGCACTAATAGCATGTAAATATTTTTTCCTAAGGGCAGGCTTAGGCAACCAGTGACTCTTTAGCTGTTGCAAAATTACAGACGTACATCATCCTAGCATGTACTGCCAGCTTTTGGGGATTGTAGCTCCACAGGAGCTGTAGGGTTTCAAGTTGCCTATTACTGGTCTAGAGTAATGTCACATAGCAGCAAATGAACACAATGCTTTTTTAGCTAGAAAACTCCATTGTTCAAGCAAGCTGAATCCCCATTGTGATACATTAAAGTGGAAACACCCCTCCCCTATCAGACAAGAATTCTTCAACTATGAATACTCGGGATTCTGCCAGGATAACACCCTTGAGGGAACTCTATTTCTGCAGAAATGTCTTACAAAAATCCTGTCCCTACCTGTTATATTTTCTCGATTGATGCACTATTGTGTCATACATTGAGGGAGAATAGCTTCAGAAAAGGTCCATGGGGGTATGGGGGTACTAAACTGTGGGTTTGAAAAAGTGGAGATGTTGCCTATAGCAACCAATCAGGTTCTAGCTGTCATTTTATAGAGTGTACTAAATAAATGACAGCTAGAATCTGATTGGTTGCTATAGGCAATGTGAGGATATCACCCTTAGCTCGGATGGCAGTTAACCTCTGTGGGATTCAACTCACTCAGAATATAGACCAGAATATATCTAAAATAAGGCTTTATTACGACAGCACAACATCACAAGACGTTTACAAGATACAGGGTTAATGGTTGCATGTATCCTCCAGCAGTCTCTCGCAGTCAGCACTCGAAAATAATAATCTCAGTCTCTTTCAGAGTCTTATCCTCCCGCAATATTACCACTACCGATTAGTTAGACAGTTACGGTGTCGCACAGCCTGGGTTACTGGCTCACAGAAACCCTGTCCTGGTAGGGTTTCCTCCAGCGGCACCACGATGCCTGGCCCAGAGTCCTTTTCGCTGATGTCTTGTACACCAGGATACCAGGATCCTCCAAGCTAGAATAGCTCTCTTGGCATTCTGTTCTCCTTATATTCCTGTCTGTAAACACAAGGAGTAGGGTCAAACGTCTCAATCCACCCCCTTACAGCAGGGGTCTCTCAGTGGACACTTTAGCTATTAGACATACAGTCTCAGTTTCCTTGATTATACAATGGAATTGGTTGACTCAATTAGCTATTTGGCTGAATACACTAAACAAAGGGTTACAATATAACATTAAGGAATGACATTCCACGCTTGCCAAGCGTGAAACAACAAGACATTTGACACATGGTATCTGCAACATTACACAATCTAAGTCAGTGATATATTTTGATAAAATTACATTTTATTTGATACATACATTTCCCAATGTTATTTCAGCAAGTATATTACTGTGGAGGCACATTGTATATCATCTAGAAGGTCTAACCTAATTACCTCTCAGATTACCTGTTGATCTAGATAATTAACTTGGGCTGCCAGCTAGTTAAATCAGACATTGTTCTGATTACAAACCAAATCTAAGCTGCACCTCATAACAATGGACATTTGAGACAAATGGTAATTACATTAGCTAACACAAGCAAAATTACTTCTGTTGTCCTGTTATTTTCACATAGTATGGCAATATTCTTTATATTTCTAATACATACAATATTGCAGGTAATAGCAAGGGCAAAATGTACCTAATAACATGAAATAATAATACACATAATACACCAATGCTCTGGTGCATATATTTAGACTGGGCCAAGGATTAAAAGGTACATTAAACCGTGAAAAACGGGTGATGAATAAAAAGTTCTCAGTCCAGTTGCACCCCGTTCCTTGACAGGCAACATCTCCACTTCTTCAAACCCGCAGTTTAGTAAATATACTCCCATACGTTAGATACAAAATATTGCTGTAACAAATTGGTGTTTCATAATTTTAAGGGGCAATGTGAGAACCCAACGGCTCTATAATGTGAAAGCTTTGTAAAAAAAACATTAGAGCTGGCGGGTCCTCACATTGCCCCCTTAATATTAATACCACCAATGTAACTGTCACCCTACAAAGTGACCGGCTTCTTCTACAGTCGGGCTTCACAGGGCGGTTGCCGGAATTGGTGTGTGTCACTTTCTGTGTAAATTGCTATTTACAAAATGTCTACATTACTGGCATTGTAATTATTTTGTCACAGACACTTACTCTATGGACCCAACCTTCGCTTGTCCTAACCTACAATAGTTTGTTTTATTATTTCAATTTAATCAGAATCATTTTTATAACAATACTGAAGGGCATAGTGACACAGTACGAGAAAGAGAATAACTTTGTAATATCTCAAACTACTGTAAACTACTGTAAAAATGTACATATACTTGAGGTAGATACAATGGAGGTCAATTAAAAGCACAAACCATTACAGAAAGTCAAAGCATAAACCATTTAATCCTGCTTTGTGTGGCCACGAACCTGTTTTTTAACAATTGCACCTGGTTTAATATACACAAACATGGATTAGAACGTAATACTGCTTTAAGTGCAAGTGGGTCACATTTTTCTCCTTATGATGGACATACAATGGCAAACAGAGAGGTACCAAGCAAAGGCTGGATAGATAGAATAACATTCTTTATACTCCAAATGAATACATAAAAAAAGATTTAACTTTCGGCAATGAGATGTAGATTTTTACTTTTCCTCAGTGATTGTAATTGGAGCTTGTGCACTATTTTCAGTGGGATGCCTTTTGCTCCATATTATTTAAGATATACAATATATAAGCATCTAACAAGGAACATTTGAAGAGATATAAAGAAAAGATGGAATTAATTGTAATCCAGGGGCTAAAAGCTATTTCTTTCTGGTAATACATAAGATAAGGGTCTCCAAGATAACTGCTGCATTCGCAGACTTCCCACATTCGACAAGTCTACTGCTGCATTCTCCAATATTATAAAATTGGTTTAAATATCAAAACCTCACTTTTGAAGTAGTTGGTGCTCCCACATCAATGACTTCCTCTCAACCTGTTTCCAGTACAAGATACTTTCACATTGATTTGAGGCAACACACCACTGCAGATATCCAGGATTTTTTTGTTTGTGCTTATCCAAACTGATTTATCTAAGTATTGATTTAGAATGGTCTCCAGCTTCCTTTGATGCCAAGATTGCTCTTTCTTCAAGCGCTTCACCAGAGTAAATACAAACTTACCTTCTAACTTGTATCATGTCTGCAGTTCCAGAGATCATCTCAGCCAGTCATCCACAATGGAGAGTCCCCCACCAATGTCTTCAGGAGACACCAGCATATTGGATGTTCCAAACCTGTTCCAAGGTACCTTTGGTACTAGAACCTGATCACGTGGCTGAAACAAAAGATCTACTAGAATGCAGGTTAACACCCTCCACCAATGACACTGCATGCAGCATGGTCGACCCCTGCAACCCCTGTACCTGCATATTGCAGATTGCACAGATAATGGACAACAGGGCTGAACTTATACATCAACATTGCTCCAACGCAGTATCATAGCCAGCAACCCAACTTCCTTGCAGATCATTATGGAACTGTACAAAACCATGGATGGTCATCTGACTACCCCACCCAGAGCAGTAACTAGATATTTTAGTGCCCCTGGCAAGAGAGAACACTACACCCCCCCCCCTTGAGGAAAGAGACGCTGCCTATAAGCGGTGGTGCAACAGCATGCCTGGGCTCAAGTTACGTGTCTCTGTTCATTTGCTTCATACTACAGCGAACTTACCATTGCAGTTACAACGAATCCTGCTACCTGTAGTTCCACGCATGGTTCAGATACTACTCACGTCTCTGCGAATTCTAGGCAACATTCTACTGCACATGTCAGTGTTCATCCAAGTCCTTGGGTGATGTTTAACGCTTGCTGTTCTACTTAATAAGAATCACAGTGTTTCCAGTACCACCTGCTATGTTGAGTCATCGCTACTCTCGGATCAGCTAAGTTCTATATACTACTCTGTTTGGACTGTAAGCTGTACCAGTTATTCACAGTCATCTGCTGTGTGGTTCTCTATTGGATCCTAGTGTTCTTGATTATCATCACTGCGTTGAACTGTATATCATCTCGTCTCATGCTGTTGCCAAGGGTTACCGACTATGAAGTAGCATATGTGATTAATGTCTGCATTACAACGAATTGCCGTGTATTCATCTTTGCCAATATATATATCTAATTCCTTCCATTCCTATTGTACCAACATTCAATATAATACATTGCAGCACTACTACTTTCTCCTGTGTTTTTATTGATGCTTGTAAGCCGTGAACTTATCCTGAGTATATTATTGTGTTCTGCCTCCACCATCCTCTATAGTAGAGGCAAGGGATCTGCAAAACACCCTCAGAGCCGTGACACACAGCCACGGGGAGAGAGGAGACAACAAGTATATCCTTTATCTTTTTTTTATTTCAATTGTAAAGCGCTATGGGATTTGCTGGTGCTATATAAAAATATGTTGATGATAAATGTTGATGATAGGTTCTTCCAAACCCACGCAATTAGTGATATCTCAACTCAGTCTAAAAGAGAAGCACCACTGCAGTACATTAAGGTTGTGCTTGTACTGTAGTCGTAATGGGCATTACGCAATCAAATATAAGACATCGGGAAACCACAGGTCCAAGGTAATGAGTGAGTAGTTCTCCTAGATCTCAAACCTGAAATTCTACACAACTCCCTAAAACTTCCTACAAGGCTGCCATCTGTTACAATGTGATCCACACTTCAGTCTTGTCATGCCTGGGAATTTGTCTGTACCCAGACTGGGTTGAGTCTCTGGAGCTGAAGTGATGACTATGTGCACACAGCTGGCTGATTTGATTATGTTCCTTTGCATGGAAGCGAAAGGACTGGTACAGATGGTGGTTGCTGTGAGTTCAGGAGACTAAAGAATATGAATGGCATTGGAGACTGGCAAGTAGTCAAGAATAGTAGGTTGAATTAGCAAAGGAAACCAGGCAGGAATAGGATTTCTGGACCTGACTGGAAACGGCATGCTGGACCAGAGAAAAACCAGATTGCTAGACTGGACTGGAACCGGATTGCTAGACCAGATTGGAGCTGGATTGCTAGACAGGATTGGAACTGGAAAGCTGTATCGGATTGCTTAACTAGACTGGAACCGAAATGCAGACTGCACTGTCTGAGCAGGAATAACTGAGAAGACTGCAGACTGCTTGAACCCAGGTTGGTCTCTAAAGAATCAACATTGCAGTGGCAACAAGTTAGGGCTCCAGGAAGTCCTTTTATACTAACTGCTATCACCTGATTGGAGGCTGCGGTCACTGTCTGACTAGCTGAGAGTGATTAAGTGACTCGATCCAAGATGGTGATGCCCAGACACTGCTTTTGGTGGGAAGTCTGGAGTGGAGACAGACTGGGCAGCATCCTGCAGAGAGATCTGAGACTAGCAGAACCTGCGAACTGCAGGGAAAACATATAAAGACAGTAAAGTAAACAGGACCTGAGAACCTGGGGTGTGACAGTACCCCTCTTTTGTGGGTAGACCCTGAACACCTCTTGGGCTTCAAAAGGATTTTGCACGGAAGACACAGTCCAAGCATGGAACATAAACATCAGTGACTTTAATCCAGGCTCGTTCTTCTGGGTCGTAACCCCTCCAATCAATAAGATACTGAAGATGACCATGACAAATCCGTGAATCAAGTATCCTTTCTACTTCATACTCAACTTCTCGCTGAATTTGGATTTTAGGAGTCTTAGGGACTGCAGAATGAAACCTATTCAAGACCAACGTATCATCGATTCTGAGTTGTCTTGCAACTGACAGTGCACTCTGAAGATCTATGAATGTGGCCACAAGGATAGAATTCACAGACTCCATGTGGAAATCTCCGGTACAAACAAACTTATCGAGCTTCTTAAAATCTAGAACTGTACAAAATTGCCTATCTGATGAGGAAGAGTATGAAATAGAAGTCTGTTCCTTCTTGACCTGCAGGAACAAAAAATGCATTAGAAGATTGCACACTGTTTTGCAAGGCTACCAATTCTTCTCTGGTTGACAAAGCCCTAGATAATAAATATGTTCCATTTGGGATACTAATAAAACTGTATCTTGAACCTATTTCTTCCAATGCCCATTTCTCTGTATGCTGTGCAATTATGCCCCCCTACTGGTGGTAATAGAAGTTGATCCTGACAATAGTTATTGAGGAGTCTTTTGATTTTAAACTTCTTTGGGCCTAAAAGCCTGAGAAGTCTGTTTGGATGTACTGGCCATATTTTGTCTGCCATATTATCTCCCTGATTTATGCATTTACACATCCCTGAAGTGCTTATGAGTTGAGGAATGATGCTTAGACCTTCTAACTTGTGGTTAAATTTTCTCCAAGAGGACTTCTGTATACCAGTGCCCAACTTGGCTCCAAAAAGCAGGGATCCTTCCAATGGAATTTTGCCTAGACTATTTTTTCAATGACCATCTGCCGTCCAAGAGGGCTCTCCTAGCAAAAGCTGCTGATTTCATTGTCCTTCTATAAAAGCAATGGAAACCAAAGATGCTTCAGACAAATTGTTATGTCTTTCTGCATAATTTCCATGCATTTCAATATATTATCTGCTATCTTTCTCATGGACATCTCTTTAAAGTGTCTCTTTCCATAATCTAAGTGCTCTTGTCACTGAAGACATAGCTACCCCAGATTTCAAAGTGGTTCCAGATGAAATATGAAGTTTCTTAAAACAACTCTCCATCTTCCAATATATGGTATTTCTGAGGGAACCGTCATCTTTAATAGGGATATTAATTTTGGATGACATACTAGCCACAGATGTGTCTACTACCGGAACTACTGTATACTCCACTTCTGAGGCTCTTCATAACTATAAGAATACCTGCATTCTAACCTGTTCATGTTAGAGTGCCACTTGTCTACCTGTGCCCATTCTTTATACATGATTTCCATCACCACCTGATGTACAGGGAAAAATTCTTCAAAAAGAGATTTATGAGTTTCTGTGGAAACCTGTTCCTCATCCATTCCCATAGATGTGTAAATATACCTAAGCATAATAACCATATTGTCCAGATTAAACATCCTTGGTGATTCTATAATCTCTCTGGATTCACCACAGGAGCAATCATCCAAATCAATGCACACTGATTGCACAAATGTCCTCCAAATTTCTGGCTGTGATCTTGCTCCTTTGGACCCCTGTATGACACACAAATCTTCTTTAGTGAGAAAAGCTTCTCTCGTTGATGCTTTAAGTTCCTTATATTGCTCTAGGGCATACTTGCCAACTTTCCCGGAATGTCCGGGAGACTCCTGGATTCCAGGTGGGTCTCCCGGACTCCTGAAAGTGTATGGCAGTCTCCCGCATCTGCCCACGTCCTAGTGAAGTGGGCAGAATTAAGCCCAAAATGCTTCTCCTGGAATCGCGGCATTTGGCCCCACAATGACAATCGATTTTCGAAGCCACGCCCCCCCCCGAACCCTCCCCCCCACCATCCCCCCACATGCTCACCTCCCCTGGCAGCTCCCAGATGCCAACTAGAAGAAGTTGGCAAGTATGCTCTAGAGGTTGAGTTTTCCCCTTGGTCTGAGAGATACATATTCTGCAAGAGACACCCTCCACTTCATTTATTAAAGGTTTATCACAGACTTCACAAACTTTATGCATTTTCCACAGGATCTACAGGACCACTAAAGAGCCATGACAAAATGTAGCTCCCCCAACTTAGAGCACACCTTTCAAATGTTTGGTGTCTGACAAAGTTGCCAGGTCCATATGACTCACTCAGGATTCAAATAAAAGGCAGAAAATGCTTAGAGCAGTTCCAAGCCACATACTAGCCTGGTCTCCATCGTGGTACCCTGTGACCTATGGTGCGGTGCATGCAGCGCCGGTGCTAGGGTTCACGGCGCCCTAGGCAAAATAACGCCGCCGCTGCTCGCTCCCCGCTCACCCCCCGCTCATCCCCCGCTCACCGCTCACCGCACACCAGATAAAAGAATAATTGATTAAATGTTACTTACCTTTTCTTCCTCTAGCTGCTCCTCGCGATGCATGCTGAGAGGGGAGGGGAGAACTCAGAGGCGCCGCCGGACAGACTATCACATGATCACTGACGTCAGTGTGAGATGGAAAAACAGCGGCGGCACCCCGCCGCCGCTGCCCTTCTCTCCTGAACCGCTGACTAGATTAGAAAATCTAGTCAGCGGCGCCCTGCAGGTCCCGGCGCCCTTGGCAACTGCCTAAGGTTGCCTAATGGGAGCGCCGGGCCTGGGTGCATGAGCATGTGCAGACCACAGAGGCCCAGAAAAATGGTTCCAAATTCAAATCTGCTATGCCAGACCTGTTCCCGAAGGACTGCAGCCTAGTCTTCAGCTTGCAACTCAGACGGGTGCATCGCTGGGACCTCAGAGAAAGTAAACCTTTACACTACATCAAAATAACAAGCATTACCTGCCCAACCTATTTTATAGACAGTTAAAGACAAAGGGAAGAGGAGGAGCTACCTTAGATATTACCTGGGGGTATATTTACTAAACTGCGGGTCTGAAAAAGTGGAGATGTTGCCTATAGCAACCAATCAGATTCTAGGGCCTGATTCATTAAGGATCTTAAATGAAGAGGATCCTTATTTCAGTCTCCTGGACAAAACCATGTTACAATGCAAGGGGTGCAAATGAGTGTTCTGTTTTGCACATAAGTTAAATACTGACTGTTTTTTCATGTAACACACAAATACTTGATAGCTTATTTGTACACTGAGATTTAAAGTTGATATGTGTGTGTTACATGAATAAATAGGCAGTATTTAACTTATGTGCAAAACAGAACACTCATTTGCACCCCTTGTATTGTAACATGGTTTTGTCCAGGAGACTGAAATAAGGATGCCCTTCATTTAAGATCCATAATGAATCAGGCCCCTAGTTATCATTTATTTATTTAGTACATTCTACAAAATAACAGTTAGAAGTTGATTGGTTGCTATAGGCAACATCTGCACTTTTTCAAACATGCAGTTTACTATACTATACTATACTATATGTACCCAGAGTTATGGCAACCACTGAAGAGGAATTGTATGTAGCACGTATATATAATGTGGTCGAGGTGGAAATTTAAATGTGGTGGTATGGAAAATATTAGTGAATGGAATTTGATCATTTTACAATGAAGGCAGTAGGAGACGGCAATATACCAGCCAGCTTCGACTACTGTAGACATAGTATGACAGAATAATTCGGAAAATAGAAATGGCAGGTATATAAGTCCCGAATTTCTGTCATTTTTGTTTTAAAACCCCAGGGAGATTGTTTTGTTTGGGAAAAGTCTCTCAGTTTATTTCAGCATTAGGAAACGCTGGTATAAGGGCCCCTAGGGTATAAATCGAGATATTTATTCATAAGGATCATTCCGGGTCTTCCATGTTACCAAGACAATCTGCTGGTAATCACTAGTTACACCTGCGCAGGGCCGGATTAAGGGAATGGAGGCCCCTGGGCTAAGGGGGCCTCCATTCCCCCGTGAGGCCCCGAATGTGAGCCACCCGCCGCCCCCCGTGAGGCCCCCCCCAAGCACTTACCTGTCAGTGCAGTCCTCCTTCTGCAGCGCGCTGTAAGCTCCTTACTGAGGAGATCTCGCGAGAGTTCACGAACTCTCGCGAGATCTCCTCAGTAAGCAGATTACTGAGCGGCCCCGGGGATAGATGACTGCACTGACAGTGCTCAGCAGCATTGATCGGGCTGGGGGCGCCCCCAGCCCCGGACCTGCTGCTGAGGACTTTGAAGGGCCCCCTGGATGCCTGAGGCCCCTGGGCTATAGCCCAGTTAGCCCTAGGGTTAATCCGGCCCTGCACCTGCGTGGTGCTGGTAAAAGACTGCAAGGAAGCTCAATCAGTCTCTCAATACCTGGGGAGGTGGTCAGATGGCTCCTGAGAGATACTGCAATTTGTGATCAGTAAATTCTGTTGCTTTGTATATGTGTGGGGCACTAGGTCCCTCACTTTAGAGAGGGAGTTCCTGTACAGTAGTTAGAAGCCAGACAGGCATGGATTTTGTTTATATTTTGTTTATTTTCATGCTAGCGAATAATAGCAAAGTGGGCTGGTATACTGCCTTCTCCTACTACCTTCATTGTAAATTTGGACACTGACACAATTGTTGTTTTAGTTGTTTACCAAAACATGTTCAAGTCACAGTTATAATAATATTGGTCTAAAGTATGGATAGGTGTGGGCTATTACTTGGTTATTTCTTTCAAATAAGCAGACAAAAGGTCTGGGGCAGGGCCGGACTGGGACTAAAAATTAGCCCTGGCATTTCAAGCATACAGGCCCATCTCTGTTGATGAGCAGGACAAAACTGTGTGCCGTCAGGGGTGTGCCCACATTATGTTGGGGGCGTGGTCAACATGGGGCATTGATACATACATTATAAGAAAACATTACATTTATCAGGCCCTCCCTATCATACCACACCCCTCCCCAGAAACACATTACAACACCCCCAGCCCACTGCACTTATCTATGCTTCTGATGCTGCTGACATCCAGCAGGGTGGGAACTTCCTGTAGAGTGAGCAGGAAAGCACTTAGTCTCACAAGATTAATAAATCTCATGAGACTTAGAGCTCCTCGGCTTGCTCTGCATGCTGTGTCCTATCCAGGAACTGGGACTAGCTATCCGCTCTCTCCTGCTAACCAGAGCTGGATTAAGGCTCGGGGGGCCCTAGGCACTTAAGACAGGGGGACTCCTATGATGTAATATGGTTATTAGACACATTTTCAACAAATACACAGGAAATACTGTGAGCACTACTATTAGGTGCACACAGTTCTGCCTTCACAAGCAGTACAATGTGAAGCAGTAAATACCTCCCAACTGTCCTTGTAGTCAGACCAAATCCTGACTAAGCGGGACAGTCACCCACCAAATTCAGGACAGTTGGCAGAATGTTCTGGTCTCTCTTACCTGTCTTGTCATTGTCTCCACTTGTGGCTGCTGGTGTCTTTAGATCAGTTGCTGCTGGTCTGGATCCTGGAATGTTGGGGGCCCTATTTGGAAAACAAAATGGTTACATGAAATTTAGAAAACGCCAACCAGCAGCGGTGTTAAATCAATATAACTCCCACGTTTTAAAATTAGGCCTTACTCCAGCCCCAACATTAAAATGATAGTATTCACATTTGATAAATACATCTATTTCCCTCCAACTAGCCCTGACATTAAATAGTATATACATTTAATAAATAGACCTATTTCCATACAACCAGCCCCAACATTAAATTAATAGTATTCCCATTTAATAAATAAACCGCTTTCCCTCCCTCCACACAACCCCAGCAAGAAATTAAATAGCATTTATATTTAATAAAAATAAACATTTCCCACAACCATCTCAGGCATTAAATAATTCATAATTTAATTAATATACCTAATTTTCCCCAAACAGCCCCACATTCACTTAATAGCACACATTATAGTCATATACTGTCCCCCACACACAATATAGTCATATACTGTCCCCCACACACATTATAGTCATATACTGTCCCCCCACACACATTATAGCCATATACTGTCCCCCACACACATTATAGTCATATACTGTCCCCCACACAGATTAGCCATTTTTTATTTTCCCCCTCCTACAGCCATTGCCCCCCATGCAGACAATTTCACCCCCAACTCCCCCTGCAGCCATTGTCACACACCCCCCCTTCCCCCTGCAGCCATTGTCACACCCCCCCTTCCCCCTGCAGCCATTGTCACACACCAGCCTTCCCCCTGCAGCCATTGTCACACACACCCCCCTTCCCCCTGCAGCCATTGTCACACCCCCCCCTTCCCCCTGCAGCCATTGTCACACCCCCCCTTCCCCCTGCAGCCATTGTCACACACCCCCCTCCCCCTGCAGACATTGTCACACACCCCCCTTCCCCCTGCAGCCATTGTCACACCCCCCTTCCCCCTGCAGCCATTGTTACACACCCCCCCTCCCCCTGCAGACATTGTCACACACCCCCTTCCCCCTGCAGCCATTGTCACACACCCCCCCTTCCCCCTGCAGCCATTGTCACCCCCCCTTCCCCCTGCAGACATTGTCACACCCCCCTCTTCCCCCTGCAGCCATTGTCACACACTCCCCTTCCCCCTGCAGCCATTGTCACACCCCCCTTCCCACTGCAGCCATTGTCACACACCCCCCTCCCCCTGCAGACATTGTCACACACCCCCTTCCCCCTGCAGCCATTATCACACACCCCCCTCCCCCCTGCAGACATTGTCACACCCCCCCTTCCCCCTGCAGACATTGTCACGCCCCCCCTCTTCCCCCTGCAGCCATTGTCACACACTCCCCTTCCCCCTGCAGACATTGTCACGCCCCCCCTCTTCCCCCTGCAGCCATTGTCACACACCCCCCCTTCCCCTTGCAGGCATTGTCACACCCCACCCTTCCCCCTGCAGCCATTGTCACACACACCCCTCCCCCTGCAGACATTGTCACACACCCCCCCTTCCCCTTGCAGGCATTGTCACACCCCCCCTTCCCCCTGCAGCCATTGTCACACACCCCCCCTTCCCACTGCAGCCATTGTCACACACCCCCCTCCCCCTGCAGACATTGTCACACACCCCCTTCCCCCTGCAGCCATTATCACACACCCCCCTCCCCCCTGCAGACATTGTCACACCCCCCCTTCCCCCTGCAGACATTGTCACGCCCCCCCTCTTCCCCCTGCAGCCATTGTCACACACTCCCCTTCCCCCTGCAGACATTGTCACGCCCCCCCTCTTCCCCCTGCAGCCATTGTCACACACCCCCCCTTCCCCTTGCAGGCATTGTCACACCCCACCCTTCCCCCTGCAGCCATTGTCACACACACCCCTCCCCCTGCAGACATTGTCACACACACCCCCTTCCCCTTGCAGGCATTGTCACACCCCCCCTTCCCTCTGCAGCCATTGTCACACACCCCCCCTTCCCCCTGCAGCCATTGTCACACACCCCCCCTCCCCCTGCAGACATTGTCACACACCCCCCTTCCCCCTGCAGACATTGTCACACACCCCCTTCCCCCTGCAGCCATTGTCACACACCCCCCCTTCCCCCTGTAGCAATTGTCACACCCCCCCTTCCCCCTGCAGCCATTGTCACACATCCCCCCTTCCCCATGCAGCCATTGTCACCCCCCCCTTCCCCCTGCAGCCATTGTCACACACCCCCCTCCCCCTGCAGACATTGTCACACCCCCCCTTCCCCCTGCAGCCATTGTCACACCCCCCCTTCCCCCTGCAGCCATTGTCACACACCCCCCCTCCCCCTGCAGACATTGTCACACACCCCCTTCCCCCTGCAGCCATTGTCACACACCCCCCCTTCCCCCTGCAGCCATTGTCACACACCCCCCCTTCCCCCTGCAGCCATTTTCAATCACTTCCTCCGTGTATTTTTACTCATTTCCCTACCTTGCAGTACCTGTCATTATCCCCCGGACACACCAACTCACCTCAACAACCCCGCGCGCTCAACAGACTGACGGCTTCTAGGTGGCTGCGTGACGTCATGACGTCACATCGCGCAGCCGCGCGGAAGTTAAAAAAAAAAAAGAAGAAGAAAAAGCTGCGGGACATGAAGCACAGGGACCGGACCGGCCCATACAGCCATCGGCCCTTCTGGCAAATGCCAGAAGTGCCAGATGGCCAGTCCGGCCCTGTCTGGGGGTAAATGTACCAAGCTGTAAATTTCTGGCGATTTTAAAAGTATAGATGTGGGGCCCGGGTCAATAAGAAAAGTAAGGCAAGAAAAAGGACTAAATGTTCTCCGGGACAAACCATGTTCAAATGTAAGGGGTGCAAAGAAGTTTATTATTTTGCACATAAGTTAAATGCTGGCTGTTTTTTCATCTAGCACACAAATACCTGATACCTTTATTTTTACACTGAAAATTAAAGTTAATCTAGGACATGCCCTATCCCAAATATAAATCTATCCCCACATTTTAAATTTACCTGCCCTTGCAATGCAACATGGTTTTGGCCAGGTGCAAAGTTACTCCTTTTATATACTTTGCTCTCTTTAATGACTCAGGCCCGTTGCCTATAGCAACCAATCAAATGCTAGTTATCATTTATTTAGTACATTCTACAAAATGATAGCTAGAATCTGATTGGTTGCTATAGGCAACATCTCCACTTTTCAAACCTGCAGCTTGATACATTTACCCCCTGGAGTTGATTCCAAGTGTAACCCACATATATCCATAAAACAGCTTTTGAGTCAAATGGCCAACTACTTTTGGTCCCCTGAGAAAGAGGGGACTACATCTTAAACAGTAGTAAGTCCAAAACCTTTCCTCCAATTTGGATGTGAACACCTTCAACTTTAAGATGATAGTCTGCTCAGAGTCCAAATATATATGGACCTAACTGTATGGGATAGGTAATCAAGTAGGTGCATTTGCACATAAATAATGTTGACATCTACATATTTTAAGTTTTTTAATTGACTCACATGCTGCATTTTTAAAGATTCACATGTTGCACTAAAGAAGCCGGAGGGATAGTATAATCAAATACACTCATATACACAGGTATAGTTTAGTGATGAGCGGGCTCGGATTTCGCTAATCCGAGCCCACCCGAACAGTGCGGATCCGACGGGATCCGAGCACTGTTCGGGTACTTCCGACCGTGAAAAAAATCCCAAACGAGGCTATGACATCCAAGTCTCTCGTCGGATCTTGCGAGACTCGGATGCCATAAATTCACCACTCGCGGCCGCCATCTTCATTCTGGCTGCGAAAACTCGTGAGGGAGGTTGTGGTTAGAGCTCCTGTCCTGCTTTTGTTTTCAGTGGTTTCCTTTGAGATCCTGTGCCGAGTCCAGTGGTGCTGCCTGTGCTCTGTGGTCTGTTCTGCTAAGGGCATTGTTATTTGAAAATTATTAAAAAGTTATAAAAAAATAAAAAAAAAATGATAAAAAACTTATACAAAAATAATAAAAAAAATATATAAAAAAATTAAAAAAAACGTATACAAAAATAATTAAAAAAAATATAAAAAAATTATAAAAAAAGTCTCTAAAAATGTCTACTGCAATATATGAATAGGTTCACTGTTCCTGCAGTCAAGAAATATTAGTACCGCAATATATAAAAATACGTTATATAGTTTATATAAACTACGTTCACTGTTGCTGCTGTACCAAAAAATAGGTACTGCTATTTCAAAGTCAAACTACGTTCACTGTTGCTGCTGTACCCAAAAATAGGTACTGCTATTTCAAAGTCAAACTACGTTTATCGTTGCTGCTGTACCAAAAAATAGGTACTGCTATTTTAATGACAAGTGAGGCTTAATGGGACGAACGCACTTAAAGGGTGACAGGGTTTGTAATAAGCTGAACACTAACCTGAAGGGGTTAACATTGGGTTGGGCCCGACCAATGTGAGCTCCTGGGGGAGGGACCTTGATTGATATAGTAGGCTGCACTTCCTGGGCTGCCTCATTCCACAGCACGAGATCAGTTGGAGAACCTGCAAAAGCAAAACGGATAAGTACTCCCATTTGCTGTTTTAAGTTTTCTGCTCTTTGTCTCTGCCTGTCTTCTGCTTGTCCTTCTTGCCTGCATTTAACTTTTTATTCCCTTTTTTGCTTCCTCCGTTTTTTCCCCACTCTCTCTCCGCCTCCTTCCTCCCTTTTACTTTTCACCCCCTTTACTTTTGTCCCTTACATCGTTCCCCTGCTCCCTGCCTCTCCCTTCATCCTTCCCCCGCCATGCCCCGTCCAAAGCGCATTACATCCCGGCCGGCGCGCCTCAGGTCCCCCTCCCCCGCTCGTCCCGTCCGCCATCTTGCCTTCCTCCAGGGCCCTCCATCTAATTTCAACCCCCTGGTCCAGCCCGCGGCTCCCCTGGCGTCTGGGCTCTCCATCCCTGCCCGCCCATCGGCGGTACATCAGCCCAGGAGCTCCGGCAGTCAGAGGGGTCGGGCAGTGGGCTCCCGTTCAGCGGCCGGGTCGCACATGCGCAGAACAAGGGCGCCATCGCGCCCGGCTGTTTCAGCTACCTCTAGTGCAGCGGGAGGGGGGAGGGTTGAAAGGGAGACCAGTAGGTCTGACATGGAGACTGTGGGTCTCAGCCAGGGGCATGGGCCTGGCAGTTTCATTCTAGAGGGCGGTGCAGGGGTGTATGCAGGTGTTATGGCCACCAGCCCTGTAACAGGGGCACATGTCTTTTACACAATGCCCCATTACCCCCCCCATCCTATCGCGCGGGGGTGGAGCGCGCATTGACAATCCCCCAGCCCCGCATCAGTTACACTTCCCACCTATCCCCTTTCTGCCCCACAGTGGGAGGGGCTCGGCATGGGGGTCCCAATATGGCGCAGATCATCGGTTGTCCATGGGCGGGTATAGTCGGCCCACGTCACAAGGGTATCCGGCGCCGCGGACTCCTCGGGAGCGGTTTCCTCTGGGACGGTCGCCTTGGATAGCAGTATCGCTGACAGTTTTGGGAGAAGGGAATCGCCTTTGAGGCCTCCCCTACCCCGTTACACCCTATCACCACCTGCAAGGGGGTCATGGCGGGAACGACGGGATCATGGGGCGGACAGTACATGTAGGGGGCCGGGTTTTGGCGTTCGTAGCCCCGAGGGGGACGGGTTAATCTTTGATTACCATCATGCTAGCACGGGCCAGTTTGCCATCTGGTCCCCGTCCCATCACGCTCTAGTTCGCCCTAGGGGTTACGGGTGGGGTTCGCCACCACACGCAAGTCCTGTCGCTTCTAGGCGTGAGGAGGTGGGGCTGCCCATCATTCCACTCCAGCTCTGCAGCATGGCGGCGGCAGGCTTGGCTCAACACGGCGGCGCTTAGACTACCTTCCCAGACCACAGCTTACTGCTCCTATGTCTATTTCAGAGCCGGCGAATAGTGGACCAAGGATCGACATTGGTGACCGTTCCGGTTCTGAGTCTCGGGATCAGAGGACGTCCAGAGGCGGCGAGGACTCGACACCGGGGTCTTCAGGGGGCCAGGTCGTGCCAGCAAGGGAGGTGGAGTCGGCTGCCGGAGCTGGGAATCCTGCTACCGGGGGTGAGTCCATTTCCGTTAATGCACCTAAAATACAGCTGTTGGGGTCCCCCGTCCTCTCCACTAGCAGCGGGTCATCTGACTCTGAGGATAGACCTAGGAAATTGATTAGATTGCTAGAGTCCCGGTTGCTAGGAAAACGCGGTAAGCAGACAGCCCAGGCAGAAGACACTGAACAGCCGGCAGGCCGCTGCGACTTGGGGCAGGTCGAAACGTTAGAAATAACGCACGGGATCAGGCCTAGCATGAGGGACAGAATTAAGCGAGAGAAGTACGTGGACATGTACGCATTGACAGGCGAGGATAAGAAGGCATTGGCGGCGGCAGGTGAGAAGTCAGGCATGGGAGAGGAGAAGTACCGATCCTTCCCAAGATGGGCGAATGCCTTCTGCATTTTCGCAGCTATATACCTAGAAACTAGACCCAGTGAATAGGCGGAAGTATGGCGTTACATGCACCTGATTAGCGGGATGTATGTGAAAGACGGTCCCTTCATTTGGAGGCCATACGATGAGCTTTTTAGAAGGCGTATGAGTGGACGCGAGAGATTGCCCTTAGGGTCGAAGGATATAGACACCTTGCTTGAGCTGATGAGGCCGAGCAACCAGACGGCAGAGGGCAGCTCAGGCAGGCAGTTTTAAGGACCGGGGAGGGCGCAAACGGCCCTCCCCACGAAAGGATGTGTCACTCACCGGACCGTGAGTGCCTCTTCCCGGACATTTAGGAACCGTGGCCGTCCTCCATCCTGAGGGTCTGCGCATGCGCAGCCCTTTCCTATACTTCAGTGTATGTCCCTTTAACTCAATTGGCAGATCAGGCAACACTCCCTATATTAAGCACCTGTGGTCAACACCACGTGGCCTGATCTTGGAGTCTCATTCCCCATGAGTCTCTGAAGGTGTTCCTATGTTTCCTCGTGTATTCAGCGCTGCTGATTCCTGTGGTTTCCAAACCACTTCTACCTCTGTGGTTTCCAAACCACTTCTACTACTGTGGTTTCCATACCACTTCTACCATCAACTGTATCATCGTGACTGTTTGCTGATTCCTATCCGCTGCCTCCGTGCACTACAGTCTTCTATACCACTTCAACGCTATCATATTTCATTGTGACTGTTTGCTGATTCCTATCCGCTGCCTCCGTGCACTACAGTCTTCTATACCACTTCAACGCTATCATATTCCATTGTGACTGTTTGCATTCCTACCCGCTGCCTCCGTGCACTACAGCCTTCTCTCCACATCCACTCACCTGTTCATCATCAAGTCGGTGAGCTGATTCCTATCCGCTGCCTCCGTGCACTACAGTCTCCAGCTGGTAACTCGTCTGTGTTCATCATCGTGACTGTTAGCTGATTCCTATCCGCTGCCTCCGTGCACTACAGTCTCCAGCTTGCAACTCGCCTGTGTTCACCATCGTGACTGTTAGCTGATTCCTATCCGCTGCCTCCGTGCACTACAGCCTCCAGCTTGCAACTCGCCTGTGTTCACCATCGTGACTCCTATCCGCTGCTCCTGTGCACCTCAGCCTCATCTCATCTCTCCCGTGTTTCCTCGAGACTGCTGCTATTATTACCATCTGCTTCTCTTCGTGATCAACAGCTCCTGGTCTACTCTGCTCTCCCGTGTTCCATCGCTATTGGTACCTGTTCGTTGCTACTGGTTACCTCCGTGTGTCCGCAGAGCCCTGCTGCTGCTGTCAGCGCTATCGTCCACCCGCTGCTGATCCGCTCTCCACGCCTTCCTGTGTCCTGCTGGTCTCTACCCTCCTGTCAGCATTGGATTCGTATCTCATCAGCTACTCCTCTGCTAGATCATCTCCATTCTCCTGGGTCCTCCATGAGTCCAGTTCCACGTTCTACTAATTCCTGTGGATTCGTGTCCCTGTTGGTCTACTTACCTGTGCGCTGCACCTACTAGACTCTTCCTCCAGGGACTTCTCATCCTGCCGGCCTCCTGCCGCTCAGGTATCGCTGCACTCCTATCTGACTGCCTACTTCTGAACCACGGTATGCATACTTCTCATTGACTGTGCTGGTGTATTGCATACCTTGCTGGACTGTGTTGGTTCTCCTCTGGAGTCTGCTATCCGCTGAGTCTATTGCCGTCATTGACTGTGTTATCTTGTGCTGGATTTCTTCAAGAGACTTTCTATATTTGCAGACCTGTTCAGTCATTTATATATATTGTGCATATTATTGTGGATCGTGTTTAAGGTGCCCGTGTACATCCTGTGTTGCAGTCTCTCCCCGTACACCTCCTCACATATATATTCAGTGGTACAACTTGCTGAAGGCAGACCACTGATCCCTGTTTCCTGTATCACCTGTTCCAGTATCCTCTCACATAGCAGTGGTACAACTTGCTATCGCAGACCACTGACTACCCGGATACCTCCACTTGGATTCCATTCCTTCACTCAGACAGCGGTACAACTTGCTCTCCGCAGACCGCTGACTCTCATCACCTCCTCGTTGCTGTTGGACATTCCTCCTCACTATAGCAGTGGTACAACTTGCTATCGCAGACCACTGACTACCTTCACGTGTCCTTGTCCATACAGTTCCTCGTGTATTAATACCTCCATATTACCAGTGCTGCTAGTCATAGACTTTCCTGAGCATCTCATCATCTACCATTGCCTGTTCCGTGATCACCCTGCTACCAGAGTACTCTATTACCATCTACGTTGCTCTGGTAAGCCTACCACCTGGTGATCCCTGGGTAAAGACTCCTAGTGCCCGTGACAGGATGGTGTTACGATTTCAATGCAGGCTCCTGTCAGCGAGGGTCATCCTGCAGATTTAAACACCAATGCACATCATGCTGCGGACAGCATCCAGCCTCCGAATGTGCTAGAGCCCGAGGAAGTGGGGGTAGTGGGAGAAGCGCAAATTCAGCTGTGCCGAGTCAAGGGTCCATCGCCAATTAATTTGGCAGAGCTGGACAAATGGCTGGCTTGGTTTGAGGATAAAGACACCGCCTCCCTCCTGCATGACAGTTTTCTCTAGGATTCAGACTCCCAGTTCAGGGCAACATCTCAACGGCTGCCCCAGTTAATTTGAAGTCCGCCCTTGCTCTCCCGGGGGTGCTGGACGAGAAAATAGGGAAGGAGGTCGCTTTGGGTCGTATGATTGGCCCATTCCGGCCTCCTCCCATTCCCAACCTGATTTTGTCCCCGGTAGGGGTTGTTCCCAAGAAGGCAGCCGGGAAATTCAGACTGATACAGCATTTGTTATACCCCGCTGGCCAATCCGTCAACGATGCGATAGACGCCACTCTGAGCTCGGTTAGTTATCAGTCATTTGAGTCTGCGCTAGCACTGGTGCAGGAGTGTGGTAGGGGTTCCCTGTTAGCTAAGATTGATATCGAGTTGGCTTTCAGGTTATTGCCCCTTCACCCGGAGTCGTTTCAATACATGGGTTTTCGGCATCGTGGTGGATACTATATCGATCGCTATCGTCCTATGGGTTGTTCGATATCCTGTGCGCTATTCGAGAAGTTTAGCGGCTTCTTGCATTGGTGCATTCAGGTGGGAACGGGGTGTCGGTGGATCGCACATTAACTCGATGACTTTTTGGTTATCAGACCACCTGATTCCACGGGTTGTCGAGATATGCTGTTTTCCACAGAAACTTTGTTCAGGGTGCTAGGCGTTCCCATTGCCGCGGACAAGACGGAGGGCCCTGCCACGTGTCTCTCATTCCTTGGAATTGAGATCAACACAGCAGCAGGTATATGTAGGCTTCCAGCTGATAAGGTGTTTAAGATGCACGAGTCCATTGTAGAGGTGTTAGGCTCCAGCTCTAGTTCACTAAGGCAGGTTCAGTCCCTTTTAGGGAGGTTCAATTTTGCCTGCCGTGTGATTCCCATGGGTAGGGTCTTCTGCAGAAAACTTCAGAGAGCCACCGCGGGTAGAAGCCGGCCGCATGCGGCCGTGCGGCTATCCAAGGTGATCAGGGAGGATTTGCAAATATGGCTCATCTTTCTCAGGGAGTTCAACGGCAGTCGAATTTGGCCGACACCACCCGTAACGAACTAAAATATAAACGTTTTCACGGATGCTTCCAGAGCATGCGGCTTTGGGGCCTACCTGGACAGGCACTGGTGCGCGGACAGCTGGCCAGAGGAGTGGCATAGGCTGGGGATTACCAAGAACTTGTTGGTCTTGGAGTTGTTCCCAATTGTGGTAGCAATCGAACTGTGGGCACCTGCGTTGCGGGGGAAACACATAGTATTTTGGTGCGATAATTTGGGGGTGGTTCAGTCGATCAATATATGGCACATTATGCCATATCCCTGCTGCGTCACCTAGTTTTGCGCTGTCTGCAGCATAATATTTCGTTTAGGGCTAGACATGTTCCGGGGGTGCAGAATGGGTTAGCCGATGCGTTGTCACGCTTTCAATGAAGCAAGTTCCGCAGTCTGGCTCCCCAGGCGGACAGTGTTGGTATCCCATGTCCCTCTTGTGTTTGGCAGATCATCAAGCCGGCATAAGAGGGCTAGTGGAACAAGCGGTAGCTCCCTCCACCCTGAGTACATATCAGTCAGCATGGAAACGGTGGTCACTGTACAGCAAGCAAAAAGATCAGTCTGAGGCAGGTCAGCGTGACGCTATGTTAGCCTTCATGTGGTTTCCCACATTATTTTTACTGGCAGGAAAAAAAGGCTGTTTGGAAGCCCCTGTACAAACTGGCTATATTTTACCTGAGTTGTCCCCCCTCCAGTGTGTACTCGGAAAGAGTTTTTAGTGCAGCGGGGAACCTGGTCAGTGAGCGGCGAAGGAGGTTGCTTCCGCAAAACGTTGAAAAAATGATGTTCATAAAAATGAATTATCAATTCTTCAATCAAGAACAGCACTGGCCTCCAGAGACTACAGAGGGACCTGTGGTTGTGGAGTCCAGCGGGGACGAATTGATAATGTGTGAGGATGAGCAAGTACACACTGAAGGGGGCGAGGAATCAGAGGATGAGGATGAGGACGACATCTTGCCTCAGTAGAGCCAGTTTAGTTTGTACATCAGGGTGGGTGGGAGGGCCCAAGGACAATTCCATATTGCAACTCTTTTTTTGGCATTATGTGCTCTTTGGGGCCTAGTTTTTCAAACTGCCATCCTGTCTGCCACTGCAGTGCCACTCCTAGATGGGACACCTAAATCCCTTGGTCCTGTTGTATCCACACCAGCAACACCCTCCTCGTCAATTTCCTCCATGATCAGAGATAGTCCTGCAGGCCATGTCACCGGCATGACTGAGTCCTCTTCAATTCGGGATTCTTCCGGAGGATCCTGCAGCGGTACGCCTACTACTGTCGCTACTGCTGTTGCTGCTGGTAGTCGGTCATCTTCCCAGAGGGGAAGTCGTAAGAACGCTACGTCTTTCACCAAAGAGTTGACCGTCCAACAGTCGTTTGCCATGAGCACGAAGTACGACAGTAGGCATCCTATGGCAAAGTGGATAACTGCGGCCGTAACAGCTATGTTGGTGTTAGACGTGCGTCCGGTGTCCGCCATCTGTGCAGTGGAATTTAGACTGTTGATGGAGGTATTGTGTCCCCGGTACCAAATCCCGTCGAGATTCCACTTCACTAGGCAGTCCAGAAATATTAGTATCAGATATTAAACTATGTTCACTGTTCCTGCAGTGCAGAAATATTAGTATCAGATATTAAACTACATTCACTGTTCCTGCAGTGCAGAAATATTAGTATCAGATATTAAACTACGTTCACTGTTCCTGCAGTGCAGAAATATTAGTATCAGATATTAAACTACGTTCACTGTTCCCGCAGTGCAGAAATATTAGTATCAGATATTAAACTACGTTCACTGTTTCTGCTACATCAAAAAAGCATGAACCTGCCCTGCCATCAACTAAAACAAGAGGTAGTGACGTGCTTGAACTCCACCCTCTATATGCTGCAGAGGATGGAGGAGCAGCAAAAGGCCATTCAAGCCTACACAGCCACCTACGACATAGGCAAAGGAGTGGGGATGCGCCTGAGTCAAGCGCAGTGGAGACTGATTTCGGTGTTGTGCAAGGTTCACACTGGTACACACTGAAGGGGGCGAGGAATCAGAGGATAAGGATGAGGACGACATCTTGCCTCAGTAGAGCCAGTTTAGTTTGTACAGGGAGAGATGAATTGCTTTTTTGGTGTGGGGGCCCAAACAAACCAATCATTTCAGCCACAGTAGTTTGGTAGGCCCTGTCGCTGAAATGATTGCTTTGTTAAAGTGCGCATGTCCTATTTCAACAACATCAGGGTGGGTGGGAGGGCCCAAGGACAATTCCATATTGCACTTCTAGCAAATTCTTGCAAACTGCCATCCTGTCTGCCACTGCACTGGCACTCCTAGATGGGCCACGTGTTTGTGCCGCCCACTTGTGTTGCTTAGCTTAGACATCCAGCTACCTCGGTGCAACCTTTTGGACTAAAAACAATATTGTGAGGTGTGAGGTGTTCAGAATAGACTGGAAATTAGTGGAAATGAATGTTTTTGAGGTTAATAATAGTGTAGGAGTGAAAAAAAAAAAAAAAATATGGATTTTAGCACTTTGTATGCTTTTTTTAAAAAAAATCAGAACCCAAAATCAGAACCAAAACTTTTTTGTGGGGTGTTTTGGCAAAACAAATCAGAACCCAAAACCTCAAGCTAATCAGAACCCAAAACACCAAAAGTGGCCGGTGCACACCCCTTGTATATACAGATATACAGTTATACAGCTATACTGAGCAAAAATAAATTGAAAACACATTGATTTTCTTTTGTTGTCTTTCTCTATATATTGTGCATGGCTTCATTTCACTCTTGTCTTCATGACAAATGAACATTTGCAAACTTGTATTTATACTATCAAATGACAATTATATTGATTCAAAGGAACGTAGACAGGAAAGTGGAACATTTTCCAGTAAGGAAAGAATGTGTGCATATCAGATCAATTAGGGGGGATGGAAACAACAAGAGTTCAGTTATACCTCTAGGAATGCACAGAACCTGTAAGCCTAATTGCTTTCCATAATTATGTCTAAATATGCTAATAGTTAACTATGTTGTTGTTCTTTCTATAAGAGTCATTTCTCCTGGGCCTCTTAATGAATGAATGAATAGCTGCCATGACAGAAATCTAGCACTGGTAGTTCCTGGCAGGTACAGGTTACTCAAAAGGCAACCTGCAAAGCTGCAGATGTTGGGCCTGATTCATTAAGGATCTTAAATGAAGAGGATCCTTATTTCAGTCTCCTGGACAAAACCATGTTACAATGGAAGGGGTGCAAATGTGTGTTCTGTTTTGCACAAGGGTTAAACACTAACTGTTTTTTCATGTAACACACAAAAACTTGATAGCTTATTTGTACACTGAAATTTAAAGTTGATATGTGTGTGTTACATGAAAAAAACAGTTAGTGTTTAACTTATGTGCAAAACAGAACACACATTTGCACCCCTTCCATTGTAACATGGTTTTGTCCAAGAGACTGAAATAAGGATCCTCTTCATTTAAGATCCTTAATGAATCAGGCCCGTGTTTCTGAAACTGCATAAGGAGGCCAGCGAAAATGTTCAATGTTTTCTGTCATTTATGTGGTTTTCTACATACAAAAATACATTGAAAGAAGGAAAATGGCAAAAAAAGACTTGAGGATTGCACTATAAGTGGGTGAAACCTCAAAAAAATTCTACTCAAAATCAGTTTGCTGGGATTGTGACTGAATTTGTTCACATTTGCAAAAATTCCAAAGCAAAAAATTCCACAAACTCAGAGAATCAGGAAGAGCCAGTGGTTTTCAGTGTGGAACTGATAACTTCTTGGATGGAGGATGAGGCATTCAGTTTTTATGCACCCTTCTCATAGAGATCCAGCTGTCTATCTGTCCTGCACTAACACGATAGTTACGCAACAGGTTATGGGTCCAGTATGTGACATTACTGTAATCTGATTCTGCGAATCTTTGCACAACACAAAGAAATATTCCTGTCATGCGCCAGACCCTCCAACTTCCTCACCGGGGTCCGACGCACTTACCTCTTCTCTTCTCAATTCCTGTGTTGCAGTCTATCTGGATGATATTTTTATCTTCTTAAGAGACCTTGCTACACCTTCTTCAAGTCTCTGGAGTCCTTTCCAGTCTACTGCAGAACCATTTTTTCTGCAAATTGGAGAAGTGCTCTTTCGAGATGTCCTTCCTTGGTTACAGTGTCCTAGGTCTGGTCTACAAATAGACCCAGAGAAAGTCTGTGCCATTCTCGAGTGGTCGCAAACCTTTGGATCAATCCAACAATTTCTTGGCTTTGCCAACTATTACAGGCAGTTTATTTAAGGTTACTCCACACTTGTTACTTCTATCATGGTACGTATGAACAAAGGGGCTGATGCCAAACCTGGTACACAGCGGCTTCTGAAGCCTTCAGGTCCCTCAAAGGAGCTTTCTCATCTGCTCCTATTCTTAAGCAACCATAGAGCAACTTGCCCTTCTTTCTCAAAGTCGATGCCTGTTCTGTTACTCTCTCAAAAATCGTCCTCAGGGTAACTATACCCATGTGGGATCGTAGCTAAACTATCAGTGACAAGGAACTCCTAACCATGAAATTGGCTTTCTCCAAATGGAGATACCTCCAAATGGCCCAATTTCTAAATCCTAGTCAGGATCTTTGGTCCCTGTTGTTTTTCAGTTTGATCTCCACATTGCTTTCAGATCTGGGCATATAAACAAGAAAGTGGGCACTCCTCAACAGGTTCCCTACGGTCCACTTTTACCATTCCCTGTTCCCATGAGGCCTTGGACCCATATTGCCATGAACTTCATTACTGATTTGCCCCCCAGCAAGAAGTTCAACACTATAGGGGTAGTTATTGGTCTTTTTTCGAAAATGGGCCACTTCATCACACTCATTGGTCTACCTTCAGCTCCTACACTCACTAAAATCTTTATTAAAGAGATTTTTCAGTTGTGCCGGTGTCCCCTGGAGATTGTTTCGTACCAGGGAGTTCAGCTTGTCCCAAAGTTTTGGAGATATCTGTGTAAATCTCTCAATATCCGATTTCTCCTCTGCTTTTCACCCCCAATCCAGTGGTCAAACTGAGAAAGTGAATCAAGAGTTGAAGACTTTTAGCAGAATTTATACATCGTCCAATTGAGATCACTGGTCAGACCTTCTTCTCTGGGCCGAATATGCACATAATAATCTTTTACACGAGTCTTCTTCTGACACTCCATTCTCCATCATGTATGGACTTCATCGTACCCTTCCTAAGTTCTCATCACTGCCTACTACAGATGTTCCTGCCATATACTCTGTATCAGGATTTTTCCCCCATTTGGTCCAAAGTGGTTGTGAATCTCAAAAGATCCTACCAGCAGTATAAATTCTTTGCTTGCAAAAAATGACAGTCTGTGCCAGCATTTAAGGAAAGTGACAGAACGGTATATATACTAAACTGTGGGTTTGAAAAAGTGGAGATGTTGCCTATAGCAACCAATCAGGTTCTAGCTGTCATTTTATAGAGTGTACTAAATAAATGACAGCTAGAATCTGATTGGTTGCTATAGGCAATGTGAGGATATCCCCCTTAGCTGGGATAGCAGTTAACCTCTGTGGGATTCAACTCACTCAGGTAGACCAGAATATGTCCAAAATAAGGCTTTATAACGACAGCACAACATCACAAGATACAGGGTTAATGGTTGCATGTATCCTCCAGCAGTCTCTCGCAGTCAGCACTCGAAAATAATAATCTCAGTCTCTTTCAGAGTCTTATCCTCCCGCAATATTACCACTACCGCTAAGTTAGACTGTTACGGTGTCGCACAGCCTGGGTTACTGGCTCACAGAGACCCTGTCTTGGTAGGCTTTCCTCCAGCGGCACCACGATGCCTGGCCCAGAGTCCTTTTCGCTGATATCTTGTACACCAGGATACCAGGATCATCCAAGCTGAAATAGCTCTCTTGGCATTCTGTTCTCCTTATATTCCTGTCTGTAAACACAAGGAGTAGGGTGTCTCAATCCTCCCCCTTACAGCAGGGGTCTCTCAGTGGACACTTTAGCTGTTAGACATACAGTCTCAGTTACCTTGATTATATAATGGAATGAGTTGACTAGCTATTTGGCTGAATACACTAAACAAAGGGTTACAATATAACATTAAGGAATGACATTCCACGCTTGCGTGAAACAACAAGACATTTGACACATGGTATCTGCAACATTACACAATCTAAGTCTATATATTTTGATACAATTACATTTTAATTGATACATATTAATACATTTCCCAATTCTATTTCAGCCAGTATATTACTGTGGAGGCACATTGCATATCATCTAGAAGTTCTAACCTAATTACCTCTCAGATTACCTGTTGACCTAGATAATTAACTTGGGCTGCAAGCTAGTTAAATCAGACATTACAAACCATTACAAACCAAATCTAAGCTGCACCTCATAACAATGGACATTTGAGACAAATGGCCATTACATTAGCTAACACAAGCAAAATGACTTCTGCTGTTATAACAACCAATCAGATTCTAGCTGACATTTTGTAGAATGTACTAAATAAATGATAACTAGGGGCCTGATTCATTAAGGATATTAACTTAAACTTCTTATTTCAGTCTTCTGGACAAAACCATGTTACAATGCAAGGAGTGCAAATTAGTATTCTGTTTTGCACAAAAGTTAAATACTGACTGTTGTTTCATGTAGCAAAAAAACAGGAGACTGAAATAAGAAGTTTCTTAAGTTAAGATCCTTAATGAATCAGGCCCTAGAATCTGATCTCTACTTTGCACAAACCCACAGTTTAGTAAATATATAGTCCGGCTGTTTACTAGGAATATCCGTTTGAAGGTGCCATGTATGAAATTTGCACCCAGATACATCGGACCTTTTCAGATTCTTTGAGTAGTGAACCCAGTATGGTTTAAGTTAAAGCTTTCACCTTACCTTCACATCTCAAATACTTTTCATATTTTTTTACTGTAACCTGTAAACCTTACTTATTATCAGTAATTTTTTCTTCCTCTTCTTCGCCATCTGTAATCAGCACCCAACAAGGAGATGAGTTTGAGATCAAGCAGATTCTCAATGCCAAACATTCTCGTGGGAAAGTTGGTACCTGGTAGATTGGAAGGGCTGTGGTCCTGAAGAGCAATCTTGGGTTGATTCCTCTGATATTCATGCTTCTGCTCTACTCCTCTGACTTTCTTACTGGGGTTCGGCACGCTTACCTCTTCTCCTCCGGCAAGCTCCCTAGTGCTAGCAGCAACGTCTCGTCCGATGGTAGGCGCCATCTTGAATTTGGTTCTGTGCATGCCATATCAGCCATAGTAAAACAGAAGTTTCAGCCATGGAAGCTATAACTGGAAATGTTTCTTTTTAAACATGACCTGTGGAAAGTATTCAGCACAAGTATACGAAAAAGTAATCATGAAGACTGGGATAGTGGGAGAATAAAACGCACACTAATCTAGTTATCAGTATACTAGTTAGAAATGGTCAATTCATTCAGATCAGTAAAGAAAACGCAGCAAAATTTTGTGGAAATCACTGCAGATCCAACATGAAAGATTACATTTAAATACTAACAGAAGTGGAATACAGAGTCTGTTTCATTGTGAAAAACTCTGCTATGTAAAGAGACTGCTTCTTTTTTAAAAGAATGAACGACACAGGCAATTGGCAAATATTGCAAATAAACTCCAAGCAGTATGCTCAGGGGAATTTGTGTTTTAAACTTACTCTAACAAACTCTTAATCATATAATTGGTGTACTGCTTCAGACATGACAAGTCACAAAACTAGTGACAAAACTAGTCATACAACAAATTACACAACTAGTGCCAAGAGTCCTTTCAACCAACTGGTTCATATAGATTTAGACGTGTTTACGCCCTGAATGTGACCAGGAAAAGAAACATTTTTTGGGCGATTTACCAACCCAGTGTGCTGTCACATTCGGGTAATCTTTAGTTTTCCCAGTTCCGCTTATCCACAGATATGTGGACAAGTGTACAGTGGGTAGAATGGCATTTTGTAGCCCAATCATTTTCATTTTTCTAACCTCCTATACAAGTGAGGAATCGCTTGTCTAGTAAAATGGTGTTAAGATAGAACTTGGTAATGGGGACACAGGACCTCAATTAACTGTCTAAAACCTGCCTCATTAATAGTGGATATTGGATGCAGATGTAATATTAGTATAGTTGCCCTGGCGCCTGTGATTCGCTGTGCGGCTGAGTGACAGCTTTCATACTTGCTTCCTCTTGCAAATGATTGTTTAACAGTCAATTGTTGTGAACTACTAGTAGCCTTCTTCTTGTTCTGCTTCTGGGTTGAAGATCCACCCCCAGCAGCAGGAGCAACAACAGCGGACTTAACGCTCAAGGATTCTTCCGAGCACTACTGGATAGGGTAAGAGTCATCTTGCCTTAGCAACTTGGATGCAGGACTAACGCCGACCAGTAGTGAGGATATTGATGATGAAGGTGTTGTGGATGTAGATTACAGGTGCTGGGATCTAGCTGAGAGAGGAGAGGTAGTTGATGCTGGACTGCTTGTTGTCTTTTTTTTTTTAGCATAAGTTTCTGGTTTTCCCAAGAGTTTTCCATAAACTCACTTCAAATCGCGTAACACGGATTCCTAGATGGTTAAGGTCCCTACCTTTACTGACTGTGGCTTTACAATGCTACAAATGGCTAGACAACTGTTGTCAGGATATGGGTAAAACTAATTCCACACATAAGAGGTGGATTTTTTGGTCTTTTTCCCAGGCATGATGTGAAGATACCGGGTTTATCTGGCCCAGTGCTACCCAGTACCTTCTAGGATTCGTATGGTCACTCAGGCAAAATGCAGTTATAAAAATACAACAGTATATTTATTGTCATACAAACAACACTAGAATATTATGTACACACAGTAAATAAATGCCAGGCAGATTTACCACATCATCTGTCCCTTACCCCAATAACTTAAGGAGATATAGTCACCTGCTGTCCAGACTTCATGACCCATGGATCCCTCTCAGCTGCATATATAGACTCGAGTTAGAAAACAACAATTCAAAACTCCATCTTGCACCTTCCTGAATGAAATCCAAGCATGAACCCCCTCCCCCCTGGAGTTGTTCCTTATATATCACAGGTCTAATTTCCACAGTCTTTAACCTCCCTGGGCAAACCCCTGCATCTATTCTACTTAACCATTGGTCAGTGCTGGACTAGGAAGGGGGGGTTGGACAGGGGAGTGAAGATGAGCTGTCCTTTCAGAGAACCTCCCCTGTTAGATGGCCTGTCTGGACTAGCCTGGTGAGAACAATGGACACTAATTAGTTTTCCTATTCAGGCACATGTCAACCTGATCCCTACCCATAATCCCCCTGGCTTCATTTTAAAGACAATGAATAGCAACCTTACTTCAAGTTATCAATATACAATAAACAATATACATATGTACACTGAACTACAATGTCCCCTTAGCCACATGTTATTGGACAATGCAGTTGTAGTCTGGTGAGCTGGGGAACAAACAGCATAGGCTATAAAAAGTACTATAATCCACATTATGTGAGAAATGAGACATGCTCACAGGGTTATCAAACTCATTTCGTCACACATGACAATGGCCTTCTTCTTATCACTGGTAAGACCTGCTTCTACTGGTGCATGACTTGCCACAGTAGAGGTCATTAACAGCATTGTTTGCTTAGATGCCTTAAGCCCATTGTTAGCTTGCTTTGTGGGGGCCCAAACAAACCAAGCACTTCAGCCACAAAAGTGGAGCTCCTTGTTGCTGAAGTGCTTGATTTGTTAAAGTGTGCATGTCTTTTTTAAGATCCAAGGATAGTTCCATCTTGAACCACTTTTCCTTTCAGTTAGTGCTGTGTGCCAATGTTACCTACATGTGCTATATACTGTCGTTTGCTTTGCAAAACCTAGCTTTCGCCAAGACACCCATTGATGATGCAGATGACTCAGCACAACATTTTGACATCTGGTATGGTCTACTGTAAAAGAATTGACCAGAATTAGTGACACCTCTGCCGTAACTCCACCTGATCCTACTATCAACATCCAAATGGTGGAGGATTATTTTTTTTTTAATGGTATAAAGACAACAGTTTTATTAACAAAGAACAATGTTTCTTGCAAAAGTAATATAAGCATGGAAGTCTAAATAGACATGTATATGTATTACTCAAACCTTAGACTTTGCTGTTTCATCAGTATTGCACAAAGTGTTTGTAATCTGCGCTTTACGTCAAAGGTACCTAGCTATGTTTTAATTTTAAGTTTAGTTTTGGGATTGGGGCTGATTCAAAGCTCAACGATGATCTTGCTTTTTGCTGGGAATGTCAATGGATCTTTCGTGCATTGTCTGGAACAAGATCCGATATACTCATGTCAGAATGATCACAGTCAATTTTTGGACACCTGGCGGATTTACCCTTCTGAAGTCTATTTTCAAGCATCCTATCAATTGCTTCTCTCTCGTACGTGTGACCACATACTTTGTTTTTCACTGGGTTCCCCATCTCCAACTGTGTTATAGGAGTGCTCTGGGTGATGACGATCTCCTCATCTTCATCTTCCAAAGCTTCGTCTGCAGGGGCCAGTGACACACCCATTTGTTTTCTCAGGTCTCTTAGCTGTTTTTTAAACTGGACATAATTATCGTCCTGCCTCAGGGCCTCTTCTGTATTATTATTCTGAAGTGAGTGTATCTCTCATGTACAAGCTCTCTTAAATCTGGGATCTCATCCGGTGGGTCACGTTTTAAGTTAAGTACGGTCTCCTCAACTGCGTCTATATATATATATATATATATATATATATATATATATATATTGTTTTAAATCTCTGTTCAATGCAGCGTATTCCAATATGACGGATTCAATGCTGCCCACATGTTCCGTGTCACAGTCTGTCTTAAGTAGATCTAATGCCACTTCAGTTGTAATATCCATTCCTGTGTTTACATAAGTTTGGAAGTTCTTCAGGGATGAGAGGGAGGTATCCAGGGAGGGGAAGGATATTAAAGATGCAGCACGAGCAGACATAGTTTAATAATGTACAGTTCATTGACAACACTGTTGGGCTTAAGGCAGCTAAGCTATTGGTAGCTTGTTTTGTGGGGGCTCGCTGGAGCGCTTGGTTTGTTAAACTGTACATGTCCTTTTCAATATCTTACATAAGGGTGGGTGGGAGGTTCCAAGGACAATTCCATCCTGCACTTTTCTGACACTGCTGTTTGGCAATGTTTCCTAAATTTGCTATGAACTGCCGTGTGTTTGTGCCGTTGCTCTTTCGCTTAGCATCCAGCGAGCTCGCTGCAGTCTTTGTCCAAAAGTGGATGAAAATAATAATGTGACCTGTGAGGTGTTCAAAATTGATTGGAAATGACTGGAAATTAGTGTTATTGAGGTTAATAATAATTTTGCTCTTTATTATTTACATTATTATGTGTTTTCAGGATATTTTAGCTATTTGTCTAAAAAACACAGATCCAAAACCAAAACATGTGAGGGTGGTTTTGCAAAAACCAAGACCAAAAGACGAACTTAATCCAGATCCAAAACCAAAACCAAACGCGGTGTTCAGTGAGCATTTCTAGTTGTAATAAGTATAACATCAACACTGCAATAGGATGCACCGCGACAACCATGAAGTAGAGGCAGGTCCAGGCACTTGTGTCTCACGATCCACATCTTCGGATCTCTACGAGGATGTGGCCCTAGTGCTTTTCAAGGTTGAGAGGAAGCTCTACCGGCACTTCGCTAGCATTAAAATCCAAGGAAAATGAGGGAGAAAAGTCCCCATCCTGTTAACACCAGCAAACTGCAATGAAATTTCTCGCAGAGAAACGTGACGAATGTGGAGTGGATAGCCAAAATGTCTACATGTTTGCCAGACCAGCTGCCTTCTCACATTTCAGAGGCTCTGATTGCATACGACTGTTTGCCCGAGAGTGTGGGGCCAAACATCCCTACACGCTGTCTTCAACAAAGCTTCGAAAGCACATTGCCACACTCTCAAAGGTCCTCAACCTACACGACACAGAACTGGATCAGTTGCCAGATTTCCTTGGACACGACATCAGGGTGCACTGGTAGTATTACCACCTCCCAGAAGGTACCCTCCAACTCACCAAGATCAGCAAACTGTTAATGGCTCTTGAGAGTGGCAGATTGCTCGAATTCAAAGCCAAGAATTTGGACGAGATGCAAATTGATCCGGTTAGTAATTAGGAACTCTCGTGTCTGATGTATGCTCTTGACTTTTACCGCTGTCATTTACATATCTGTTTCTTTTCAGAATCAGTCCAGCTACAGAGCGACAGGTCTGTTAATGAGCAATCCCCTGTAACAGAGGAACAAGTGGTCAAGCGTTTGGTCGACACTTCCACGTCAGAAGAGAGGCAGTGTATGGACCTGGCAACATGGGCCAGTGCCCAGTCATGGCTTCCACAGTTTCTCTAGGCAGAAGAACTCTGTCTTCTCTGTATTTTCATCAGCATACATATTAGTTGAACTCTTCATATGTCTCCTTTGGCCCAAACCAGTTGCTAGTCAAGAAAAGATTTGTTAGCCATGATTTCTACCAAATCTCTTGTATTGACTTTGCCCATTACTTTAGTCCTCTGAGCCTCAGATGTCATCAAGGCAGAAATATTTCAAGACCGCATTATGGAAATATGTAATTTATGCACAAATCTCAATTAATTTTATCTAACTATCGTTTATTCCTTCTAAGTAGGGAAATTGTCCCTGGGGAAAAAAAGCAAAATTTACTGTGAAAGATTTACTTTATGTTCTGGACTTAGAGTGGAGCCACCTATCTGTGAACCAATATACTACAAACTCAATTAATTTCAAAGAATAAGTATGTACAATTCTGCATTACTCATAATCTTAGCTAAGGTGCCATGACCCGTGGGTGGGAAAGTGTCACTCAAAACAAAACCTCCTGATCTGTGTATAAATGACTAAAAACCCCAAAGCACTAGGCATGCATACTTACTATTACAAACACTGCCACCACAAAGACTTATTTTAAAGCTGACACTTTTTGCTCTATACTCAATGCGGCTGCGAGAATGAACTTCCTTTCACGCCGCTCTTCCTCTGCCTCCCCTCTCTGCCTTGCATTTCACTGGCTCCCTTTCCCCTACAGAATTCTGTTCAAACTTGTCACCCTCACCAATAAGGCCCTCTCACACTCTACTGCCCCTTATATCACTAATCTCCTCACTCCCCGTGGTCGGCCAATGACCATCACCTCTCCTCCATACTGATCACCTCATCCCCCACCAGAATTCAAGATTTCTCCCAGGCTGCCCCCCTCCACTAGAACAACCTCCCTCGCTCCATCCGTCTGTCCCCTAATCTGCATACCTTCAAACTGGCACTTAAAACACAACTGTTCCTTAAAACCTACCAGCTATCCACCTAACCTTCTTCATGCTTACTCTCCTCACTTCCCTCTCCCCTGTTTGAGCCCCTCCTGTGGTTGATCCCCTCCCTTGACTCCTTTTGTGCTGTCTGTTTCCCCTCCTTTTAGTATGTAAGCTCTTATGAGCAGGGCCCTCTTCCCTTCTGTCTCTATATCATTGTATGGTCTTTTGATTGTATTCAATACGGCGCTTCAGAAATCTTGTGGCGCCTTATAAATAAAAGATAATAATAATAATGCCTTATCAAAATTGTAGTCCAAATCTAATTTATACATTTGTCCCTTGAGAAAGTCCCAATTTGGGATCAAACGCGATGAAACACAATGGACATCCTATACTACTCAGTAACAAGGAAGCACTTTAAATTCTGCTTCCTAACAAAGCAATTCAACATTTGTACAAACAGCAAGAATAGCTGTAGATGAGAAGCAGACCCAGTGTCAGGTGACGTCCCTGTGTTTCCTCACTTGTGCAAGGACGGCCGCCTGCTTCCGGGTTCAGTAACCAGACGCACCACCGGGAATTTCACCTCCATCGCTCTCATTTTGCAACTCCATAGTCCTATTCAATCTTTGCCATAGCCGGTATTCCTCACTGCTGTTGATGGCAACCATGTAACCAGTGCCTTCATTACCAGTAATACCTCTCCCATCCGGCTGTTGGTGTTAGGAACCCCTCCAGCCGGCACAACACAACCCGGAGTCTACTCTGCCAATCAAGTGTTCACTGGAGCCCCTGATGGTGGGGACAGACTGGGCTGCAGACTGACAGAGGGTCGTGAAGTGTGTACCGGCTGGGGAGAACCCAGGAAAGCAGGGTGAGGTCCACGCAGAGGTCAAGGGCCGGCAGCAGGTTGCAATTCCAGTTAACAAGCCGGGGTCAACGGTCACAGGCAAACAGGAGAAACGGTAAACAGGCCAAAGGTCAGGGTCACGGGATACACAAGCGAAGTCCAAATCCAAGCCAAGGGTCATACACGAGAGATCAGCAGAATTTCAATACACAGGAGCAGGAACAAGCAGGTCAGCAGACTGGGAGGCAGAAGCTATAACCGGCAACGAGGTAGCAGACCTCATTGCCTTAAATAGTAAGCACAGCCAATCAGAGCCTGGCTCTGATAGTACCCAGCCCCCTGCACCTAAATTCATTAGCCCGCAGGCTAGTAACATTGATGAGCGCATGTGCCCGGCTTCTCATTGCCGGGACGCAGCGCTGAAGCGTCCAACCGTTGCCCCGGCAACGGCCGGGTCATTGGCGGAAGTGACATCCCAGTCGCCATAGCGATGGCCGGGACGCAGGTAAAAGAGTAGCGGTGGATGGGCACCGCCGCGGCTCATAACAGTACCCCCCCCTTGAGGAGGGGTCGAGGGTTTCCTTGGAAATTTTTTGAAGAATTTCTTCAACTGTTTAGGAGCATATAGTCGTCTTCGCGGGACCCAGGTTCGCTCTTCTAGTCCACGATTTTTCCACTGTACTAGGAAGTGTACCTGCCCCTGCACTTTTAGAGTCAAGAATCTTCGGGATCTTTAGTGAGCCAGGAATCTTCAATCTAAAAGCTACCGGATTGATCTGTGTGGTAATCATGAACGGACCAATACATTTCGGCCTTACATTTCGAGTTGACAGCCACACTTTCTGGCCCACTTTGAATGAGCAGGTAGTACTGTGGCAATCCGAATTTTTTTTAGCCGACAATGAGGACTTTTTCAAGGAGGACTGATCTTTCCTCCAAACTACTTTAAGATCAGCAGCTGTGGAACGAATCTCAGGGATACCAGCAGATTTGAGAGAATACAGAGAATTAGACCTGGGATGGAAACCGAAGTTACAGTAGAACGGGGAAGTTTGAGTAGATGAGTGAGATGATTTATTGTAGGCAAACTCTGCCCAGGGCAGCAAAGAGGACCAATTGTCATGGAATTCTGAGGTATAACATCGGAGGAACTGTTCAAGTGACTGGTTAACCCTTTCAGTTTGCCCGTTAGACTGAGGGTGGTATGCAGATGACAGACTGATCCTGATTCCGAGAAGGGTGCAGAAGGATTTCCAGAATTGCGTTATAAATTGTGAACCACGATCAGAAACAATATCGGAAGGAAGTCCATGGAGCCGGAAAATATGTTGTATGAAGAGAATGGCCAGATCTCGAGCGGTAGGAAGTCTGGTTAATGGAATGAAATGTGCCATTTTGCTGAAACGGTCTACCACAACCCAAATAGTAGTGTGTCCTGCAGAAGGTGGCAAATCAACAATAAAGTCCATGGACAAATGTGTCCAAGGTTTTGCAGGAATGGTCAATGGAACCAACTGACCTACCGGGCGAGTCCTGGGGACTTTGTTTCTGGCACAAACCTCACATGAGAGGACATGACTCCTGATGTCAGCGGACAAGGATGGCCACCAGACCGTACGGGAAAGGATTTCCAGCGTCTTGGGGATTCCAGGGTGTCCAGCAGACCTACTATTATGCGCCTCTGCAAGAACCGCCTTCCTTAGATGGACTGGAACAAAGAGACGTTGCTCCGGAGTAGTATCAGGGGCTAATCTCTGGAATCTCTGAAGTGTGATACTCAGATCCTGGGTTAACCCAGCATGGATTACGGAAGGAGGAATAATAGGCTCTGGGTTTGAAACTGGAACATGGTGTGCCAAGAAACTTCTGGACAGAGTATCTGCCCGGACATTTTTGGAACCCAGTCGATAGGTGATCAGGAAATTAAACCAGGTAAAGAATAACGACCAACGGGCCTGTCTGGGATTTAGACGTTTGGCCGATTGAATATATTGCAAGTTCTTGTGGTCGGTAATGACAGAGATCTGATGTGAAGCACCCTCCAGCCAATGTCGCCACTCCTCGAAGGCCCATTTGATTGCCAATAGTTCTCTATTCCCGACATCATAGTTGGCTTCTGCTGAGGAGAATTGACAGGAGAAATAGGCACATGGGTGTAGACGATTAGTATGAGGATCCTTCTGTGATAGTATGGCACCAGCACCGACGTCAGAGGCGTTGACCTCAAGAACAAATGCCTTAGCTGAATCCGGGTGTCTAAGGACCTGAGCGCAGACAAAGGCCTTTTTCAGGCTTTCGAATTAGGCTCCTGCTTGGGGCGACCAATTAGTTGGATTCATTCCTTTACGGGTTAGGGCGACAATGGGAGCCACGATGTCCGCAAAGCCATGAATGAATCTTCTATGATAGTTAGAGAAGCCCAGAAACCTCTGCACCGCCTTAAGGTTGTTTGGTTGCACCTAATCCAAAATAGCCTGAACCTTAGTTGGATCCATGGAGAATCCCTCAGAAGAGATTATGTAACCTAAAAAGGATACCTTCTGCACCTCGAACTCACACTTTTCCAGCTTGGCATAAAGGTGGTTCTCTCGCAATCTTCGTAGAACTTGTTTGACGTGATTCTGATGTACGGACAAAGATCTGGAATAGATGAGGATATCATCTAAATAGACAACCACGATACAACCAAGGAAGTCCCAAAGAAACTCATTGATCAAGTCCTGAAACACTGCAGGTGCATTGCTAAGACCAAACGGCATGACCAGATACTCGTAATGGCCAGAGTGCGTATTGAATGCCGTCTTCCACTCGTCTCCTTCCTTGATACGGATGAGGTTATACGCTCCACGAAGGTCGATTTTTGAGAAGACAGTAGCACCTCTCAACTGATCAAATAATACTGAGATGAGCGGAAGGGGATAGGTGTTCTTGATTGTGATAAGATTCATTCCCCGGTAATCAATACAGGGTCTTAGTCCTCCGTCCTTTTTGGATACAAAGAAGCATCCTGCTCCTACTGGAGATTTAGATGGCCTGATGAAGCCTTTCTCCAGGTTTTCTTCAATATATTCCTGCATGGATTTGGTATCTGGACCAGAGAGAGAGTACAGGCGCCCCTTAGGTAGCTTGGAACCAGGAATAAGCTCGATGGCACAGTCGAAGTCACGGTGTGGTGGTAAAGTGTCAGCAGCCTTCTTGGAGAACACATCCCACAACTCATGATATTGTGAAGGAAGCTGCTCCGGAATAGACTAAATCACCCGCAGAGGCAGTGACAAGCAGGACTGTGTACAATAAGAGCTCCACTGGACAATTTCTCCTTTTACCCAGTCCATGACAGGGTTATGACGGGAAAGCCATGGGTGGCCCAGAATCAAGGGAACCGACGAACAATCGATAAGGAAGAAGGTTATTGACTCTGAATGGAGAGCTCCGACATTCGACTGTAGTGGCGGGGTCTCCCAAGAAATCTTGCTACCAGGTAACGGACTTCCATCTAAGCCACAGACAGTAATAGCAGACTTGAGTTTTACCATCAGAATTTCAGCAGCACGGGCGAACCCAATGTCAAGGAAGTTGCCTGCAGCTCCACTATCAATGAAGGCCGACAGGTCCACATAACGAGCACTGAACGTGAGCTGTGCAGGGATCAATACAGCATTTTTTGGGGAGACAATCTGCAGACATAGGTGAACTTTCCCCTCGTTCCCTAGGCATGCTCTTTTCCCGGCTTATTTGGGCAGGAACGGGAGAAGTGGCCATTTGTGCCACAATAGAGACATAGGCCTTGTGATTGTCTCCTGTCTCTTTCCTCAGGGGAGAGACGATACGCTCCTAATTGCATAGGCTCCTCACCATCCGTGGAAACAGGAATGAAGGCGGATGGAGGTGAAGATGCCTCCTTTTCGGTTTTCCGCTCTTTAAATCTCCTGTCGATTTTAATGGAGAGCTGCATCAGATCCTCCAGAGAGGTAGGAGACGGGTATTGCACCAAAGAGTCTTTAATCTGTTCCGACAGGCCGAGACGGAACTGACTACGCAAGGCGGGGTCATTCCATCCACTATCAGGTGACCATCTACGGAATTCAGCGTAGTATTCCTCTGCCGACCGCCGGCCTTGTTTCAAGGCCCATAGATGAGCTTCCGCGGAGGCCATTCGATCCGGGTCATCATATAGTAGACCTAATGCCTCAAAGAAAGAGTCTACGGACTGCATGGCAGGACTTGTCTGTGGCAAGGAAAAGGCCCACCTTGTAGGAGGGAAATGATAATCCCGACTCTTTGTTGCTCTGAACCGGAGGAGCGGGGTCTCAACCGGAAATAGAGCTTGCAGCTCTCCCTGAAATTGCGAAACAGGGATCTATTTCCAGAGAACCGACCTGGCAAATTCATCTTAGGTTCACAGGTGGAACTCGGAGTGGGTTGTGAAGTTTTTGCGGCTTCTTCTTGAACGGACAAACGCTCAGCCAATCCCTGGATCATTTGATACAAGGACTCAACATGGCCCGCTAGGGCTTGTGCCGGAGACGGTGTGGATCCGCTTGCATCCATTCCAACCTCGTCTCCGTGTGTGGGCCAGTTATAATGTTAGGAACCCCTCCAGCCGGCACAACACAACCCGGAGTCTACTCTGCCAATCAGGTGTTCACTGGAGCCCCTGATGGTGGGGACAGACTGGGCTGCAGACTGACAGAGGGTTGTGAAGTGTGTACCGGCTGGGGAGAACCCAGGCAAGCAGAGTGAGGTCCACGCAGAGGTCAAGGGCCGGCAGCAGGTTGCAATTCCAGTTAACAAGCTGGGGTCAAGGGTCACAGGCAAACTGGAGAAACGGTAAACAGGCCAAAGGTCAGGGTCACGGGATACACAAGCGAAGTCCAAATCCAAGCCAAGGGTCATACACGAGAGATCAGCAGAATTTCAATACACAGGAGCAGGAACAAGCAGGTCAGCAGACTGGGAGGCAGAAGCTATAACCGGCAATGAGGTAGCAGACCTCATTGCCTTAAATAGTAAGCACAGCCAATCAGAGCCTGGCTCTGATAGTACCCAGCCCCCTGCACCTAAATTCATTAGCCCGCAGGCTAGTAACATTGATGAGCGCATGCGCCTGGCTTCTCATTGCTGGGTCATGGGCGGAGGTGACGTCCCGGTCGCCATAGCTACGGCCGGGACGTAGGTAAGAGAGTCGCGGCGGCTGGGCACCGTAACAGTTGGTAGGAATTTTGCATGAAGAGTGGATTCAGTTGTTGGTTTTGCCTCAACTATTAGCCCTTTCATCCTGGGATTACCCTGGCTTAAAACCCATACTCCCCAGTTCAGCTAGAATCATGCGCAACTCATGTTCTGAGGTTCACAGTGCTGCAGCAGATGTCCAATTCCTGTGAATCCTGTAGAGATCCAAGTTTCTCATAGTGTTCTCTTACCAGTTGTCTATGCTTCCTTCCAGGACATTTTCAATAATACTGCTTCAGAGGTTTTACCACCCCATTGTCCATGGGACTGCCCTATTGATCTCGTACCCAGTAAACCAAATGTAGAATCTATCCCCTCTCGCTTCCAGAAACCCAGGCAATGTCACAATACATTTTTGAGAATTTACAGTGTGAATTCATCCTAATATCCTCATCACCCATGTGCGCAAAATTCTTTTTTGTCAAAAAGAATGACTGATCATTCCATCCCTGCATCGACTACCACAAGTTGAATGCCATTACCATTAATAACAGATACTCTCTCCATCAGGTCTCCGAATTATTTGATCGGATCAGCGGTTCTAAAGTTTTTCCCATACTTGATCTTCAGGAAGTCTACATTTAATTTGTATCCGGGAAGAGGATGAATGGAAGACCGACTTCCACACTCAAAATTGGCATTAGGAATATCTTGTGATTCCATTCGGCCTTTACAAATCCCAGGCAGTTTTTCAATCTTTTGTAAATTAGATTTTTGGGTTCTCCTATACTGCTCAGTGGCAGTATACTTAGATGATATTTTGATATTTTTCCCCGAGACCACCTCTCTCATGACTTTCACGTTAAAGAAGTGCTCACTCATTTATGCAAGCATCATTTGTACTGTAAACTGAAGAAATGTGTGTTTGAAGTTTCTCAGGTTCCATTCTTGACTCATTTGGTGTCTGGTTTTGGCTTACAAATGGACCCAGAGATAGTAGCGGCAATCATGAACTGGCCTCAGCCTCAAGATTTGAAATCCATCCAGCGAATAATCAGATTTGCTAATTATTTCCAGCAATTTATCAAGCATTTCTCCACTCTTATAACCTCTATCACCACTCTCACCTGGAAGTCTACTAACCCCAAGTGTTGGACTCCTGAAGCTTTTGCAGCCTTTGCTTCCCTTAAAGAAGCTTTTTCCTCTGCTTCTGATCTCACTCAACACGATCAGCGTCAACCCTTTTTTCTGGAGGTTGATGCCTCTTCAGTTGGAGTGGGTACTGTCCTCTTCCAGGAATCCTCCTCAGGGAATCTTCATCCTTGTGGATTGTTTTCCAAAAAATTCTCTTCTAGCAAGAGAATTTACATAATCGGTGACAAGTTTGCATTAGAAGAGTGGCATTATCTCCTCGAAGGAGCAGGACATCCAGTTAGTCTTCAGCGACCACGAAAATCTCCCTTACCTGCAAGACACCCAATGCCTGAACCTACGCCAGGCTCGGTGGTAGACTTTTTTTGCCCATTTCAACTGAACACTCACCTTCTGCCCTAGTTCCAAGAGTAGTCTGGCAGATGCCTTGTCACACTCATTCTATAAATAGGATCTTGTCTCCACACATGAATCTTGACCCATTATTGATCTTACCAACATTGTGGCCCTGACCAGACTTCTGCCAAAACTTCTCCAATTGGGTGATCTTACTTTGAACCTCACCTTTGCCTCAAGGCTCTGCGCTGAGCCCATTCTTCAAAGTTTGCTGGTCACGCTGGAGTTAAGAAAACATATGCACACCTCACCTGGTACTACTGGTATTCTCCATTCCTTATTGGCTTGTGTAATCTGCGCCCAGCACAAGATTCCCGGATGTTGTCTTCTTCTCCTTCTTCCTATTCCTGATTCCCCTTGGGTTAGCATCTCTATGTATTTCATTACTGATCTTCCCACCAGTAATGGGTTTAACACCATATGGGTTTTGATGGCTCACTTCATTCCTTTGAAGCAAGTAGGTAGCACCAATAGGAAACACTAGGAGCACTCTGGAATGCTGGAGTAATGGCTAGACCAAATATTCTAGCACCCTAGTGGTGCCAGAGCCTTCCTTCAGTAGGGTAAGGTGTGAGCTAATTACTGGTGACAGTGACATCATCGACAGTTGGCCAGGAAGGAATGCATCTGGTTTCCGGGCAACCGGACGCGTCAGCACAGGAATCAGACAGCCATCCCTGAGAGAGTGGGGATAAGTAGGGATGGCACCTGATAGTACCCCCTGCCCTCCTCCTGTCCACACGGGAGTTCAAGAGTTGTTTATTACCTTTTTACAAATACTGGGGAGTGTGAAGGTCTTTTTTGTTTACCCAAGACCTCTCCTCTGGACTAAATCCTTTTCAATGGACCAAGTATTGGGATTAACCTCGAAAATGATAAAAATCCTAAAGGTGACAAATCTCGTACTAGGAAACAGAAGTAGTTCTTATGGGGGTTGCTCGAGAGGGCTCTTGGAAGAATTCATTGAGAATTCATGGTTGGAGGAATGAAATATGAAAAGAATTATGGCTCTTAAGGGAGGGAGGAAGACTGAGTTTGTAAATCACTGTATTAATGACTTGAGTGATACTAAGTGGGCTGATGAAGCGAGGCGCCAACTTCATTGAAGGTACCCAAAGAATAGGAATAACATCTGAGAAAGTTCAAAATCCTGGTGGACTGGTTCAGTCTAACTGCATCTGGTCTGCAGATGGTACCCGGAAGACAATTTCATGTCATACCCCCAGCCCAAGGTATTTGCAGAAGGATCTCCAGGAGCAAAAGAGACACTACTCACCCTGGTCTGAAGTAATTTCCTGTGGGCAGTCATGAAGCTGGAAGATATCCCTTATAAATATGATGGCCAGTTCTGAAGCAGAGGGCAGGCCCTTTAAAGGAACAAAATTGGCGATGATAGAAAAGGGGTCCACCCAACCTAGATGGTGTAGTAACTGGAGCTTATGAGCAGTTTCAACCATATTGGTTCTTTGCCAAAGTAAGGACTCTTGGTAAAGCACCTCTTTTACATGGGAGTGACGGGTAGTTGGGTTTTGAGAAAAAAATCAAGATATCATGCAAATACACTATCACGGAATAATATAGCAGGTCCCGGAAAAATTTCATTGACAAAGGCTCGAAAAACCACCAGGGCATTGCTGAGACGGAGGTATTCATAGTGACCATCCCAGGTATTGAAGGTAGTTTTCCGCTCATCTGCTTGGCAGATACGAATGAGAGTATAGGCTTCCCGAAGATCACGTTTGGTGAACATTTTAGAACCACTGATCTGGTCAAATAATTCTGAGATGAATGTCAAAGGGTACCAATTTTTCACAGTAACGGCATTTAATTGAAGTTCATCCATAGGGACGTATCGAACAATCCTCCTTTTTAACAAAGAAAATTTCCCGCTTTTGCGGGAGGGGAGTATTCTTGGATAGACCATTGTTTAAAGTTCTAAGAATTGTACAGTGACATACCCTCTACCATTTCCAGAGACTCAGGCTAAGTTCTTCCTCTGGGGATCAGTTTCCCAGGGATGAGGTCAATGAGACAATTCCAGGGACAGTGAGTGGGTAATGTCTCGGAAGCTGTATTGCTAAAAACATCAAGGAAGGAAGTATAGACTCCAAGGCAGGGTTGGTTTGGAAGAAAGTACGAGGCAAGAGGTCTGAGGTTCCTTGGGTTTAACAGGAGTAAGACACAAATTGCTGCAGTGCGGAGAGCAAGTGATGGCCTGTGCGTAGTGCCAGTCAAATTGAGGAGAATGGGCCCTAAGTCGGGGTAACCCCAGAATAATGGAATTGATGGATTGCGTCGATACCAACTACTTGAACCAATCCAAATGTAAAACTCCTACCAATAGCTGGACAAGTTCGGTAATACTGGTAATGGTGCCATTGGATACATGGTTATCATCAACAGCAGTTATGGATAATGGCTGCGGAAAGGTCTCATATTTGTATCTGAGGTTATTTTAACGAGGGCAAAGCTTATTAATCTGTATTATTTTATATCATTAGTAGTTATTGGGATCCATCATTGATATCCTGTGTCTATAAATATGGCGTTTGAATGATGTGAGTTTAGGCTTCAAACGGGCCACAGCCAAAACCAAGCCAGTCTCCCCTTTCTGATTTCTCTTTCTGATTTTTCAATAAATGTATTTTAAGTATAATTCTTGTTTAATTGACAAACTCCAGCTTTTGCTAGGCTTCATATCAAAATGGATATAATACATAGTCTCTCTAAAATGCTACAGCAAACAGTATCTCTAGAAATACAATTAAAATGTTACCAATTATACAACTTCCATGCAAGGTGTTAGGTTTCAGTATTTACGCCGGCCTTCCTAGGGCGCGGAGTCTAACGGCCCTCCCGGTCTTCTCCAAGAACCGCCGCAAGGCAGGGTGGGTTTTGATGCCGGAGAACCACAGGTCGCGGCCCCCAGGTTAGCCTACTGACGTAAGGAGAGAGTTCTATGAGATGGACATGTAGCGGCACGGTCAGATCCACAGAAGAATAGATAACTGAAGTCACTAACCGTATATTCAGAAGGTAGTAGTCTGGAGTAGAGACTGGAGGAATGCAGGAGTCAATCCACGGTACAGCCAAAGGAGCAGAAGCATAGTCCAGAATAGCCGGTTCGGTACACAGAGATCCGTCCGTTGATGCAGTGCCAGGGATAAGGCAGAAGAATAGTCTGGAGAATAGCTGGTTCGGTACACAGAGATCTGTCCGTTATGCAGTACCAGGGATTAGGCAGTAGAATGGTCTGGAGGATAGCCGATTCGGTACACAGAGATCTGTCCGTTATGCAGTACCAGGGGTTAGGCAGTAGAATGGTCTGAAGGAGAGCTGGTTCGGTACACAGAGATCTGTCCGTTATGCAGTACCAGGGGTTAGGCAGTAGAATGGTCTGAAGGAGAGCTGGTTCGGTACACAGAGATCAACAGTCACAAAGGAGAACACCAGGGAAGTCAAAGCACAGGAAGTGCAGCCAGATACAGGTAACACGTTGCTCTGACACCTACAGTGTGTCAGAGCAGTCCTGAAGTAGGAGTTTGAATTCCCCGCCCAGATCAGCTGACCTGCCGCCGGGACCTACCCGGAAGTGCGGCAGTACAGAGCGAAGGAGCGGCGCTGACACAGGTAAGCGCCGTGACAGTACCCCCCCCCCATTAGGGATGGCCACCGGACAGCCTATAAGGTTTCTGAGGGAATTTGGCATGGAATTTTCTTAACAGTACTGGAGCATGTAGATCACGTGCCGGAATCCATGAACGCTCCTCTGGTCCGTAGCCTTTCCAATCCACCAAGAATTGTAGAGAACCTCTAGAAATGCGAGAATTTAGAATTTCCTTGACCTCGAATTTATGATCTTGCGTAGAGACAGCGGCAGGAGGTCTCTTGGAAGAGGAAAATTTATTAATGACAAGTGGCTTGAGGAGGGAAATGTGAAACACGTTGGGAATCCTTAAAGTAGGAGGCAACTTTAATCTGAAAGCTACTGGATTAATAACTTCCAAGATCTTGAAGGGTCCAATGAAACGGGGAGCGAATTTCCTAGAAGGAACCAACAGGCGAAGGTTCCGCGTAGATAGCCATACCTTATCGCCAGGAGAAAGTAATGGGGAAGGTCTTCTTTTCTTATCAAACGCCTTTTTGTTGGTGGCAGTGGCGTGAAGTAGGTTACGTTTGATTATACCCCACCTGGACGAGAAGTCTGACCACATGGAATCTACAGCAGGAATTCCGGATGTAGGCAAATCATTAAAAGGAGGAACTCTAGGATGAAAGCCTTGGAGAGCAAAAAAAGGGGAAACCAATGTAGAGTCATGAGAATTATTATTGTGAGCAAATTCTGCCCAAGGTAACAAATCAACCCAGTCGTCATGTTTAGCTGAAATGAAGCATCTGAGGAATTTTTCGAGCTCTTGATTAGTCCTCTCAGTTAGACCATTGCTTTGGGGGTGGTATGCAGAGGAAAAATTCAGTTTGATTCCACAAACACGAGAAAAGGCTCTCCAAAATCTTGCAACAAACTGTGTTCCACGGTCTGAAACGATGACCTCTGGGCAACCATGGAGACGGAATATTTCCTTTATAAAAAGTTGTGCCAGCACCGGAGCAGATGGAAGGCCTTTTAGAGGTACGAAATGAGCAGCCCGTGAGAAACGGTCTGTGACTACCCAAACCACGGAAAAGCCTCTTGAAGAGGGTAAATCAGTGATAAAGTCCATGGAGAGATGACTCCATGGACGATCCGGAATGGGTAAAGGCTGTAACAATCCATAGGAGGCTTGCCGAGGTACTTTGTTCTGAGCGCAGGTGGAACAAGCCGTAACGAACTCCCGAACATCAGAGTGAATAGATGGCCACCAGTAATTACGGGAGACAAAATCCAGAGTCTTCTTGATCCCAGCATGACCAGAGAACCGAGAGGCGTGAGCCCACTTGAGGAGTCTTGATCGAAGATGAGAAGAAACAAAGGTCTTCCCGGGAGGAATCACTAGATGAGCAGGGGTGGTGGCCAGTATACATTTTGAGCCCAGGATGGGTCTAGGAGTATCCTCTATAGTATCAGTGGCATCAAAGGATTGGGAAAGAGCATCCGCTTTCTTGTTCTTAGATCCTGGTCTAAAGGTGATGATCATATCAAACCGGGAGAAAAACAGGGACCATCTGGCTTGCCGAGGGTTTAAACAAGAAGCTGTTTGTAAATATAGAAGGTTCTTGTGATCTGTAAAAATCGTGATAGGAAACCTAGCTCCTTCCAAATGATGTCTCCATGCTTCTAAGGCTAATTTGATGGCCAGGAGTTCCCTATCTCCGATGCCATAATTCTTCTCGGCAATAGAAAGTTTACGGGAAAAGAAACCACAAGGAGATAATCTTCCACCAGAGTCCTTCTGTGACAAGATAGCCCCCACTCCCACAGAGGATGCATCGACCTCAAGAAAGAAAGGAAAGGTAGGATCTGGTTGATGGAGGATAGGAGCTGTCGTGAATGCTTTCTTTAGGGAAGAGAAGGCCTTTTCTGCCTCAGGAGGCCAAAGTTTAGTATTGATAGCTTTCTTAGTTAGTGCAGTAATGGGTGCGATCACTGAAGAAAAGCCTTTAATAAAATGCCGATAGTAATTGGCAAAGCCTATAAAACGTTGGATTGCTTTCAGACCTATCGGCTGAGGCCATTCAGAAACTGCCTTTACTTTCTCGGAATCCATGCATAGCCCAGATCCAGAGATCACGTGTCCAAGAAAGGGAATATGACTTTTTTCAAAGATACATTTATCCAAATTACAAAACAGTTGATGTACCCGAAGGCGTTCAAGCACCAAGGAAACATGATGGCGATGCAACACGATGTCAGGAGAGAATATCAGGATATCATCCAGGTAAATCACCACGAACTGGAAGAGAAAATCTTGAAAAATTTCGTTGATGAAGTTTTGAAACACTGCGGGGGCATTACATAACCCAAAGGGCATAACTAAATATTCAAAGTGTCCATCATGGGTATTGAACGCAGTTTTCCATTCATCCCCTTGTTTAATACGGATCAAATTGTAGGCACCCTTCAAGTCTAATTTTGAAAAAATAACTGCGCCTTTTATTCTATCAAATAGCTCTGAAATCAATGGTAACGGGTACTTGTTCTTCACAGTAATGGCATTCAGCCCACTATAATCTACACATGGACGTAGACCCCCGTCTTTCTTTTTAACGAAGAAAAAGCCGGCCCCTGCAGGGGAGGATTATTTCCGAATAAAGCCTCTTTCTAGGTTCTCTTCTATGTATTTAGACATGGAGTTGGATTCTGGTAGTGATAGCGAAAAAACACGTCCTCTGGGTGGTATTTTGTCGGGTAAAAGCTCAATAGAACAATCCCACGGTCTATGGGGAGGTAATTTGGAGGCCTCCTTTTCGCAAAACACATCCGAGAATGAACGGTATTGGAGAGGAATACCAGTGGACTTAAGTAATGATGCAGCTTCATTCTTGGTGAACTTATTGATTCTGGGAAGGCAACGAGAATGACAGGCCGGACCCCAGGCAAGAACTTCTGGCTTATGCCAATCTAATGTAGGGGAATGAAGTTGGAGCCACGGAAGACCAAGAATGAGAGGATTAATAGCCTTTGGAATGACCAACAAGGAAATAGATTCAGTATGCAGGGCTCCTATGCGAAGAGAGAGCTTGATGGTACGTTTCTTGACTGATCCTCCACTAATGCGATTTCCATCAATGGCTGTGATAGCAATCGGGGGATCCAGGGGAAGGGTAGGTAAGGACAACTTCTCCACTATGTCAGCTCTTATGAAATTCCCTGCTGCTCCGGAGTCAATGAGTGCTGGAAGAGAAAGCTGTTTGTCAAAGGATTGTAACAGAACCTGAATAGAAAAACTAGAATCAACAGGAGAGGAAATACGTACACCTAACTTGGCCTCTCCATCGTTAGTTAGGTTCGGTCGTTTCCCGGACGCTTAAGACAATTGTTTAGCAAATGACCAGGTTCTCCGCAGTAGAGACATAAACGATTTTTGAACCGTCTTTCCCTCTCTTCTTGAGAAAGGCGAGCTCTTCCCAACTGCATGGGCTCTTCCTCAGACATTACCGGACTCTGAAAACGTGGGACCAGACGAAAAGGAGAACGACGAGAACTCTCTTTCTCCTGAGAGCGCTCACGGAATCTAATGTCAATCTGGTTACATAGAGAGACCAAAGCATCCAGAGAAGTTGGAAGTTCACGACCTGCCAATTCGTCTTTAATGCGGTCGGTCAAACCCTGCCAGAAGGTTGCTACCAGGGCCTCATTATTCCAATGTAACTCAGCCGCCATAGTGCGAAATTGAAGAGCATACTGGCCTATGGTCATAGAGCCTTGACGCAGACGAAGGATGCCAGAAGCAGCGCTGGAAACTCTTCCTGGTTCATCAAAGACATGTCTGAAAGCCTCCAGGAAGGTGGAACAGTTATGTAGCGAAGGAACATTGTGTTCCCATAGGGGAGATGCCCAGGCAAGAGCTTGACCGGTAAGTAACGAAATAATATACGCTACTTTAGCTTTTTCAGTAGGGAAGTTCCCTGGCTGGAGTTCGAACTAGATATCACACTGATTTAAAAATCCACGGCAGGCCTTGGGGTCCCCATCGAATTTCGGAGGATTAGGGTTGCGAAGTTGGGAATTCACCGGGAGAGGAGCGGCACCACCCCCCTGGGCAGGAGCAGGTTGAGGGGGAATCGGTGGTGGATCAGGTACCGCTGCCTGGACTGCCTGAGCTGACACCGCCCCCTGCAGTGTGTCCAGGCGAGCCGACATGCTCTGAAGAAACTGAAGTAACTGTGCCTGGTTCTTGTCCTGTTCCTCTACCCGGGTAGCTAAGTGTTCCAATAACTCCCTGGTTGAGGGGTTCCCGGATCCGTCCATCAGATAGATATATGGGTCAGAGCAAACTGTTAGGTTTCAAGGTTACCTTAGTCAGTATTTACGCAGGCCTTCCTAGGGCGCGGAGTCTAACGGCCCTCCCGGTCTTCTCCAAGAACCGCCGCAAGGCAGGGTGGGTTTTGCTGCCGGAGAACCGCAGGTCGCGGCCCCCAGGTTAGCCTACTGACGTAAGGAGAGAGTTCTATGAGATGGACATGTAGCGGCACGGTCAGATCCACAGAAGAATAGATAACTGAAGTCACTAACCGTATATTCAGAAGGTAGTAGTCTGGAGTAGAGACTGGAGGAATGCAGGAGTCAATCCACGGTACAGCCCCAGGAGCAGAAGCGTAGTCCAGAATAGCCGGTTCGGTACACAGAGATCTGTCCGTTGATGCAGTGCCAGGGATAAGGCAGAAGAATAGTCTGGAGAATAGCTGGTTCGGTACACAGAGATCTGTCCGTTATGCAGTACCAGGGATTAGGCAGTAGAATGGTCTGGAGGATAGCCGGTTCGGTACACAGAGATCTGTCCGTTATGCAGTACCAGGGGTTAGGCAGTAGAATGGTCTGAAGGAGAGCTGGTTCGGTACACAGAGATCTGTCCGTTATGCAGTACCAGGGGTTAGGCAGTAGAATGGTCTGAAGGAGAGCTGGTTCGGTACACAGAGATCAACAGTCACAAAGGAGAACACCAGGGAAGTCAAAGCACAGGAAGTGCAGCCAGATACAGGTAACACGTTGCTCTGACACCTACAGTGTGTCAGAGCAGTCCTGAAGTAGGAGTTTGAATTCCCCGCCCAGATCAGCTGACCTGCCGCTGGGACCTACCCGGAAGTGCGGCAGTACAGAGCGAAGGAGCGGCGCTGACACAGGTAAGCGCCGTGACACAAGGGCATAGGAACTAAATTTTTCAAGGGGGAAAGGGGGGGGGGGTGCAAAAGGCCAAGGACTACTATAGGGCTTGGAGACCCTTTTTCTTACGTTTGGTAGCTCATTTTATGACAGTTGTAACACTGACTGTAGATATATAAAAAATCCCAATCCTCTGTTAATTTTTGTCAGTGATTCAGGGGTTGGCTAAAAATGTATTTATACATTATTAAATAAATATTATTAATAATATTTGCTACCAATTGGTACAATAGTTGTTAGAAATATATAGATAAATTAGATAAAAATGTGGAGTCATTCAATTTACATTTTTCAAATTCATTAATCTAGTTTTTATTCAGATTTTGTTGACAGCCTCATCTTATTTGATTGGGAGTATTTTTAAATCTACGTATAGTCACTGCCTCACTAGTTATGGTATATGCTATAAATTTAAATTGCTATATCTCATATTTGTTACTGGATGCACCGCACGAAATTCGCACGAAATTCAGGGTAAAAGTAAAGTGAATAATTGTTCATCATCAATACAGGTTATTTATTAAATGTTTATGAATGGAACACATATAGTTTTTTTAAATAAACAAATCAACCAATCTGTACTAAGTCTATACTAATGCAATCTATATTAAAGAACATTTGGTAGTTATACTAAGACAATCTATAGTTTAAAAAAGTTTCACAAGTTTAGAACAGATAACCTGACTTCAGAAAGCAGCATGAAGGCTTTAGTGTAGCAGTTCATGGGGGGCAAAACACAGTCTTTGCCCACCCAATGGAAATCATGGGTGGGCTACTGCCCCCTCGGTTCCTACACCCCTGCTTCTATGTGTTGAGAGACCCTGATACTCATGCAGTTAGTCAATTTCTTCTTACAAGTAGTAGTCATCTGTAAAGTTAATTTAACTAGCCACCTGTTGAAGCCACTGCAAAAACAAGTCAAAACTATTCAGCATTACCCAACCAAATTCCTCTTCAGCTCAGAGAACATGAAGCAAGTTAAACTATATGGTTGTTCCTGGAATCCTACAATGATTCAAATGACTGAGAATCAACAATTACTAGCGATGAATACAAAACTTTTTTTCCAAAGCAACATTTTGCTAAATGAAGTATATTGTTTCTTTATTCATTACAGCACTTTTTAAAATTAAACACATTTTTACTGATTTGCAAAGTAATGTAAACATACCACAGAAAGCTGGAAATATTGAAAATACCTCATTAACACAATCACATTGAAAGACTATAAAAATACTGTAACTTCATACATACGTATCACATTTACACTTCCTTAAGGAATTCACAGAAACATTTGCCAACCCAGAGTTGGGCATTGCACATCCTAGACAGTGCCAGTAAATCAAACACAAACAAGCTTGATATCTGAAGTGAGGGCATATGAAATTATAACGTTCAAGAGTATATCGTGTCCTCAGAAACCCTCAAGCAGAACAGGACACAGTTCTCGGGAAATCCTATGTTTATCTTCCCCATAGAGAAATTGCAATTTATCTAATGTAATTTTTCTCAAATGTCTTTCAGCTGTGAAATTGCTGTGAACAGCAATCACATACAGTTAAGGATAGAGAGTAACGCAAACTGGTATGCTCTTAGGTTATAATTTGATTTTGTTTTATTTGCTAATAGGTCAGCCATTAACGCCAATTAGGTAATATTCTAAAGTGTGGGGAAAAAGCACCCCTGTTTTCTGTAAGTAAATGCTGGAAATTAGCCAATGCTTTGCATTGTTTATAACTTTTGGATCAGTGAACTTAGTTGTTATATCAAGCACTACACTTTTACCTAGCGATTTATGAGTATAAAACACTTCTGCCCTCTCAGGTTTGGTATGAATACCTGTGGAGGTGCAGATACAGTAAATATGTTCACAAAACCTTTAGGGATTGAAAACGTAGCGCTCAATTATTTCAATCAGTTACACATAATGCATTGTATTCTGTGTAACTAATTGACGGAATTGAGAAAAAGTCTTACATTGTAGGCTTGTGTGCACAAGACCATCATTACTTTATATTTCATATTATTGTATGTAATTTTATGATCTGACAAAGCTGTTTTTACACTCATATGCTGAGCTGGAGGCATCACAAGATTTGTGCAGCTCTGAACCTGGACCATATACACCAGTCTTACATCACACATAAGTAAACTCACATGTGCATACATACAACCAGGTCATAAGCACAATAAAAGTTGGTTAACATTGGCTTTGAAAGTAAAAAACATATTTGCTATTAGGCTTGTGTGACAGATTCTGACATTTATGTTGGCAGGCGGTAATCAAGCCTGTCCCAGCTGGCACAGCAACATCTGGTGAGGTGAGGGGGATCCGTCCACAGCTTGATATAATATAGCAGATATAATACTTCTCACAAATGAAATTAGAAAACAAACTGTGATTATAATGCGCCTTTACTGTACTCAGCCTTCGTTAGATCGCCCCATCCTGTTTTGAATGGGAATCAAAGCAAATGAAACAAATAAGTAGAGTGGGCATAACTCAAATATTCAACTCCTGATATTTTACAATTTCCAAAGACACTCTGCCAATGGACAAGCTAATTTAAGCAATCAATGCACTCTAGGCTGATAAAAGCCTTCGTCACTGTATACCAGAATCCATAAAGACAAGTTGGATGCCTTCCCAGTAAGGAACCAAAGCTGAACATGATACCCACTTTGTCTACACATTCAAGGTGTTAACCAGTTAAATGTCTTAGTGAAATGCCTTTAAATATGAGACAAATATTTGACAAGGTTAGCAAAACTGTTGCACTCCATAAATCCTCTTATCCAGAGTAGTGTGCACGAAAAATGAATATGGCACATTCCTGCCCCTATGTGTTGTATGCCTGTGTATAACAGAGTTTTGCTGGGTCACTGCAATCAAAGGAAATATGTTATGAAATACACCTATGTATTATGTAAAGCCAAAGTGAAAAATAGAGGCCATGTTTTACTGAGAATTGTGGATTCATAGGCTATGTTCTGATGTTTTGTTAATGCTCTACAGTTGACTTTCTGTTCAACATTTAGGATGATTGTTGACTCTTTCTGGGCAAAATGCTCAGGCTGCTGATATACTGCATAAGTGATGCCATCACCCATAAGAACTATGGACACCATGACAAATTGTGATCCTTGGCCCACCTTTATTTGAGACATGATTTTACTTCCAAAACTTCAAGCGAAGGTTCAATGGTGTGTACTTTGCGAACCACATACAGATTTGGATCAAAGTGTTATGATGGTTAATATCAAATATTTAGAGTTCCTTTGCCTCTGTCCACCAGACTCTCTGATTGTAGATGAAATGTGCACCCCTGGGTATTTTCCCTACAAGTCACTTTAAAAATACTGTGGGCAGAGAAATACTTTTATAGGAAACCAATACACCTGTTTTACTGTGGAGATTTTTTAACATGTGGTTGGTAAGCTTTGAAGTGGGTATTCCAGTTACTGCAGTTCAAAAGATCAGCTATATACTGTAGATGGTACTGTAATTTGTACTGTACTGTAAAAAACACATTTCTAAGAACTATATTAAGTAGTAGAACTGTATATCAGTGGTGGAGTGGTGCAGTGGTATTCTCACTTAAGAAATGCCAATGCAGCAAGGCCCGCACATCACATGACTAGCACCATGACATGCATCAGGCTTTGTGCTTACGGGAGCAGCGTGATTTAATTATTTCGGACATCAAAAGATTACAGTTACAGCAATAGCAGCAGGGACCTGTTATTTACCCCCTGACATGACGAGCCCCCTGACATGACGGGCCCCCTGACATGCATCTCCTCTGTACCCAGTATAGGGGTGGATTAAGGATAAAGTATAGGTATTATGTGTAAAGAAAAAGAGAAAATTGGAGAAAACAGTTTGTGTAAATGGTGCCTCATTGATACTTTGACTTGCTTTATATAAGTGCTTATCTGCATATTGATGACTAGAGTACAAAGAATTAACTTGAGAAATGGATAAAGGAATAAAACAGAGTAGCTACGAAAAATATGATGATAAGCTCTCCTGAAGTAATATATAATCATATTAAGGGACAATAATATTTAACTGCTAACGGGGCCAATAATTATTTATTATGGGGTAACAAGGGCCAACATGCACTTGCGTACATGTGCATGCTGGTACTTGTAGTCCCACATGTGTGCAATAAAAATGGTGCACCCATCATGAAATAATAAGTATTAGCCCATTATAAATAATTATTGCCCCCATTCCCAATCAAATATTAATACCCCTTAATATAATTATATATTCATTTTGTGCCCATAATATAGAAAACAGTAACATTGCCCCCTTAATATAATAAACAATAAAAATTGCCCCCTTGAGTTAATTCTAAATTAATTTTGCTCTCATAATCATTAAGTAATGATTGCCACAATAATTCATAAGAGAATGGTGCCTCCTTTAATGTTATGAGTGGCAAGATAGTTCAAACAGCATGTATGTGTTATCTAGGCTATCAGAAGCAGGTATTAAAATAAGCTGTCTTTTCACTGGCGGATTGGTGGCAGTTTTGGCCAGTGATTTAGATGTTTTTAAACCGCTGCTACTTCAAATTCAATCTTCAAACCACCCTGTGACTGGATCACTTATAAGTAACTATGGTATAAATATATTTAAAGGAAATAGCGCAGGGCGCTTATTTATATAATTGCAAATGCACTTATTTTTTTATATTTTGTATATTTTGGTAAGGGAAATCTGTATTTCTGAGACCAGGGAAGAAACTTGTTTGTTTTAATCTTGCTAGAGGAAATGCATTATTTCTGATGTATGTGTCCGATACAATAAGCCTTTGTTTAGGAAGTCTTTTGTGTATCTTGGTGTATGGAAATGCCTTGTTTGGGGTTTTGCAACTTTTCTTGGGGAATTCTTTTTTTTGGGAGGAAATGTATATTCTGCAACTGTTGAAAGAAAGCACCCATGCTAATCTCATGTTAATCAGACCTTTTGATGTGAGTGTAAAATACTCCTTAAGGGAAAGGAAGGGGTAATTAGACTTACTGTCAGATGTCCACTGTGTCCAAAATAAGAAGCAGGAAATCACAGCAAGGTTTTAGGATATCACAGATAAGCGTAAATTATTGTTAGCTTTGCATTGCATGTAAATCCATGTTTGGGTAAACAAATTGCATCATGTACCAGCCTGGGAGTACACTAGCAGTGACAGTTACCTAGAAGAAACGTGGTTCTGGATGCCATAAAGGAGTCCAGTGGTGGCAGCAGGCTCCTCCTACTGCTGCAGGAGGGGCGTATTCGGAATAACGAAAGGAAACGGTGGTAAAGTAAGCCCAGTCAGTTCCCAGCAACAAGAGTCAGGGTGGCATAGGCAGTCCATCCTGTCATACACCCTATAGTAAATACGTTGGTATGGAGCACTAAGCCGCCAGGAATTGATAGCGATGTGCGGCGGACTATAATCGCCAACCAAAGCGCAGTTTGATAAATTTACCTCATAGTTCTTTAGTTTGAAAAAAAGGTTATACATTCATGAAGTTCAAACTTTCATCCTCAAAACCCAAGTTTATACCAAGAAAGGCAAAACACCTATATAAAGCATAGTCCAATATTCCCTGACAATGACATAATTCCCTGGATAAACATACTATATTTTGTTAAGATAAGTAGCCCTGTATATTCTGGGGTTTTTTTGGTAAATGTCACATTTCTCACATTTAAGAAATTGCCAATATCTAATCTTGTGGCGGTGGCCTTCATGGTTTAACATCTCCTACATGAAAAAATCCTTTTAGCAGATGGAGATTAAATCTCATTTCTTCTGGCTGCAATTGGTAGACAAAACTGTACAGAATTTTTATTGAGGAGCATAAATATATTTATACATATTGATAATTCACCCAGTTAATTTTAATTTGTGCATGTTACGGACTTTGAAGACAAGAAAAAATGGTCTGGATGGGGGAGGTGCACGGTAGACAATGGTGAAGAGGTACTTTTGGACACAGATGGTCAGTGCAATGACTGCAAGAACATTATAGTGGATGGTGGGAAAATCAACAGTTTAGTTTTGAGATTGAGTTTAAGGTAGAGTTTGAACATCATGAAGGAAACAGCAGAAAGACAGTAGAGATGGTGGCCCTGATTCATTAAGGAAAGTAAGGCAAAAAAAATGAGTAAATTTTCTCCTGGGCAAAACCATGCTACAATGCAAGGGGTGCATATTAGTTTATTATTATGCACATAAGTTTAAAACTTTCTGTGTTTTCATGTAGCAAGCAAATACTTCATAGCTTTATTTTACACTGAAATTTAAAGGTGACCTACGACATGCCCTACACCAACTATAAATCTGTCCCCACATTTTAAATTTGGCTCCCCCTCTAATACAGCATGGTTTTGCCCAGGTGTAAAAGTTACTCCTTTTTTTGCTTTACTTTCCTTAATGAATGAGGCCCGATATGTCCAAATCATATGATTAATTTTCTAAGAGAAGTGTAAATAGAGGAATGGAGAGAACTGAAGATTCAAGGGGAGAAGTTGAGGTCTATATAGTGCAGGGACCTAGATGGTGCCTAGACCTAGAATGGGCTGAGGCATAGATGGATAGAGTCCCAGATGTAGCAGTAGCTCAAAATAAAGTGGAGGCCAAGGTGGCACATAGGCATATAACAGGTACCAGACATGAGACCAGCAGAGTATTGACCATAATTGTCTTTTGAAACTTTGGTCAGAGCGGTTTCTGTACAGTGCAATGAGTATAGTGCAATGAGGAAAGACAAGATCGCAGGGGTAGAACAGAGAGTGGGTAAAGGTATTGTGTATTAAACAAGTGTAAACCAAATATTCAAGCGGTGTGGATGAGATGGTATTAGAGGCAATTTATGGATTTCTTTTAATGTGGAAGTGATTAATGCATGCTCATAAGATTATTGAAGGAGAGACAAATGTTAAGAATGTTACTATGAAACAGATGAGGATGAACTGAGGCTATAGGCAGTGTAGCATTTTGAGGTCTACCATAGTGTCATCACTTAACATATCAATTTACCCAAAATATAACACTGCGTGTGATTAAACCAGCACTTCACCCACATTATTCCATAGACCCTCCCAATAGCACACCGCTGGCTGGAGGGTCTGGAAGAAGACGGCGTGGCAGAGCAGGTAAGTATACTCAGCGTTAGGTCGGGCACTGGGCCCATGGGCACGGTCGGGCACAAGGCCCGTGGGAGCAAGTTAGGGGCACAAGGCCCAGGAAGTTGGGCACTAGGCCCCTATGAGGTAGTGGGCTGGTAGCCCAAAAGCTGTAAAAGGGCACAAGGCCCTAGTCTATTAGGTAGTGGGCTTAAGCCCAAGGTGTTTAAAAGGGCACAAGGCCCTAGTTAGATAGCCAGGGGGCTATAAGCCTGTAGTGTATAAGGGCACAAGGCCCTTATAGATAGTTAGTGGCCTAGAGGCCATAGTGAGGAAGGCCACAAGGCCTAATAGTTAGGCAGGGGCTAGTACCTCTGGGAGGCAGGGCACAAGGCCCTAGTTAGAGGCTTAGAGGCCTAGGTAGAAGGGCGCAAGGCCCTAGTGAGTGGGCTCAGAGGCCCAAGGCGTAGGGCATAAAACACTGGTGTATCAGAGGCATGAGAGCCCTGAGTAGTGTAGGGAGCGGTCCCGTGAGAGTGAGGTGAGTACACTGAGAGTAGAAGGTACAGTAGAGCAGAAGGCTCCTGTTGGTGCTGTAGCAACCGGCTGGTTGGCTAGCAGCTGTGTACTCCGGTGAGTAGTTTGCAAAATACTGTATTACTGTTTTTATTCTGTCTGTGCGGCAAGTATTGCTTGTATGCTGTATTTTTGGTGTGCTACATTTGTTTCCAGGTGCAATACGTCAGGCCCCCATTAAAGGTAGGCTCTTGTCCTTGTTGTTGTCCTGTACTAACCTGCATTGTGGGGATAAGAGTAGTTACCAGCTTGTACACATAGCTAGGGGAGAGCACACGTAGTCCTTCCGTCCCGTAGGTCCCTGGGGTCACGCTGGTTTCCAGAGGGGGTGACTGAGTGAGTGAGTAGCAGTGCGGCACAGCTTAATTCAGTTCCAGGGGCGGCCCGTGGTTCTGGTTGAGTGTCCCAAGCCCAAGTTCCGTGCAGGTTCTCTGGCGGTTCCGGGTGGATGGACACGTGTTCGATACCTGGGTGGGTGGAGGCAGTCGGGCGGTTCAGTTACGTTCGGCTGTTCCGTGCGGCAGTCGACACCCAGGTTAGTGTGCTGTTCCAGTGAGCCTCAGTCGGGCCTTGTGCAGGCTGTCCTTAGAATCCGTGGGTGACCCCATAGTAAGAAGACAGTCTTCTTGTTACGACCTGGGTGAGTGGGTTAGGAACCGCCCTCCGGAGTAGTCCGTGAATACTGGCTGGTGTTCCCCGTAGTGTTTAGTGAGTAGTTCCCGTTAGTGCACCACACCCAGTTAGTTTTATAGTCGTTTAATTTAGCTGCATTGCCGACCATTAGAGAGTTGTTAGGGTCGGGTCACCTGTTGTAGTAAGTTTAGTGTTGTGGGTGTACACCTTAGTCTCACTGATCAGAGGGAAGCTGTGTGTTCCTTATCATCCGCAGGTGTTGGGGAGGAGCAGGAGAACAGGATCGGAAGTGGGAGTGTCCCGGTGAGTATCCCCCCTTTCGTTTAGGCCCTCACCGGGAGGTGTGCGAGGTACTTGAGGCGGGACTGTTCCTGGTCTCAAGTGCCTGTAGTCCCCCGCGCCTTGGCAAGAGCAAAGCGAGGAGGCTGTAACGCCCCCTGCAGGGAAAACAGGGACAGACGCAACACAAAAGAACTTACCTTGAAAACGATGGTCACCTCCAGTCCGCTTCCGATATCCCAGCTGCGATCCAATCCCAGCAGATCCGCAGCCGCAACCCCTGTCACCTCCAATCACGTCCCTCTAAGATAGAGACAGAGATTACGGCCGTGCCTACCAGGTAAGGGCTGTCCGAGAATACGGAAAAGAACGAGGACACGGTCAGTCCAAGCTCACTTGTCGCCCCCTCACTTTGTTCTTGCCAAGACGCGGGGGACTACAGGCACTTAAGACCAAGACTAGTCCGAGGACTAATCCCGCCTCAAGTACCTCACACACCTGCCGGTGAGGGCCTAACCGAAAGGGGGAATCGAGAGTAATACTCACCGGGACACTCCCACTTCCGATCCGGTTCTCCTGCACCTCCCCAATACCTGCGGATGACAAGAACACACAGCCTCCCTCTACGCTAACGGTGAGACTAAAGATGGTACCCACAAAACTGGACTGGCTACAACAGCGACCCGACCCTAACAACGTTCTAATGGTCGGCAACGCAACTAAGTCAAACCACTATGACTAACTAGCTTTGGTGCACTAACGGAACTGCTCACTTACACACTACGGGGAACACCAGCCGGTGTTCACGGACTAAACCGGAGGGCGGTTCCTAACCCCCTCACCCAGGTCGTACCAAGAAGCTGCCTTCTTGCTATGGGGTCACCCTCAGACCCTAAGGACCGGTTCTTTAAGCCCGGCTGAGGCTCAGTGGAACAGCACACTAACCCGCGGGCTGACTACCGCACGGAACAGCCGATCGAACTGAACCGCCCGACTGCCTGTACTCGGGTATCTCACACGTGTCCCTACGTCCGGAACCACAGGTCCACCTGCACGGAACCGGCCTTGAGGACCCTCAATCAGAACCACGGCCGCCCCTGGAACTGCCTCAAGGTGTGCTGCACTGCCACCAACTCACTCAGTTACCCCCTCTGGGTACCAGTGTGACCCCGGGGACCTAAGGGAAAGGAAAACTACGTGTGTTTTCCCCTGACTATGTGTATGCTGGTAACTACACTTGTCCCCACAGCACGGGTTAGCACAGGAAACCACAGGAACAAGAGCCTACCTTTAATGGGGGCCTGACGTCTTGCCCCTGGACACAATTACGTAGCACACCCAAAATACTGTAAATCAACAATACCCGCCGCACAGACAGAATACAATACACAGTACTTTGTAAGCTACTTACCAGAGCACACCGCTGTTAGCCAACCAGCAGGTTGCTACAGCACCACAGGAGCCTCCGCTCTACTGTACCTCCTAACTACAAGTGCTCACCTCACACAGGACCGCGCCTACACTCACGAGGCTCCCACGCCTCTACCTCATCACCACCAGGGCCCTCTGCCCTTAACACCATGGGCCTCTTCCCAGCTACAAACAGAGCCTTGTGCTCTGATTAATGGGCCTCAGCCCCCTCTCTACCTCAGGGCTCTGAGCCCACTAACTAGGGCCTTGTGCCCTGCTACCTAGGGGTCCTAGCCCCTGCCTACCGAGGCCTGTGGCCTCCCTAGCTATCTACTAGGGCCTTGTGCCCTTTATAGCCTACAGGCTACCAGCCCCTAACCAGGCCCTGTGGCCTTCCTATGGCCACTAGGCCACTAACTGCCTAAGGGCCTTGTGTCCTTGTACCTGGGGCTCTCACGCCCCCTGTCTCACTAACAGGGGCTTTTCCCCTTTATCAAAATGGCCTACTGGCCCACTAACTTTATCGGGGCCTAGTGCCCAGGTCCCTGGGCCTTGTGCCCCTAATTTTCCGTGCCAATGGGCCTTGTGCCCGACCGTGGCCCCGGGCCTAGTGCCCGAATTTAACGCTGAGTCAACTTACCTGCTCTGCGCAGGAATCTGAGCTTGCCACGCCGTCTTCCGCTTCTTTCTCCGGGTCTTCCAGACCCTCCAGCCGGCGGCGCCTCTTCTCCGGTTCGGCGCTGTTGAGGGCTGCTTGGCGGGGGCGCTCTCAGCCCTTACAAGGGCTCCCCGCCGGCGATCACTGCTTGATTGTAGTCTTCGTGCGGCAGGGTAGCTCACGGCCCTCACAAGGGCCCCCTGCCGCCGCTGCTGCTGATCCTGTTGCTGAACGTCTTGAAGAGACGTCCTCCCTCTTCTCCGCCGACGGTCTTCTGAGAAAATGGTGCCGCCTGGCGACTTATATAGTCGCCGGCGCAACGTCATCAGCCGGCGCGAGCGCTGATTGGCTCGCGTCGGCGCCAATCTTTTAAATGGCCGGGCGCGAGCCGCGATTGGCTCGCGCATCCGGCCGCTGATTGACCAGCGGGGAAAGATGAGCCCTGATTGGCTCATCCTTCCCCCGCGCACAAGACCTGCAGGAAGAAAGCCATGATACTCACCGCTGGATCGATGAACGGGTGAGTAACCTTCTTTCTTCACCCGCTTGCAGGGCTCAGCTACCAGGGGACTCTTCACCCCCTTCAGGGGCGCAGCACAGCCTGACATCTTCGCCCTCTTCACGGGCACCAGGCACATCTTCAGCCCCTCCAGGGGCATAGCGATGGCGGGCATCTTCGCCCGCTTCTCGGGCACAGGATCTTGAGGCATCTCGGCGGGCACCATCTCCACATTTCCGCCGCCTTTTTCCATTGTGGTCCCCACAATCGACGTCTTCTCCTCTTCGTCCACCTCCAAGGGTCGCTTACTGGCATCCCTGACTTGCGTCCACCGGATCCTTTGCGGTAAGGCCCTCTCGCGCAGGATCCACACCATCCTGGCAACTTCCTCGCCCGAAGTTGGTATCCAGGGAGTCTCTTCCTCGGCGCCTGCCGGAACCTCCCATTCGTCCGATACCTCCTCGGTTGTGCGGGAAGCTTCTTCGGAAGGTGACAACATCCACCACTCTCCAGCTGTGCTCTCTAAAGTACCGGCTTCCTCAGGCAGTACTTCTTCAGCAGCTCTCTCTTCCGGGGTACCGATGGCTTCCATCCTCTCAGGTACCACCGGGCAGACATCTTCACATGTCTCCGGATACAACGCTTCCCCGTGGAGGGTCTGCTCAGTTCTCCCTTCGTCTTCAGGGACCAACTCTTCCACAGCCACGGACAAGTTATCTGATGTATCCGACGTCACCAATACCCCAGCTCCAGCATCCGGCTGTCGTGGGTATTCCTGTCGCGAATCTTGCTTGGACGGGACGATCACCTGCGATCCAACAGTCAGCAGGCTCTGCCGATCCTTCCCTCCAGACTCCGACTTCTTTTAAGACCATTGATGGAAGGCTTCCTCGTCCTTCCACTTGAAGACTTCTTCGTCTTCCCATTCATCGGAGACTTCGTCGTCCTCCCATTCACCAAAGATCTCCTCGGCAACCGGGCAGTGGTATGCGAAGTGTCCAGGCAACCCACACTTCCAGCACAGCATTTCTTCCACCTGTTGCCGTTTAGTACCTCTGTTCTTCTTCTTCCTTGTCTCACAACGTTCCAGGACTTGCTTCATGAACGCTGCCACTTCGTCACGAGAGAGGACACAGCTGTATCCCTCGTACAGCGGAATGATCCCCCGATGAGCCATCGTTGATCCTGCCGACTACGCCAAAATGTAACGCCCCCTGCGGGGAAAACAGGGACAGACGCAACACAAAAGAACTTACCTTGAAAACGATGGTCACCTCCAGTCCGCTACCGATATCCCAGCTGCGATCCAATCCCAGCAGATCCGCAGCCGCAACCCCTGTCACCTCCAATCACGTCGCTCTAAGATAGAGACAGAGATTACGGCCGTGCCTACCAGGTAAGGGCTGTCCGAGAATACGGCAAAGAACGAGGACACGGTCAGTCCAAGCTCACTTGCCGCCCCCTCACTTTGTTCTTGCCAAGACGCGGGGGACTACAGGCACTTAAGACCAAGACTAGTCCGAGGACTAATCCCGCCTCAAGTACCTCACACACCTGCCGGTGAGGGCCTAACTGAAAGGGGGAATCGAGCGTAATACTCACCGGGACACTCCCACTTCCGATCCGGTTCTCCTGCACCTCCCCAATACCTGCGGATGACAAGAACACACAGCCTCCCTCTACGCTAACGGTGAGACTAAAGATGGCACCCACAAAACTGGACTGACTACAACAGCGACCCGACCCTAACAACGTTCTTATGGTCGGCAACGCAACTAAGTCAAACCACTATGACTAACTAGGTGTGGTGCACTAACGGAACTGCTCACTTACACACTACGGGGAACACCAGCCGGTGTTCACGGACTAAACCGGAGGGCGGTTCCTAACCCCCTCACCCAGGTCGTACCAAGAAGCTGCCTTCTTGCTATGGGGTCACCCACAGACCCTAAGGACCGGTTCTTTAAGCCCGGCTGAGGTTTAGTGGAACAGCACACTAACCCGCGGGCCGACTGCCGCACGGAACAGCCGATCTAACTGAACCGCCCGACTGCCTGTACTCGGGTATCTCACACATGTCCCTACGTCCGGAACCACAGGTCCACCTGCACGGAACCGGGCTTGAGGACCCTCAATCAGATCCACGGCCGCCCCTGGAACTGCCTCAAGGTGTGCTGCACTGCCACCAACTCACTCAGCCACCCCCTCTGGGTACCAGTGTGACCCCGGGGACCTAAGGGACAGGAAAACTATGTGTGTTCTCCCCTGACTATGTGTATGCTGGTAACTACACTTGTCCCCACAGCACGGGTTAGCACAGGAAACCACAGGAACAAGAGCCTACCTTTAATGGGGACCTGACGTCTTGCCCCTGGACACAATTACGTAGCACACCCAAAATACTGTAATCCAACAATACCCGCCGCACAGACAGAATACAATACACAGTACTTTGTAAGCTACTTACCAGAGCACACCGCTGTTAGCCAACCAGCAGGTTGCTACAGCACCACAGGAGCCTCCGCTCTACTGTACCTCCTAACTACAAGTGCTCACCTCACACAGGACCGCGCCTACACTCACGAGGCTCCCACGCCTCTACCTCATCACCACCAGGGCCCTCTGCCCTTAACACCATGGGCCTCTTCCCAGCTACAAACAGAGCCTTGTGCTCTGATTAATGGGCCTCAGCCCCCTCTCTACCTCAGGGCTCTGAGCCCACTAACTAGGGCCTTGTGCCCTGCTACCTAGGGGTCCTAGCCCCTGCCTACCGAGGCCTGTGGCCTCCCTAGCTATCTACTAGGGCCTTGTGCCCTTTATAGCCTACGGGCTACCAGCCCCTAACCAGGCCCTGTGGCCTTCCTATGGCCACTAGGCCACTAACTGCCTAAGGGCCTTGTGCCCTTGTACCTGGGGCTCTCACGCCCCCTGTCTCACTAACAGGGGCTTGTCCCCTTTATCAAAATGGCCTACTGGCCCACTAACTTTATCGTGGGGCTAGTGCCCAGGTCCCTGGGCCTTGTGCCCCTAATTTTCCGTGCCAACGGGCCTTGTGCCCAACCGTGGCCCCGGGCCTAGTGCCCGAATTTAACGCTGAGTCAACTTACCTGCTCTGCGCAGGAATCTGAGCTTGCCACGCCGTCTTCCGCTTCTTTCTCCGGGTCTTCCAGACCCTCCAGCCGGCGGCGCCTCTTCTCCGGTTCGGCGCTGTTGAGGGCTGCTTGGCGGGGGCACTCTCAGCCCTTACAAGGGCTCCCCGCCGGCGATCACTGCTTGATTGCGGCTCACGCATCCGGCCGCTGATTGGCCAGCGGGGAAAGATGAGCCCTGATTGGCTCATCCTTCCTCCACGCACAAGACCTGCAGGAAGAAAGCCATGATACTCACCGCTGGATCGATGGACGGGTGAGTAACCTTCTTTCTTCACCCGCTTGCAGGGCTCAGCTACCAGGGGACTCTTCACCCCCTTCAGGGGCGCAGCACAGCCTGACATCTTCGCCCTCTTCACGGGCACCAGGCACATCTTCAGCCCCTCCAGGGGCATAGCGATGTCGGGCATCTTCGCCCGCTTCTCGGGCACAGGATCTGGAGGCATCTCGGCGGACACCATCTCCACAAGGCGGCAAGTGAACTTGACCAAGAGTGTCTGCGTTTATTGCCGTAGTCTCGGACCGCCCTTTCCTAGTAGGCACGGCCGTAATCTCTGTCTCTTTCTTAGAGGGACGTGGTTGGAGGCGACAAGGGTTGCGGTTGCTGACCTGCTAGGATCGGACAGCGGCTGGGGCATCGGAAGCGGACAGGAGGTGACCATTGTTTATAAAGTAAGTTCTTCTGTGTGCGTCTGTCCTGTTCCCCGCAGGCGCTACAGAAGCACCTATTGCACAGACCCCCTCATTGTTCAGCCCTTCCTCATTACACAGACTATCAATGCTAGCCATATGTACACAGTCTCCCTACAATTGCATACACCCCATTGCACAGTCCCCTAGATACATGGACCTCAATAGCACAATTACACCTTATTGCACTGAAGCCACTCTGCACTGACAAGCCAAAAAGCCCACAATGATACAGCTACCAAAATGCATAGATCCCCCCAGGATTGCACAGATTGCCCTGTTATTGCGTTTAGCTGAGTCCTAGCAAGCAGAGCCGTAACGAGGCAGGTGTGGGCGATGTTGTCGCCCAGGGCGCAGTCCCAAAGGGGCACAGTGGCCGCCCGCACCTGCCTCTGTGTGAGGAATCTGAAAAAAATTAAAAAATAAAAAGACCTCAGATTCAGACTAGTAAAAGTAGGAGGAGTTGGGTGCCGGCCGCCATCTTGGATGCGCCGGGCGGCCGGCACCCAACTCCTCCTACTTTTGAACTCTGCCCTCTGTCCCTGCAGCATCAGAGGTCATGATGCTGCTGGGAGCAGAGCGCAGAGAATTACACACAGCAACGACTGGGCTGGACTTTCAGGAATAAGAAATTGAAGAAAGGCAGCAGTGAGCAGGAAAAAAGTAGTGAGAAGAATACAGAAGAAAAGCTGAAAGGAAGCTGACAGCTGAAAAGGTAGATAACTTGAGACAGAAGACAGAGGGGTAGGGGGGATTGGGGGGGGGGGGGGGCTGGTCACATGTTATTCTGCAATGGGAATTACCAGGCATAGGTATGTCCATTTGTAAATATGTACAAACTTGTGAATTACTTTTGCCATTATGTTTTTTTAAAAAATGAGTTTGTCACCTAAAGCAATGTCTATGGATAAAGATTTAAACCTTTTTAGTCACTACTTGGAAGAATTAATAAAAGGTGTATTGGCATAGAAAATGTTATGAATCTAATTTTGGTACGTAATTAATTATAATTTCTATGCCAATACTCCTTTTAATAATTACATTTTTATTTTGTTAAACTCTCCACAAATACTTTCTTAAGCATTCTTGTAATTGCTTTGACCCAGAGCCCTAACTAGGCAGGTGTGGGCGGTGCCGTCGCCCAGGGCGCAAGCCCAAGGGGGCGCAGCAGCCGCCCGCTACCTGCCTCTGTACCTTCAGCCCTTTACTCTTGCAGTGGGACGCATGTGCGTTCCACTGACAGGAAGTTCGGCATTTGGAACGCAAACTTGGATTCCAAATGCCGAACTTCTTGTTAGTGGAACGCACATGCGTTCCACTGCGAAAATAAAGGGCTTCCGCTACAGGTTCTTATTATCCTTAAAGTAATAAAATACATCTTTGTACCAGAGAAATGGAAACTACACTGTTATTGAACAATACCCCCAGCGTGCTCTCCTCGCTTTTGACATGCACTAATTTTTCAATTCTGTATTTCTTTATACAATGTTTTGGTGACTAGTATTCTGTCCATCTCGCTACAATCAACTTATCATGCATTGGAAGTATAAGCTTTTGTACTTATGTAAAAAATCCCACGTCACGCCTCCAGAAATGTGTCAGCCACCTCTTATTACCCTGGAGCTCCTCCAAAACTGTCTCCTTAAATATTACACGGTAGCGCTTTCAAAACATGTTTTAACCCATGCATTGCACAATACAATCATCATCATCATCAACATTTATTTATATAGCGCCATCAAATTCCGTAGCGCTTTACAAATAGGAACAAACATTAATAAGACAATACTGGGTAATACATACAGACAGAAAGGTAAGACATCCGCAATCCAATATTATAGAACTTTGTCACCTCATATATTACACAGAAGCCACTCCAACACTGAATCACACTATATATATCATACAGCCTCTCCAAAACCTTTACCCCATGCACTCCATCCCAAATGGTGACACCCCGCTCTGCCACTGCTCCCCTCCATCCAGTCATCATCTAGGAGAATCATTTGCTCTCCCACCGGCAGGCTCGATGGTTATCTGCTGACAGGTGACTAAGACAGTGGAGAGCCCTAATGTCAAGACCTGGTGCTGCAGCTTCTGTGACCACTCGGACCCCTCCCCAGACCATGTACGCATCATAAAATCTCTCAATCTCTCTCCCTCAATCTCCCCCCCCCCCCCCACATGCAGTAGGCCACAGAATGCCTACTGCTAGTCTAAAGAAACAAAATAGTGTTTGTCTCAATCTTGCAGCCATAAACCCACTAAGTGCAAGTGTGGTACCCCAAAGCCCTGTTGAACAGCACAGAGGAGTGCATAAACACTTTTAAAATGCAGGGCTACAAGGGGTTAATTGTGCTCCTGAAAACTTGTGCCCAAGAGTGATTGACAGGAGGAGGATGAAGGCCCTGATTGGCTGGGGGAGTAACAGGAAGAGGTTGTGTAGGAAGGAAGAGAGAGAGAGAGCAGCATGGTAGAAGGAACAAGGGGGAGGATGTGCAGCCGAGCAGAGAGAAGATAAGCTGCTGCCAGAACTGTGACATTGCCAGCAAAGCGGACGGAGAACAGCTGGGGACACGCAGTGGGGCACCAAAGACAGTATTCCCTAACTACAGAACTCTTTTCAAGGTAAAACCTCAGCCTGCAGTGTACTGCACATACCCCAGTGTCAGAGGGAAGAGTGATGAGAGAATCTATCCAAAACTGACATTGCATTCTTGTACAAGGAAGGATTGTGAGAGCTTTTCTCCCAGATCATACCAATACACAGGCCGCAGGGAACAATTAAGACGGTCGTTTCAGCTATATCCTGTGTGTGTGTGCTGATATCTGGACATTATACCCTGCTGCAGAGTACATGTGCTGATAGAGATTCATTGACTGTTGAGAGAACAGCGCCATATTGTGGCTGAAATGAGCAACAGCTCTGCTTTCTACTATAATACTTAACCCTTGATGGAAACCTCTGCAGGACATTGGAACACTACCCAAATTCTTGTGCACAGGTCAGCCCAGGACTGAGTGGAAAATATGGTAACGTTACCGGGGATAATATTGGTGCACCAAATGTTTTAGATGATTTCAATGTTATGTGATTTACCTAAGAATTGATTTAATAATATTGAAGGTGTGACATTCAGTGTTAGTGGTACCGCTGCAATTCAAGTTAACTCAGCAGTAGATGCTAAAAGTGGGGCGCCTGACCCATAGGGAATAGCACGGTACCCCAAACACCTGAATAAGAAGTAGCCCTCTAGTGGGCGCGGTAGTGACCGTAAGAGTCTTGATGGGTTATTATTGATGGTTATTACATCATCACCAGTCAGATATTGTTAACGTGAAAGTAGTAACTGTGATTACCAGTGTGCCTTATTAGACAATGTGTATTGAAGATGTTATCGTTATTCTGCCAAATACTCACCAGGTGTATGTTATATGTTAAATGCTATTGTGCTCTATGCTGATCAGATGCATTATTTTGTCATTACTATTGAGCTGAAGGGGTCAGTGGCGCGGTGGCTTCCCAAAACTATCCTTACCGCATTCTCAATTAAATCAAGTTGTTTGACCAATCTTTGTCCCTTTCATTGAAGTATTTATCTCCTGACCACCGGATATCCAAAAGAGAAAAGAACCTGACTCGTATCTGGGAGACAAGGTAAGGAAAGGATTTCCCATCAGTACTCGACCACCACACAAGAAAAAAACATACAAACAAATTAAATAAATTGTGAGGGAAAATAAAAGTTCAGGTAGTGGCAGCAATAACTAATATCAGGGATGGATAAGAGAAGTTTACATATCTGAGATTTCCCCAGTGAAGAGATGTAAATCAGTGATACTGACAGCAGATAATAGCTGGAGGTGAATGAGGTGGTGCTCGCCTGTGAGACCCCTTATACCTCACCTTACAGAGGAGCTTCTTCTCCTCCATGATTTTGTGCTCATGTTTGGGGTCCGCAGACATGTAACAGAATTCTTTCAGTAAAATGCTACAGAGGTGATTGTAAGTGTATATTTTCCACATCCCAAATCATCAAAAAAGGGAAAAAATATACTCCTTGCATACATTTGAATAATTATTCCCTCTAAATAAGTAGATATATGGCAATAGCATATAGGCACCAGTAAAACCAGATAATGTTTTCCTTGACCCATAGCTTTGGTACAATTCCTGAGCCTCAGTACTCCCTCACCTATATGCTGCTGACCTACATAGATTCCACTACATAATTATATTAGTAAAGGGTTAATCTAATTCTCAGTCATAGGATCAGATCAGCGAGATCACACATTGCAACTACAAAGCAATTTGCAGACCTCTGAATCAGGGCTTAGCTAATACTTCCAAGCACCAAACTAAGTTCCTTTGGAGCAATACATGCAAGGGAAGCAGTGCCAATACCAGCATGGAATGTGCCAGGCCATTGGCGTTGACTCTCAGAAAGTTAAGTGAACGTGAAATGGGCAAAGTCACAGTAAATAGGTTGCTTTTCTCATGACGTATTATTTGTGCTGGAATCTGAAGTAATCCTTTGTTTAATGTTTTGTAGAGGACTATGGATATTTTTTTAAATGTCAGAATAGTTCTGTTTATTAAGAAAATAATTTATAAGTTGCTGACTATATTCTGTCATATTTCTGAAAAGGCCGATCCCTAAATCCCAGATATGGTCATTTGCCAAAGTTTAAACATGTGCTCCTACAATAGGTTTCTATTTGTGCGAATACACCAATTTATATTCTTCTTACAAACATAAATGCATGCCCACATTCCTGTTTATGGAAATGCACTCACAAAATCAGTATTTTTATTATTATTATTATTATTATTATTATTATTATTATTATTATTATTATTTATTTACTAACCGTACACAATATGTGTTTGGTATTCCATGCCATAACTTCAAAAATAAGAACAGAGGACTGAAGTAAGCATGAAGGAAATAAAAGCTGAGGCTGTGACTCCTAACTATATACATTCTTCTAAGGTCAAAAGTTTATCTAGGGAGGTGTACTCCCATCTAATGTCATAGGGGAGGGTTGTCTGTTGCTGTGATAGCTGTTGTATTCCAGTACTTGCCCTCAAAGACATTGCCATTTTAAATGTATCTGTCAAACTCGCTGAATATCGACGAGTTGCCAAAATCGGCACATAATACATTTACCCCCAGGAGTGTTTTCTTGCAGCTCATGATCATATGAACTTTTCTCCTCTTCATATGTTTCTTCTGTGCTTTTTTCACTGCTCTCTGCCAGCCATCTCATGGTATGTGGGTCAGTGGTTATAGAATACATGTGCGGTAATTTTCAGGCTAATTAAGGATTTTATGTGAAATCAATCTTTTCACTCATCATAGAGCAATGTAATCACCCCTCCCCGGCTCTTCTTTAATCACTTAAGATCATACCTGTCCCAGACATAGCAGAAAGTAGGGGGAAAAAAGAAAAAAGAAAAAAAAAAAACCTCATAAGAATAGTCACCACCATCCCAAACAGTATGAGGATTTTATCCACAAAAAAAGACTGTGTCATATTCCATTCAATAGTACCGAGCTAAGTTTTAGGAGACTATTGGTTTATTTGAATGTTCCAGACATATGCAGTGACACAACAGTTTCTCCCTCCTCCCACAGCAGTGCCCACAGTCATAAATGCGTCCACTCCCCACTGCTCCGACATGCAGAGGGTGCCGTCGTTTTTTCTGCCAACATTCCCCCCTGTCACAGTTGTAAATTTCCCATGACACCTACACCACTGCTTTGGTGCCTGCAGTTTCAGGGTCCATGATGTGTAATCTCTACTATTCTATTACCATGTATCAATTTACATGAACCCAATTGTTTATATAAAATATATGGACATGTCCGTTAGGGACTGTATCAAAGGACTGCTCATTACTGTCTTTGTGACAGGATTTGTGAGTTGTGTAGCAGAATCTTTGCTCAACTTATATGGCAAGTGTAATGGATGGTTCACGGTTTGACTGTCCATAATATAATAGTGATGTGTTTGTCTTTGCACTGGCACCTCTTCATGTACTGTGAGCATATCAGTATATGTATGCACATTTTTCTTACATTTCATTTTGTCCCGGCAACAGGTGAAGTTCATACAGATGGGATCTGCTAGAGGGAAGGGCTGCGATTAGAATTGATGTTTTGGAGGAGCTGCTATTTAAGCGACAAAGCTTACAGGTTTGGAGTGGGGTGTCTCCTCAGCATGTTCCCTCCTTTCTCGCGGTTGACACGGTGAGTGCAGACTTATTAGGTACACAGGCTTTAGGGGCATACTTCTTCCTGGGTCTAGCTGCTATTACATTATAATTTTATATATAGCATACAGTGTTGATTGTGGGTGACGCCTCCCCGAGCTCCTCATTGTTTCCTTATTATGTATACGTGGAATTGCTCTTGCAGGTGCGTATTTATTATGCTATTCTGTAATACTGTACCAACAAGGGCCATACTGGTTTTTTGTTCCAACAAGGGCCATTTTTATTTGAGGCACATTTTGCAGGCTATCAGGTACAATGGCCTTATCGGTGAGGAGTTTGTATGTTCTCCCCATGTTTGCGTGAATTTCCTCCGGGTGTTCCGGTTTCCTCCCACACTCCAAAAACATACTGGTAGGTTAATTGGCTGCTAACTAATTGACCCTAGACTGTTTGTGTGTGTGTGTGTGTGTGAGTGAGTGAGTGTTAGGGAATTTAGACTGTAAGCCCCAACGGGGCAGGGACTGATGTGAGTGAGTTCTCTGTACAGCGCTGCGGAATTAGTGGCGCTATATGAATAAATGGTGCTGATGATGATGATCCCTATGTTGTGGATGCAGATCTGCAATTGAACTATGTTATTTCCATGAAGCACTGTTTGAAGAAGTGATCAATAAAATGATTTTCCACACTGATAATCAATCAATAAAGCAATTCTCGAATGAACTGGAGTAAGACGGGAGCAATTTGAGTCATCTGTGTTGATAAAGGAGACGGATAATCTCTGACATACATTCCCTAACTATAATTTTCAGGGAATTTACTATATATACTAGGTGTCCTCTGGTACACAGTGAAACAGGTTATCCCTTCTTACAGGTAGTGTCCTTCAACATATTGCCTAAGGCACCACGGTGCTAGCCTCCCAATCAAGGTCTTTCTACTAAACTGTCCAAGTATTTTCAGGAAGTGTAAAGGACACTATGGCGTACTAACGTTAGTATTTGCCAGTAGGCCTGTGCAGGCTGATTAGACTACAAACATGGTGGGACAAACCTGTTTTAACTACGATGTGAATGGGAAACATCAATCACCTTTCTATTGCACGGAAATCTGTATCTGCTGATCTAACTGCATCTGTGTGGAACAGGACTTTTATATTGCTTCCAAAGTAAATACCTTGGCATTGATACATATATAAGACATGCATTCCACTGCTGCCACCGAGCTGTACGCAATGCACTCCCAGCATCCGTGACTTTGGGTGTTTATTGTATAGGGTAACACACGATTCCAGTGCTCAATCTTTTTCACACAGGTTATAGATTTGCTGAATTGTCCTCAAACAGCGCTCACACACCAGCACACAATCGTCTCTGCCACCACCTGTTGAATAAGGGCAATGGGACCCCAATATACTGTCTCACATTGGAACACATTGCTCTTTGTTACACACTGGTTAGTAATGCCTGTGCCAACAAAGGGTTTCCACTTAACACTTCAGGACTCTGTTACAAGAATGTACATGCTGGCCCATGCTATGCTCGTTAGTCACATGTTTTAACAATTCTCATGCCAGCATTCCAAGGATTCACGTGACAAAGTAATGCTCTTCATAAAAGGCTACTGGAATCCTAGAGTGTCCAGGACAGAACTTATTGAATTCTACATTTAGTATAAAAAAGTGAGCTGTATTTTCACAGCATTAACTTACGTATGGAAATCTTTGTTCCTGCGGCAATTAGTAGAGATGGACAGTCCTTCAATTGGATTGATAACACATGAGTTGACGATATCTTGGATGTGGTCTCCTCTGTTAAAGACATTTTGTCACCTTTCCCCTCCTACAGGAGTTGGTCTTCAGGGGAGACCTGTGACACGGTGTTGCAACTCCAATTTGCATCTTCCCTATTTACTCCCCAATGCTAAACTGTAACATACCTTTTCTGGGGAGAGTCACACAGACCCAATTTTATCATAAATATATCCAATACACTTTACCTGTCTACAGTTACCGAGCAGAGATGGGTCAAGTGGATGAGTTGAGCATTTCTTCTCATTCTCTGTGGAACAGACAGCAAGCTTCGAAGTATGATATGCCCTTCTTTATCCTAGTTATGAATATGGGTCCAATCACTAGTTATATTGTTTGGAAGTGGTTTTTGGAGCTGGAATTTTTACCGTTTATATAAATGTAGTAAGTCATCATGTGGTTGGTTCCTTACAGTCTCTTCAAGTGCCAATGACCACTCCAGTACCAGGACATAGCTCACTCTTGGGGGCATTTGATACTGCTCAGTTCCCCCTATAGGTGACAATGTTATCTTGTAGTCATTAGGTCTGCAGAGACACGGTATAAACGCAGTCTAGTATTTTTGGCCTCACATTTACACCTTGGATGAGGTTGTTAACCCTGTGAGAGTGGGCTTTGCTCAATGTCATTGGCATTGCACCCTAGCCTGTGCATTGGATTAATTTGATATACAGTATTTGCAATGCAGTCCCTTATGGCGATGCGGTCCCTTATGATTATGTTTTGTTCACTACAGTTATGTTTGATGCACAGCATTTACACTGTGGTCCCTTATGGTTATGCTTTATTCACTGCAGTCATGTTGTAGGTTAATCCTTATACAGGGATACCTCCCTGTTTTCACAACATCTCCCCATATTAGCTCCCTGATTGGAGGAGACTTGTTAGCGACCCAGTACTTGCTGGAAGCCATTCCCTGGTTAGCCCCCATGGTTGGTTTCTCTGTCTGCCCAGTTGCCAGTGTCAGTGAATTTGCTCGCCTCCAGCCTTCGGCCACAGTCCCGAGGCTGGTGCATGTTGATGGTGCCCCCTCATCAGGTACCAGTTCTCGGTGGTTTTTAAGAGGACACAGGTTGCGCTAAGTTTGGACAGTTCTTAATTCGCTCCCATTCCTTCCGGATTGAGGCAGCCATGCTGTAAAGTGAATTAATGGGCTAGCAGATGGAAAACTAATGTTTACAAGTGTTATATGGGTCTTCTCTTCATATTTGTCTTCTCTCCTTGCCCTACTCTCTCTGCATCAGTGACACAGGATTTCAGCTGCTTGTTGCCTTTGGAGACAGGGTGCAAAGTGATTTGTCCATTTTTTCCTCTAAATAAGTGGGCCTAATTGGCACTTGGCACCTTAACATTTTATGGTTTTACCTTCCCTTGTGTCTTACGCTGCTGGTGCGCCTCTGGTATGGTGGCGCAGCTAGTGCTGCTGGGTATGTTAGGGTCTCTATTTGTTTCTCTATTCTTGTTTTTTCCCTTTTTTCTTTTTTACCACTTTTTAATTATTCCGCGGTTTATGTATGCTAACGTTTGCTGGTTTCTTTACTGCCATACAGACTACCAGAACCTGCTGCAGGTTTGGGTGCTGGGACACTCATATGTCCATTGGGCTGCGTTGCATAGGGCAGCTGGGGACAGGGTCGGTAGTGATCTCTTGAATAGGTTGGATGGGTTTATGATGGCCCAGATTTAGGGGGCTCCTGATTGCTGAAATGTCTAGATGAGGAGTGTCTCATATATGTTGATGATTCATTTGGGGGGAATGATTTGGGCCAATGTAAATCCATGGACCTGATATTGTTGATACAATCTGAACTAGCATGGGTCCATGCCTCCTTCTTCTCTGCTGGTCTGATGTAGTGCCTAGGAGGGTCTGGCGATCCTTTCTTGAAGGGCGCGTAGAGGACGAGGTCTGGAAGAATGTCAATTCCATGCTGTCCCGGTTCATACGCTCTTTAGGTCGCTTGCAGATTAAGCACCCACATATAAAATTCCAGAGTCCCTTCCTCTATATGCGGGAAGGAGTTTACTTAACCGATGAGGGCATGGCCCTGTTTATAGGAGTCATAGGAAAAGTTTGGCAACAGTAGGTGTAGATATGGTGGTGGTCCTCGAGTCTTGAGGATCCAGGCGCTGCTGGAACATTCACTGCAATCGACGGCCATTGGTTGCGGGCGCACATTGCGGTAGTGGGCACACTGAACCTGCCATTCTTCGATGAGTTGGCTATAGTCTTGGTGCAAGACCCTGTGGGTCAGCTTGTGGTTGCACTCCTTTCAGCCCGGAAGGGTTGCGGGTTCTGTAGTGCCTGGGATTGAGTGTCCCAGTAAGGTCCCAGTGTGCGCCCGGGGTGCTATTGGTTAAACCAACCCCGTTTGCGGGTATCCTATGGGTTTGCTGGGATATCCTGGTTGCCTGACGTTTGTCATACTGCCTGCTCTTTTCTCCACCACCATATTTGGTTTGCAAATAAGCTTTTATTATTGCCACAATTATGTCTCGTCAATTATTCAAAGAAGTTAAGTACATTATTAAGAGGTTTAAATGAGGTGAGAGATCAGCCATTAAGCATTTTATAGGAGCACATTAAAGCTGTTACTATGCACTTGCGACCTCTGTGTGTCTCAGATACTGTGAAAGAAATGGAGGAGCCACTGGAAAAATAGCTGCACAGAGGGGCTCTGGCTAGGGGGAATATTTCCCTAGGTAGTAGTGCAGTTTTGATTTAGTTTGTAAAATACTGCTCATTTCAGCCTCATGTGTGTCTTAGATTAAGCTTAAGAGGAAATCGACAGTGTGACTGTATTTATTACATCTGTCACTTTTGTTTGTTTATTTTTTTTACAAGATATTTTCATGCATATAAATGCATGTACCTGCATTAAATGCACTTGGGTGGTACTGGTTGACTAAAAGTAGAGGGTGGTTCCCAATTACCAGCACTTCTTGAACAAAATCATGTCCTTTTGCGGGCAAAAAGAAGAGTTACAGCCACCCGAAAATCAAGGAACAGCACTGTAAATGCATCCTCTACATCCATTGAATCTATAGACCCATGTGGTGTTGAATATGGATGTAGGTTTACTCTGCTCTGCTAGACCAAACCAGACACTGCAGAATATGTACAATACCTATGTGGAATATAAATCTACTCAGATAATGTTACCTGTCAATAATATAGTTATTTATGACTATACATGGAATTTTTATATTTTTTTCTCTTTAAAAAACATTTCTTAGGCTGTCCTTAATGTCTATTGTAAATAAAACAAATTTTGACACTTGCTCCTGATTGCAAACACATGTTTTCACTTACATACTAAGCCGTCAGCACTGGTATTTAGAACTTAAACTAGCCCCCCAGTTGGAGCTAGAGATACGGCGTACTTCTGTGTGCGCCTAAGTTTGACTTCGATGTAGCTGCATAGGAAAGTCCCTACTGTATATTGTCTAAGTCAGTGGTTCCCAAACTTTTTCAGTTCGCGGCACCCTAAGTCTCCATAATTTTTTCAAGGCACCACTCCAAAATAATTACCGAGCAATCCCGCTTTTTAAGTAAATGAGTCAAAATAGCATAATAAGTATTTAGGTCAGGACAGAAATACTTAGTAAGTTGTTTGCAAAAATAATATACATAAATCCAAGGGAAAAGAATATTTTTATATATTTTTTTCAATTATATTTCTGTCAAATAATAATTTACAGCTAATATTGAGAGGAATAAGATCAAACAAAATAAAACAGCAACATGTACAAAAATCATCACACTGTGCCCCTTCACCTTTACACTGTGCCCCTTCATCCACACACACTGTCTGCCCCTCTTCATCCACAGACACTGTGCCCCTCTTCATCTACATACACTGTCTGCCCCTCTTCATCCACACACACTGTCTGCCCCTCTTCATCCACAGACACTGTCTGCCCCTCTTCATCCACAGACACTGTCTGCCCCTCTTCATCCACAGACACTGTCTGCCCCTCTTCATCCACAGACACTGTCTGCCCCTCTTCATCCACACACACTGTCTGCCCCTCTTCATCCACACACACTGTCTGCCCCTCTTCACCCACGCACACTGTCTGCCCCTCTTCATCCACAGACACTGTGCCCCTCTTCATTCACAGACACTTTCTGCCCCTCTTCATCCATGCACACTGTCTGCCACTCTTCATCCACAGACACTGTGCCCCTCTTCATCCACATACACTGTCTGCCCCTCTTCATCCACACACACTGTCTGCCCCTCTTCATCCACAGACACTGTCTGCCCCTCTTCATCCACAGACACTGTCTGCCCCTCTTCATCCACAGACACTGTCTGCCCCTCTTCATCCACAGACACTGTCTGCCCCTCTTCATCCACACACACTGTCTGCCCCTCTTCATCCACACACACTGTCTGCCCCTCTTCATCCACACACACTGTCTGCCCCTCTTCATCCACACACACTGTCTGCCCCTCTTCACCCACGCACACTGTCTGCCCCTCTTCATCCACAGACACTGTGCCCCTCTTCATTCACAGACACTTTCTGCCCCTCTTCATCCATGCACACTGTCTGCCACTCTTCATCCACAGACACTGTGCCCCTCTTCATCCACGCGCACTGTCTGCCCCTCTTCATCCACGCACACTGTCTGCCCCTGTCCATCCACAGACACTGTGTCCCTCTTCATCCACGCACACTGTCTGCCCCTCTTCATCCTCACTCTGCCCTCTACTTCATTCTTTTGACCCTCCATTGCTGTTTCCTTTCACCTTTCCCTCCATTTCTTTGCTTACCATACTTGGCCTTTTTATTCTATTTCTTCTGTCTTCTCTTCTATCTTCTTACCAATGTGGCAGTGCTGGGAACCAGCATCTTCCCCTCTCCTGCCGCTTTTCACTGAATATTTTGGGCGACGCCGGATTGGTAAGTTGTTTTTTGTTTTTTTTTGTCCCCTGGCCGCGGCACCCCTGTGACAGCGCCGCGGTACCCCTGGGAGCCATGGTGCACACTTTGGGTGCCGCTGGCCTAAGTGAATCCACCCATTCCCCACTCTGTTCACTACCCTAAATCCTAGGTTGCAGTTAGTGACTTTGCGCTCAGCGGTGACTTGGACATGGCTGCATTTTATTGTGTACCATCCAATTCTGAGCATACGCAGTGTATGTTGTGCTGACAATATGCACGCATTCAGGGGTGTACTTTTGGACAGCAAATTAATGATTAGCCCAATGTTAGAAATGTGTCAGTTTTTTGGGGTCCAGCTGCTATTGAGAAGCCATTCTAGCCATTCCCAAGCGGTAGTTATATGAAAAAGAAGTATGTGGATTTTAAGTTATTTATTTTTTTTCACCCTGTTTATTTAAAAAAAAAACTGTCTTGAAATTGTGTTTCTGTATGTCATTTTGTTATCCTTGTGTTCACAAAAGCATTGTGACTTTTGCCCCCCCCCTTCATATTAAGCTCCATTTAATAATGTTCTGTCATTTTGTTCTAAACAAATTTACGGGTCAGTGAGGCTTGGTTATTATAATACTACATTTAAGGCATATAATCCTTGGGGTTACAAGAACTCTGATTAAAATAGGTTGATATAAATCAGGGCAGTGGTCGATGTGGGCTGGTATCCGGTGAGATGCCATACCACCACTTCTACTACTGATTTCATTGTAAACCTATCAAATTCCATTCACTTCCATTTTCCATACTGCCACTTCTAAATTTCCACTTCGACCATTGAGTCAGGGAGTAACTAATGTCTCAGAGTCTCAGGTTTAGAACCAAATCTTAGTGGTGGCAGACTTGGGTAGTTAATAGTGAGTGTGAGACAACAGTTTGGGGGGCATTTTTAAACAGAAAAGGTGGTTTTGTTTTAATTAAACCTTTCACACCCACACGTCAGGCATGCTCAAGTGTGGCTGTTAGTGACACTGCATAAAAAAATTTGTTTTTTGCATGTTGGCTTAAAGATACAAGACCTGATTCATTAAGGAAAGTAAAGCAAAAAAAATAAGTAACTTTGCTGCATTGGAAAACATGGAAAACCACGTTGCCTTGGAAGAGGAGGTAAATTTAAAATGTGATTGCAAATATATAGTTGAGGTAGGGTCTGTCCTAGATCAACTTTATATTTCAGTGTAAAAATAAAGCTATCAAGTATGTGTGTGCTACATGAAAAACAGCCAGTATTTAACTTATTTGGAAAATAGTAAACTAATTTGTACCCCTTGCATTGCAACATGGTTTGTCCAGGAGAAATCTTTAAAGTGCAGATCCATGCACTTCATATTACAGAAAGGGGCATTTTAGCAATAATTGACACTTGACATCAGCATCAGGAAAAGTGCATTGCCGGGTCTCATAGCAAAATTTCATGGCATCACAAAATGTCAAAACTATTATGTGGTACATTTTTTCATAAATGAGTCTGATTTAGGTCAATAATACCACTTTCAGATTATATCCCAGGTATATTATGAACCTGGGATATTGCTGGGGGACAGATTCTTCGATGCAGGTAGACCATGTTCACACTGAACATAGCTCTGACAGGGTCTCCATGGCAACATCAAAAGAAGAGCTCTGATTGGCTCCTATTGTGATTTTTTTAAACTTTTTAATAGGTGTCGGTGAGACCTGGGTTGAAAAACCTGGGTCTCACCGTTCACAGTGGAGGCTACCTGGGTCAGGATCCCAGAATTACCCTCTAAAAGACCTGGGTCTAGTTCCTGGGTCATCCGACCTGGGGAGATCATACTTGCCAACTCTCCCGGAATGTCCGGGAGACTCCCGATATCCAGGTAGGTCTCACGGACTCCCGGGAGAGCAGGCAAGTATTCCGCATACTGCAATTTACTTGCCAAATTGACGCGATTTGCGGTGAATCGCGTCATTTTGGCCCCCTCGACAAAATTACGTTTTTGTTGCAGGGTTGGGGCCAAAATGATGCGATTGACCACTCCCTGCCCACTCCCGCCCTCCAAGCATGCCCCCTGCCCGGGATCTCCCGGAATTCACTGTTCAAAGGTTTATTTCAAAGGTTGGCAAGTATGAAGTAGATGCAGGCAGGGCCGCCGAGTGGGGGGGGGGGGGAGCGGGTACTAATTACCCGGGCCCGGGCATTGCTTTTTTTTTAAAAAAAAACTTTTTTTTTCTTTCTTTTTTTTTTGCAGGGGGGGGGGCTCTCGGTCGTTGGTGGGGGGAGCAGGCTAGTTTAAAAAAAAAAAAAAACATACTCACCTGATTGCGGAGCCGGCATCCCTCCTCTCTGCTGCTCTGTGCTCCATTCAGACTGTCTGAATGCCGGGTGTGATGTCATCATGTCATGCCCAGCATTCAGTCAGTCTGGAGCAATGGAGCACAGAGTAGCAGAGAAGACCAAGAAAGGAGAAAAGGTAAGTGCAGGGAGGAAAACGAGGGGGACCCCCTTTCACACTGAGCCTAGACCCGGGTCATCGGGGCTTGCCTCGGCAAAAACCTGGGTCTTTTAGGCAGTGTGAAAGGGGTATTAGTAAATTGCATTGTTTGCAGAAATATATGCAAAATAATGTTTATCCAATTTACCTCTAAATACTTTCTAAATAGATAGTTACAGCTGAACATTTTCTTTATAATTTTATTAGCGCTTGGTATTTTCAGTTCAGAACTTTGAAATAGATTGTAATGTTAGTCCCATCTTAACAATCAGCAAAAGATGACACTGCAGAATTGATATCATTAAATGTATTTATTTACTGTAAATAACAAACATTTTTTTGCACGTTAGAGCTGCAAAATTTTACCCAGATGTTCAAGGCTTAAGGACAACACCAGCAGCTTGTGTTAGAATGTTTTATACATATGCATCCATGCACTCTAAAGCACAATACAACGAGGCCCACAGTAAACATCACATAGAAATATTCTGTGTAGTTAACTACTGCAAGGGAACATGCTCATCACAGTTTTACAAGTATAGGGTGGAATTTGTCTTACAAAAATATCACAATTACATTTTGGAATGCTTTCAATATTTTTTTTAGCCACAGCTGTGCAAATTTTACCAAAAAGCACTTGTAAAGCATTTAAAGTTTAAAGAATGCAAAGGCTTGCCACGCTTTGTGGTATTATAATTTTTATAGCAAACCTCATCTGATTATTTACATGTTGCATAAATTGCAATTTATTTAACTACAATACTACACATTGATTTAGTCTATGCATTCTGGGTTATATTAAAAAAAAACATTAAATACTAGAAGAGAACCTAAGCAATAAATATAAGTTTCAAAATAATATGCAACAAGACAAATGTAGGATTTTCATGGTAGGGAGAGTAATGGTTATACTTTAACAACTTCTCTATGCATAGGATGCCTACAATAGGATAGAAACATATAGATGGCAATAAAGTAATACGTTTACATCTAGATTTATCTTGTCCTAAGATACTTTAAAACGCAATACATGTGTCTGCAATGGTCTTATAAAGAGCCACAAAGAGTACCCTCAGAGGAATATTTGCTAAACTGTGTGGTTGAAAAGTGGAGATGTTGCCTATAGCAACCAATCAGATTCTAGTTATCATTTATTTAGTACATTCTACAAAATGACAGCTAGACTCTGATTGGTTGCTATAGGCAACATCTCCACTTTTTCAAACCCGCAGCTTGATAAATTTACCCCTAAGGACTAAGAAACTGTTAGGAACCCCTCTAGCCGGTACAGCACAACCCGGAGTCTGCTCTGCCAGTCAGGTGTTCACTGGAGCCCCTAGTGGTGGGGACAGACTTGGCCGCAGACCAGCAGAGGGTCGTGAAGTGCGTACCAGCTAGGGAGAACCCAGGAAAGCGGAGTGAAGTCCAGGCAAGGGTCGAGGCCGGCAGCAGACAGGGAATCCAATACACAAGCCAAGGTCAAGGGTCACAGGCACGGTAGCAAGGTCCAGATACAGGCAGGAAGGTCAGGGTCACGAGCAAACAGGCAGGGTCCAAATCCAAGCAAGGGGTCATACACGGGTAATCCAATAGAGTGTCCACAGGACAGGGACAGGAACAAAAGCAGGTACTAGGATAAAGCAGGTCAGCAGGACTGTGGCAGAAAAGCTATAACCGGCAGTGAGGCTGCAGACAAAACTGCCTAAAATACTACACTCATCCAATCAGAGCCTAGCTCTGAAATTACACCCAGGCAGTACATATGAACTATAATCAGCCCACAGGCTGAACAAAGTATTTAAACCATACTGCGCGTGTGCGCTCGGCTTTCTATGCTGCCGGGACGCCGCGCTGAAGAAGCGTCCGACCGTTGCCTTGGCAACGGTCGGGTGCTGAGCGGAAGTGACGTCCTTGTCATCAAGGTGACGGCCGGGACGCCAGAGGAGACAGGAAGCGAGCCGCGGCGGCTGTGGATACCGTCGCGGCTCATGACAGAAAACATGGATCTGTATGGTGGCTTAGTGGTTAGCACTTCTCTCTCTCAGCACTGGGGTCATGAGTTCAGTTCCTGACCATGACCTTATCTGTGTGGAGTTTGTATGTTCTCCCCGTGCTTGCGTGGGTTTCCTTCGGGTGCTCTGGTTTCCTCCCATACTCCAAAAACATACTGGTAGGTTAATTGGCTGCTATCAAATTGACCCTAGTGTGTGTGTGTGTATTAAGGAATTTAGACTGTAAGCTCCATTGGGGCAAGGACTGATGTGAATAAATTCTCTGTACAGCACTGTGGAATTAGTGGCGCTATATAAATAGATGATGATGATGATCTGCACTCCTCTTCTGAAAGAGTCTTTAAGCATGGGGCTGTGAAGACAACAGAATCCTGCTGCTGTGCTAGAACCTCTGTAGTTTAGAAACTGGAAAAGACAAATTGTTGTTTTAGGTATAAAACACAAGGGGCTAGATTTACTATCAGGCGTGTTTCTAAACCCGACGACTTTCGGCGGGTTTGGCGGCGGTTTAGCCATCGCCGGATTTACTAAGGCTAAACCCGCCGTCCAAACGGCCAAAAATGATGTTTCCAAACCCGCCTCTGTATAAAGCGCCATGACGGTTTCAACAATGTTCTACATACAAACAGCCGGATTTACTATTAGGGGGTTTATAAAGCCGCCGGAAAACCGCCATTCAATAGACCAAAATGAAAGCGCTGCTTGTGAGCAGTGAGATTGTTCAAACAGTGTGCTGTTTGAACTATTTAGCCATTTCTAACATAAGAGAAAGAGCCATTTTGTGCAAAGTTTCCTCCTTTAGGATTGTATATGGGAAATGGGCAAACTGGCATGTAATTTGAGGTTTTTTGGTTTTTTTTCCCATCCTGTATTATTGAATCCTATTTACTGATGTAAAGGTTTACCGGCCACTCCACATGCATTTAAAGTGCGTATGAATCTGGAATCTTTGCCTGATGTGGACGTAGTACCAACTCATGTAAACCAGGTTCCTAGATATATTTGTTGGGGTGCTTATGTATGTACCTGTTAAGGTGTCTGATATTATCCTGGCTTGCTGTCTGATACATAATCTAGCTTTACATCAACTTACCCCACCGATTATTGCAGTACACAGTGAACAAGTAGGGGCCCGTGTCCCATTTGGTGATGTGCAGAGCACACAGGGGGAGGCAGATTTGAGACCGTCTCATTACAAACTACTTTAAATGTAAGTGCATACAAGAAAAAACATATATTGGTTTTTGATTTTATGTCAGTGCAATGGTTTTATTAATGGAATATTTTAATAAAATTGGACCCTTTAAACAGAGGATAGTGTGTACTGTGAATGTTGTAATTGTTAAAATCCCTGTAAAGTGACAGTTAGAGGTCAATGTGTACGTGAAATTAGTGCATCGTTTTAAAGAAAACAGTATACTCTTGTTTAATGGGAAGAAAAGAAAGAATGATATGAATGAAATATAACTGCATTTATTGCATTACAACATAATAAAAGAAAAAGTATAACGCTTACACAAAACATTCCCCAATAATACATTTTTTGCCCTAGCGCCGTCTTTTCGCTTGCATATCACTGTGCTTAGCCCCACTCTCTACCCTCCCTCGCCCACCCCTGGTGCGAGCACATCTCCTTGGAGGAGTGCTATGTGTGGATCTGCTCGGCGTACTAGCAGTACTGGTGGAGGCCGATGAAAAAGGGGCCGGCAAGTGGGCAATCAGTTCCTGCTGGAGTTGGCCTGCCAGCCGGATAACATTGGCATTCCCCTCACGAACGGAAGAATGCATGGCGTCCACAGACCCAGACATTTGGGCCAGCTGCACATTCGTCTATCTCCAAAGCGCTTGCCAGCCGTTTTATTGCAGCAGGGATTTGGCTAGTGGAGCGGTGTATTCGCCTCAACTGGGCCGCAATATGTGACATGTGGCCAGTTTGCCTGTCCATGAACAATGTCTGTTGCTGCTGGAATGCGCCAATAGACAGCGCCATTTCTCTGGCTGGGTCCATAGTTTCAGGTGCAGGTTGGTGGTGTGATGGTTCAGCAGGGCCAGGTGAAACTTCCTGGAGGCCAGACACAGGGGCATCCACTGTTACCAGGGTGATGGTCGTTAGATCCTCTGGCTCAGGGGACATTTCCAGGGACTCCGCCTGAGGTGGCTGGTATGAAGAGGGCCCTGTGTATGAAAAATGACGGTAAGTATATAGTATATAATATGTTTGTATATTGCATTCTGAACACTGGATAGGAAAGAATATTCTTTAGCAACTACAGATTCTTTCACAATGTTTGCATTCCTGATTTCTAGTCCTATGCTACCTACTTACGGATGCACTTATTATCCTTTTAATACCCATTATCATTTGGACTGTGTAGTACATGCTGGGTTATTTTGACTAAACTGCATGCTATAAAAAGTGGAGATGTTTCCTATAGCAACCAATCAGAATTTAGCTGTCATTTTGTTGAATGCAATAAATAAAGTAAAGGTATATTCTGATGGGTTTCTATAGGCAACATATCAGTTTAGTAAAATGTAGCCCTAACTTCTCATTGCAAACAATAAAAAGAAAAACCAAAAAAACATTGACAGCAACATTTGCACAGAAAATCAAGTAACGCCATTATTTCTCTCCTAAACAGAAATCACGCACCTGCTTTCTCGTCTGTGCCCGAATCTCTCGCTGAAGGTGGAGGTGTAGGTCTGGCACTGCGACTGAACTGCGGTCCTGGCGATTCTGGATGTATTAGAAAAAGCATACAATGTATTTCCAGAAAAAAACAATTTCCAAATATACTGTTTATTGCACAAATGTGTTTGCAATTTTTGTATATTTTTTTTCTATGAGAAAAAAAAACCTTTACAAACTATTAGGGTCAAAAATACACTTTGAAAAACCAAAAAAAAAAAAAAAATAAGAAAAAACGTTTGCAAAGAGAAAAGCAGTTTTTTTTTAAAAAAAAATAATTAAACACTGTTAGAGTAAAATATGCAAATAACTCACCAACTACTTGTCCAAAAGAGGGCGAATCCGTGTCTTGGACGTTTATCCCCTCGACAATCTCTGCCGGCATTATCTGTCGCAGCTCCTCCTCGTACGTTGTGTACTCAATACGAAGAGGGGGGCCACCACCCGTGCGCCTGGTTGCCCTCTTTTCCTGGGCCATCTTCTCTTTCAGCCTCCTTTTTATATCCGAAAACCGCTTGCGACAGTGCGCCACTGTCCTCTTTAGTGGGCCCACCACGTTCACGGCATCACAGACACGCCCCCACAATTGGTGACGCCGCCTTAGAGGAGTCCGGGCTGCCAGGTTGCCTAGTATGACCTCATAACAGGGAACGATATTGTGCACCAACACACAATTCTCATCATGTGAGAAGCGCACATTCCTCCCTGTCTTGGTCTTCCTGCCCTGACCTGTCTCCTCAACCTCTCCCTCTCCCTCCTCTGACCCCTCAACCTCCATCTCCCTCTCCTCAGCCTGTTCTCCCCTCCTATCTCTAGACATAATGACAAATAAATGTCAAACACACAAAACACAGAAAGACTTACAAACACAAAAGACAAACTACACTAAGTACAGACACACTCTCAACACAGTCACACACAAGTAACACAGACAAAGGACAAGTCAAATACCAAAAAAACAATACAGAAAATAAAAGAGAAAATAAATGTACAAAACAGAAAAATACCACAGGACTACTCACACTTCAATCAGATATCGCTCCACCAATCCACCAAACTCCAACTCTCACCAACTCACAGCAAACCACTATCCTCCAAACTCCTCTCACAAAACTCCTCAAACCCCTATCAAAGAAAAAGTGTCAGGCCAGTGGTTTATATAGGGCTTGTGATGTCAAATCTCCTGAGTTTGAAAATAGCCAATAGTAACAGGCCAGGAGACAGGTGTAATTTTCAAAAAAACCGCCTTTACATAAAAGCGCCGTCATTTAAAGCAAAAGCGCCATGTTCTATTCAAAGCCGCCGGCGGCTTTGAGCATTACATCCCGCCGTGACATCGCCGGCGGCTTCAAATTGAAGCTGATATGCGCCCATTAGTAAATCCGGCTGTTTGCAATGCAAACCCGCTGGAAAACCGCCGCGATGCATGGCGGCTTCAAGCCACCATGCATCACGCCAGATAGTAAATCTAGCCCAAGGGCTGATTTAGCATCATACTCCCTATTCTGGTGACATCATCCTTAGATGGCGTTACTAGAACAGAAGCAATAGAAAATACTTTTGCTTTATTCTTGTAAAAAAAGCACTTTATTTCATGCAGTGTTGTATAGATTATTTTACTTTATTAAATAAAAGATATAAGTGTAAGTAAAAAAAACACATTTATATAATATAAATTATATATGAGACATATTTCAAAATTCTCCATTTGATAGACTATAGTTCAATCCTAAAAAATTAAAGTATATTAATAATAATTAATGATAGTATATAGCAATACTGTAGAAATACAAAATACTGTACATTTACTTACCTAGCTAAAACTTAATGTACCGTATATACTCGTGTATAAGCCGAGTTTTTCAGCACATTTTTTGTGCTGAAAAAAGCCCCCCTCGGCTTATACTCGAGTCCCACTTACCTGGTCTCCGTTTTCCAGTCTCCCCCGCTCATCTGCAGGCATCTGCAGCCTCTGTGGATCACTGTCAGCCACCATTTTATTGTAGCCCGTTTTTGTGTGTTCATTGCACATGGAACAATAAAGTTAAATGAAAAGGAGCCTGTCAGTCAAAGCTAAAGACCGGGACATTTCCATCTAGCCCCGCTGGTCAGAGACACATGTGAGTACCCTGACTTGTCCACTGCAATTATTTGCAGCAGTTTTATAAAGTCCAATATTTTCATTTTTTGTCACCTATTAATAAGTGTCTGAAGATTCTTTTGCATAACTGTGAAATCATTGAAAAGTCTAAAAACATCCCAAACTTCAAGTATAATAAGGGTTAAATCACACAAAGCAAATTGTATTGTTCTGTTAAAATGTTTCTTCCAGCAAACAAAATCAAACTTATCTTTATCTGAGCTATTATATCAAATTCTATTTAGTGTATGTGCAGCATCTTTTGCATTACTAAAGCCTAAATTACTGTACTGTTCTGAACACTTAGGAGTAACTGCTCATCACCTTCTAAAGGCGAATAAACTTAACTGGCACATGTATTTAGTATCCACAGACTGTCTCATTGATTTATATATTAATGATCTGAGTTGTCTTTAGTGAATGTTATTTATATCTGTGTTCACCTATTAGGCTTGATACCAAGTGCAGAGGATTTAGTTTAACCATTTGTGTACAATTTATTAGGATATGGGTATATATTATGTACTTATATAATTTTATTGATGTTTAATAACAATAAATTTTGATATATTCATTTATAACCTCACGTTTGTATTATTGGGAGCCCAGTGTTAACGATATCCAGCACTGTTTTTATTTTTGAAACTTACCAGTAGCTGCTGCATTTCCCACCCTAGGCTTATACTCGAGTCAATAAGTTTTCCCAGTTTTTTGTGGTAAAATTAAGTGCCTCGGCTTATATTCGGGTCGACTTATACTCGAGTATATACGGTAATCTCTTTTTTTCTGAAACAAACAAAAAACAACCAGCGCAAAATATACCACCAGATGAATAAAAAACAAATAAAAAATGGAAAAACAAACCGGCATATAAAAAACAATTAATTTATGTGAGTCAAAAATTTATGGCTCTACATAAAATAGCAAAACCATTAAAAATTGCTGAACATTAGCACATAGGATACAATCCGACTAATATGACGTAGAATAAAATGTATATCATAAAATATCAAACAAGTGTTACATATATAATACGAACTAGAAGGGCAGAAATGATATAATGCAGAATGGATACAACCAATTTGTTTGTGCCAGTTGGCACTATATAGATCCAGACAATAGAGCACGCCAAAATGATGAAAAAGGATTTGGGAATAAATTCCCAATGTTGCAAATTTATTCATCTGGTGGTATATTTTGCGCTGGTTGTTTTTTTGTTTGTTCTTGATTGTTGTGGGTAATACCTTGCCCATATCCAGCTGCAGTTTATCCCAGGTTTATTTTTGTTGCAAATTCATAGCACCTTATATATTTTTTCTTAATCTCTTTTTTCTGCCATTTCTCTCAAGGGGCAGCATGAGACTCCTGTAGGACTAATGATGTGATAGTGAATGACACAGCCATACAGACCGCAACCAATGCTACCAAGCCTCTGGATGCCAGTCCAAGGCTTTAAATAGGGGTCTGGTCCTGGTGCAGTATAAAGCTGCCATTCCATTACAGCTATGTTAATAAGTAATTTATTACTTGGCCACTACACTATAGAAAGCTGAAGCTCTTGAATCATATTTAGAACAGTGTTCAAACCCTGACTGCTTAGTTCATACTTGCCAACTTTGGCAAGTTGGAATCCGATAGATCCAGGGGGAGGTGGTCTTGTGGGGGTGGGGCTCAACCAATTGCTTCAATTGGCCCCACCCCCTAAATGGACATCACAATTTCTAGCCTATTACAGAAGGGGGTGGGGCCATTATGATCCGTGAATCATGTCCTAAGTACCGTCCCTGTCACTTGTTAATGAAGTGGCTAGGAATCAGGAGGTTGCCCTGCTCTCCCAGGAGTCCGGGAGGACTCCCAGAAATCCAGGAGTCTTTTTCCCTGACATTCAGGGAGAGTACTAGGAAAAGAGAGGGAAAGAAATTATTTTGTAGGTGCACTGACACTTCCTGATGATGGGAATTGGATTATGTATATAAAATATAGCTTTTATTTGGTATTTGGTTTAAAATAAGTGAAATATGTAAATTAAAATAATTAAAAATACTCGCTATCTGTACATATAATCTCCATAATATTAGAACTTATGCTGATAAGGAGTCATAGTAGCACTTGTGGTAATAATTATCTATATCAAAGTGATACTGTTGATTAGAAACCACACTGAATCCTCCCTGTATATTAGAATATCCTCTTAATGATAATACTGATCAGTTCCAAAGATTTACTATTAGAAAGGCATTCCAAATTAGCCTGTATATTGAGCTGTAGAGTCTCTGAATAATACGGGGAGTGTATTGCTGTCTACCTAGATAATACCTCCGAACTAACTCTGGGTTTATCGGAGTATTATGTCAGCTGCCAGTTTTGGGAGATATCAAATTGACAGATAGCGAGGATGCCGACGCGCGTTTCGCTAAGGTCTGCTTTTTCCAAGGCAAGCTGAGGCAATGATTTGACATCTCTTAAATACACTGAGGAATACTCCTTCATTGTCACGTGATCGGAATTTTACCCAATCCGAATATATCATTCTAGGGGTGTGTGATCTGCATGATACGCTGTTAATGTTTCAATTATTTGGGCCATCCTTTTGGGATGTCTTATTTAAAACAATCTCAGTCGCCTGTAAAGAGATCATAAGTATATTAAATATATTCATTTATAAAGGAATATGAAAAATCTCCAGGTTTTCATCGGTTTGGCAACCTTTGTACATTTTAGGGAGTGTTCCTACCATGTCATGTGGTCGGAACTTCAACCAATCTAACTATATCATTTCGAAGGTGTGTCATATTCATAACATACTATTGGTCTTCCTCTTGTATGAGTCTGCCCTTTGGGATGTATTATGTATATTCATCACAATCTCATATGAAAAGATAGTAAATATGTTTAGTTCATTCATTTATAATTAAGTTTGATAGATCTCCTATTTTTTCGATTAACGTTTCTAATGCATAAGGTTCTCAATCTTGGTGTTCTTTACTTTCCAAGGTAAATCTCAATCATCAATCCTATACTTTTGATAATATTTATCTCTATACTTGTATAATTAGTCATATAGGATAACTATCACTGAACAAGATTATGGCCAACTCAGATCTATTATATCTGTATTCCGTCACTATATTAGTAGATTGGAACTAAAAAAGCGGTGATTAAGAGGTAGTACTACCTAATTGTAAGTGCAAAATTGTATACATAACTGTTAAAAAGTGTAATAAATTAACAAGTGAAGAGATAATAATAATAGTGTTGGAAGTGACTACTTTTGTAGTTATAAATAGGGGTGTGCACCGGGCACTTATAGTGTTTTGGGTTTTGGGTTCTGATTAGCTTGAGGTTTTGGGTTCTGATTTGTTTTGCCAAAACACCTGACGAAAGGTTTTGGTTCTGATTTAGGGTTTTGGGTTCTGATATATTTTTAAAAAAGCATAAAAAGCTCTAAAATACAGTTTTTTGGTTTTTTTACACTCCTACGCTATTATTAACCTCAATAATATTCAATAACAATCATTTACACTAATTTCCAGTCTATTCTGAACACCTCACACCTCACAATATTCTTTTTAGTCCAAAACGTTGCACCGAGGTAGCTTTCTGGACTGCGTAGTGGAGTGGGCCCGGTACCCAATTTGGTACCGGGGCCACAATATATCACTCTCAACTGGTCTCAATTCCACTGCACATATGGCTGCTCCTACATCCTCTGCAGCATATAGAGGGTATAGTTCGAGCGCGTCACTACCTGTTGTTTTAGACTGTGACAGGTCATTTTCATTAATTTTGGATTTGGCCCCAAAAGTGAATGTAGTTTATTATCTGATACGCATCTATCTGGACTGCGTAGTGGAGTGGCCCCGGTACCCAATTTGGTACCGGGGCCACAATACCTCCTCCAACTGGTCTGAATACCACTGCACAGATGTCTTCTCCTACCTCCTCTAACTGGTCTAAATTCTACTTGACAACTGGCTGCTCCTACATCCTCTGCAGCATATACAGGGTGTAGTTCCAGCGTGTCATTACCTCTTGTTTTTGACGATGACAGGTCATTTTAATTAAATTTGGATTTGCCCCAACACTTAATGTATTTTAATATCTGATACCCATGTATGTGGACTGCGTAGTGGAGTGGCCCCGGTACCCAATTTGGTACCGGGCCACAATATATCACCCTCAACGGGTCAGAATTCCACTGAACAGATGGCGGACACCGGATGCACGTCTAACACCAACATAGCTGTTAAGGCCGCATTTTTTTTTTTTTTGTAACTACAAAAAACAAAAACCTTGCAATAGAAATGGCAGTTCCTCTTTTTTGGAACTACATATACAATTAAAGTATTAAATAGAAGTGGCAGTTCCTCTTTTTGGGAACTACATATACAATTAAAGTATTAAATAGAAGTGGCAGTTCCTCTTTTTGGGAACTACATATACAATTAAAGTATTAAATAGAAGTGGCAGTTCCTCTTTTTGGGAACTACATCTACAATTAAAGTATTGAATAGAAGTGGCAGTTCCTCTTTTTGGGAACTACATATACAATTAAAGTATTAAAAACTGTGGCTGAAATGATTGGTTTGTTTGGGCCCCCACACAAAAAAAGCTATTCATCTCTCCCTGTTCAAACTAAACTGGCTCTACTGAGGCAAGATGTCATCCTCATCCTCATCCTCTGATTCCTGGCCCCCTTCAGTGTGTACTTCCTCATCCTCACACATTATCAATTCGTCCCCGCTGGACTCCACAACCACAGGTCCCTCTGTATTATCTGGAGGGCACTGCTGTGCTTGATTGAGGACTTGATAATTCATTTTTATGAACATAATTTTTTCAACGTTCTGAGGAAGCAACCTCCTTCGCTGCTCACTGACCAGGTTCCCTGCTGCACTAAAAACTCTTTCGGAGTAAACACTGGAGGGGAGACAACTCAGGTAAAATAGAGCCAGTTTGTACAGGGGCTTCCAAACTGCCTTTTTTTCCTGCCAGTAAATATATGGACTGTCTGACATGTCTATTTGGATGGTGTCAGCACAGTAATCCTCCACCATTTTTTCAATTGTGACAGCATCAAATGCAGCGAGAGTAGACATGTCTGCAATGGTTGGCAGGTCCTTCAGTCCGGACCAGATGTTCTCAGCGGGTCTTTGAGGAAAACTGAGCTTTTTCCTCGCAGCCACAGGTGTGGAAGAAAATGATGGAGGAGCTGGTGGCATGTCACGGTCCTCTTCAGAGGACAATTTCCTGACCAGCAGGTCTTTGCACCGATGTAGACTTGTGTCCGCCGGAAACAGAGACACAACATACGCTTTAAACTGAGGATCCAGCACGGTGGCCAGAATGTATTCCTCTGACTTTAAAAGAGTGACCACCTTTGGATCCTGGCAAACCGTACGAAGGGCTTCATCAACAAGAGCTACATGCTTTGTTGAATCGCAATGGTTTACCAGCTCCTCCCTCACTTTCTCCAGCTGCTTCTGCAACAGCCTGATCAGGGGAATGACCTGACTCAAGCTGGCAGTGTCGGAACTGACTTCTCGTGTGGCAAGTTCAAACGGCTGCAGAACCTTGCACAACACGGAAATCAGTCTCCAGTGCGCTTGACTCAGGCGCATCCCCACTCCTTTTCCTATGTCGTAGGTGGCTGTGTAGGCTTGAATGGCCTTTTGCTGCTCCTCCAGGTAGGCACTGGCAGAATGCCTAAAGTGTCCAGCAATTTTGCAGGCCACCGCAAGCATCTCCTGCACACCCCTGTCACTCTTCAGGTAATGCTGCACCACCAAATTAATGGTGTGGGCAAAACATGGGACGTGCTGGAAATTGCCCATATGTAATGCCCGCACAATGTTACTGGCGTTGTCTGACACCACAAATCCCCAGGAGAGTCTAAGTGGGGTAAGCCCCTGTGAGATGATTTCCTTCAGTTTCTCTAAGAGGTTGTCAGCGTTGTGCCTCTTATTAAAACCTGTGATACACAATGTTGCCTGCCTTGGCACGAGCAGCCGTTGTGGAGATGCTGCTACTGATGCAGCTGCTGCTGTTGCTGCGGAAGGCGATGCATCTACCCAGTGGGCTGTCACAGTCATATAGTCCTTCGTTTGCCCTGAACCACTTGTCCGTGGTTAAGTGGACAGTGGGTACAACCGCATTTTTAAGAGCACTGAGGACACTTGTTCGTACTTCTCTGTACATCTTTGGTATCGCCTGCCTAGTGAAGTGGAATCTTGACGGGATTTAGTACCGGGGACACAATACCTCCATCAACCGTCTAAATCCCACTCCACTGATGGTGGACACCGGAAGCACGTCTAACACCAACAGTGCTGTTATTGAGGCAGTTATCCGCTTTGCCATAGGAGGACTAGTGTCGTACTTGGTGCTCATGGCAAACGATTGTTGGACGGTCAACTGTTTGGTGAAAGACGTAGCGTTCTTGCGACTTCCCCTCTGGGAAGATGACCGACTACCAGCAGCAACAGCAGCATCGGCAGTAGTAGGCGTACCACTGCAGGATTCCTCAGATGAATACCGTATTGAAGAGGACTCAGTCTGGCTGGTGACATGGCCTGCAGGACTAAATCTGATGGAGATCGTGGAGGAAGTTGATGAGGAGGGTGTTGCTTGTGTGTATCCAACAGGACCAAGGGATTTAGGTGTCCCTGGACTGCTGACGGTCCTAGCCCCAGTTCCTAAACTAATCACTGAACTATGAAGGTTATTCAGGTGACTTATAAGGGAGGATGTCCCTAGGTGGCCAAGATCCTTACCCCTGCTTATTTGAGCTTTACATAAGCTACATATGGCCATACATTTGTTATCCGGATTGGGGTGAAAATAACTCCAGACAGAAGAGGTCTATTTCTTGGTCTTCTGACCAGGCATGATGTTGGGCTTTTTCAATCCCATGGACATCCACTTTTTTCCCCCCTGGTACCTCATTTAAAATAACCACATCAGCATCCTCCTCATCAAGTTCCTCCACAATGCCAGCTACATCAATAGCCTCCTTGACACCTTGATTATCCAAATCTGGATCTACACTTTGGGTCATCCTTCCAGCATATGCAGAGGGTGTGCTGCAAATGGTGGATGGAGTCACCTCTTCCCGTACAGTGATGGGAAGGTCAGGCTTCACAACCACCAACACCCTTGGACTCGCCTTGGGGATTTATGATGTCATCTGTTTAGAAGGCAGAGTTGTTTGCTGTGTTGTTGCTGACAGCATAACTCTTTTAAATTTTTTGGAGGGGGGGAGGAGGGCTTAGATCCTTGGGTGACGCTGAAACACTAGTGCTGAACACGGGCCAGGGCCTAAGCCGTTCCTTGCCACTCCGTGTCGTAAATGGCATATTGGCAAGTTTACGTTTCTCCTCAGATGTTTTCAATTTTCTTTTTTTACTAATTGTAGTGAACTTTTGCTTTTTGGATTTTACATGCCCTCTACAAGGAGATTGGGCATCGGCCTTGGCAGACGACGTTGATGGCATTTCATCGTCTATTTCATGACTAGTGGCAGCAGCTTCAGCATTAGGAGGAAGTGGGTCTTGGTCTTTCCCTACTTTATCCCCCAAATTTTGGTACTCCATTATATGCAGCACATGTTGTATTACAGTACTATTTTTTAAATACTGCAAGAACAGTGAACAATTTTTAATAGATTGCAGTATTAATGTTAATGGACTGCAATAATTTTTTTTAGACTTTTTAGAATATTTTTTTATATTTGTTTAAAAGGATTTTTGTCAAATTGTAATTTTTTGGGAAGATTTTTTAATACTTTTAAAATAAAGATGCACTTAGCAAAACAAAGCACAGGACAAAAGCACCGCTGGACTCAGCAAGGACAGAGCACTGGACTGATGCACCACTGGACTCAGCAAGGACAGAGCACTGGACTGATGCACCACTGGACTCAGCAAGGACACAGCACTGGACTGATGCACCACTGGACTCAGCAAGGACTTTTTTGATTTTTTTTAATATTAATTTAAAAGGATTTTGGTAGAATTTTTCTTTTTTTTTTCTTTTTATGGAAGTATTTTTAATACTTTTGAAGGAAATATGCACTTTGCAGAACAAAGCACAGGACAAATGCACCGCTGGACTCAGCAAGGACAGAGCACTGGACTGATGCACAATTGGACTGAGCAGGACAGAGCACTGCCAAAAGCACCACTGGACTCAGCAGGACAGAGCACAGCACAGCACGAGAAATAGCAGGACAGAGGACCACCTAACACACCCTCCCTCTTTCCTGATCAATGCCCGAGTGAAGATGGCGGCGGCAAGCGGGGAATTTAAAGGTTCCGAGTATCGCGAGATCCGACAGCGGGATTATGACTCAGAGCCTCGTTTTAAGTTTCGGAATCGGCGGGAATACCCGGACAGTGCTCGGATCTGACTTGGATCCGCAATTTCGGGGGAGCTCGGATTCCAGCAATCCGAGTGCGCTCATCCTTAGTTATAAATATTAATATATACTTTTATTTTTATTTATTGGGTGTTTAATTATGTATTGGTAATATTTGGTGATAAATATTATTACAAACACCTGTTTATAATAATAGATATAATAATTATACATTATTTGTCCGTGCTTTTATTTTTTATTTATTCTTATTTTTATTTATATTTAAATTTTTATTTTTTATTTTAATAATTTTTATTTTAATTTAATTTTTTATTTTTAGATTTTTTTATGTGTATAATAATGTGATTGTGATATATGGTGATAAATTCAATTGATCTTATTCTAGGTGACAGTGGAAGTTCTGGGACTCCCGAAGCCATCACCACAACGACAAACGTGAGTATTAAGTTATTGTAGTCTATCTAGATAAATTTGATGTTGATAATCAATTTATTAATTGGTTAATTGTCGGTAATGTCTATAATTGCTCTTGAGTTGTTAGTTTCTATGAATTCTTGTTATTGTTACATGTTCATTACTCTGAATGGGTTATATTAAGGATATACAGAGATATAGTTCATCCAGATGAGATCTTTTTTAATATATAAAAATGTATTATTGTCTGATTGTTTAAAGAAAGACCATATAATTATTGTTGTCATTTAGACCTGCTGGGTGTACTGTTCCCATCTGAAAAATCATTTTAGTTTTCTTCTTGAGGAGTTCTTGTTTCATATTGCCTCCTCTTATACCTAAATTGAGTTTTTCCATGTCAAAAGCTGTCAAATCGTTGGGATTGCTGTTATGTGTTTTTAGAAAATATTTTGCTACTCTTGTTATCGTTTTCATTTTCTTAACATCCTGTTCTGTATTGCGAATATTGCCAATGTGTTCTAAAAGTCTTTGTTTAAAGGCTCTATTTGTCATGCCTATATACATCAGGTTACAAGTACATTTTAGGCAGTAAATTACACCATGTGTGTCACAATTAATAAAGGTGTTTATTTTGTGACAATGATTGTATTTATCAGTGAATTCTTTAGTTTTTTTGGTGAATTTACATGCTTTGCATTTTCCACAGGGGTGGAATCCTGTGGTATGGTGGATAGTACCTGTTTTTTTAGGTTCTTCCTGAAAATGGCTATGAACTAGTATGTCTTTTAGATTTTTTGATCTTCTCCAACTTATGGTTATTTTTTCTCCAATGATTTCATTGAGATCTTGATCCAATTTTAAGATGTGGTTGTGTTTTTGTATTATTGAATCTATTTCTTTCCACTTGTTGTTAAAGGTACTTATGAATCTGGTGTGTTCTGTTTGTTGGTCACTTTTTTGTCTTTTTTGGAAAAATTAATTCTTCTCTTTTCATTGATTTGGCTGTTTTATACGATTTTCCAATCAGTTTATTACTGTACCCTCTCTTGGACAATCTTTGACTTAATTCATTCGCCCTTTTGTCAAAGATTTGTGAGTCTCCACAGTTCCGCCTTATGGGCAAAAATTCTCCTTTAGGGATGCTTTTTATTGTAGGTGGGAAATGTGAAATGGGTGCATGAAGAATACTGTTCGTAGCTGTATTCTTTCTAAAGTTGTCTGTTATGAGTTCTTTTTGATCATTGATGATTATAGTTAAATCTAGGAAATTGTGTTTTTTCCATATAAATATCAAAAGTTAGTTTGAGATTAATTTCATTGCTGTTGAGATGGTTAATGAATTCTATAAAGGTTTCTTTTTGTCCCTCCCAAATTATAAAAATATCATCAATATATCTCAGCCAAACTGAGATATGTTGTGTATAGATTTCATTTTCCTCAACAAAAAACATTTTCTGTTCCCACCAACCCAGGTATATGTTGGCATAGGTTGGGGCACATGTTGACCCCATGGCCGTGCCTCCCACTTGTAAGAAAAATTGATTGTTAAATGTGAAATAGTTGTTTGTCAGAATAAATTCCAAAAAAGATAGAAGAAAGTTGTTATGATCATTTTTGACTTTGGTTTCTAGAAACTGTTTCACTGCCTTTAAGCCCATGGAGTGTTCTATGCTAATGTATAGTGCTTCAATATCACAGGTACATAACCATGTGTTTTCATTCACTGTGATGTTTTGAAGTTTGCTTAGAACATCTAACGTATCACGTATATATGAGGGTAAGGTGTATACAAATTCTCTTAAGTATTTATCCACATATATACTGGCCTTTTCGGTCAGGTTATCAATACCGGAAATGATTGGCCTACCAGGTGGTTTTTTCTCATTTTTGTGTATTTTGGGTAGTACATAAAATGTAGATGTTTTAGGGTTTTCTACCCATAGAAATTCATAATCTTTCTTGCTGATGTAGCCATTATCAAAAGCCTCTTTTATTAAATTTTGATAGGCCTTTAAAACGGTATTTGTTGGATAATTATTTAATTTTCTATAACACTTAGGGCTAGATTTACTATCAGGCGTGATGCATGGTGGCTTGAAGCCGCCATGCATCACAGCGGTTTTCCGGCGGGTTTGCATTGCAAACAGCCGGATTTACTAATGGGCGCATTTCATCTTCATTTTTAAGCCGCCGGCGATGTAACGGCGGGATGTAATGCTCAAAGCCGCCGGCGGCTTTGAATAGAACATGGCGCTTTTGCTTGAAATGACGGCGCTTTCATGTAAAGGCGGTTTTCTTGAAAATTACACCTGTCTCCTGGCCTGTTACTATTGGCTATTTTCAAAGTCAAGAGATTTGACATCACAAGCCCTATATAAACCATTGGCCTGACACTTTTTCTTTGATAGGGGTTTGAGGAGTTTTGTGAGAGGAGTTTGGAGGATAGTGGTTTGTGAGAGTTGGTGAGAGTTGGAGTTCGGTGGATTGGTGGAGCGATATCTGATTGAAGTGTGAGTAGTCCTGTGGTATTTTTCTGTTTTGTACATTTATTTTATCATTTCTTTTCTGTCTTGTATTTTTTGTATTTGACTTGTCCTTTGTCTGTGTTACTTGTGTGTGACTGTGTTAAGAGTGTGTCTGTAGTTAGTCTAGTTTGTCCTTTGTGTTTGTAAGTCTTTCTGTGTTTTGTGTTTCTCTGTGTGAAAATGTCCAGATATAGGAGGGGAGAACAGGCTGAGGAGAGGGAGATGGAGGTTGAGGGGTCAGAGGAGGGAGAGGGAGAGTTTGAGGAGACAGGACAGGGCAGGAAGTCAAAGACAGGGAGGAATGTGCATTTCTCACATGATGAGAATTGTGTGCTGGTGCACAATATCGTTCCCTGTTATGAGGTCATCCTAGGCAACCTGGCAGCCCGGACTCCTCTAAGGCGGCGTCACCTATTGTGGGGGCGTGTTTGTGATGCCGTGAACGCGGTGGGCCCACTAAAGAGGACAGTGGTGCACTGCCGCAAGCGGTTTTCTGATATTAAAAGGAGGCTGAAAGAGAAGATGGCCCAGGAAAAGAGGGCAACCAGGCACACGGGTGGTGGCCCCCCTCTTCGTATTGAGTACACAACGTACGAGGAGGAGCTGCGCCAGATAATGCCGGCAGAGATTGTCGATGGGATAAACGTCCAAGACACGAATTCGCCCTCTTTTGGCCAAGTAGTTGGTGAGTTATTTGCATATTTTACTCTAACAGTATTTAAAAGGTTTTTTTCTTTTTAAAAATACTTTTTTCTTTTTTAAAATGCTTTGTGCTTTTTAAAAGTGACTTTTTTCTTTTTCAAGTGTATTTTTTACTCTAGTAGTTTGTAAAGGGTTTTTTTTTAAAATAAAAAAAATCCTGTTTTTTTATTTGCAAACACATTTTTGAATTAAACTGTATATTTTGAAATAGTTTTTTGCTGCAAATACATTGTGTGCATTTTCAAATACATCCAGATTCGCCAGGACCGCAGTACAGTCCCAGTCCGAGACCTACACCTCCACCTTCAGTGAGAGATTCGGGCACAGACGAGCAAGCAGGGGCTTGATTTCTGTTTAGGAGAGAAATAATGGCGTTAATTGATTTTCTGTGCAAATGTTGCTGTCAATGTTTTTTGTTTTTTTTTTGGTTTGCAATGTGAACTTAGGGCTACATTTACTAAACTGACATGTTGCCTATAGCAACCATTCTGCATATACCTTTACTTTATTTATTGCATCACACAAAATGACAGCTAAAATCTGATTGGTTGCTATAGGCAACATCTCCACTTTTTAAAGCACGCAGTTTAGTCACAATACCCCAGCATGTACTACACAGAGGGAGTACTAAAATAGTATTAGTTTACCCCAAAGCACGGTCTAGCAGCATTTGGATGACTACATTTTCATATTTGTAGGTTAAAAACACTTTGCTTATTTAGCCCCCTCAACCATACATGGTCCAAATGATAATGGGTATTAAAAGGATAATAAGTGCATCCTGAAGCAGATAGCATAGGACAAGAAATCAGGAATGCAAACATTGTGAAACAATCTGTAGTTGCTAAAGATTATTATTTCCTAGCCAGTGTTCAGAATGCAATATACACACATATTATATCCTATATACTTACCGTCATTTTTCATACACAGGGCCGTCTTCATACCAGGCACCTCACCCAGAGTCCCTGCAAATGTCCCCTGAGCCAGATGATCAAACCATCATCACACTGGAAACAGTGGATGCCCCTGTGTCTGGCCTTCAGGATGTTTCACCTGGCCCTGCTGAACAACCAGAACACCAGCAACTTGCACCTCCAAGTATGGACCCAGCCAGAGAAATGGCGCTGTCTATTGGCGCTTTCCAGCAGCAGCAAACAATATTTATGCAAAGCCAAACTCGCCACATGTCCCAAATTGCGGGCCATTTGAGGCGGATACACCGCACAAATAGCTAGATACCTGCTGCAATCAACCGTCTGGCTAATGCCTGGGAACAAACCAATGTGCAGATGGCCCAAATGACTGGGGCTGTGGAGGCATTACATTTGTCCGTTCGCGAGGGGAATGCGAACGTGACCTGGCTGGCAGGGCAACTACAGCAGGAACTTATTGCCCGCTTGCCGGCACCATTTTCTTCAGCCACCACCAGTACCGCTAGTACGCCGAGCAGATCAGCCCAGAGTACTCCTCCAAGGAGAGGTGCTCGCACCAGGGGTGGCCGAGGGAGAGGAGAGAGTGGCTTCCGAGGTGGTGATGTGCCTGCAAAAAGGCGCCGCTAGTGTTTGTTTTTTGTAATTTGTTCAAATGTTGTTTCTTGCATATGTATGCATTGGCAAATAACCTTTATTGTGTTAAACTGTAATAAATGCTGTTTAATTTCAATGCTCTCAGTCTTTCTTTTCATCAAATTAAACAAGAGTATACTGCCTTGGGGAAAAATGCACTCATTTACTTACACATTGACATGTACCTGTAACTTTCTAGAGACGTTCACATTTACTACGTGAGGAATACACACTATCCTCTGTTTAAAAGTTAACATTTGGGCTAAAAAATAAAATAAAACTCACATCCAACACATTTTAGATCAATACATGTTTCTCATAGTATGCACTTACACGTAAAGTAAAGCTGCTTGTAATGAGACGGTCTGTATTGTGCCTCCACCCCTGTGTGCTCTGCACATCACCAGATGTGACACGGACCCCTACTTGTTCACAGTCTACTGCAATAATCGGTGTGGTAAGTTGATGTAATGCTAGATTATGTATCAAACAGCCAGCCAGGATAATATCAGACCCCTTTTCAGGTGCATACATAGCCACCCCACCAGATTATTCTAGTAACCTGAACCTGGTTTGCTAGAGTACAAAGGTACGCTATAACACACCTCTACTAGTGGGTATGTGCCTCATTGAATTTGTGCTGTGCAGATGTGTGAGGATGCAGCAGAGGAGTCATAAGCCAGAAACCCATTCTTTATTTAGTAAATTTAGATTTGCTTTTACACTCTGTTAAGGGATTTGTTGCAATATTAAAATATAAAACAACAAATGTGGAAATCAGTAAATAAATTGCATGGTGGGAACACACAAGAGAAAAAGAAACCAAAAAAACACTGCAATTACAAGACACTGTGGCCTTTTAACATATACAATCCCAAAGGAACAAACTTTGTACATGAAATGGCCCTTTACCTTCTGTTCTGAGTGACCAAATACCTCTAACAGCACACTGTTTGAACAATCTCGCCGCTCACAAGCAGCGCTTTCATTTTGGTCTTTTGCATGGCGGTTTTCCGGCAGCTTTATAAACCCCCTAATAGTAAATCCGGCTGTTTGTATGTTGAACATTGTTGAAACCGTCATGGCGCTTTATACAGAGGTGGGTTTGAAAACATAATTTCTGGTCGTTTGGACGGCGGATTTAGCGTTAGTAAATCCGGTGATGGCTAAACCGCCACCAAACCCGCCAAAAGTCGGCGAGTTTACAAACACGCCTGTTAGTAAATCTAGCCCTTAGTATCACTTAGTTGTTTGTGTATCTCCCCTTTGTAATCTGTTGTGGGCCAAATCACGATATTGCCACCCTTATCTGAGGGTTTTATAACAACGTTACTCCATTCACTTATTTCTTTTAATGTTTTTCTCTCTTCAAAAGTCAAGTTGTTTCCCCCTTTTGGTGTAGATGTTATTATTGTATCCAGATCTTTAGATACCAGTTCCATATATATCATAATTTCTGGACATATCATCGGGTTAGAACAGAAAGTGGATTTCTTTTCAATTTCTGGATTGTTGTCCACATTCACAATGGGATTAATATCTAATGATGCTTCTCTTTGTAATTCTTCGAGAGCAACAATTGTATCACATTCTTGTGTATCAAATTGAGACATTGGTATTGTTAAAAAAAATTCAGAAAAAGACAAAAAGTGACCAACAAACAGAACAAACCAGATTCATAAGTACCTTTAACAACAAGTGGAATGAAATAGATTCAATAATAGAAAAACACAGTCACATCTTAAAATTGGATCAAGATCTCAATGAAATCATTGGAGAAAAAATAACCATAAGTTGGAGAAGATCAAAAAATCTAAAAGACATACTAGTTCATAACCATTTTCATGAAAAACCTAAAAAAACAGGTACTATCCACCATACCACAGGATTCCACCCCTGTGGAAAATGCAAAGCATGTAAATTCACCAAAAAAACTAAAGAATTCACTGATAAATACAATCATTGTCATAAAATAAACACCTTTATTAATTGTGACACACATGGTGTAATTTACTGCCTAAAATGTACTTGTAACCTGATGTATATAGGCATGACAAATAGAGCCTTTAAACAAAGACTTTTAGAACACATTGGCAATATTCGCAATACAGAACAGGATGTTAAGAAAATGAAAACGATAACAAGAGTAGCAAAATATTTTCTAAAAACACATAACAGCAATCCCAACGATTTGACAGCTTTTGACATGGAAAAACTCAATTTAGGTATAAGAGGAGGCAATATGAAACAAGAACTCCTCAAGAAGGAAACTAAAATGATTTTTCAGATGGGAACAGTACACCCAGCAGGTCTAAATGACAACAATAATTATATGGTCTTTCTTTAAACAATCAGACAATAATACATTTTTATATATTAAAAAAGATCTCATCTGGATGAACTATATCTCTGTATATCTTTAATATAACCCATTCAGAGTAATGAACATGTAACAATAACAAGAATTCATAGAAACTAAAACAACTCAAGAGCAATTATAGACATTACTGACAATTAACCAATTAATAAATTGATTATCAACATCAAATTTAGCTAGATAGACTACAATAACTTAATACTCACGTTTGTCGTTGTGGTGATGGCTTCGGGAGTCCCAGAACTTCCACTGTCACCTAGAATAAGATCAATTGAATTTATCACCATTTATCACAATCACATTATTATACACATAAAAAAATCTAAAAATAAAAAATAAAATTAAAATAAAAATTATTAAAATAAAAAATAAAAATAAAAATTTAAATATAAATAAAAATAAGAATAATTAGAAAATAAAAGCACGGACAAATAATGTATAATTATTTTATCTATTATTATAAACAGGTGTATGTAATAATATTTATCACCAAATATCACCAATACATAATTAAACACCCAATAAATAAAAATAAAAGTATATATTAATATTTATAACTAGAAAAGTAGTCACTTCCAACACAATTATTATTATCTTATCACTTTTTAACTTATTACACTTTTTAACAGTTATGTATACAATTTTGCACTTACAATTAGGTAGTACTACCTCTTAATCACCGCTTTTTTAGTTCCAATCTACTAATATAGTGACGGAATACAGATATAATAGATCTGAGTTGGCCATAATCTTGTTCAGAAATAGTTATCCTATATGACTAATTATACAAGTATAGAGATAAATATTATCAAAAGTATAGGATTAATAATTCTCAACAGCTCAAAAGTAATAGACTGAGGTAAAAACATCTTTAAAGAATTATAAAGAGGATTTATCCATAACAAACGCTGTAATTGCGTAGATATAATGAGTTTATCAAAGTGGAAGGTTGAAATTACCGATATAGTATTAACACTTAACTATTGTAAATAAATCTATGGATTGATGATTGAGATTTACCTTGGAAAGTAAAGAACACCAAGATTGAGAACCTTATCCATTAGAAACGTTAATCGAAAAAATAGGAGATCTATCAAACTTAATTATAAATGAATGAACTAAACATATTTACTATCTTTCCATATGAGATCATGATGAATATACATAATACATCCCAAAGGGCAGACTCATACAAGTGGAAGACCAATAGTATGTTATGAATATGACACACCTTCGAAATGATATAGTTAGATTGGTTGAAGTTCCGACCACATGACATGGTAGGAACACTCCCTAAAATGTACAAAGGTTGCCAAACCGATGAAAACCTGGAGATTTTTCATATTCCTTTATAAATGAATATATTTAATATACTTATGATCTCTTTACAGGCGACTGAGATTGTTTTAAATAAGACACCCCAAAAGGATGGCCCAAATAATTGAAACATTAACAGCGTATCATGCAGATCACACACCCCTAGAATGATATATTCAGATTGGGTAAAATTCCGATCACGTGACAATGAAGGGGTATTCCTCAGTGTATTTAAGAGATGTCAAATCATTGCCTCAGCTTGCCTTGGAAAAAGCAGACCTTAGCGAAACGCGCGTCGGCGTCCTCGCTATCTGTCAATTTGATATCTCCCAAAACTGGCAGCTGACATAATACTCCGATAAACCCAGAGTTAGTTCGGAGGTATTATCTAGATAGACAGCAATACACTCCCCATATTATTCAGAGACTCTACAGCTCAATATACAGGCTAATTTGGAATGCCTTTCTAATAGTAAATCTTTGGAACTGATCAGTATTATCATTAAGAGGATATTCTAATATACGCGGAGGATTCAGTGTGGTTTCTAATCAACAGTATCACTTTGATATAGATAATTATTACCACAAGTGCTACTATGACTCCTTATCAGCATAAGTTCTAATATTATGGAAATTATATGTATAGATAGCGAGTATTTTTAATTATTTAAATTTACATATTTCGCTTATTTTAAACCAAATACCAAATAAAAGCTATATTTTATAGAAATAATCCAATTTCCATCATCAGGAAGTGTCAGTGCACCTACAAAATAACTTCCTTCCCTCTCTTTTCCTAGTACATGTATTACAGGTTAAGGTAGCACCCCCTTGTCAAAATAAAATATATATATATGATAACGTATTTGTTGGGGAGAAAGCTTCTGATGATGAACTAGCGCGACAGGATTTCTTTTTTTATTCAGGGAGAGTAGGCAACCATGGCTTCCTTAGAGAAGCACCTACCTCCTAACATGGTATCATCATCATCATTTATTTATATAGCGCCACTAATTCCGCAGCGCTGTGTAGAGAACTCAATCACATCAGTCCCTGTCCCATTGGAGCTTACAGTCTAAATTCCTTAATATACACACACACACATGTCAATTTAATGACATCCAATTAACCTACTAGTATGTTTTTGGAGTGTGGGAGGAAACAGCAGCAACTGAAGGAAACTCAGGGAGAACATACACACTCAACACAGATAAGACCATAGTTGGGAATCAAATTCATGATGATCCCCGTGCTGCGAGGCATAAGTGCTAACCACCATTGTGAGTTTTCTTGCTCTTTAAATTAACATGTGTTTGTGCCAGTATTGCTAATACAGTTACAATTACAATTATAAACAAATTGTCAAAATTTAAAATACCATTTATTATATATGCCAAAAGCTGGTAAGTGATCTTGGTAATTTGGATGTTTAATATGGAAAGCTTAATAAATATTTGTTAAGAAAGACCAGTAGACCCACAATTGCCACATTTACATGAAATGTGCGGTGATAGTCATCTGAATGCTAACAGTGAGATTAGAGAGCGTTTCATACATACTGACTGCTATTGCAAGCCAGCTCAACACAGTCAATTGCTTTGTTTTCATGGCCCACACGCTATCAATATTTTTCCCAAGGATTGCCTCAGATAACCTTAAATGTGACAAGGCAGGCAATTAACTGGTTGTAGAAAATTGTATTTGACAAATGCTTCCTTTGAAAGGCTCATAAAGATGCTATATGGACACATTTAAACACAAATGAATGACCTTACAAAATGACAAAATTATTGAAACATTGAGGGGCTAATGCATAGTTGGATGTACCCCAGTTTGCGTAGTATATCTTGCATGAAATCGTCCTGTGCATGGCCAGAAAGTGTGCAAACACACACACACACACACACACACACACACACACATATATATATATATATATATATATATATATATATATATATATATATATATAAAATAGACGCATCATCATCAGTGGTGATGATGCGCCTATGTTGGCGCATCATCACCACTTACGCCATCAGTGATGGTGATGATGATGCTGACTTGTACGCATCTGCCAATTATGCATGTGCCTGGAGAGGCAGGTCAGCAGACGGGAAGAGCGTTCTAACATAGGGTGAGTACAGTAACCATAGGGCAAGTACAGAAAGGTGCATGTGCTGCAGATGCAGAAGCTGACACATTTAAGATTGGCTCTGCATATGGATGGAAAAATGCTCATTTTCCATGCTCGTTTTTAAGAGTAAGTTATTTATTAGCCTACTCTGTACCGGAGCCTAGTTGTATAGCATTGATATATTTTAAAACATTATTCTCATTGCAAACATTTGCATTAATATATACCTTCCAGCATCCACCCTTTCACACAAACAAACATGAAATGTATTAATGATGTCTCTTTGCACTCATTAATATCAGAAATAAAATGGGGGAAAACAAGCAGCATTTTAGGAACCAAAATGTAAATGTACAAATTAGTCCTAAAGTTGAGCATTTCCACACTTTTCACCATGGGCATTTTCTGGTGGATCTGAACACTTACAAAAATAAGTACATCCGACTTTTATGAGGGCAATTCAAAGTGAGCGCTATGAAGTGGGAGTGCACTATGAAATGCACAAGTCAGGCAAACAGGTAGCGTTGCACACAATGGAGGCGTAAGATGATCTGGAGCCCTGGACTGTACATACGCCATGGTATTCCACACACAGGTCATGAGAATAAGTCAAAAGCACTTAATGTGGCGCACCAAATGCGGCACGTGCATGGTGCGGCACATAATGTACATGTGATATGCTGTCAAGATTTGTGTGGTCCTGCCGTGCTCCCCTCTCTCCTGGTCCGGACCTCTCCTTGTCATACATTATGCATCCAATCCTCCCTCCCCTTGTCGCACATACAACAAACTCGGCGTTGCTATGATGTCACAGCTTGGCTATGATCTGACAGCCCATTGCTCAGTCTGAAATGCAGAGGCTGCTGCCCCACTTCCCACCTACTAATGTAGGAAACAGCAGGGGAGACATGCCACCTCTAAGACATGAGTAAGGGCCACCTATTGACCTAGGCCTCAGGTGGTAGACCTATCCAACCGTATTGTAACCCACCACAGCTTGCACATATTAAGGAAGCAGTGTGGGGGTTTGCATTTTGTGTTGTATTTAAATTAGCAAATGCTTAAACACATTTTTCTATCATCTAATTTAATTTACTATTTTTACGACTGTTACCACCCATTTTTATTGAAATACATGTTTACATTTTTATTAAACAATATGATTGGGTCTGTCATTCCGAAATGAAATTATAGGTCCCCCCCCTTCCCCAGAGGCTACATATGCTCTGTTTTTTCCCCCTGCTCTGCTCTTTTGAAAGCAGAGCGAGGGGGCCCGGGAGGCTCAATAGTTATTGCCAGGCCCCTACCCAAATTTTGCTTTTCTACCCGTCTTTTTCCTTCCACTTCAGTGATTATTTGCTATGAATATATGTTTAATTGTGGACTATTTGCTTAACCTTTAACACTACTGGTAATTTTCCTTGTGTTAAGATGGCTCCCACAATATATTGCGCTAGAATCAGCTAGCTGCTACAAAGGCTCTGCACTTACCAACATTTTTCAGTCACAACCTAGCCTAGTAATATGCAGGGTGATATGAAAAAGGTGGAGTCCAGAAATTGGACATGATCTAGCCAAATCTCATGCAACACTTTTAGCACATTTAACCCTCTCACAGTGTAGTCAGTCATACCTGAGATTGCTATATATCACACAAATTGTTTTTCACAGTGGAATAGCTGTTCCACTGTGGAGCAAAGCTGAGGCATTATAACCTTCTGTTTCCACTATTCCTTCACCATTCGATTAGAATGGCCATGTATGAATAGTGCTTGGACAACAATCAATTTATTCTGCTGTGATCGGAGCAGGCCAAAGGACACCAGTGAAACTTCATAGACCATGCAGAATGAGGCAAACATTCTGTGTAACAGTTTTTGAAAACTTCGCTTATCTCTAGTGAAGATGCTGCATGATTGAGAGTAGGCCGGTTTTCCTTAACAAGCTATCCAACAGGTCAGCAATCCATGATCCAGAAGTAATATATATCCAGGACAGAATGAGTATTCAAGCATGTATCAGCATTATTAGTAACATTAGAAACTGTGCAAGCCACCTTTCTGTAGAGAGTTTCCAAACATAATGGACGTCAGGGGCGGGCTGGGCTGGGGGGCAAGGGGGCCGCTCAGTCTGACCCCTGTTCGGGCGGGTCCCCCTCCCCCCCCCCCTCCCGTGGATGCATGTTTTTCTTTCATATTACCTGCGGCCGCATCACAAAGCAAGCGATGCGGCCGCATCGCGTGTCATGTGCTGCGGCCGCCTGTGCCCCCGGGCTGAACTGTGCCAGCCCGCGCCTAATGGACGTAATTCATCTTTGAACGCAATGTGAACACAGCTTGCGCACCGGCGACTTTTGAGGTCTCGTGTTTTGTGTTTTGGATCCGGATTTTCATTATTTTTGGGGTTCGGATTTGTCTCGCAAAACACTTGACGAAAGGTCTCAGTTCGGATTTAAGGTTTTGGATTCGGATTTTTTTTGGAAAAAGCATAAAAAGTTTAAAAATCAAGTTTTTGGGCTTATTTTCACTCCTATGCTATTAGTAACCTCAATAACATTCAATAACAAGCATTTCCACTAATTTACAGTGTATTCTGAACACCTCACAATATAGTTATTAGTCCAAAACGTTGCAACGAGGTATCTTTCTGGACTGCGTAGAGGAGTGGGTCACCACAATATATATAATAAGAAAACCATCAACTTGTATGATTCGCACCAATAAATGTACCTGGACTGCGTAGAGGAGTGGGTCACCACAATATATATTAAAAACCCTGAACTTGTATGATTCGCACCAATAAATGTACCTGGACTGCGTAGAGGAGTGGGTCACCACAATATATATTAAAAACCCTGAACTTTTATGATTCGCACCAATAAATGTATCTGGACTGCGTAGAGGAGTGGGTCACCACAATATATATAATAAGAAAACCATCAACTTGTATGATTCGCACCAATAAATGTACCTGGACTGCGTAGAGGAGTGGGTCACCACAATATATATTAAAAACACTGAACTTTTATGATTCGCACCAATAAATGTATCTGGACTGCGTAGAGGAGTGGGTCACCACAATATATATTAAAAACCCTGAACTTTTATGATTCGCACCAATAAATTGTAATGTGCGTATTGTCGCTAACCAATAACGATTGTCGAACCTCGATTTGTGTTTCCAACGCACAAAGATTTATTCGCAATAAGTGGAAAAAATATGCTCAAGCGATGTAATAGTAAATACAGCCGTTACTTAACGCAGGCGCTCTGGATCCAGTGCAGTCATTCAATCCTGAAGTCTGGGGACAAGAAGTCTGCACTCTGGATCACAAGCTGCTGCTTATATACACAATCAAGTACAGTAATACAATGAAGATGGTATGGCTTGCATCTATTGGTCCGGGTCTCAGGAATGTCCAAGGGGTCGTCAATCATTGGCTGGTTCATCCTAAGGAATCCAAAGGAGGGGGTCATCTCTGCAGGGGGTATGCTCTGCTCTTCCCGCCAGAATTCCTTACTCTTAAGTAGTTCATAATTCCCTATCATTCATAACTTGCGTATGCACTCTGCGATTCCCTCGCAGAGCGCACCAAACAGTAGGATATGTAACAAGGTTCATTATGATACCACTCATGATGTTATTCCTTTAACCCGTTCTGTGTATTTCACTAATATGCATGTAACTCTGATATAACATATAAATACTACTATATTTCGACATAACTGACTATGTGTTGCAACTACCAATAATGTGTACTATTTTATAAGTATGCGTGTTTGTGCAAATGTATGGTAAAAGACCAATTACTGTTGCTGCCACGTGTAGTGGATGCGTACGCCCTTTCACGCCGTAGCGTGCCCTTGTACGACATAGCGTACCGTACGCATCTTTTCAGACAAAGACAACCAAGTTTGCTAGACTTTAATTGAAATGACTTTATCCAATTTGCTGACTTTGACAGTTCCACCCTTTGATAGTGTAATAAACTATCACCCAATCACCGTTTCAAGTTCAGGATTATACAATACTTCTTCACAGACCATGATCTCGGTATCTGGTACCACCCTTTCAGTCTCTTTACTCTTATGAGACCGTTTTCCACACTTCAACACAGTAGGAACACATTTGACAACTAAACCAATTGCTAAGATGACACCCAGTATAAGGAGAAGGAGCTTACCTACACTCGCAATCATTTCCTGTACCCACTCCCCCAGACCGGAGAACCATTTTGCTGGGTTCAACCACGAGAACCAACCCGCCACCTTTTCCCCGACCTCATATAACGAAGAATTATGGCTCTTTCGAAATTCCCATTTCAGCTGCAAAATTTCATCCATCTTCCGGTCTATAACCTCTTTAGGGTCTTCCGTATTATTAGTAATGTACGTGCAACATTTGACACCGAACTGGGTGGCCAGTGTCACACAGTACCCACCAGTAATAGAGGTGAGATAATTTAGTACCAGTCTATGTTGCACCAACTCCTTCTTGTACGCTTGTAGCTCCCTTCCAGTATACCTGAAAGTGTCATCATACATCTCGGTGATATTATCTATTAATTTAGCTAGGTCTTGGATATATTTAAAGTTTAATGTTCCCCGAGCGGTCCTGGTGAGATCTAGAGCAACCATAACTTGGAAACCAGCAGTTTCACTAATCAATTTTGTGGCTATGGGTTCCTCACCAGGAATCATATTTCTCTTGCCACGGTGTTCATACTGTGTGTGTATGTCTGGTGGTGATGTAGTCTTGTGAATATCTACCATTTCTTCATGAGTAATAGTCATGATTTCAGGAACCAGTTTAGCTAAGAAACACAAGCCCTTGGAACTCGGAGTCACCCAGGAATAAGCTTTCCTCCCACAAACAAAATACACATCATCAGGGAGAACATAAGGAACAGTATGCCCATGAATTATATCACACAGAGTTTTGATAAAACTACCCATGCCTAGTGTCTCCATCTGCTCTAGACACGTGTCGGCATTAATGATATTTTCACATTTATCTGTAGAGACTTTTCCAATAGATACCTTCTTATGTTTGGTTATGCGCCCTAACTTGTGACTTCCATCAGCATTCCTGCCTAGTAGTGACCTTGTGAGTCTCTCTCTAAAATGAGTGTGGCGAGCCATTGTCTGATCTGATAGGTCAGCCTCCCAATTCTCCAGGCGCTTTGCATGAGATATGTTTAGGCACAGCAAAGATCTGCCTATGGAGTATTGTCGAAGCGTCAGACTAGGGGACCTAGTGTTATTGTACCTCCCTTCTATGGGCCTCCCACCCCTTAATTCGAGTACTTCGGATATGTTTAGCGGGAATGGCACTAGTCCTATATTATGCTGCCCTTGAGGCACGTGAGAGCACACCCAACACTCAGTTTGGTTTAGCACCTTACCCACCAGGGAGTGATAATCCTCCAATGGATGCCCGCCTATATTCAGAGTACTGGGGGACTGGCATTGTTGGATGCATCTCTCGTCAACTAGGGAGTTGCAGAACTTGCAGATACAATACTCATCAGACAATAGCCCCTCACACTGCCTCCGAGTTCCTGAGCTAGCAGACCTTTTCATAACCCCTGGACCAAGTTTGATAATGGGCTGCTCAGGATATCCTATTAACTTTTCTTCGGCCTCCATTTCATCCGTATCACTCCCAGAACTCTCCTCCATCCTCCATTCTCCTTCACAAAAATAGAATGTCCTAGAAAAAGTAAAAACAAGGAAAATCCTGGAACAAAAGAAAAACAAAAACCGCCACTCCATCGCTGGAAAGATAGTTCTGAGGCAACGTCTCTGGTTCAGGTGTCTTAACTGCAGGCTTTAGGTCTCCCGGAACAGGCTCACAAGTGACAGCTCTATGTCGTCGGTCTGAGTCTTGTCTTGCACTTTCTCCGGATTATGGACTCTCCTGCAGTGGGTGGAATGGACCCAAGTGTCTCTCTCTGCAACCTTCAGTGATGTAGTACTGGTCAGCAGCACTTGGTACGGGCCTTCCCAACGGTCTGTTAAACAACCTGAACGTAAGAAATTGCGGATCATAACATAGTCTCCAGGTTCAACATCATGACAGTTCGTTTCTGGCATACCAGGTGACAGCATTTTTAGTTTTTGTTGTTGTTGTTTCAGCTGTCTACTCATTCTTATAAGATATTGTACAGTCACTTCATTATTACACTTTAAGTCGTCTTGTGGACTCACGATCAAATGAGGTTGTCGTCCGAACAGTATCTCAAAGGGGGACAGATTAAGAGGAGGTCTAGGAGTGGTTCGAATGCTGTGGAGGACCAACGGCAAAGCCTCAGGCCATGCCAACCCAGTTTCAGCCATTATCTTACCTAGTTTGTTCTTGATAGTACCGTTTACTCTCTCCACCTTACCACTGGCTTGTGGTCGGTAAGGGGTGTGAAGTCTGCTACTGATTCCCATGAGTTTACACATATTTTGGAAGACATCACCAGTAAAATGGGTACCCCTATCACTTTCAATGATTCTAGGGATACCGAACCTACACACAAAGTCTTGTACAATTTTCTTTGCAGTGAACACAGCAGTATTAGTGGCTGCCGGATATGCTTCTACCCAACCGGAAAACACATCAATACACACTAACACATACTTCAGATTCCTGCACGGTGGTAGTTGGATATAGTCAATTTGTATTACCTGAAAAGGTCCGTCTGTAGGAGGGATGTGGGATGGCTCAGTTGGAATAGTTTTCCCAACATTTTTCCTCAAACAAGTAAGACATGACATTGCTTTCTTACCAGCTTGAGAGGAAAATCCGGGAGCACACCAGTATGCTCTCACCAGTTTGCACATACCTTCTTTACCCAGGTGAGTCAGGCCGTGTGCTGCTTCAGCCAGGCTTGGATAGTATGTTCGGGGAGCTACAGGCTTACCTTGTCCATCCCTCCAGAGTCCTGAGGACTCTTGACCACATCCCTTCGCCTTCCAGACCGCCTTCTCCTGCAGGGAACACAAATCTTGCATTTCAATTAATTTCTGCGTGTCTAATGTCTGAAAAACCATCATAGTCTCGGTCGATACAGCCATAGGTTGCCCTGCTGCCCATTTAGCAGCTTCGTCTGCCCTGTTGTTGCCCAATGACACTGGGTCTTCTTCAAAGGTATGGGCTTTGCACTTTGTGACGGCTACTGTTCTGGGTAACTGTATCGCTGTCAGAAGTCCTTTTATGTGTTGTGAGTGTGCCACTGGTGTACCTGCTGCTGTCGTAAAGTTTCTAAGACGCCAAAGGGCCCCAAAATCATGCACTACCCCGAAGGCGTACCTAGAGTCAGTATATATGTTGGCTGATTTACCCTCTGCCAATTCACACGCTCTCCTTAGTGCTACTAGTTCCGCCACCTGGGCTGAGTGAGGTGGACCAAGGGGTTCAGCTTCTACCACATCCTGATCGTCTACAACAGCGTAACCAGTACATAGCTCTCCTGTCTCTGTCTGTCTATGGCAACTTCCGTCTGTATAAAACGTAAAATCTACATTTTCTAAGGGGGTGTCACATATGTCGGGCCTTGCAGTAAAGGTCTGATTCAGGTGTTCCATACAGTCATGCGTGTCAGTATTCTTGCCTAACTCATCATCAACCAGGGTCTCCTCACCTCCCACCCTTTGTGTCTCTTGAGACACATACGGAAGGTATGTAGCTGGATTTAGGGTGCTACATCGTTTGATGGTGATGTTTGAGGGTGCCATCAGGGCTAGTTCCCACTTTGTGAATCTAGCTGAAGAAACATGTCTGGTTTGGGCTGAATTTAACAAAGCTGATACAGCATGGGGTGTATAGATGGTTGAATTATGTCCTAATACTACATCCTCGCTCTTACTTACTAGAAGGGCCGTTGCTGCTACACTTCTGAGACATGTTGGGAGTGACCTTGCCACATTGTCTAATTGTGCACTGTAGTATGCTACCGGTCTGCTAGCGTCACCATGTTTCTGTGTGAGGACACCTGCTGCACAGCCATCAGCTTCTGTACAAAATAGCTCAAAAGGCTTTTCATGATCAGGTATTCCCAATGCAGGTGCTCTTGTCAGACTATCTTTAAGATTAAAGAACGCTTGCTCCGACTCTTCTGTGTGTATGACACGTTCTGGTTTTGAGGAAGAGACTAGCTCCTGCAATGGTAATGCCAGAATAGAAAAACCTGGGATCCAGGACCTACAGTATCCACACATCCCCAAGAAAGTACGAATCTGCTTCTGGCTCTGCGGCAGGGTCATGTGTTGTATGGCCTCAATTCTGTCGGTTGTCAGGTGTCTTAGCCCCTTAGTGAGGCAGTGTCCTAAGTATTTGACCTTAGTCTGACATGGCTGTAATTTATCCTTTGCCACCTTGTGCCCTGTTTATGAAAGATGAAGCAACAACAATTTAGTATCATGTAAACATGACATAAAAGAATCAGAGCACAACAACAAATCGTCCACATATTGAATTAGAACAGACCCATTGTGGGGTTGAAAGGATTGCAAACAGTCATGTAAGGCTTGGGAGAAAATACTGGGGCTGTCAATGAACCCCTGGGGTAGTCTGGTCCATGTGTATTGCACTCCCCTGTAGGAGAATGCAAAAAGGTATTGGCAGTCAGGGTGAAGAGGGACTGAGAAGAAAGCAGAACATAGATCAATGACAGTAAAATGACTGGCAGACGGTGGAATCTGCATGAGGATGACAGCTGGATTCGGCACTACGGGGAATTGGCTCTCAACAACTTTGGTAATTCCCCTTAAGTCCTGGACTAATCTATAGCCCCTCCCCCCACTCTTCTTCACAGGGAAAATGGGACTATTTGCTGTACTGGCTGTACGAATTAAAATCCCTTGTTGTAACAGCCTCTCAATAACAGGATATACCCCTAGTTCCACCTCCGGTTTTAATGGATACTGTGGGATTTTTGGAGCTATCCTACCACTTTTTAGATTGACCATGACAGGGGCTACGTTTGCCATCAGTCCAGTGTCCTGTCCATCTCTGGTCCATAGGGAACCTGGTATTTCCAGCAACATCCCCTTTACTTGAGATGGACTTTGTTCTATAACAGGAGAGTGTAACATTAACCTTGGAGGGGTGTCCAATATGTCCTGTACCTCATGTGCAACCTTCTCGGGTATATCTAGGAACACACCATCTGAAGTACAGTATATGACACATCCCATTTTACATAACAAGTCTCTCCCTAGCAAGTTAGTAGGAGCCGCTGCAGCCAAGAGAAACGAATGCTTAGTATGTAGAGGCCCGATAGTAACTTCGGCGGGTTTAGTTAGAGGATAATGTAACACTTTTCCCGTCACCCCCATAGCTGGAATAGTTTTGCTGGTCACCTGTAGATTGAAAGGAGAGGTTATCACAGATCGGGCCGCCCCTGTATCTACAAGAAAAGTTTGTTTCCTGCCAGCTATGTCAACTATCATTGTTGGTTCTTCACTCTGACTCTCAGTTAACCTCACTGGCTGTAGACTACAGGTATGACCTGACCCCTAGCGCTGACTATTGATTTCCCGCGCAGCATTTGCTGCCGTAATATGCGCGGGTAGATGTGAGTCTTCTAGTCTATGTGAATCCTTTCTTGGAGGATATCTATGTGACCCACCCCTATGTGTATTGAGTCTTTCTTTATTATAATCTCTCTTGTAATGTCCTTCCTCGTTACAGTTGAAACACCTGATCACTTTAGGTTTCCTGTTATATGGGTTGTATGCTGGTGGTCGTGTATGCACCCCTTCTAGAGCCTGTATACTTACCGTCATTAACCTATCACTTTTCTCTTCCCTTTTTCTAAAAAGGTTCTTGTCATGCTCCACAGCAGACTCCCTAAGGAAGTCTACCGTGACGCCTCTCCAATTAGGTAATGTGGTTTGTACTCTCGTCTTTAAATTTTCCCTAAGGCCATCCATCAGTACCCCTACAGCTACCTCTCTGTGATGTGGGTCCTCACTTATGTTGGATATCCCAGTAAATCGTGCAATCGCTGTTATAGCTCTAGCAAAGTAATCTGAGGCAGTTTCACTATCCTTTTGTTTAATGGTGAAAATCTTACTCCAATTTACTACTACTGGAAAACAGATGGCTAAGTGTTTGACAATTTGTTCTATATTCCGTTGGTTAATCTCATCAGTCAGGGTGTCATCTTCCTCCAACAAACAATCTCCAATAAATTTTTGTATGTTAGTATTGGGAGGAAGACACGCCCTCAACACTACCCGCCAATCCTTACTGGTTGGTTCATGAGCATTCCCTAAGTCTTTAACAAATTTCTGACATTTAGCTAACTCTTTTCTAGGATCTGGGAATTCAGTCATAATGGAACGTAATTCTGATCTAGTCCAGGGATAATGCATTGTAACATTTCTTAAAGGAACTACACCATCCTTATCCGGTTTCCCATTGGGAACTGATATTGTGCGGACCGGGAACACACCCTCTGGTACACTAACTTCAGGGGACGCTACAGGATTTACAGGCCCTAGATTTAGAACACTTTCACTCCTAGTGATCACGCTACTCTCACCTATCTCAGCCATTTTCTCATACTTGCGCTGAGCCTCTAGTACATTAACAGCATGGGCAATGGCCGAAATCACAGTGGGTTCATCTTCGTTTTCAGATACACTTGATTGAAACTGATTTAAAACAGGGTACAACTTAGTAATTTTTCTATTTTCAGTTTTAACAACGGCTGTACTTACCCCTCCCGCCACATAAGGTGGCGGGGGCGCGCTTGCGCTGAGTTCGCCACGCTTCTCAATGGTTACATCCGCCTTGCGCGCGCTTTTCGCCACGCCTATTTCCGGTTTGCATTCGCTGCTCTGCAACGTGTTACCTTCCATTTGCCACAATTTTAAACAATCATTATGTCTATTTCTCTTTTTCGTTGACTTGATCAACCATATTCTATCTTTTACAGTATTCAGTACCTCTGCATTAAAACTCCCTATTGTTGGGAAAGGCCTATCACAAGCTTTGGTCATCCCGACCCACGTGTCACAATACACAGTTGCATATGCACCATACTTCTTACACATGAGAAACCTCGCTGAACCAATAGGGCCTTCCTTAGGCAGTACACTGACCATCTCTAGCGTATGCTTAGCACCCATGTTGAACAATATACCTTCTACCCGGAACACAGACACACCGCAATGCTCTGTTCCTTCCGGCCAAATGTGAAATACAGACACACCGCAATGCTCTGTTCTTTCCACCTAATAATTTCAACTCTGTTGCTATACTCACCGCTAGAGATCTATAATCCTCGGTGAACGTATTTCCTTTAGCCGCGTTCACTCGCTTTTCTCGCCCCTGGCGAGGATCCCTAATACAGAAATATCACTGTGGGCCCCAAGGGCTATCAGCTCCTCGATACCCTGACTAAACCACAAAATCTGCTGAGTTTATTATCGCTGGGAGCGCAAAGTCGATACAATCAACCTGCCTTTCCAGTATAATTCCTCCTAGCTGCTTCACCAATTCGCACTAACGGTGCGACCGGATCGCACTGCCTACCAATACTAATTATTAGCAAACTTTGCGATCTATTGGTAGCGCTTTGCGAAAACCCAGTTTCCGCATTCGGTATACCTGCCCTGTATACCGTCCTTCAGTTGGGCAATCCGCCTCGTCAGACAGCAACTGAGCACCTCAACAATAAAACAGTGTATCTACGTTACAACATCACACACTATACACCTTTTCTGCGCAGAAAATCAAAAGTTCCCAACAATAGTAATAATGTCTCAGAGGCTTTCACAAGTAATTATACTATGCATGTATAATAACTATCAAAACGATTGTTTAACCACGTGGCAAGTTTACCGGAAGTTCGCGTACGCACAGCAGGAAGTACACATACGCTAAACAATGCAATACAGTTAAAACGCACAATGACAGAAAAAAGAAACAGTTTTCTCTTTTGTCCCTAGGTTCTAGTTAGCGTGCCCTAGATAATGCAAAACGGACATTCGGTTTCACAACACAGAGTAAAATTCAGGTTTTGAACACCATGCGTTCTTACCCGTTTATGACGCGTCTCCACCCTTTGTTGAGGAACCGAAATCCGTTGGTCTTGCGTATCATCGGCAACGAAACCTCCAAAGCTCACGAGCCCCCAAATTGTAATGTGCGTATTGTCGCTAACCAATAACGATTGTCGAACCTCGATTTGTGTTTCCAACGCACAAAGATTTATTCGCAATAAGTGGAAAAAATATGCTCAAGCGATGTAATAGTAAATACAGCCGTTACTTAACGCAGGCGCTCTGGATCCAGTGCAGTCATTCAATCCTGAAGTCTGGGGACAAGAAGTCTGCACTCTGGATCACAAGCTGCTGCTTATATACACAATCAAGTACAGTAATACAATGAAGATGGTATGGCTTGCATCTATTGGTCCGGGTCTCAGGAATGTCCAAGGGGTCGTCAATCATTGGCTGGTTCATCCTAAGGAATCCAAAGGAGGGGGTCATCTCTGCAGGGGGTATGCTCTGCTCTTCCCGCCAGAATTCCTTACTCTTAAGTAGTTCATAATTCCCTATCATTCATAACTTGCGTATGCACTCTGCGATTCCCTCGCAGAGCGCACCAAACAGTAGGATATGTAACAAGGTTCATTATGATACCACTCATGATGTTATTCCTTTAACCCGTTCTGTGTATTTCACTAATATGCATGTAACTCTGATATAACATATAAATACTACTATATTTCGACATAACTGACTATGTGTTGCAACTACCAATAATGTGTACTATTTTATAAGTATGCGTGTTTGTGCAAATGTATGGTAAAAGACCAATTACTGTTGCTGCCACGTGTAGTGGATGCGTACGCCCTTTCACGCCGTAGCGTGCCCTTCTACGACATAGCATACCGTACGCATCTTTTCAGACAAAGACAACCAAGTTTGCTAGACTTTAATTGAAATGACTTTATCCAATTTGCTGACTTTGACAAAATGTATCTGGACTGCGTAGAGGAGTGGGCACTGGGCACCACAATAAAATATATAAAAAACCTTCAACAGGTCTGCATTACACTGCACATACGGCTGCTCCTCCATCCTCTCCATCATATACATGTTGGAGTTTTAGCGTGTGACAACCTCTTGTTTTTGATAATGTCAGTGCATTTTGAATATTTTTCAATTTGCCCCACACCACTGAATGTACTTTATCTATGATACGCATCTATCTATCTTGACTGCGTAGTGTGGTGGCCCCGGTACACAATTTGGTACCGAGGCCACAATATAATTAAAAAACCCTCCACGGGTCAGAATTCCACCAAAAAAGGGTATGGACTGCGTAGTGTGGTGGCCCCGGTACACAATTTGGTACCGAGGCCACAATATAATTAAAAAATTGGGCATCAACTGTCACCGTTGTTTAATATCTGATACACCTAAATATGGACTGCACAGTGGAGTGGCCCCGGTAGTAAATTTGGTGCCGGGGCCACAATACCTCCTCCAACTTCCAAGTGTAGTGTTTATAAAGACAGACAGCGTCGAAGTGTTATTAGTTGACTTTCTTAACCCTAAAATTGTCCCTGTTGCAAATATTCGTGCAATGGACAGTTACTTTTTCATTGAAAGACTCAAGCTTTCAAGTGTAGTGTTTATAAAATATAAACAACAATACAGTAGTTTTAGAGCACGTCAATACCTCTTGTTTTAAATTATGACAGGGCATTTTACTTTTGGTTTAATTTCTTGAATTTGTTTAAATTTGGTTTTACTTTTTGAACATGGCAAACGACTGTTGATTGGTCATATAATGCAAAAAAAAAAGTTCCAAGATGGAATTGTCCTTGGGCCCTCACACCCACCCTTATGTTGTTGAAATAGGACATGCACACTTTAACAAACCAATCATTTCAGCGACAGGGCCTACCAAACAACTTTGGCTGAAATGATTGGTTTGTTTGGGCCCCCACACCAAAAAAGCTATTCATCTCTCCCTGTACAGACTAAACAGGCTCTACTGAGGCAAGATGTCGTCCTCATCCTCAACCTCTGATTCCTCTCCCCCTACAGTGTGTACTTCCTCCTCATCACACATTATCAATTCGTCCCCGCTGGACTCCACAACCACAGGTCCCTCTGTAGTATCTGGAGGGCAGTGCTGTACTTCATTGAGGAATTGATTATTCATTTTTATAAACATCATTTTTTCAACGTTGTGAGGAAGCAACCTCCTTCGCCGCTCACTGACCAGGTTCCCAGCTGCACTAAAAACTCTTTCCGAGTACACACTGGAGGGGGGACAACTCAGGTAAAATAGAGCCAGTTTGTACAGGGGCTTCCAAACTGCCTTTTTTTCCTGCCAGTAACAATATGGACTGTCTAACATGTCTACTTGGATGGTGTCAGCAAAGTAATCATCCACAATTTTTTCTATTGTGACAGCATCCAATGCAGCGAGAGTAGACATGTCTGCAATGGTTGGCAGGTCCTTCAGTCCGGACCAGATGTTATCAGCATCCCCGCCAGTGCCTCTTTTGGGAAAACTGAGCTTTTTCCTCGCAGCCATAGATGTGGAAGAAAATGAGGGTGGAGCTGTTGGCATGTCACGGTCCTCTTCAGAGGACAATCTCCTGACCAGCAGGTCTTTGCACCGCTGTAGACTTGTGTCCGCCGGAAACAGAGACACAACATACGCTTTAAACCGAGGATCGAGCACGGTGGCCAGAATGTATTCCTCTGACTTTAAAAGAGTGACCACCCTCGGATCCTGGAAAAGCGTACGAAGGGCTACATCCACAAGAGCTACATGCTTAGTGTAATCGCAATGGCTTACCAGCTCCTCCCTCACTTTCTCCGGCTGCTTCTGCAACAGCCTGATCAGGGGAATGATCTGACTCAAGCTGGCAGTGTCGGAACTGACTTCTCGTGTGGCAAGTTCAAATGGCTGCAGAACCTTGCACAACACGGAAATCAGTCTCCACTGCACTTGACTGAGGCGCATCCCCACTCCTTTGCCTATGTCATAGGTGGCTGTGTAGGCCTGAATGGCCTTTTGCTGCTCCTCCATCCTCTGCAGCATATAGAGGGTGGAGTTCCAGTGCGTCACAACCTCTTGTTTGAGGTGATGGCAGGGCAGGTTCATGCTTTTTTGATGTGCCTCTAGTCTGCGGTAGGCACTGGCTGAATGCCGAAAGTGTCCAGCAATTTTGCGCGCCACCGCAAGCATCTCCTGCACACCCCTGTCACTCTTGAGGTAATGCTGCACCACCAAATTAATGGTGTGGGTAAAACATGGGACGTGATGGAAATTGCCCATATTTAATGCCCGCACAATGTTACTGGCATTGTCTGACACCACAAATCCCCATGAGAGTCTAAGTGGGGTAAGCCACTGGGAGATAATTTCCCTCATTTTCTCTAATATGTTGTCAGCGTTGTGCCTCTTATTAAAGCCTGTAATACACAATGTTGCCTGCCTTTGCACGAGCAGCCATTTTGTAGTTGCTGCTACTGATGCAGCTGTTGCTGTTGCTGCGGAAGGGGATGCATCTACCCAGTGGGCTGTCACAGTCATATAGTCCTTCGTTTGCCCAGAACCACTTGTCCACATGTCCGTGGTTAAGTGGACAGTGGGTACAACCGCATTTTTTAGAGCACTGAGGACACTTGATCGTACTTCTCTGTACATTTTTGGTATCGCCTGCCTAGTGAAGTGGAATCTCGACGCGATTTGGTACCAGGGACACAATACCTCCATCAACCCTCTAAATCCCACTCCACTGATGGCGGACACCGGGCGCACGCCTAACACCAACATTGCAGTTACAGCCGCAGTTATACGCTTTGCAATAGGGTGACTACTATCGTATTTTGTGGTCATGGCAAACGACTGTTGGACGGTCAATTGTTTTGTGAAAGACTTAGCGGTCTTACGACTTCCCCTCTGGGAAGATGACCGACTAACAGCAGCAACAGCAGCAGTGGCAGTAGTAGGCGTACCGCTGCAGGATTCCTCGGATGAATCCCGTATTGAGGAGGACTCAGTCTGGCTGCTGACTTGGGCTGCAGGACTGAATCTGATGGAGATTGTGGAGGAAATTGACGAGGAGGGTGTTGCTGGTGTGTATCCAACTGGACCACGGGATTTAGGTGTCCCTGTACCAATGAGGGTCCTAGCCCCAGTTCCTGAACTAACCACTGAACTATGAAGGTTATTCAGGTGACGTATAAGGGAGGATGTTCCTAGGTGGGCAAGATCCTTACCCCTGCTTATTTGAGCTTTACATAAGCTACATATGGCCATACATTGGTTGTCTGGATTTGGATAAAAATAACTCCAGACCGAAGAGGTGCATTTTTTGGTCTTCTGACCAGGCATGACGATGGGCTTTTTCATCCCATGGACATCGCCTGTTTCCCCCCCCCTGGTGCCTCATTTACAATAACCACATCACCATCCTCATCATCAAGTTCCTCCACAGCGCCAGCTACATCATCAATAGCCTCCTCCCGAGCCACCTCTTCCCGTACAGTGATGGGAAGGTCAGGCTTGACAACCACCAACATCCTTGGACTCGCCTTGTGGATTTGTGATAATTTCTCTTTAGAAGGCAGAGTTGTTTGCTGTTTTGTTGCTGACAGCATAACTCTCTTCAATTTTTTGTAGGGGGGGGAGGAGGAGGAGGGCTAAGATCCGTGGGTGAAGCTGAACCACTAGTCATGAACACGGGCCAGGGTCTAAGCCGTTCCTTGCCACTCCGTGTCGTAAATGGCATATTGGCAACTTTACGTTTCTCCTCAGATGATTTTAAGTTTCTCTTTTTGCTACTTTTTCTTAACTTGGGCTTTTTGGATTTTACATGCCCGTAACTACGAGATTGGGCATCGGGCTTGGAAGACGACGTTGATGGCATTTCATCGTCTATGTCATGACTAGTGGCAGCAGCTTTAGCATTAGGAGGAAGTGGGTCTTGATCTTTCCCTACTTTATCCTCCAAATTTTTGGTCTCCATTATATGTAGCACAAGATACTGCAGAATGTGTGAACTTGGTAATATTGCAGTACCAATGGACTTATACTGCTGGATTGGTTTTGCAAATTTGGTTATAATTATATATATTTTTTTTAATTTTTTATTTTTTTTTTACTTTTTTTTTATTTTTTAAAAACTTGGGAATAATGGGGAAATAACTATGCCCTTAGAAGCACAGAGCACAGGACACAGCACCACTGGACTGAACAGGACACGGCACAGGACCCAGCAGCACTACGGAACTCAGCAGGACAGAGCACAGGACACAGCACCACTGGACTGATACTGCAGAATGTGTGAACTTTGTAATATTGCAGTACCACTGGACTTTTACTGCTGAATGTGTGAACTTGGTAATATTGCAGTACCAATGGGCTTATACTGCAGGATTGGTTGTGCAAATTTTGTGGTAATTAAAAATAAATAAATTAGTTTTTGGTATTTTTTTAAATAACTTTTTTTTATTTTTTTAAACACAGGGGAATATTGGGGAAATAACTATGCCCTTAGAAGCACAGAGCACAGGACACAGCACCACTGGACTGAACAGGACAGAGCACAGGACCCAGCAGCACCACTGACCTCAGAAGGACAGAGCACAGCGCACAGCACCACTGGAGTGATACTGCAGAACACAGCACAGCACAGCACAGCACAGAACTAAACAGCACAGCACAGAACTAAACAGCACAGCACGAGATCTACCAGGACAGAGGACCACCTAACACACCCTCCCTCTACCCTGATCAATGCCCGAGTGAAGATGGCGGCGACTAGCGGGGAATTTATAGGATCCGAGTATCGCGAGATCCGACAACGGGATTATGAGTCAGAGCCTCAGTTTCAGATTTGAATTTGGCGCCAATACCCGGATCTGTCTCGGATCCGACTCGGATCGGCAACGTTCGGGTGGGCTCGGATTTCAGAAATCCGAGTGCGCTCATCTCTAAAAAAAATGCACGTAACTTGCACACCCGTACTCAAATACAAGTGGATCTCAAGAAACTTCTCAAATTGATTCTGGGTATAAGTATGCTCTTGCTAAACGTTACTTGTCATATCATCATCATCATCTATTTATATAGGGTCACTAATTCCACGGCGCTGTACAGAGAACTCACTCACATCAGTCCCTACCCTATTGGAGCATACAGTCTAAATTCCCTTACACGCAAACCAAGGGAAACTAAGGTCATTTTAATAGCAGCCAAGTAACCTGCTAATATGTTTTTGGAGTCATATGTAGACAGACAAAACACAGTGCAGGATACGCATATGCATATGTGCAATATTAAGTCCCATCAGAACACATGCAAAAAAAAGCATTTAATAAAACAAATTTACAAGTCTAAATATAATAATCATTAATAATCAATAATCATTAATAAACATATATGGCTTTTTGTTTGTATTTTAATTACAAATATAAATCAAGATGTTCTTAATGCATACTGTAGATAAAATGCATTTTTAGAGTTTCTCTTATTTACTAACACATATTCTGGAACTCATAAGTGTAGTCATCACTATCTGTCACCACTTTCACCTCCCTCGTAGCTGGTGCAAATTATACGGCTAAATAACACGTACCTGAGAGACTTGAATTGGCTGCATGTGCGTGCGCTCCACATCGGAACGCCCTTGCCGTACATTGCCTAGTCGTAAGTGTGATTTGCCTTCGGACAAGAATTGCATGCAATTGTGTTCACTGGCGTAAGTCCCGTTCTGCACATGCACACAGCAATTTCACCGTGCAGACTTACGTCCGAAGATTAATTGGGCCCAATGTGTCAGCACAGAGGGGTTTCAGCTCTATGAATATGTGCTTTTCTTGCTGGAGTGCATCCATCTAGGCTGAAATTGCACCCAACTATGAGGGAATTGTACAGGTTGATTTAGTCTGTGCTACATTTAAACTTCTCAAATATAAGTATTGTATTATATAGTGATAATTGAAATGTGAAGGAGATTTTTAATTAAAATTGTCTTAAAAGGAGTACAGGTAGTAGTCATCCCCTACAGTATATACACTATATGAACAAAAGTATTCGGACGCTTGACCATTACACCAACAGGGATTGTAATGACATTGTATTCAAATACATATGCTTCAATATGGAGTTGGTCCCCCTTTTGCAGCGATAACAGCTTCCACTCTTCTTGAAAACTGTTCCAGAAGATGTTGAAGTGCTTCTGTGGGAATTTGTGCCCATTCATTCTGTAGAGCATTTATGAGGTCAGGCACTGATGTTGGACGAGAAGGCCTGGCTCGCAATCTCCGTTCCAGTTCATCCCAAAGGTGTTCACTGGGTTTGAGGTCAGGACTCTGTGCAGGCCAGTCAAGTTCTTCCACACCGAACTCATCAAACCATGTCTTTGTAGTCCTTGCTTTGTGCACTGGGGCACAGTCATGTTGGATTAGAAAAGGACCTTTCCCAAAGTGTTGTCACAAAGTTGGAAGCATAGCATTGTCCAAAATGATTTAGAATGCTGAAGCATTAAGATTGCTCTTCACTGGAGATAAGGGGCCTAGCCCAAATCCTGAAAAACTGCCCCATACCATTATCCCTCCCCACCAAACTTCACAGTTGGCATAATGCAGTCAGGCAGGCAATGTTCTCCCGGCATTCCCCAAACCCAGACCTGCCCATCTGACTGCCAAACAGAGAAACGTGATTCGTCACTCCACAGAACCCGTTTTCACTGCTCCACAGTCCAGTGTCAGTGTGTTTTACACCACTCCATCCAACGCTTGGCATTGATCTTGGTGATGTGAGACTTGCATGCAGCTGCTCGGCCATGGAAACCCATTCCATTAAGCTCCCGACACACTTTTTTTGTGCTTACATTAATGCCAGTGGAAGTTCAGAACTCTTCAGCTATGGAATTAGCAGAGCGTTGGCGACTTTTACCCACCATGAGCCTTCGCACTGGTTGACTCCGCTCTGTGATTTTATGTAGTCTACCACCTCGTGGCTGAGTTGGTTGTTCCTAAATGCTTCCACTTTCTAATAAAATCACTTACGGTTGCCTGTGGAATATTCAGCAGGGATGAAATTTCACAAACCGCCTTATTGCAAAGGTGGCATCTTATCACAGTACCACGCTTGAAGTCACTGAGCTCTTCAGAACGACCCATTTTGTATCACAAATGTTTGCAAATGGAGACTGCATGGCTAAGTGCTTGATTTTATACACCTCTGGCAATGGGTCTTATTGAAACACCACAATTCAATAAATAACAGTTGTGGCCAAATACTTTTGTCCATATAGTGTATAAGAAGCATGTTGGGTGATACTCATATATTCACTCACATTACCTATGGAAGAGACAACTCTAAACACAGTGTTAGCCAGGCCACCCTTGGCAGATTTCAATAATAAGTAAGTATTTCTGGAAAAAATATCTAGGATGATATATATGTTGCTTTATCAGAAAAATTTTATGTGGCAGATCCTTTTCTGTACACTGGTAAAATTGGTAGAAGTGCTGCTCTATTCTAAAAGACTGTAGATTTTGAAAATATGGTGAAAACATTTCATAATACTTATGAATTATAGTTTTACATATGTTTAAATATTCATAACATAGCCAGCTTTACAATGTACTTCTACACCTACATAGAATAATATCATATAAGATAACAAAAATAGTTTAACAGGTGACCAGTTTTATGTACAAAATATATAAAAATATGTGTATTTACTTCAAAGTGTGAAATGATATATGATGGATTTAAAACAAACTACTGTTACCACTATCTCCAGAAATATGTGCTCTTGAAAGACAGGAACTAGCAAGTCTTTGGAATTATATTTAAGATTTAACTTGTCCTTCATCAGATAAAGATGTAGCATCCTGTTTAACATAGTTTATGCAGTTTACATTGCTGTAGGAGGAACATACACGGAAACTATTTGTACTCTACATGCAAAGCCCAGTAGAAGCTGCTAAGCGCATAGCTGAAGGCATTAATGGTTATGTTAATCGGTATTGAGAAAGTAGGAACAAAACAATTATTCTAGTACAGGATTAAGGTTTTTATCAATCCACAGATAATCATCACGTTATTTCAAAATCTCTTATAGTTACCATTCGTCAAAACAGCTGTGAGTAAAAAGTGCATACGTCTGTTTTTGTGTACTGGTACAGGAAACAATCATTATTAGATAACGGTTTGTTTAATAAGAGATGAAGGGGTTAATGTATCAAACTGAGAGTTTTCTGGCGTGTTTGAAAAACCAATCAGGATCTAGCTATCGTTTATTTAGTATAGTCTACAAAATGACAGCTAGAATCTGATTGGTTACTATAGGCAACATTTCCACTTTTCAAACCTGCAGGAAAACTTTCACCTTGATACATTTACCCCGAAGATTTTGTTTTATGTTTTGTTTTGCTTCTCTCCTCTATAGGATCATTTATAGCATACTATAATCTATTAATAAAACTAGCTTAGAGCTACAGAAACATTAATGGCTGGTCTTTGCCTATATTGAATACCCCATCTACCCTGAGAGATTGCGACCCCACTGTGCTTATTCCCTTCCCAATGCCCCTATAAGCATTAATAGACAGGTGAGTTTTGTCTGCTTTTAAGGATAGCTGAAGATGGTGCCTCTAAGATTGAACAAGGCATTGAGTCCCACAGTGTTTTAGCCATGTAAGAAAAGGCCTACGCACCGATTGATTGTGGGTGGATTATAAGTACTGAGGAGTGGATGAACTATATGGAAATAGAATGCTCCAATTCTTCTTTCATATTTTAGGTATCTTAGTTTTTCAAAGCATTAAAAGTGACCAAGGGCTATATTTACTAAGCTGCAGGTTTGAAAAAGTAGAGATGTTACCAATAGCAACCAATCAGATTCTAGCTGTCATTTTGTAGAATGTACTAAATAAATGAAAGCTAAAATCCGATTGGTTGCTATAGGCCATACCTCCACTTTTTTCCGTACCTGCAGCTTAGTAAATATACCCCCAAGTGTCGTGGGGCTGACAGCTTCATGGAAAGAGCCACTTGGCTGGGGTAGCAGTCGGAGATACATCATGTCCAGCCAAGCCGCTTTATCTTGAGAGGATTGGTAGTGAGCAGGGCCGGACTGGCCATCTGGCACTTCTGGCAAATGCCAGAAGGGCCGATGGCTATATGGGCCGGCCCGACTCCTCCTGTCTTCATGGTAGCTGGTTCCTCCCCAGGAACCAGCTACCTCTGTTGCGCTCCCTCCTCTGCATTTACAAGCAATCTGGACAGTTTCCAGATTTTTTCTTTCTGAATGGGTGTCACGGGGGTGCCGCGATTTTCGGGGGGGGGTCACGGGGGTGCCGCTATTTTCGGGGGGTCACGGGGGTGCCGCGAATCTCGGAGGGGGGGGGTCACGGGGGTGCCGCGATTTTCGGGGGGGGGGGGGGGGGGGGTCGCGCGGGTGCCGCGATTTGCTCTCGGGGATCACCAGTGTGAGAGAGCCAGGGAGTAGGGGCTGCTGGGAGAGTGGGTGAGAGAGCGAGGGGGTGCTGGGATAGGGGGTGAAAGCCAAAGGGGAAGGAGGGGGTGCTGGGAGAGGGGGTGAAAGCCAAAGGGGAAGGAGGGGGTGCTGGGAGAGGGGGGTGAAAGCCAAAGGGGAAGGAGGGGGTGCTGGGAGAGGGGGTGAAAGCCAAAGGGGAAGGAGGGGGTGCTGGGAGAGGGGGTGAGAGAGCCAGGGGGTGCTGGGACAGTGGATGAGAGATCCAAAGGGGAAGGGGGTGCTGGGAGAGGGGGTGTAAGCCAAAGGGGAAGGAGGAAGTGCTGGGAGAGGGGGTGAGAGAGCCAGGGGGTGCTGGGAGAGGGGATGAGAGATCCAAAGGGGATGGGGGTGCTGGGAGAGGGGATGAGAGATCCAAAGGGGAAGGGGGTGCTGGGAGAGGAGATGAGAGATCCAAAGAGGAAGATGGTGCTGGGAGAGGGGATGAGAGATCCGAAGGGGGTGCTGGGAGAGGGGATGAGAGAGCCAAAGGGGAAGGGGGTGCTGTGAGAGGGGTGAGAGAGCTAGGGGGTAGGGGGTGCTGGGAGAGGGGTGAGAAAGCCAGGGGGTAGGGAGTGCTGGGAGAGGGGGTGAGAGCCAGGGGGTGCTGGGAGAGGGGATGAGAGATCCAAAGGGGAAGGGGGGTGCTGGGAGAGGGGTGAGAAAGCCAGGGGGGTAGGGAGTGCTGGGAGAGGGGGTGAGAGAGCCAGGGGTGCTGGGAGAGGGGATGAGAGATCTAAAGGGGAAGGGGTTGCTGGGAGAGGGGATGAGAGATCTAAAGGGGAAGGGGTTGCTGGGAGAGAGGGTGAGAGATCCAAAGGGAAAGGGGGTGCTGGGAGAGGGGATGAGAGATCCGAAGGCGGTGCTGGGAGAGGGGAAGAGAGAGCCAAAGGGGGTGCTGGGAGAGGGGATGAGAGAGCCGAAGGGGGTGCTGGGAGAGGGGATGAGAGAGCCAAAGGGGAAGGGGGGTGCTGTGAGAGGGGTGAGGGGGGTAGGGGGTGCTGGGAGAGGGGTGAGAGAGCCAGGGGGTAGGGAGTGCTGAGAGAGGGGGTGAGAGAGCCAGGGTGGAAGGGTGTGCAGGAAGAGGGAGTGAGAGAGCCAGGGGGGAAGGGTGTGCAGGAAGAGGGGTGAGAGAGCCAGGGAGGTAGGGAGTGCAGGAAGAGGGGTGAGAGAGCCAGGGGATAGAGGGTGCAGGAAGACTTGTGAGAGAGCCAGGGGGTAGAGGGTGTAGGAAGACGTGTGAGTGCCAGGGGGGTAGACAGTGCAGGAAGACGTGTGAGAGTGCCATGGGAGAAGGTGGTGCAGGAAGACGTGTGAGAGAGCCAGGGGAGAAGGTGGTGCAGGGGGTTAAGTGAGAGGGACAAAGGAGAAGATGGTGCAGCAGCATAGGTAAAAGAAAGTGTAAAGGGAGAGACATCTTAAGAATGGGAATGTCAGCGATACAGCCGTCATAAAACACAAATAGTAATGAAGAATAGGAATGCACAGAGGGGACAATTCACTTATATTTTCCATACACCCACTTCTAAATTTCCGCTTCGACCACTGCCCTCTGTCCCTGCTCCCGACTGCCTGTGTGAGCTGACAGCTGCTGATCCCTCCTCGCCCAGTGCACCCAGTAGGAGAACAGAACACAGGATGCTATAATCAGGTAAGTTCAAATTTTTACTCGTGTGCAATGTGTTTTTAACCATCCTTTCTTGAACTGGGGGCACTACTGTGTATCCAATGACATTTAAAACACTATGTATTGCTTATTATTGCGCTGTAATGTTTCTTGCATATTTATCTGTACAAAGATTTTTAATTAAGAGTAAAAAACATTGCTTGTCATAAATTTTATCTGATTGTGTCAATATATCTATTTATGTTTGCATTGTAAATGGTGTATTAAGCTGCTCCTGGGACTTACACACTCAGTATCTGATATGCTGTACCAATTTATATTTGTGAATGAGTTTTTGTCTGGGCACTACTAATGATTTGTGGGCACTACTATGGCATAATGTTATTTGGGGACACTATTATGGCATAATATGACCTTGGGGCACTACGATGTGGCATAATATGAACTGGGCAAGTCTTTCATTGTTGAATATGACGGGAGCCCAAAGAAGTTGCTGTCTCGGGGCCCAAAATTCCTCTTGTCGGCCCTGCCTGTGAGTCAAGGGGGTAGATGTCTCCAGGTAAATAATCTAAATGTTTCCTTTCTAATCAAACTGATGGATCACATCCAATTATCTTTCACCCACCTCCAATATCCCCCTTAATTTATATACTGTGTTATTTAAAATGAATAGAAAAAAGACGCATATCCAGTTACTAAAAAAAAAGTTAGTAAAAAAAAATATTTTTCTCTGACATTTTGCTGTAGATGGAAATACTTTTAATGTGGCCGTGTGGGTTCAAATGATCATTCAATAGTTGTTTTTTTTTTTAGATATATGTTAGAGTTTTATTTTATGTGGAATGATTCATGAAAATTCTGCCATTACTATTTAATTGAGGGAAAAGGGTACCTGTTACCTATATGTGTGTATGTATTCTGTTGTTGCTATCTTGTGGGAGATTTGAAAAAAGCAAAACATTGGTTTCCTACAGTGGCGCCTGTATAATTGGTGGTATTGCTGTAGTATGGGGTGGCGTGCTGGTGGCAATGTTCTAGTGTGTTTGGGGCTTAGTATTGTTAATGAGTTGGAGAGGGTATTGCTGTAATGTGAGGATGCTGTAATGTGGGGGGTGATGCCGGATGCTGTAATGTGGGGGGGGGGGGATGATGCCAGATGCTGTAATGTGGGGTTGATGCTGGTTGCTGTAATGTGGGGGGTGATGCTGGATGCTGTAATGTGGGGGGTGATGCCGGATGTTGTAATGTGGGGGGTGATGCCGGATGCTGTAATGTGGGGGGTGATGCCGGATGCTGTAATGTGGGGGGTGATGCTGGATGCTGTAATGTGGGGGGTGATGTCGGTTGCTGTAATGTGGGGGGTCATGCTGGATGCTGTAATGTGGGGGGGTCATGCTGGGTGCTGTAATGTGGGCGGTCATGCTGGACGCTGTAATGTGGGGGGTTATGCTGGACGCTGTAATGTGGGGGGGGATGCCGGTTGCTGTAATGTGGGGGGGTCATGCTGGATGCTGTAATGTGGGCGGTCATGCTGGACGCTGTAATGTGGGGGGTTATGCTGGACGCTGTAATGTGGGGGGGTGATGCCGGTTGTTGTAATGTGGGGTGTGATGCCGGTTGTTGTAATGTGGGGTGTGATGCCGGTTGCTGTAATGTGGGGGTGATTGATGTAATATTAGTGTGTGTGCGGGGTTATTTATTGCTGTAATTTGGGCACTAATAATGTATTGTCATGGTATTTATTGATGTATTTGGGATGCTAACAATGCAATGCTGAGGGTCATTAGGAGAAATAAATACCCCCACACACACTCACTCATACTACATCATATTGTACAGCACCAGCAACGTGCACTGCGCCAGCATCAGTGCGCAACAATATAGTGCATGGAGCTCTCAACACGTGGGCCTGTGTGCTATAAATGCCAGGGCTGATTTTTAGTCCCAGTCCGGCCCTGGTAGTGAGGTAAAATAGTGAGGAATGAAGCTGAGGTTTGGTGAAGGATTGGTGAAGATAGAATCATTATGAACATTCCAATAAAACAATTCTTCTTCAAAGCACAAGCAGAGAGATCCAAAACAAAAATTTGCTACTGCAAAGGTTTGATGTAACTGAGGGACTTTATAAAGGCTATAAACAGGTGAGATAAATTTTTGATTGACTTGACCCTTTCACTCAATAGCTGATTGCAGAGTTTTTAAGCTGTGTAGTAGACCAGGGGGTAAATTTATCAAGCTGCGGGTTTGAAAAAGAGGAGATGTTGCCTATAGCCACCAATCAGATTCTAGCTGTCATTTAGTAGAATGTACTTAATAAATGATAACTAGAATCTGATTGGTTGCTATAGGCAACATCTCCACTTTTTCAAACCCGCAGCTTGATAAATTTACCACCAGGTGAGGACATTAGCTAGATTACTGTTCTTAACAGATGCTGATTACAGAAATTTAGAGAAGGTGTTTGTGGCTGTCAATATGAACTGTTTTCTGACAGCTGTCATTTGTGGCCAGTGTTGAATCGTCACACCACGCCAATCTTAAAATTGTTTTCCTTTTAATTGACAGAGAGGTTTACTGATGCCTACTAGCGAATGTGTTTGTTGTAGAAAAATTAATAAGTGTTATATTTATCACATTACTCTCCATTATAAAACTTTCTGCTTTTGAGTTTTTAAGGGATTCATGTGCAGGATAACTTGGTTATTAGGCAAGCTACATAACTGACATACGGGGATTGTTTGGTTTATGATTACTTTAGTTAATTTGATTGTAAGGAAATATAAGTCAGGGAGAACCAAATAACTACTGCAAAGTGTTAGCTTTAGATTTAAATCTTGGTGGTAGCAAAGTTGGACGATTAATAGCGAACTTGAGGTATAATTAAAGAGGATTTTAATCATTTTTATACAGATCAGGTAATTTTGTTTTGTGATTAACCCTTTATCACACACACACTTCACACAGGCTCAGATGACTGCAGGAAGTGAAACGTTGGCAGATAGGCTAGCATAGCTGTCTCACAGCCTTGGATTCAACACTAACCAGGGCAGTAGAGGTCATATATTCTCCCATTATTGCACAGTCCAAAACTATATTACTACTAGTATTATTTTTAAATACTTGTAGGTTAATTGCTGTGTGTGGTAGAGACTTTAGACTGTAATCTCCAATAGGACAGAGACTGGTGTGAATGGATAAATATCCTCTGGAAAGCCCCATATAAAATGGTGGCATTATACAAATAAAAAAAGTAAGAAAGAAATAATAATAATAATAATCATCACCATTAGCAATAGAGCTGTAGCTTGTCATTGACTCTGAATCCAAACTGGATATTTTTAATTAGCACAGTGTTACTTTGAAGTTGCTGTGGTGATCTAGTCAATGTACGCTGCTATCCATATTTAAGGGTTTTACCTTATTGACATCTTCGCTCCACTTTGTTATGCACGTTTTGTCGCTATCAAATAACGATTGTCGAATCTCGATTTGTGTTTCCAAAGCACAAAGTAATTTATTATCCAAAAGTAGCAGGATAATTCAAGCAAAATAATAATAAGTACAGCCGTTACTTATCGCAGGCACCCTGGGTGCAGTGAACAGTCATTCAGGTGTGAAGTCTGTGGTCAAAGAAGAATGCTCACTAAGCCCAGAGCTCCTGCTTATATGCAGTCAGAAATACAGTAAAACAATGCAGATGATGTGGCTTGCTTCTATTGGTCCAGGCTTCAGGAAGGTCCAGTGTACTCTGCAGGTCATAGGCCAGTTCAAACCAAAATATTCAAAGGTGGGGGTCATCTCTCCAAGGGATGTGCTCCGACTTTCCCGCCAAGAATCCAGTTTCAACTAGTTTATTAGCATATTACATTCAGTATCAGTTTAAACATTTATTCCCTAACATCACTAACTAGAGTATTCAATGTGCGATCTCTTCGGCGAGTGAACCGGACAACTGCTGACAGACATGACACATTTCCTGCAACCTGAACCTCATGTTTTACTAACATGAATATAACTTATAACACTGAACATAAATACTGCTATATTCTGACATAAATAACTATGTGTTGCAACTACAATTAATGTGTATTAATTACAAATGTATGAATGTGTATAAAAGTGTAAAAACTGTTATTGCCACGTGTTGCGGCTGGATGCGCCCTTCCACACCAAGTTTGCTCGATATTAATTGAAATGACTTTATCCAATTGCTGACTTCGACAGATCCACCCTTTGATAGTATAATAAAATAGCACAAAATCACAGTTTCAGGTTCAGGATTGTACAACACTTCTTCACAGACCATGATCTCAATATCCCTCACCACCATTTCAGTCCCGTTTTCAGTGTTTCCCTCAGAAGACTGCTTTCCACATTTCAACACAGTAGGAACACATTTGACACACAAGCCAATTACTAAGATGACACCAAGTATAAGGAGAAGGAGCTTACCTACACTAGCAACCATTTCCTGTACCCACTCCCCTAGACCAGAGAACCATTCTACAGGGTTCAACCATGAGAACCAAGCTGCCACCTTTTCCCCGACCTCATACAACGAAGAATTATGGTTCTTTCGAAATTACCATTTAAGTTGCAGAATTTCATTCATCTTCCGGTCTATAACTTCCTTGGGGTCATCTGTATAATTGGTGATGTACGTGCAACATTTGACACCAAACTGGGTGGCCAATGTCACAGAATATCCACCAGTAATAGAGGTTAGATAATTCAGTATCAGCCTATGTTGCACCAACTCCTTCTTGTACGCTTGTAGCTCCCTTCCCGTATACCTGAAAGTGTCATCATACATCTTGGTGATATTGTCTATCACCAGGAATCATATTTCTCTTGCCACGGTGTTCATACTGTGTGTGTATGTATGGTGGGGATGTAGTCTTGTGGATACCAACCATTTCTTCATGAGTAATAGTCATAATTTCAGGAACCAGCTTACCTAAGATACACAAACCCTTGGAACTCTGAGTCACCCAGGAATAAGCTTTTCTCCCACAAATAAAGTACACGTCATCTGGGAGAAAATAAGGAACAGTATGCCCATTAATTATTATCACGTAAGGTTTTGACAAAACTACCCATGCCTAGTGTCTCCATTTGTTCAAGATACGTGTCAGCATGGATAACATTCTTATAATTACCTATAGTGACCTTCCCAATGGATACTTTCTTATGTTTGGTTACACGCCCTAATTTATGGTGTCCATCAACATTCCTGCCTATTGGTGACCTTGTAATTCTCCCTCCAAAATGAGTGTGGCGAGCCATTGTCTTATCTGATAGGTCAGCTTCCCAATTCTCCAGACGTTTTGCATGTGAGATATTTAGGCACAGTAAAGATCTGTCTAAAGAGTATTGTCGAAGCTTCAGACTAGTGGACCTAGTGTTATTGTACTTCCCTTCTATGGACCTCCCTCCCCTTAATTCGAGGACCTCAGAGATGTTTAGTGGGAACGGCACTAGTCCTATGTTATGCTGTCCCTGAGGCACATGAGAGCACACCCAGCACTCAGTTTGGTTTAGAACCTTACCCACTAAGGAGTGATAATCCTCCAGAGGATGCCCGCCCATGTCCAGATTATTATTGGATTGGCATCGCTGGATGCACTTCTCTTCAACTAGGGAGTCACAGTACTTACAAATACAATATTCATCAGACAATAGCCCCTCACACTGTCTCCGAGTTCCAGGGCTAGCAGATCTTTTCATAACCCCTGGACCAAGCTTGATAATGGGCTGCTCTGGGTATTCTAATAACTTTTCCTTGACATCCATCTCATCGATATTACTACCAGATCCTGACTCTGTCTTCCATCCTCCTTCACAAAAATAGAGTGTCCTACAAAAATTAAAAACAAGAAAAATCCTGGAACAAAAGAAAAACAAAAATCGCCACTCCATCGCTTGAAAGATAGTTTTTAGGGCAACGTCTTTGGCTCAGGTGTCTTGACTGCAGGCTTTAGGTCTCCTGGAACAGGTTTACGAGTGACAGATCGGTGTTGTCAGTCTCAGTATCTCGCACTTTCTCCGGGTTACTGACTTTCCTGCAGTGGGTGGAATGGACCAAAGTGTCTCTTTCTGCAACCTTCAGTGATGTGGTACTGGTCAGCACTTGGTACGGGCCTTCCCAACGGTCTGTAAAACAACCTGAGCGTAAGAAATTGCGGATCATAACATATTCCCCAGGTACAACATCATGACAATTCGTCTCTGGCATACCAGGTGACAGCATTTTTAGTTTTTGTTGTTGGTGCTTTAGCTGTCTGCTCATTTTTATAAGATATTGCACAGTCACTTCATTATTACACTTCAAATCGTCTTGTGGACTCGAGGTTGCCGGCCGAACAATATCTCAAAGGGGGACAGATTAAGAGGAGGTCTGGGAGTGGTTCGGATGTTATGAAGGACTAGTGGCAAAGCTTCAGGCCACGCCAACCCTGTTTCAGCCATTACCTTATCATCATCATCATCATCATCATTTATTTATATAGCGCCACTGATTCTGCAGCGCTGTACAGAGAACTCACTCACATCAGTTCCTGCTCCATTGGAGCTTACAGTCTAAATTCCCTAAAATACACACCAGACACACAGACAAACAGAGAGATAGAGAGAGAGACTAGGGTCAATTTTGATAGCAGTCAATTAACCTAACAGTATGTTTTTGGAGTGCGGGAGGAAACCGGAGCACCCAGAAGAAACCCATGCAAACATGGGGAGAACATACAAACTCCACACAGATAAGGCCATGGTTGGGAATTGAAGTCATGACTGTAGTGCTGTGAGACAGAAGTGCTAACCACTTAGCCACCGTGCTGCCCCCAAGCTTGTTCTTAATAGTACCATTTATTCTTTCCACCTTACCACTGGCTTGTGGTCGGTAAGGGGTGTGAAGTCTGCTACTGATTCCCATGAGCTTACACATGTTCTGGAAGATATCACCAGTAAAGTGAGTACCCCTATCACTTTCTATGATTCTAGGGATACCGTACCTACACTCAAATTCCTGAACAATTTTCTTTGCCGTGAACACAGCAGTATTAGTGGCTGCTGGATATGCTTCTACCCAACCGGAAAACACATCAATACATACTAACACATATTTGAGATTCCTGCAATGTGGTAACTGGATATAGTCAATTTGTATTACCTGAAAAGGTCCGTCTGTAGGAGGGATATGGGATGGCTCAGTTGGAATAGTTTTCCCGACATTTTTCCTCAAACAAGTAAGACATGACATTGCCTTCTTACCAGCCTGAGAGGAAAATCCCGGTGCACACCAGTATGCTCTTACCAGTTTGCACATACCTTCTTTACCCAGGTGAGTCAGACCGGGTGCTGCTTCAGCCAGGTTTGGGTAGTATGTTCTGGGAGCTACAGGCCTACCTTTTCCATCTCTCCAGAGTCCCGAGGACTCTTGTCCACATCCCTTCGCATTCCAGAGCGCCTTCTCCTGTAGGGAACACAAATCTTGCATTTCAAGTAATTTCTGCGTGTCTAATGTCTGGAAAACCATCATAGTCTCGGTCGATACAGTCATAGATTGCTCTGCTGCCCACTTAGCAGCTCCGTCCGCTCTTGTGTTGCCCAATGACACCGGGTCTTCTTCAGAAGTGTGGGCTTTACATTTTATGACGGCTACTGTCTTGGGTAACTGTATCGCTGTCAAAAGTCCTTTTATGTGTTGTCAGTGTGCCACTGGCGTGCCTGCTGCTGTCGTAAAGTTTCTAAGACGCCAAGGGGCCCCAAAATCGTGCATTACCCCAAAGGCGTACCTAGAGTCAGCAAATATATTAGCTAACTTACCCTTTGCCAACTTACATGCTCTCCTTAATGCTACTAGTTCGGCCACTTGAGCTGAGTGAGGTGGGCCAAGGGGTCCAGCTTCTACAATGTCCTGATCGTCTACAACAGCATAACCAGTACATAGTTCTCCCGTCTCTGTCTGTCTATGACAACTCCCGTCTGTATAAAACGTAAAATCTACATTTTGTAAGGGGGTGTCACGCAGAACCGTAACTAGGTTGGTTCGGGCGGTGCCGTCGCCCAGGGCGCAACAGCCATCCGCTACCTGTCTCTATCTACAGCCTATTACTTTCCACTGACAGGAAGTTCGGCATTTGAAACACAAACTTGCGTTCCAAATGCCGAACTTCCTGTTAGTGGAAGGCACAACCGTCACACAGCTGCTCCCAAACACTTCCTGCTTTCCTTTGGCTGCATCATGACATCCAGCAGCCACATAAGTCACGTGAGCAGCACATCGGCTGACCGTCACCATAGCAAAGCCTGCTTTTTTTTTTCTGTTAGCTTTTGTGATTCAATAAAACTTTATCGTTCTTCTAAAAGAGAACAACTCTGGTTTGGATGATCTAAGCTTTAATCTGTAATTTGCAATTAGCTGCAGACCTTGTTATTTCATGTTTTGTAAGATATCCACTTCAATTATCTATTTTTTTGCAGAGTAACACAGTCATTACGTTATATCCCTAGCAGGAAAAAAATAATCATCTCAGCTGTCTGCTGCCCCAACTTTTTAGGAACAATGACAGATCTTAAAGATTTGCCTTTGGATGCCTCTCCCCCCCCCATCCCCCCCCCCAGAGGGTGTCAATTCAGGCACTGAGGGTAAAGTGCCCACATAGCCTCTCTATGGCGTCGGCACCTGCTCCGCCCGCACTGAATGTCGTCAGTGAGGAGCAGCGCAGGCCGGAGTCGGCGACAAGAAGGGATGAAAAGAGAAGAAATAAGCAGATACAAAAGGTAAGTGAAGGAAGGGCCAGCAAAGGAAGGCATAGTGTTGTGAGGGGCAAAGGAAGCTGCATTGCAGTGTTTTAAGGGGGAAAGAAAGCTGCATCGCACTGTTTTCAGGGGCAAAGGAAGGCTTCATGGCAGAGTGTGATGAAGAGAGCCATTACTGTGGCATAATATGAACTAGGGGCATTGAGTATTAAGTGCATGAAATATTAGAAATACCTTTCGGTATATATTTTTGCATACTTTAAATGGTCATTAGGGCAGAGAACCGGTTGTTAATTTATTTGAACCCCACCACTATATATATATATATATATATATATATATATATATATTAAGGATGAGCGGGCTCGGATTCCGCTATTCCGAGCCCACCCGAACAGTGCGGATCCGACGTGATCCGAGCACTGTTCGGGTATTTCCGGCTGACAAAGGAATCCGAAACGAGGCTATGACATCCAAGTCTCGCATCGGATCTCGCGAGACTCGGATGTCATAAATTCTCACCTTGCGGCCGCCATCTTCATTTCGCCTGACATCAGGGAAGAGGGAGGGTGTGTAGGGTAGTGGAGCTCTGTCCTTGCTGAGTCCAGTGGTGCTTTATGCTTATGTCCAGTGCTCTGTCCTTGCTGAGTCCAGTGGTGTATCAGTCTTGTGCTCTGTCCTTGCTGAGTCCAGTGGTGCTTTTGTCCTGTGCTCTGTGCTGCTGAGTACAGTGGTGCTTTTGTCCTGTGCTTTGTTCTGCTAAGTGCATAGTTATTTTAAAAGTATTAAAAAATCTTAAAAAAAATTAAAAAAAAATAAAAAAAATAATAAAATTATACAAAAACAATTTAAAAAAAATAATTTAAAAAGTATAAAAAAAATTATAGTGCTATATATTATTGCAATCTATAAAAAATTGTTCACTGTTCTTGCAGTCCATAAACATAGTACTGCAATCTATAAAAAATTGTTCACTGTTCTTGCAGTCCAGAAACATTAATACTGCAATCTATAAAAAATTGTTCACTGTTCTTGCAGTCCAGAAACATTAGTACTGCAATCTATAAAAAATTGTTCACTGTTCTTGCAGTCCAGAAACATTAGTACTGCAATCTATAAAAAATTGTTTACTGTTCCTGCTACATCAAAAAAGCATGAACATGCCCTGCCATCAACAAAAACAAGAGGTAGTGACGCGCTTGAACTCCACCCTATATATGCTGCAGAGGATGGAGGAGCAGCTATCTGTGCAGTGGAATTTAGACAAGTTGAAGGAGGTATTGTGGCCCCGGTACCAAATTGGGTACCGGGGCCACTCCACTACGCAGTCCAGAAATATTAGTATCAGATATTAAACTACGTTCACTGTTCCTGCTACATCAAAAAAGCATGAACATGCCCTGCCATCAACAAAAACAAGAGGTAGTGACGCGCTTGAACTCCACCCTCTATATGCTGCAGAGGATGGAGGAGCAGAAAAAGGCCATTCAAGCCTACACAGCCACCTACGATGGGCCACGTGTTTGTGCCGCCCACTTCTGTCGCTTAGCTTAGACATCCAGCTACCTCGGTGCAACCTTTTGGCCTAAAAACAATATTGTGAGGTGTTAGGTGTTCAGAATAGACTGGAAATTAGTGGAAATGATTGTTATTGAATGTTATTGAGGTTAATAATAGCGTAGGAGTGAAAAAAAAACCAAAAACTGGATTTTAGCACTTTTTATGCTTTTTTAAAAATAAATCAGAACCCAAAACCCTAAATCAGAACCAAAACCTTTCGTCGGGTGTTTTGACAAAAACAAATCAGAACCCAAAACCTCAAGCCAATCAGAACCTAAAACCCTAAAAGTGGCCGGTGCACACCCCTAATATATATATATATATATATATATATATATATATATATATTGTAACAAAAGGAGGCATTTAGCTGGCAATATGCAGAGAAAGCAGGGAAGTAGAGTAAAACATTTGTGCAGTAATGCACCTAGATTGAATGTAAAGACTTATGTATGAAAAGCAATAGTTTAAATTTGGTTTAACTTACATGACTTGAAATCCTTCCTCTCAGCAAACAGACAGGGTGTGTCTGTTTGAATTACAGAGCCAGTGATGAGCGTTTCCTTTTAAAGAGAAGGTGGGTGTGTCACCTGTCCATCAAGCTAAGGCTGGGGGAGGAGTATCAGGTATAAAAGCTTGTTTATATCATTTGTTCACGGAGACCAACGCTGGGTGAGCTGGCTGGTCCGGAGAGAGAGCTGGACTATGTATAACTAGTGTTTAGGGTCTCCATGATTGCTGTGCAAGTATACGGTGTCAAAACATTTACCATCCTGACAATAAAGCACCATAAAAAGGAAGAAGTTGTTCGTGTGTGCTTCTGCAGTAGCGGGCTCTTGCCACAATATATATATATATATATATATATATATATATATATATATATATATATATATATATATATATATATAAAATAAAAAAGAGAGAAGCGCCAAACATAGTGA